>NW_028126360.1:0-600000 GCF_965194825.1 Balaenoptera physalus | reverse complement strand
GGGTACGGCGTAGGGTATAGGTTAGGGTTAGGCTTAGTGTTAGGGTTAGGGCTCGGTTTAGGGTACGGTTTAGGATTAGGGTACATGTTAGGTTTAGGGTAGGGGTTAGGGTTAGGGTACGCGTTACGGTTAGGGTAGTTATTAAACCTATCCCACACTCTAGATACCCCTTAGCACGTAAAGGAATATTATTTGGGTGTCCAGCCATGGAGAAGAGTTTAGACACTAAGATAATATAAGGAACACACACATTATAAAGAAATCACATTAGGATTCTCTTTTTAAGCTGTTCCTTAAAACACTGGTGCTTAGGAAATCTATTAGAGGCAGAAGCAGTCAAGGGTAGCCTAGGGTTAGGGTTAGGCTTAGGGTTAGGCTTAAGGTACGGCTTAGGGTACGGGTTAGGGAAGGGCTTCGGGTACGGCGTAGGGTATGGGTTAGGGTTAGGGTTAGGGTTAGTGTTAGGGTTAGGGCTCGGTTTAGGGTACGGGTTAGGATTAGGGTACGTGTTAGGGTTAGGGTATCGGTTAGCGTTAGGGTACGCATTAGGGTTAGGGTAGTTATTAAAGCTATCCCACTCTCTAGTTACCCCTTAGCACGTAAAGGAATATTATTTGGGGGTCCAGCCATGGAGAAGAGTTTAGACACTAGGATAAGATAAGGAACACACCCATTATAAAGAAATCACATTAGGATTCTCTTTTTAAGCTGTTCCTTAAAACACTAGTGCTTAGGAAATATATTGGAGGCAGAAGCGGTCAAGGGTAGCCTAGGGTTAGGGTTAGGCTTAGGGTTAGGCTTAGTGTACGGCTTAGGGTACGGGTTCGGGGAGGGTTTCGGGTACGGCGTAGGGTATGGGTTAGGGTTAGGGTTAGGGTTAGTGTTAGTGTTAGGGCTCGGTTTAGGGTACGGGTTAGGATTAGGGTACGTGTTAGGGTTAGGGTAGGGGTTAGGGTTAGAGTACGCGTTAGGGTTAGGGTAGTTATTAAACCTATCCCACTCTCTAGATACCCCTTAGCACGTAAAGGAATATTATTAGGGGGTCCAGCCACGGAGAAGAATTTAGACACTAAGATAATATAAGAAACACACACATTATAAAGAAATCACATTAGGATTCTCTTTTTAAGCTGTTCCTTAAAACACTAGTGCTTAGGAAATCTATTGGAGGCAGAAGCAGTCAAGGGTAGCCTAGGGTTAGGGTTAGGCTTACGGTTAGGCTTAGGGTACGGCTTAGGGTACGTGTTCGGGGAGGGCTTCGGGTACGGCGTAGGGTATGGGTTAGGGTTAGGCTTAGTGTTAGGGTTAGGACTCGGTTTAGGGTAAGGTTTAGGATTAGGGTACATGTTAGGTTTAGGGTAGGGGTTAGGGTTAGGGTACACGTTACGGTTAGGGTAGTTATTAAACATATCCCACTCTCTAGATACCCCTTAGCACGTAAAGGAATATTATTTGGGGGTCCAGCCATGGAGAAGAGTTTAGACACTAGGATTAGATAAGGAACACACCCATTATAAAGAAATCACATTAGGATTCTCTTTTTAAGCTGTTCCTTAAAACACTAGTGCTTAGGAAATCTATTGGAGGCAGAAGCAGTCAAGGGTAGCCTAGGGTTAGGGTTAGGCTTAGGGTTAGGCTTAGGGTACGGCTTAGGGTACGGGTTCGGGGAGGGCTTCGGGTACGGCCTAGGGTACGGGTTAGGGTTAGGGTTACGGTTAGGGTTAGGGCTCGGTTTAGGGTACGGGTTAGGATTAGGGTACATGTTAGGGTTAGGGTAGGGGTTAGGGTTAGGGTACGCGTTAGGGTTAGGGTAGTTATTAAACCTATCCCACTCTCTAGATACCCCTTAGCACGTAAAGGAATATTATTTGGGGGTCCAGCCATGGAGAAGAGTTTAGACACTAAGATAATATAAGGAACACACACATTATAAAGAAATCACATTAGGATTCTCTTTTTAAGCTGTTCCTTAAAACACTAGTGCTTAGGAAATCTATTAGAGGCAGAAGCAGTCAAGGGTAGCCTAGGGTTAGGGTTAGGCTTAGGGTTAGGCTTAGGGTACGGCTTAGGGTACGGATTCGGGGAGGGCTTCGGGTACGGCGTAGGGTATGGGTTAGGGTTAGGGTTAGGGTTAGTGTTAGGGTTAGGGCTCGGTTTAGGGTACGGGTTAGGATTAGGGTACGTGTTAGGGTTAGGGTAGGGGTTAGCGTTAGGGTACGCGTTAGGGTTAGGGTAGTTATTAAACCTATCCCACTCTCTAGTTACCCCTTAGCACGTAAAGGAATATTATTTGGGGGTCCAGCCATGGAGAAGAGTTTAGACACTAGGATAAGATAAGGAACACACCCATTATAAAGAAATCATATTAGGATTCTCTTTTTAAGCTGTTCCTTAAAACACTAGTGCTTAGGAAATCTATTGGAGGCAGAAGCCGTCAAGGGTAGCCTAGGGTTAGGGTTAGGCTTAGGGTACGGCTTAGGCTACGGCTTAGGGTACGGGTTCGCGGAGGGTTTCGGGTACGGCGTAGGGTATGGGATAGGGTTAGGGTTAGGGATAGTGTTAGTGTTAGGGCTCGGTTTAGGGTACGGGTTAGGATTAGGGTACGTGTTAGGGTTAGGGTAGGGGTTAGGGTTAGAGTACGCGTTAGGGTTAGGGTAGTTATTAAACCTATCCCACTCTCTAGATACCCCTTAGCACGTAAAGGAATATTATTAGGGGGTCCAGCCACGGAGAAGAATTTAGACACTAAGATAATATAAGAAACACACACATTATAAAGAAATCACATTAGGATTCTCTTTTTAAGCTGTTCCTTAAAACACTAGTGCTTAGGAAATCTATTGGAGGCAGAAGCAGTCAAGGGTAGCCTAGGGTTAGGGTTAGGCTTACGGTTAGGCTTAGGGTACGGCTTAGGGTACGTGTTCGGGGAGGGCTTCGGGTACGGCGTAGGGTATGGGTTAGGGTTAGGCTTAGTGTTAGGGTTAGGACTCGGTTTAGGGTAAGGTTTAGGATTAGGGTACATGTTAGGTTTAGGGTAGGGGTTAGGGTTAGGGTACACGTTACGGTTAGGGTAGTTATTAAACATATCCCACTCTCTAGTTACCCCTTAGCACGTAAAGGAATATTATTTGGGGGTCCAGCCATGGAGAAGAGTTTAGACACTAGGATAAGATAAGGAACACACCCATTATAAAGAAATCACATTAGGATTCTCTTTTTAAGCTGTTCCTTAAAACACTAGTGCTTAGGAAATCTATTGGAGGCAGAAGCAGTCAAGGGTAGCCTAGGGTTAGGGTTAGGCTTAGGGTTAGGCTTAGGGTACGGCTTAGGGTACGGGTTCGGGGAGGGTTTCGGGTACGGCGTAGGGTATGGGTTAGGGTTAGGGTTAGGGTTAGTGTTAGTGTTAGGGCTCGGTTTAGGGTACGGGTTAGGATTAGGGTACGTGTTAGGGTTAGGGTAGGGGTTAGGGTTAGAGTACGCGTTAGGGTTAGGGTAGTTATTAAACCTATCCCACTCTCTAGATACCCCTTATTACGTAAAGGAATATTATTAGGGGGTCCAGCCACGGAGAAGAATTTAGACACTAAGATAATATAAGAAACACACACATTATAAAGAAATCACATTAGGATTCTCTTTTTAAGCTGTTCCTTAAAAAACTAGTGCTTAGGAAATCTATTGGAGGCAGAAGCAGTCAAGGGTAGCCTAGGGTTAGGGTTAGGCTTACGGTTAGGCTTAGGGTACGGCTTAGGGTACGTGTTCGGGGAGGGCTTCGGGTACGGCGTAGGGTATGGGTTAGGGTTAGGCTTAGTGTTAGGGTTAGGACTCGGTTTAGGGTAAGGTTTAGGATTAGGGTACATGTTAGGTTTAGGGTAGGGGTTAGGGTTAGGGTACACGTTACGGTTAGGGTAGTTATTAAACATATCCCACTCTCTAGATACCCCTTAGCACGTAAAGGAATATTATTTGGGGGTCCAGCCATGGAGAAGAGTTTAGACACTAGGATTAGATAAGGAACACACCCATTATAAAGAAATCACATTAGGATTCTCTTTTTAAGCTGTTCCTTAAAACACTAGTGCTTAGGAAATCTATTGGAGGCAGAAGCAGTCAAGGGTAGCCTAGGGTTAGGGTTAGGCTTAGGGTTAGGCTTAGGGTACGGCTTAGGGTACGGGTTCGGGGAGGGCTTCGGGTACGGCCTAGGGTACGGGTTAGGGTTAGGGTTACGGTTAGGGTTAGGGCTCGGTTTAGGGTACGGGTTAGGATTAGGGTACATGTTAGGGTTAGGGTAGGGGTTAGGGTTAGGGTACGCGTTAGGGTTAGGGTAGTTATTAAACCTATCCCCCTCTCTAGATACCCCTTAGCACGTAAAGGAATATTATTTGGGGGTCCAGCCATGGAGAAGAGTTTAGACACTAGGATCAGATAAGGAACACACCCATTATAAAGAAATCACATTAGGATTCTCTTTTTAAGCTGTTCCTTAAAACTCTAGTGCTTAGGAAATATATTGGAGGCAGAAGCAGTCAAGGGTAGCCTAGGGTTAGGGTTAGGCTTAGGGTTAGGCTTAGGGTACGGCTTAGGGTACGGGTTCGGGGAGGGCTTCGGGTACGGCGTAGGGTATGGGTTAGGGTTAGGGTTAGGGTTAGTGTTAGGGTTAGGGCTCGGTTTAGGTTACGGGTTAGGATTAGGGTACGTGTTAGGGTTAGGGTAGGGGTTAGCATTAGGGTACGCGTTAGGGTTAGGGTAGTTATTAAACCTATCCCACTCTCTAGATACCCCTTAGCACGTAAAGTAATATTATTTGGGGGTCCAGCCATGGAGAAGAGTTTAGACACTAAGATAATATAAGGAACACACACATTATAAAGAAATCACATTAGGATTCTCTTTTTAAGCTGTTCCTTAAAACACTAGTGCTTAGGAAATCTATTAGAGGCAGAAGCAGTCAAGGGTAGCCTAGGGTTAGGGTTAGGCTTAGGGTTAGGCTTAGGGTACGGCTTAGGGTACGGATTCGGGGAGGGCTTCGGGTACGGCGTAGGGTATGGGTTAGGGTTAGGGTTAGGGTTAGTGTTAGGGTTAGGGCTCGGTTTAGGGTACGGGTTAGGATTAGGGTACGTGTTAGGGTTAGGGTAGGGGTTAGCGTTAGGGTACGCGTTAGGGTTAGGGTAGTTATTAAACCTATCCCACTCTCTAGTTACCCCTTAGCACGTAAAGGAATATTATTTGGGGGTCCAGCCATGGAGAAGAGTTTAGACACTAGGATAAGATAAGGAACACACCCATTATAAAGAAATCATATTAGGATTCTCTTTTTAAGCTGTTCCTTAAAACACTAGTGCTTAGGAAATCTATTGGAGGCAGAAGCCGTCAAGGGTAGCCTAGGGTTAGGGTTAGGCTTAGGGTACGGCTTAGGCTACGGCTTAGGGTACGGGTTCGCGGAGGGTTTCGGGTACGGCGTAGGGTATGGGTTAGGGTTAGGGTTAGGGATAGTGTTAGTGTTAGGGCTCGGTTTAGGGTACGGGTTAGGATTAGGGTACGTGTTAGGGTTAGGGTAGGGGTTAGGGTTAGAGTACGCGTTAGGGTTAGGGTAGTTATTAAACCTATCCCACTCTCTAGATACCCCTTAGCACGTAAAGGAATATTATTAGGGGGTCCAGCCACGGAGAAGAATTTAGACACTAAGATAATATAAGAAACACACACATTATAAAGAAATCACATTAGGATTCTCTTTTTAAGCTGTTCCTTAAAACACTAGTGCTTAGGAAATCTATTGGAGGCAGAAGCAGTCAAGGGTAGCCTAGGGTTAGGGTTAGGCTTACGGTTAGGCTTAGGGTACGGCTTAGGGTACGTGTTCGGGGAGGGCTTCGGGTACGGCGTAGGGTATGGGTTAGGGTTAGGCTTAGTGTTAGGGTTAGGACTCGGTTTAGGGTAAGGTTTAGGATTAGGGTACATGTTAGGTTTAGGGTAGGGGTTAGGGTTAGGGTACACGTTACGGTTAGGGTAGTTATTAAACATATCCCACTCTCTAGTTACCCCTTAGCACGTAAAGGAATATTATTTGGGGGTCCAGCCATGGAGAAGAGTTTAGACACTAGGATAAGATAAGGAACACACCCATTATAAAGAAATCACATTAGGATTCTCTTTTTAAGCTGTTCCTTAAAACACTAGTGCTTAGGAAATCTATTGGAGGCAGAAGCAGTCAAGGGTAGCCTAGGGTTAGGGTTAGGCTTAGGGTTAGGCTTAGGGTACGGCTTAGGGTACGGGTTCGGGGAGGGTTTCGGGTACGGCGTAGGGTATGGGTTAGGGTTAGGGTTAGGGTTAGTGTTAGTGTTAGGGCTCGGTTTAGGGTACGGGTTAGGATTAGGGTACGTGTTAGGGTTAGGGTAGGGGTTAGGGTTAGAGTACGCGTTAGGGTTAGGGTAGTTATTAAACCTATCCCACTCTCTAGATACCCCTTATTACGTAAAGGAATATTATTAGGGGGTCCAGCCACGGAGAAGAATTTAGACACTAAGATAATATAAGAAACACACACATTATAAAGAAATCACATTAGGATTCTCTTTTTAAGCTGTTCCTTAAAACACTAGTGCTTAGGAAATCTATTGGAGGCAGAAGCAGTCAAGGGTAGCCTAGGGTTAGGGTTAGGCTTACGGTTAGGCTTAGGGTACGGCTTAGGGTACGTGTTCGGGGAGGGCTTCGGGTACGGCGTAGGGTATGGGTTAGGGTTAGGCTTAGTGTTAGGGTTAGGACTCGGTTTAGGGTAAGGTTTAGGATTAGGGTACATGTTAGGTTTAGGGTAGGGGTTAGGGTTAGGGTACACGTTACGGTTAGGGTAGTTATTAAACATATCCCACTCTCTAGATACCCCTTAGCACGTAAAGGAATATTATTTGGGGGTCCAGCCATGGAGAAGAGTTTAGACACTAGG
Organism: Balaenoptera physalus; assembly: GCF_965194825.1. Taxonomy (NCBI): domain Eukaryota; kingdom Metazoa; phylum Chordata; class Mammalia; order Artiodactyla; family Balaenopteridae; genus Balaenoptera; species Balaenoptera physalus. Next base: position 593,060 of record NW_028126360.1, on the reverse strand, counting down.
ATTAGATAAGGAACACACCCATTATAAAGAAATCACATTAGGATTCTCTTTTTAAGCTGTTCCTTAAAACACTAGTGCTTAGGAAATCTATTGGAGGCAGAAGCAGTCAAGGGTAGCCTAGGGTTAGGGTTAGGCTTAGGGTTAGGCTTAGGGTACGGCTTAGGGTATGGGTTCGGGGAGGGCTTCGGGTACGGCCTAGGGTACGGGTTAGTGTTAGGGTTAGGGTTAGGGTTAGGGCTCGGTTTAGGGTACGGGTTAGGATTAGGGTACATGTTAGGGTTAGGGTAGGGGTTAGGGTTAGGGTACGCGTTAGGGTTAGGGTAGTTATTAAACATATCCCACTCTCTAGATACCCCTTAGCACGTAAAGGAATATTATTTGGGGGTCCAGCCATGGAGAAGAGTTTAGACACTAGGATCAGATAAGGAACACACCCATTATAAAGAAATCACATTAGGATTCTCTTTTTAAGCTGTTCCTTAAAACTCTAGTGCTTAGGAAATATATTGGAGGCAGAAGCAGTCAAGGGTAGCCTAGGGTTAGGGTTAGGCTTAGGGTTAGGCTTAGGGTACGGCTTAGGGTACGGGTTCGGGGAGGGTTTCTGGTACGCCGTAGGGTATGGGTTAGGGTTAGGGTTAGGGTTAGTGTTAGTGTTAGGGCTCGGTTTAGGGTACGGGTTAGGATTAGGGTACGTGTTAGGGTTAGGGTAGGGGTTATGGTTAGTGTACGCGTTAGGGTTAGGGTAGTTATTAAACATATCCCACTCTCTAGATACCCCTTAGCACGTAAAGGAATATTATTTGGGGGTCCAGCCATGGAGAAGAGTTTAGACACTAAGATAATATAAGGAACACACACATTATAAAGAAATCACATTAGGATTCTCTTTTTAAGCTGTTCCTTAAAACACTAGTGCTTAGGAAATCTATTAGAGGCAGAAGCAGTCAAGGGTAGCCTAGGGTTAGGGTTAGGCTTAGGGTTAGGCTTAGGGTACGGCTTAGGGTACGGATTCGGGGAGGGCTTCGGGTACGGCGTAGGGTATGGGTTAGGGTTAGGGTTAGGGTTAGTGTTAGGGTTAGGGCTCGGTTTAGGGTACGGGTTAGGATTAGGGTACGTGTTAGGGTTAGGGTAGGGGTTAGCGTTAGGGTACGCGTTAGGGTTAGGGTAGTTATTAAACCTATCCCACTCTCTAGTTACCCCTTAGCACGTAAAGGAATATTATTTGGGGGTCCAGCCATGGAGAAGAGTTTAGACACTAGGATAAGATAAGGAACACACCCATTATAAAGAAATCATATTAGGATTCTCTTTTTAAGCTGTTCCTTAAAACACTAGTGCTTAGGAAATCTATTGGAGGCAGAAGCCGTCAAGGGTAGCCTAGGGTTAGGGTTAGGCTTAGGGTACGGCTTAGGCTACGGCTTAGGGTACGGGTTCGGGGAGGGTTTCGGGTACGGCGTAGGGTATGGGTTAGGGTTAGGGTTAGGGTTAGTGTTAGTGTTAGGGCTCGGTTTAGGGTACGGGTTAGGATTAGGGTACGTGTTAGGGTTAGGGTAGGGGTTAGGGTTAGAGTACGCGTTAGGGTTAGGGTAGTTATTAAACCTATCCCACTCTCTAGATACCCCTTAGCACGTAAAGGAATATTATTAGGGGGTCCATCCACGGAGAAGAATTTAGACACTAAGATAATATAAGAAACACACACATTATAAAGAAATCACATTAGGATTCTCTTTTTAAGCTGTTCCTTAAAACACTAGTGCTTAGGAAATCTATTGGAGGCAGAAGCAGTCAAGGGTAGCCTAGGGTTAGGGTTAGGCTTACGGTTAGGCTTAGGGTACGGCTTAGGCTACGTGTTCGGGGAGGGCTTCGGGTACGGCGTAGGGTATGGGTTAGGGTTAGGCTTAGTGTTAGGGTTAGGACTCGGTTTAGGGTAAGGTTTAGGATTAGGGTACATGTTAGGTTTAGGGTAGGGGTTAGGGTTAGGGTACACGTTACGGTTAGGGTAGTTATTAAACATATCCCACTCTCTAGTTACCCCTTAGCACGTAAAGGAATATTATTTGGGGGTCCAGCCATGGAGAAGAGTTTAGACACTAGGATAAGATAAGGAACACACCCATTATAAAGAAATCACATTAGGATTCTCTTTTTAAGCTGTTCCTTAAAACACTAGTGCTTAGGAAATCTATTGGAGGCAGAAGCAGTCAAGGGTAGCCTAGGGTTAGGGTTAGGCTTAGGGGTAGGCTTAGGGTACGGCTTAGGGTACGGGTTCGGGGAGGGTTTCGGGTACGGCGTAGGGTATGGGTTAGGGTTAGGGTTAGGGTTAGTGTTAGTGTTAGGGCTCGGTTTAGGGTACGGGTTAGGATTAGGGTACGTGTTAGGGTTAGGGTAGGGGTTAGGGTTAGAGTACGCGTTAGGGTTAGGGTAGTTATTAAACCTATCCCACTCTCTAGATACCCCTTATTACGTAAAGGAATATTATTAGGGGGTCCAGCCACGGAGAAGAATTTAGACACTAAGATAATATAAGAAACACACACATTATAAAGAAATCACATTAGGATTCTCTTTTTAAGCTGTTCCTTAAAACACTAGTGCTTAGGAAATCTATTGGAGGCAGAAGCAGTCAAGGGTAGCCTAGGGTTAGGGTTAGGCTTAGGGTTAGGCTTAGGGTACGGCTTAGGGTACGGGTTCGGGGAGGGTTTCTGGTACGCCGTAGGGTATGGGTTAGGGTTAGGGTTAGGGTTAGTGTTAGTGTTAGGGCTCGGTTTAGGGTACGGGTTAGGATTAGGGTACGTGTTAGGGTTAGGGTAGGGGTTATGGTTAGTGTACGCGTTAGGGTTAGGGTAGTTATTAAACATATCCCACTCTCTAGATACCCCTTAGCACGTAAAGGAATATTATTTGGGGGTCCAGCCATGGAGAAGAGTTTAGACACTAGGATCAGATAAGGAACACACCCATTATAAAGAAATCACATTAGGATTCTCTTTTTAAGCTGTTCCTTAAAACTCTAGTGCTTAGGAAATCTATTGGAGGCAGAAGCAGTCAAGGGTAGCCTAGGGTTAGGGTTAGGCTTAGGGTTAGGCTTAGGGTACGGCTTAGGGTACGGGTTCGGGGAGGGCTTCGGGTACGGCGTAGGGTATGGTTTAGGGTTAGAGTTAGGGTTAGTGTTAGGGTTAGGTCTCGGTTTAGGTTACGGGTTAGGATTAGGGTACGTGTTAGGGTTAGGGTAGGGGTTAGCGTTAGGGTACGCGTTAGGGTTAGGGTAGTTATTAAACCTATCCCACTCTCTAGTTACCCCTTAGCACGTAAAGGAATATTATTTGGGGGTCCAGCCATGGAGAAGTGTTTAGACACTAGGATAAGATAAGGAACACACCCATTATAAAGAAATCACATTAGGATTCTCTTTTTAAGCTGTTCCTTAAAACACTAGTGCTTAGGAAATCTATTGGAGGCAGAAGCAGTCAAGGGTAGCCTAGGGTTAGGGTTAGGCTTAGGGTTAGGCTTAGGGTACGGCTTAGGGTACGGGTTCGGGGAGGGCTTCGGGTACGGCGTAGGGTATGGGTTAGGGTTAGGGTTAGGGTTAGTGTTAGGGTTAGGGCTCGGTTTAGGTTACGGGTTAGGATTAGGGTACGTGTTAGGGTTAGGGTAGGGGTTAGGGTTAGGGTACGCGTTAGGGTTAGGGTAGTTATTAAACCTATCCCACTCTCTAGATACCCCTTAGCATGTAAAGGAATATTATTTGGGGGTCCAGCCATGGAGAAGAGTTTAGACAATAAGATAATATAAGGAACACACACATTATAAAGAAATCACATTAGGATTCTCTTTTTAAGCTGTTCCTTAAAACACTAGTGCTTAGGAAATCTATTGGAGGCAGAAGCAGTCAAGGGTAGCCTAGGGTTAGGGTTAGGCTTAGGGTTAGGCTTAGGGTACGGCTTAGGGTACGTGTTCGGGGAGGGCTTCGGGTACGGCGTAGGGTTTGGGTTAAGGTTAGGCTTAGTGTTAGGGTTAGGACTCGGTTTAGGGTAAGCTTTAGGATTAGGGTACATGTTAGGTTTAGGGTAGGGGTTAGGGTTAGGGTACACGTTACGGTTAGGGTAGTTATTAAACCTATCCCACTCTCTAGATACCCCTTAGCACGTAAAGGAATATTATGTGGGGATCCAGCCATGGAGAAGTGTTTAGACACTAGGATAAGATAAGGAACACACCCATTATAAAGAAATCACATTAGGATTCTCTTTTTAAGCTGTTCCTTAAAACACTAGTGCTTAGGAAATCTATTGGAGGCAGAAGCAGTCAAGGGTAGCCTAGGGTTAGGGTTAGGCTTAGGGTTAGGCTTAGGGTACGGCTTAGGGTACGGTTTCGGGGAGGGCTTCGGGTACGGCGTAGGGTATGGGTTAGGGTTAGGGTTAGGGTTAGTGTTAGGGTTAGGGCTCGCTTTAGGGTACGGGTTAGGATTAGGGTACGTGTTAGGGTTAGGTTAGGGGTTAGGGTTAGGGTACGCGTTAGGGTTAGGGTAGTTATTAAACCTATCCCACTCTCTAGATACCCCTTAGCACGTAAAGGAATATTATTTGGGGGTCCAGCCATGGAGAAGAGTTTAGACACTAAGATAATATAAGGAACACACCCATTATAAAGAAATCACATTAGGATTCTCTTTTTAAGCTGTTCCTTAAAACACTAGTGCTTAGGAAATCTATTGGAGGCAGAAGCAGTCAAGGGTAGCCTAGGGTTAGGGTTAGGCTTAGGGGTAGGCTTAGGGTACGGCTTAGGGTACGGGTTCGGGGAGGGCTTCGGGTACGGCGTAGGGTATGGGTTAGGGTTAGGGTTAGGGTTAGTGTTAGGGTTAGGGCTCGGTTTAGGGTACGGGTTAGGATTAGGGTACGGGTTAGGATTATGGTACGTGTTAGGGTTAGGTTAGGGGTTAGGGTTAGGGTACGCATTAGGGTTAGGGTAGTTATTAAACCTATCCCTCTCTCTAGATACCCCTTAGCACGTAAAGGAATATTATTTGGGTGTCCAGCCATGGAGAAGAGTTTAGACACTAGGATAAGATAAGGAACACACACATTATAAAGAAATCACATTAGGATTCTCTTTTTAAGCTTTTCCTTAAAACACTAGTGCTTAGGAAATCTATTGGAGGCAAAAGCAGTCAAGGGTAGCCTACGGTTAGGGTTAGGCTTAGGGTTAGGCTTAGGGTACGGCTTAGGGTACGGGTTCGGGGAGGGCTTCGGGTACGGCGTAGGGTATGGGTTAGTGTTAGGGTTAGGGTTAGTGTTAGGGTTAGGGCTCGGTTTAGGATACGGGTTAGGATTAGGGTAAGTGTTAGGGTTAGGGTAGGGGTTAGGGTTAGGGTACGCGTTAGGGTTAGGGTAGTTATTAAACATATCCCACTCTCTAGATACCGTTTAGCACGTAAAGGAATATTATTTGGGGGTCCAGCCATGGAGAAGAGTTTAGACACTAGGATAAGATAAGGAACACACCCATTATAAAGAAATCACATTTGATTCTCTTTTTAAGCTGTTCCTTAAAACACTAGTGCTTAGGAAATCTGTTGGAGGCAGAAGCAGTCAAGGGTAGCCTAGGGTTAGGGTTAGGCTTAGGGTTAGGCTTAGGGTATGGCTTAGGGTACGGGTTCGGGGAGGGCTTCGGGTACGGCCTAGGGTACGGGTTAGGGTTAGGGTTAGGGTTAGTGTTAGGGTTAGGGCTCGGTTTAGGGTACGGGTTAGGATTAGTGTACGTGTTAGGTTTAGGGTAGCGGTTAGCGTTAGGGTACGCGTTAGTGTTAGGGTAGTTATTAAACCTATCCCACTCTCTAGTTACCCCTTAGCACGAAAAGGAATATTATTTGGTGGTCCAGCCATGGAGAAGAGTTTAGACACTAGGATAAGATAAGGAACACACCCATTATAAAGAAATCACATTAGGATTCTCTTTTTAAGCTGTTCCTTAAAACACTAGTGCTTAGGAAATCTGTTGGAGGCAGAAGCAGTCAAGGGTAGCCTAGGGTTAGGGTTAGGCTTAGGGTTAGGCTTAGGGTACGGCTTAGGGTACGGGTTCGGGGAGGGCTTCGGGTACGGCGTAGGGTATGGGTTAGGGTTAGGGTTAGGGTTAGTGTTAGGGTTAGGGCTCGGTTTAGGGTACGGGTTAGGATTAGGGTACGTGTTAGGGTTAGGGTAGGGGTTAGGGTTAGGGTACGCGTTAGGGTTAGGGTAGTTATTAAACATATCCCACTCTCTAGATACCCCTTAGCACGTAAAGGAATATTATTTGGGGGTCCAGCCATGGAGAAGAGTTTAGACACTAGGATCAGATAAGGAACACACCCATTATAAAGAAATCACATTAGGATTCTCTTTTTAAGCTGTTCCTTAAAACTCTAGTGCTTAGGAAATATATTGGAGGCAGAAGCAGTCAAGGGTAGCCTAGGGTTAGGGTTAGGCTTAGGGTTAGGCTTAGGGTACGGCTTAGGGTACGGGTTCGGGGAGGGTTTCTGGTACGGCGTAGGGTATGGGTTAGGGTTAGGGTTAGTGTTAATGTTAGGGTTAGGGCTCGGTTTAGGGTACGGGTTAGGATTAGGGTACGTGTTAGGGTTATGGTAGGGGTTAGGGTTAGGGTACGCGTTAGGGTTAGGGTAGTTATTAAACCTATCCCACTCTCTAGATACCCCTTAGCACGTAAAGGAATATTATTTGGGGGTCCAGCCATGGAGAAGAGTTTAGACACTAAGATAATATAAGGAACACACACATTATAAAGAAATCACATTAGGATTCTCTTTTTAAGCTGTTCCTTAAAACACTAGTGCTTAGGAAATCTATTGGAGGCAGAAGCAGTCAAGGGTAGCCTAGGGTTAGGGTTAGGCTTAGGGGTAGGCTTAGGGTACGGCTTAGGGTACGGGTTCGGGGAGGGCTTCGGGTACGGCGTAGGGTATGGGTTAGGGTTAGGGTTAGGGTTAGTGTTAGGGTTAGGGCTCGGTTTAGGGTACGGGTTAGGATTAGGGTACGTGTTAGGGTTATGTTAGGGGTTAGGGTTAGGGTACGCTTTAGGGTTAGGGTAGTTATTAAACCTATCCCTCTCTGTAGATACCCCTTAGCACGTAAAGGAATATTATTTGGGGGTCCAGCCATGGAGAAGAGTTTAGACACTAAGATAATATAAGGAACACACACATTATAAAGAAATCACATTAGGATTCTCTTTTTAAGCTGTTCCTTAAAACACTAGTGCTTAGGAAATCTATTGCAGGCAGAAGCAGTCAAGGGTAGCCTAGGGTTAGGGTTAGGCTTAGGGTACGGCTTAGGGTACGGGTTCGGGGAGGGCTTCGGGTACGGCGTAGGGTATGGGTTAGGGTTAGGGTTAGGGTTAGTGTTAGGGTTAGGGCTCGGTTTAGGGTACGGGTTAGGATTAGGGTACGTGTTAGGGTTAGGGTAGGGTTTAGGGTTATGTTACGCGTTAGGGTTAGGGTAGTGATTAAACCTATCCCACTCTCTAGATACCCCTTAGCACATAAAGGAATATTATTTGGGGGTCCAGCCATGGAGAAGAGTTTAGACACTAGGATTAGATAAGGAACACACCCATTATAAAGAAATCACATTAGGATTCTCTTTTTAAGCTGTTCCTTAAAACACTAGTGCTTAGGAAATCTATTGGAGGCAGAAGCAGTCAAGGGTAGCCTAGGGTTAGGGTTAGTCTTAGGGTTAGGCTTAGGGTACGGCTTAGGGTACGGTTTCGGGGAGGGCTTCGGGTACGGCGTAGGGTATGGGTTAGGGTTAGGGTTAGGGTTAGTGTTAGGGTTAGGGCTCGGTTTAGGGTACGGGTTAGGATTAGGGTACCTGTTAGGGTTAGGGTAGCGGTTAGCGTTAGGGTACGCATTAGGGTTAGGGTAGTTATTAAACCTATCCCACTCTCTAGTTACCCCTTAGCACGTAAAGGAATATTATTTGGGGGTCCAGCCATGGAGAAGAGTTTAGACACTAGGATAAGATAAGGAACACACCCATTATAAAGAAATCACATTAGGATTCTCTTTTTAAGCTGTTCCTTAAAACACTAGTGCTTAGGAAATCTATTGGAGGCAAAAGCAGTCAAGGGTAGCCTACGGTTAGGGTTAGGCTTAGGGTTAGGCTTAGGGTACGGCTTAGGGTACGGGTTCGGGGAGGGCTTCGGGTACGGCGTAGGGTATGGGTTAGGGTTAGGGTTAGGGTTAGTGTTAGGGTTAGGGCTCGGTTTAGGATACGGGTTAGGATTAGGGTACGTGTTAGGGTTAGGGTAGGGGTTAGGGTTAGGGTACGCGTTAGCGTTAGGGTAGTTATTAAACATATCCCACTCTCTAAATACCCCTTAGCACGTAAAGGAATATTATTTGGGGGTCCAGCCATGGAGAAGACTTTAGACACTAGGATAAGATAAGGAACACACCCATTATAAAGAAATCACATTAGGATTCTCTTTTTAAGCTGTTCCTTAAAACACTAGTGCTTAGGAAATCTGTTGGAGGCAGAAGCAGTCAAGGGTAGCCTAGGGTTAGGGTTAGGCTTAGGGTTAGGCTTAGGGTACGGCTTAGGGTACGGGTTCGGGGAGGGCTTCGGGTACGGCGTAGGGTATGGGTTAGGGTTAGGGTTAGGGTTAGTGTTAGGGTTAGGGCTCGGTTTAGGGTACGGGTTAGGATTAGGGTACGTGTTAGGGTTAGGGTAGGGGTTATGGTTAGTGTACGCGTTAGGGTTAGGGTAGTTATTAAACATATCCCACTCTCTAGATACCCCTTAGCACGTAAAGGAATATTATTTGGGGGTCCAGCCATGGAGAAGAGTTTAGACACTAGGATCAGATAAGGAACACACCCATTATAAAGAAATCACATTAGGATTCTCTTTTTAAGCTGTTCCTTAAAACTCTAGTGCTTAGGAAATCTATTGGAGGCAGAAGCAGTCAAGGGTAGCCTAGGGTTAGGGTTAGGCTTAGGGTTAGGCTTAGGGTACGGCTTAGGGTACGGGTTCGGGGAGGGCTTCGGGTACGGCGTAGGGTATGGTTTAGGGTTAGGGTTAGGGTTAGTGTTAGGGTTAGGGCTCGGTTTAGGTTACGGGTTAGGATTAGGGTACGTGTTAGGGTTAGGGTAGGGGTTAGCGTTAGGGTACGCGTTAGGGTTAGGGTAGTTATTAAACCTATCCCACTCTCTAGTTACCCCTTAGCACGTAAAGGAATATTATTTGGGGGTCCAGCCATGGAGAAGTGTTTAGACACTAGGATAAGATAAGGAACACACCCATTATAAAGAAATCACATTAGGATTCTCTTTTTAAGCTGTTCCTTAAAACACTAGTGCTTAGGAAATCTATTGGAGGCAGAAGCCGTCAAGGGTAGCCTAGGGTTAGGGTTAGGCTTAGGGTACGGCTTAGGCTACGGCTTAGGGTACGGGTTCGGGGAGGGTTTCGGGTACGGCGTAGGGTATGGGTTAGGGTTAGGGTTAGGGTTAGTGTTAGTGTTAGGGCTCGGTTTAGGGTACGGGTTAGGATTAGGGTACGTGTTAGGGTTAGGGTAGGGGTTAGGGTTAGAGTACGCGTTAGGGTTAGGGTAGTTATTAAACCTATCGCACTCTCTAGATACCCCTTAGCACGTAAAGGAATATTATTAGGGGGTCCAGCCACGGAGAAGAATTTAGACACTAAGATAATATAAGAAACACACACATTATAAAGAAATCACATTAGGATTCTCTTTTTAAGCTGTTCCTTAAAACACTAGTGCTTAGGAAATCTATTGGAGGCAGAAGCAGTCAAGGGTAGCCTAGGGTTAGGGTTAGGCTTACGGTTAGGCTTAGGGTACGGCTTAGGGTACGTGTTCGGGGAGGGCTTCGCGTACGGCGTAGGGTATGGGTTAGGGTTAGGCTTAGTGTTAGGGTTAGGACTCGGTTTAGGGTAAGGTTTAGGATTAGGGTACATGTTAGGTTTAGGGTAGGGGTTAGGGTTAGGGTCCACGTTACGGTTAGGGTAGTTATTAAACATATCCCACTCTCTAGTTACCCCTTAGCATGTAAAGGAATATTATTTGGGGGTCCAGCCATGGAGAAGTGTTTAGACACTAGGATAAGATAAGGAACACACCCATTATAAAGAAATCACATTAGGATTCTCTTTTTAAGCTGTTCCTTAAAACACTAGTGCTTAGGAAATCTATTGGAGGCAGAAGCAGTCAAGGGTAGCCTAGGGTTAGGGTTAGGCTTAGGGTTAGGCTTAGGGTACGGCTTAGGGTACGGGTTCGGGGAGGGTTTCGGGTACGGCGTAGGGTATGGGTTAGGGTTAGGGTTAGGGTTAGTGTTAGTGTTAGGGCTCGGTTTAGGGTACGGGTTAGGATTAGGGTACGTGTTAGGGTTAGGGTAGGGGTTAGGGTTAGAGTACGCGTTAGGGTTAGGGTAGTTATTAAACCTATCCCACTCTCTAGATACCCCTTATTACGTAAAGGAATATTATTAGGGGGTCCAGCCACGGAGAAGAATTTAGACACTAAGATAATATAAGAAACACACACATTATAAAGAAATCACATTAGGATTCTCTTTTTAAGCTGTTCCTTAAAACACTAGTGCTTAGGAAATCTATTGGAGGCAGAAGCAGTCAAGGGTAGCCTAGGGTTAGGGTTAGGCTTACGGTTAGGCTTAGGGTACGGCTTAGGGTACGTGTTCGGGGAGGGCTTCGGGTACGGCGTAGGGTATGGGTTAGGGTTAGGCTTAGTGTTAGGGTTAGGACTCGGTTTAGGGTAAGGTTTAGGATTAGGGTACATGTTAGGTTTAGGGTAGGGGTTAGGGTTAGGGTACACGTTACGGTTAGGGTAGTTATTAAACATATCCCACTCTCTAGATACCCCTTAGCACGTAAAGGAATATTATTTGGGGGTCCAGCCATGGAGAAGAGTTTAGACACTAGGATTAGATAAGGAACACACCCATTATAAAGAAATCACATTAGGATTCTCTTTTTAAGCTGTTCCTTAAAACACTAGTGCTTAGGAAATCTATTGGAGGCAGAAGCAGTCAAGGGTAGCCTAGGGTTAGGGTTAGGCTTAGGGTTAGGCTTAGGGTACGGCTTAGGGTACGGGTTCGGGGAGGGCTTCGGGTACGGCCTAGGGTACGGGTTAGGGTTAGGGTTAGGGTTAGGGTTAGGGCTCGGTTTAGGGTACGGGTTAGGATTAGGGTACATGTTAGGGTTAGGGTAGGGGTTAGGGTTAGGGTACGCGTTAGGGTTAGGGTAGTTATTAAACATATCCCACTCTCTAGATACCCCTTAGCACGTAAAGGAATATTATTTGGGGGTCCAGCCATGGAGAAGAGTTTAGACACTAGGATCAGATAAGGAACACACCCATTATAAAGAAATCACATTAGGATTCTCTTTTTAAGCTGTTCCTTAAAACTCTAGTGCTTAGGAAATATATTGGAGGCAGAAGCAGTCAAGGGTAGCCTAGGGTTAGGGTTAGGCTTAGGGTTAGGCTTAGGGTACGGCTTAGGGTACGGGTTCGGGGAGGGTTTCTGGTACGCCGTAGGGTATGGGTTAGGGTTAGGGTTAGGGTTAGTGTTAGTGTTAGGGCTCGGTTTAGGGTACGGGTTAGGATTAGGGTACGTGTTAGGGTTAGGGTAGGGGTTATGGTTAGTGTACGCGTTAGGGTTAGGGTAGTTATTAAACATATCCCACTCTCTAGATACCCCTTAGCACGTAAAGGAATATTATTTGGGGGTCCAGCCATGGAGAAGAGTTTAGACACTAAGATAATATAAGGAACACACACATTATAAAGAAATCACATTAGGATTCTCTTTTTAAGCTGTTCCTTAAAACACTAGTGCTTAGGAAATCTATTAGAGGCAGAAGCAGTCAAGGGTAGCCTAGGGTTAGGGTTAGGCTTAGGGTTAGGCTTAGGGTACGGCTTAGGGTACGGATTCGGGGAGGGCTTCGGGTACGGCGTAGGGTATGGGTTAGGGTTAGGGTTAGGGTTAGTGTTAGGGTTAGGGCTCGGTTTAGGGTACGGGTTAGGATTAGGGTACGTGTTAGGGTTAGGGTAGGGGTTAGCGTTAGGGTACGCGTTAGGGTTAGGGTAGTTATTAAACCTATCCCACTCTCTAGTTACCCCTTAGCACGTAAAGGAATATTATTTGGGGGTCCAGCCATGGAGAAGAGTTTAGACACTAGGATAAGATAAGGAACACACCCATTATAAAGAAATCATATTAGGATTCTCTTTTTAAGCTGTTCCTTAAAACACTAGTGCTTAGGAAATCTATTGGAGGCAGAAGCCGTCAAGGGTAGCCTAGGGTTAGGGTTAGGCTTAGGGTACGGCTTAGGCTACGGCTTAGGGTACGGGTTCGGGGAGGGTTTCGGGTACGGCGTAGGGTATGGGTTAGGGTTAGGGTTAGGGTTAGTGTTAGTGTTAGGGCTCGGTTTAGGGTACGGGTTAGGATTAGGGTACGTGTTAGGGTTAGGGTAGGGGTTAGGGTTAGAGTACGCGTTAGGGTTAGGGTAGTTATTAAACCTATCCCACTCTCTAGATACCCCTTAGCACGTAAAGGAATATTATTAGGGGGTCCATCCACGGAGAAGAATTTAGACACTAAGATAATATAAGAAACACACACATTATAAAGAAATCACATTAGGATTCTCTTTTTAAGCTGTTCCTTAAAACACTAGTGCTTAGGAAATCTATTGGAGGCAGAAGCAGTCAAGGGTAGCCTAGGGTTAGGGTTAGGCTTACGGTTAGGCTTAGGGTACGGCTTAGGGTACGTGTTCGGGGAGGGCTTCGGGTACGGCGTAGGGTATGGGTTAGGGTTAGGCTTAGTGTTAGGGTTAGGACTCGGTTTAGGGTAAGGTTTAGGATTAGGGTACATGTTAGGTTTAGGGTAGGGGTTAGGGTTAGGGTACACGTTACGGTTAGGGTAGTTATTAAGCATATCCCACTCTCTAGTTTCCCCTTAGCACGTAAAGGAATATTATTTGTGGGTCCAGCCATGGAGAAGAGTTTAGACACTAGGATAAGATAAGGAACACACCCATTATAAAGAAATCACATTAGGATTCTCTTTTTAAGCTGTTCCTTAAAACACTAGTGCTTAGGAAATCTATTGGAGGCAGAAGCAGTCAAGGGTAGCCTAGGGTTAGGGTTAGGCTTAGGGTTAGGCTTAGGGTACGGCTTAGGGTACGGGTTCGGGGAGGGTTTCGGGTACGGCGTAGGGTATGGGTTAGGGTTAGGGTTAGGGTTAGTGTTAGTGTTAGGGCTCGGTTTAGGGTACGGGTTAGGATTAGGGTACGTGTTAGGGTTAGGGTAGGGGTTAGGGTTAGAGTACGCGTTAGGGTTAGGGTAGTTATTAAACCTATCCCACTCTCTAGATACCCCTTATTACGTAAAGGAATATTATTAGGGGGTCCAGCCACGGAGAAGAATTTAGACACTAAGATAATAGAAGAAACACACACATTATAAAGAAATCACATTAGGATTCTCTTTTTAAGCTGTTCCTTAAAACACTAGTGCTTAGGAAATCTATTGGAGGCAGAAGCAGTCAAGGGTAGCCTAGGGTTAGGGTTAGGCTTACGGTTAGGCTTAGGGTACGGCTTAGGGTACGTGTTCGGGGAGGGCTTCGGGTACGGCGTAGGGTATGGGTTAGGGTTAGGCTTAGTGTTAGGGTTAGGACTCGGTTTAGGGTAAGGTTTAGGATTAGGGTACATGTTAGGTTTAGGGTAGGGGTTAGGGTTAGGGTACACGTTACGGTTAGGGTAGTTATTAAACATATCCCACTCTCTAGATACCCCTTAGCACGTAAAGGAATATTATTTGGGGGTCCAGCCATGGAGAAGAGTTTAGACACTAGGATCAGATAAGGAACACACCCATTATAAAGAAATCACATTAGGATTCTCTTTTTAAGCTGTTCCTTAAAACTCTAGTGCTTAGGAAATCTATTGGAGGCAGAAGCAGTCAAGGGTAGCCTAGGGTTAGGGTTAGGCTTAGGGTTAGGCTTAGGGTACGGCTTAGGGTACGGGTTTGGGGAGGGTTTCTGGTACGCCGTAGGGTATGGGTTAGGGTTAGGGTTAGGGTTAGTGTTAGTGTTAGGGCTCGGTTTAGGGTACGGGTTAGGATTAGGGTACGTGTTAGGGTTAGGGTAGGGGTTATGGTTAGTGTACGCGTTAGGGTTAGGGTAGTTATTAAACATATCCCACTCTCTAGATACCCCTTAGCACGTAAAGGAATATTATTTGGGGGTCCAGCCATGGAGAAGAGTTTAGACACTAGGATCAGATAAGGAACACACCCATTATAAAGAAATCACATTAGGATTCTCTTTTTAAGCTGTTCCTTAAAACTCTAGTGCTTAGGAAATCTATTGGAGGCAGAAGCAGTCAAGGGTAGCCTAGGGTTAGGGTTAGGCTTAGGGTTAGGCTTAGGGTACGGCTTAGGGTACGGGTTCGGGGAGGGCTTCGGGTACGGCGTAGGGTATGGTTTAGGGTTAGGGTTAGGGTTAGTGTTAGGGTTAGGTCTCGGTTTAGGTTACGGGTTAGGATTAGGGTACGTGTTAGGGTTAGGGTAGGGGTTAGCGTTAGGGTACGCGTTAGGGTTAGGGTAGTTATTAAACCTATCCCACTCTCTAGTTACCCCTTAGCACGTAAAGGAATATTATTTGGGGGTCCAGCCATGGAGAAGTGTTTAGACACTAGGATAAGATAAGGAACACACCCATTATAAAGAAATCACATTAGGATTCTCTTTTTAAGCTGTTCCTTAAAACACTAGTGCTTAGGAAATCTATTGGAGGCAGAAGCAGTCAAGGGTAGCCTAGGGTTAGGGTTAGGCTTAGGGTTAGGCTTAGGGTACGGCTTAGGGTACGGGTTCGGGGAGGGCTTCGGGTACGGCGTAGGGTATGGGTTAGGGTTAGGGTTAGGGTTAGTGTTAGGGTTAGGGCTCGGTTTAGGTTACGGGTTAGGATTAGGGTACGTGTTAGGGTTAGGGTAAGGGTTAGGGTTAGGGTACGCGTTAGGGTTAGGGTAGTTATTAAACCTATCCCACTCTCTAGATACCCCTTAGCATGTAAAGGAATATTATTTGGGGGTCCAGCCATGGAGAAGAGTTTAGACACTAAGATAATATAAGGAACACACACATTATAAAGAAATCACATTAGGATTCTCTTTTTAAGCTGTTCCTTAAAACACTAGTGCTTAGGAAATCTATTGGAGGCAGAAGCAGTCAAGGGTAGCCTAGGGTTAGGGTTAGGCTTAGGGTTAGGCTTAGGGTACGGCTTAGGGTACGTGTTCGGGGAGGGCTTCGGGTACGGCGTAGGGTTTGGGTTAAGGTTAGGCTTAGTGTTAGGGTTAGGACTCGGTTTAGGGTAAGCTTTAGGATTAGGGTACATGTTAGGTTTAGGGTAGGGGTTAGGGTTAGGGTACACGTTACGGTTAGGGTAGTTATTAAACCTATCCCACTCTCTAGATACCCCTTAGCACGTAAAGGAATATTATGTGGGGGTCCAGCCATGGAGAAGTGTTTAGACACTAGGATAAGATAAGGAACACACCCATTATAAAGAAATCACATTAGGATTCTCTTTTTAAGCTGTTCCTTAAAACACTAGTGCTTAGGAAATCTATTGGAGGCAGAAGCAGTCAAGGGTAGCCTAGGGTTAGGGTTAGGCTTAGGGTTAGGCTTAGGGTACGGCTTAGGGTACGGTTTCGGGGAGGGCTTCGGGTACGGCGTAGGGTATGGGTTAGGGTTAGGGTTAGGGTTAGTGTTAGGGTTAGGGCTCGCTTTAGGGTACGGGTTAGGATTAGGGTACGTGTTAGGGTTAGGTTAGGGGTTAGGGTTAGGGTACGCGTTAGGGTTAGGGTAGTTATTAAACCTATCCCACTCTCTAGATACCCCTTAGCACGTAAAGGAATATTATTTGGGGGTCCAGCCATGGAGAAGAGTTTAGACACTAAGATAATATAAGGAACACACCCATTATAAAGAAATCACATTAGGATTCTCTTTTTAAGCTGTTCCTTAAAACACTAGTGCTTAGGAAATCTATTGGAGGCAGAAGCAGTCAAGGGTAGCCTAGGGTTAGGGTTAGGCTTAGGGGTAGGCTTAGGGTACGGCTTAGGGTACGGGTTCGGGGAGGGCTTCGGGTACGGCGTAGGGTATGGGTTAGGGATAGGGTTAGGGTTAGTGTTAGGGTTAGGGCTCGGTTTAGGGTACGGGTTAGGATTAGGGTACGGGTTAGGATTATGGTACGTGTTAGGGTTAGGTTAGGGGTTAGGGTTAGGGTACGCATTAGGGTTAGGGTAGTTATTAAACCTATCCCTCTCTCTAGATACCCCTTAGCACGTAAAGGAATATTATTTGTGTGTCCAGCCATGGAGAAGAGTTTAGACACTAGGATAAGATAAGGAACACACACATTATAAAGAAATCACATTAGGATTCTCTTTTTAAGCTTTTCCTTAAAACACTAGTGCTTAGGAAATCTATTGGAGGCAAAAGCAGTCAAGGGTAGCCTACGGTTAGGGTTAGGCTTAGGGTTAGGCTTAGGGTATGGCTTAGGGTACGGGTTCGGGGAGGGCTTCGGGTACGGCCTAGGGTACGGGTTAGGGTTAGGGTTAGGGTTAGTGTTAGGGTTAGGGCTCGGTTTAGGGTACGGGTTAGGATTAGTGTACGTGTTAGGTTTAGGGTAGCGGTTAGCGTTAGGGTACGCGTTAGGGTTAGGGTAGTTATTAAACCTATCCCACTCTCTAGTTACCCCTTAGCACGAAAAGGAATATTATTTGGTGGTCCAGCCATGGAGAAGAGTTTAGACACTAGGATAAGATAAGGAACACACCCATTATAAAGAAATCACATTAGGATTCTCTTTTTAAGCTGTTCCTTAAAACACTAGTGCTTAGGAAATCTGTTGGAGGCAGAAGCAGTCAAGGGTAGCCTAGGGTTAGGGTTAGGCTTAGGGTTAGGCTTAGGGTACGGCTTAGGGTACGGGTTCGGGGAGGGCTTCGGGTACGGCGTAGGGTATGGGTTAGGGTTAGGGTTAGGGTTAGTGTAGGGTTAGGGCTCGGTTTAGGGTACGGGTTAGGATTAGGGTACGTGTTAGGGTTAGGGTAGGGGTTAGGGTTAGGGTACGCGTTAGGGTTAGGGTAGTTATTAAACATATCCCACTCTCTAGATACCCCTTAGCACGTAAAGGAATATTATTTGGGGGTCCAGCCATGGAGAAGAGTTTAGACACTAGGATCAGATAAGGAACACACCCATTATAAAGAAATCACATTAGGATTCTCTTTTTAAGCTGTTCCTTAAAACTCTAGTGCTTAGGAAATATATTGGAGGCAGAAGCAGTCAAGGGTAGCCTAGGGTTAGGGTTAGGCTTAGGGTTAGGCTTAGGGTACGGCTTAGGGTACGGGTTCGGGGAGGGTTTCTGGTACGGCGTAGGGTATGGGTTAGGGTTAGGGTTAGTGTTAATGTTAGGGTTAGGGCTCGGTTTAGGGTACGGGTTAGGATTAGGGTACGTGTTAGGGTTATGGTAGGGGTTAGGGTTAGGGTACGCGTTAGGGTTAGGGTAGTTATTAAACCTATCCCACTCTCTAGATACCCCTTAGCACGTAAAGGAATATTATTTGGGGGTCCAGCCATGGAGAAGAGTTTAGACACTAAGATAATATAAGGAACACACACATTATAAAGAAATCACATTAGGATTCTCTTTTTAAGCTGTTCCTTAAAACACTAGTGCTTAGGAAATCTATTGGAGGCAGAAGCAGTCAAGGGTAGCCTAGGGTTAGGGTTAGGCTTAGGGGTAGGCTTAGGGTACGGCTTAGGGTACGGGTTCGGGGAGGGCTTCGGGTACGGCGTAGGGTATGGGTTAGGGTTAGGGTTAGGGTTAGTGTTAGGGTTAGGGCTCGGTTTAGGGTACGGGTTAGGATTAGGGTACGTGTTAGGGTTAGGTTAGGGGTTAGGGTTAGGGTACGCTTTAGGGTTAGGGTAGTTATTAAACCTATCCCTCTCTGTAGATACCCCTTAGCACGTAAAGGAATATTATTTGGGGGTCCAGCCATGGAGAAGAGTTTAGACACTAAGATAATATAAGGAACACACACATTATAAAGAAATCACATTAGGATTCTCTTTTTAAGCTGTTCCTTAAAACACTAGTGCTTAGGAAATCTATTGCAGGCAGAAGCAGTCAAGGGTAGCCTAGGGTTAGGGTTAGGCTTAGGGTACGGCTTAGGGTACGGGTTCGGGGAGGGCTTCGGGTACGGCGTAGGGTATGGGTTAGGGTTAGGGTTAGGGTTAGTGTTAGGGTTAGGGCTCGGTTTAGGGTACGGGTTAGGATTAGGGTACGTGTTAGGGTTAGGGTAGGGTTTAGGGTTATGTTACGCGTTAGGGTTAGGGTAGTGATTAAACCTATCCCACTCTCTAGATACCCCTTAGCACATAAAGGAATATTATTTGGGGGTCCAGCCATGGAGAAGAGTTTAGACACTAGGATTAGATAAGGAACACACCCATTATAAAGAAATCACATTAGGATTCTCTTTTTAAGCTGTTCCTTAAAACACTAGTGCTTAGGAAATCTATTGGAGGCAGAAGCAGTCAAGGGTAGCCTAGGGTTAGGGTTAGTCTTAGGGTTAGGCTTAGGGTACGGCTTAGGGTACGGTTTCGGGGAGGGCTTCGGGTACGGCGTAGGGTATGGGTTAGGGTTAGGGTTAGGGTTAGTGTTAGGGTTAGGGCTCGGTTTAGGGTACGGGTTAGGATTAGGGTACCTGTTAGGGTTAGGGTAGCGGTTAGCGTTAGGGTACGCATTAGGGTTAGGGTAGTTATTAAACCTATCCCACTCTCTAGTTACCCCTTAGCACGTAAAGGAATATTATTTGGGGGTCCAGCCATGGAGAAGAGTTTAGACACTAGGATAAGATAAGGAACACACCCATTATAAAGAAATCACATTAGGATTCTCTTTTTAAGCTGTTCCTTAAAACACTAGTGCTTAGGAAATCTATTGGAGGCAAAAGCAGTCAAGGGTAGCCTACGGTTAGGGTTAGGCTTAGGGTTAGGCTTAGGGTACGGCTTAGGGTACGGGTTCGGGGAGGGCTTCGGGTACGGCGTAGGGTATGGGTTAGGGTTAGGGTTAGGGTTAGTGTTAGGGTTAGGGCTCGGTTTAGGATACGGGTTAGGATTAGGGTACGTGTTAGGGTTAGGGTAGGGGTTAGGGTTAGGGTACGCGTTAGGGTTAGGGTAGTTATTAAACATATCCCACTCTCTAAATACCCCTTAGCACGTAAAGGAATATTATTTGGGGGTCCAGCCATGGAGAAGACTTTAGACACTAGGATAAGATAAGGAACACACCCATTATAAAGAAATCACATTAGGATTCTCTTTTTAAGCTGTTCCTTAAAACACTAGTGCTTAGGAAATCTGTTGGAGGCAGAAGCAGTCAAGGGTAGCCTAGGGTTAGGGTTAGGCTTAGGGTTAGGCTTAGGGTACGGCTTAGGGTACGGGTTCGGGGAGGGCTTCGGGTACGGCGTAGGGTATGGGTTAGGGTTAGGGTTAGGGTTAGTGTTAGTGTTAGGGCTCGGTTTAGGGTACGGGTTAGGATTAGGGTACGTGTTAGGGTTAGGGTAGGGGTTATGGTTAGTGTACGCGTTAGGGTTAGGGTAGTTATTAAACATATCCCACTCTCTAGATACCCCTTAGCACGTAAAGGAATATTATTTGGGGGTCCAGCCATGGAGAAGAGTTTAGACACTAGGATCAGATAAGGAACACACCCATTATAAAGAAATCACATTAGGATTCTCTTTTTAAGCTGTTCCTTAAAACTCTAGTGCTTAGGAAATCTATTGGAGGCAGAAGCAGTCAAGGGTAGCCTAGGGTTAGGGTTAGGCTTAGGGTTAGGCTTAGGGTACGGCTTAGGGTACGGGTTCGGGGAGGGCTTCGGGTACGGCGTAGGGTATGGTTTAGGGTTAGGGTTAGGGTTAGTGTTAGGGTTAGGGCTCGGTTTAGGTTACGGGTTAGGATTAGGGTACGTGTTAGGGTTAGGGTAGGGGTTAGCGTTAGGGTACGCGTTAGGGTTAGGGTAGTTATTAAACCTATCCCACTCTCTAGTTACCCCTTAGCACGTAAAGGAATATTATTTGGGGGTCCAGCCATGGAGAAGTGTTTAGACACTAGGATAAGATAAGGAACACACCCATTATAAAGAAATCACATTAGGATTCTCTTTTTAAGCTGTTCCTTAAAACACTAGTGCTTAGGAAATCTATTGGAGGCAGAAGCAGTCAAGGGTAGCCTAGGGTTAGGGTTAGGCTTAGGGTTAGGCTTAGGGTACGGCTTAGGGTACGGGTTCGGGGAGGGCTTCGGGTACGGCGTAGGGTATGGGTTAGGGTTAGGGTTAGGGTTAGTGTTAGGGTTAGGGCTCGGTTTAGGGTACGGGTTAGGATTAGGGTACGTGTTAGGGTTAGGGTAGGGGTTAGGGTTAGGGTACGCGTTAGGGTTAGGGTAGTTATTAAACCTATCCCACTCTCTAGATACCCCTTAGCACGTAAAGGAATATTATTTGGGGGTCCAGCCATGGAGAAGAGTTTAGACACTAAGATAATATAAGGAACACACACATTATAAAGAAATCACATTAGGATTCTCTTTTTAAGCTGTTCCTTAAAACACTAGTGCTTAGGAAATCTATTGGAGGCAGAAGCAGTCAAGGGTAGCCTAGGGTTAGGGTTAGGCTTAGGGTTAGGCTTAGGGTACGGCTTAGGGTACGGGTTCGGGGAGGGCTTCGGGTACGGCGTAGGGTATGGGTTAGGGTTAGGGTTAGGGTTAGTGTTAGGGTTAGGGCTGGGTTTAGGGTACGGGTTAGGATTAGGGTACGTGTTAGGGTTAGGGTAGGGGTTAGGGTTAGAGTACGCGTTAGGGTTAGGGTAGTTATTAAACCTATCCCACTCTCTAGTTACCCCTTAGCACGTAAAGGAATATTATTTGGGGGTCCAGCCATGGAGAAGAGTTTAGACACTAGGATAAGATAAGGAACACACCCAATATAAAGAAATCACATAAGGATTCTCTTTTTAAGCTGTTCCTTAAAACACTAGTGCTTAGGAAATCTGTTGGAGGCAGAAGCAGTCAAGGGTAGCCTAGGGTTAGGGTTAGGCTTAGGGTTAGGCTTAGGGTACGGCTTAGGGTACGGGTTCGGGGAGGGTTTCTGGTACGGCGTAGGGTATGGGTTAGGGTTAGGGTTAGGTTTAGTGTTAGGGTTAGGGCTCGGTTTAGGGTACGGGTTAGGATTAGGGTACGTGTTAGGGTTAAGGTAGGGGTTAGGGTTAGGGTACGCGTTAGGGTTAGGGTAGTTATTAAACCTATCCCACTCTCTAGATACCCCTTAGCACGTAAAGGAATATTATTAGGGGGTCCAGCCATGGAGAAGAGTTTAGACACTAAGATAATATAAGGAACACACACATTATAAAGAAATCACATTAGGATTCTCTTTTTAAGCTGTTCCTTAAAACACTAGTGCTTAGGAAATCTATTGGAGGCAGAAGCAGTCAAGGGTAGCCTAGGGTTAGGGTTAGGCTTAGGGTTAGGCTTAAGGTACGGCTTAGGGTACGGGTTCGGGGAGGGCTTCGGGTACGGCGTAGAGTATGGGTTAGGGTTAGGGTTAGGGTTAATGTTAGGGTTAGGGCTCGGTTTAGGTTACGGGTTAGGATTAGGGTACGTGTTAGGGTTAGGGTAGGGGTTAGCGTTAGGGTACGCGTTAGGGTTAGGGTAGTTATTAAACCTATCCCACTCTCTAGTTACCCCTTATCACGTAAAGGAATATTATTTGGGGGTCCAGCCATGGAGAAGTGTTTAGACACTAGGATAAGATAAGGAACACACCCATTATAAAGAAATCACATTAGGATTCCCTTTTTAAGCTGTTCCTTAAAACACTAGTGCTTAGGAAATCTATTGGAGGCAGAAGCAGTCAAGGGTAGCCTAGGGTTAGGGTTAGGCTTAGGGTTAGGCTTAGGGTACGGCTTAGGGTACGGGTTCGGGGAGGGCTTCGGGTACGGCGTAGGGTATGGGTTAGGTTTATGGTTAGGGTAGTGTTAGGGTTAGGGCTCGGTTTAGGGTACGGGTTAGGATTAGGGTACGTGTTAGGGTTAGGGTAGAGGTTAGGGTTAGGGTACGCGTTAGGGTTAGGGTAGTGATTAAACCTATCCCACTCTCTAGATACCCCTTAGCACGTAAAGGAATATTATTAGGGGGTCCAGCCACGGAGAAGAATTTAGACACTAAGATAATATAAGAAACACACACATTATAAAGAAATCACATTAGGATTCTCTTTTTAAGCTGTTCCTTAAAACACTAGTGCTTAGGAAATCTATTGGAGGCAGAAGCAGTCAAGGGTAGCCTAGGGTTAGGGTTAGGCTTACGGTTATGCTTAGGGTACGGCTTAGGGTACGTGTTCGGGGAGGGCTTCGGGTACGGCGTAGGGTTTGGGTTAAGGTTAGGCTTAGTGTTAGGGTTAGGACTCGGTTTAGGGTAAGCTTTAGGATTAGGGTACATGTTAGGTTTAGGGTAGGGGTTAGGGTTAGGGTACACGTTACGGTTAGGGTAGTTATTAAACCTATCCCACTCTCTAGATACCCCTTAGCACGTAAAGGAATATTATGTGGGGGTCCAGCCATGGAGAAGTGTTTAGACACTAGGATAAGATAAGGAACACACCCATTATAAAGAAATCACATTAGGATTCTCTTTTTAAGCTGTTCCTTAAAACACTAGTGCTTAGGAAATCTATTGGAGGCAGAAGCAGTCAAGGGTAGCCTAGGGTTAGGGTTAGGCTTAGGGTTAGGCTTAGGGTACGGCTTAGGGTACGGTTTCGGGGAGGGCTTCGGGTACGGCGTAGGGTATGGGTTAGGGTTAGGGTTAGGGTTAGTGTTAGGGTTAGGGCTCGCTTTAGGGTACGGGTTAGGATTAGGGTACGTGTTAGGGTTAGGTTAGGGGTTAGGGTTAGGGTACGCGTTAGGGTTAGGGTAGTTATTAAACCTATCCCACTCTCTAGATACCCCTTAGCACGTAAAGGAATATTATTTGGGGGTCCAGCCATGGAGAAGAGTTTAGACACTAAGATAATATAAGGAACACACCCATTATAAAGAAATCACATTACGATTCTCTTTTTAAGCTGTTCCTTAAAACACTAGTGCTTAGGAAATCTATTGGAGGCAGAAGCAGTCAAGGGTAGCCTAGGGTTAGGGTTAGGCTTAGGGGTAGGCTTAGGGTACGGCTTAGGGTACGGGTTCGGGGAGGGCTTCGGGTACGGCGTAGGGTATGGGTTAGGGTTAGGGTTAGGGTTAGTGTTAGGGTTAGGACTCGGTTTAGGGTACGGGTTAGGATTAGGGTACGTGTTAGGGTTAGTTTAGGGGTTAGGGTTAGGGTACGCATTAGGGTTAGGGTAGTTATTAAACCTATCCCTCTCTCTAGATACCCCTTAGCACGTAAAGGAATATTATTTGGGTGTCCAGCCATGGAGAAGAGTTTAGACACTAAGATAATATAAGGAACACACACATTATAAAGAAATCACATTAGGATTCTCTTTTTAAGCTGTTCCTTAAAACACTAGTGCTTAGGAAATCTATTGGAGGCAGAAGCAGTCAAGGGTAGCCTAGGGTTAGGGTTAGGCTTAGGGTTAGGCTTAGGGTACGGCTTAGGGTACGGGTTCGGGGAGGGCTTCGGGTACGGCGTAGGGTATGGGTTAGGGTTAGGGTTAGGGTTAGTGTTAGGGTTAGGACTCGGTTTAGGGTACGGGTTAGGATTAGGGTACGTGTTAGGGTTAGGGTAGGGGTTAGGGTTAGGGTACGCGTTAGGGTTAGGGTAGTGATTAAACCTATCCCACTCTCTAGATACCCCTTAGCACATAAAGGAATATTATTTGGGGGTCCAGCCATGGAGAAGAGTTTAGACAGTAGGATTAGATAAGGAACACACCCATTATAAAGAAATCACATTAGGATTCTCTTTTTAAGCTGTTCCTTAAAACACTAGTGCTTAGGAAATCTATTGGAGGCAGAAGCAGTCAAGGGTAGCCTAGGGTTAGGGTTAGGCTTAGGTTTAGGCTTAGGGTACGGCTTAGGGTACGGTTTCGGGGAGGGCTTCGGGTACGGCGTAGGGTATGGGTTAGGGTTAGTGTTAGGGTTAGTGTTAGGGTTAGGGCTCGGTTTAGGGTACGGGTTAGGATTAGGGTACCTGTTAGGGTTAGGGTAGCGGTTAGCGTTAGGGTACGCGTTAGGGTTAGGGTAGTTATTAAACCTATCCCACTCTCTAGTTACCCCTTAGCACGTAAAGGAATATTATTTGGGGGTCCAGCCATGGAGAAGAGTTTAGACACTAGGATAAGATAAGGAACACACCCATTATAAAGAAATCACATTAGGATTCTCTTTTTAAGCTGTTCCTTAAAACACTAGTGCTTAGGAAATCTATTGGAGGCAAAAGCAGTCAAGGGTAGCCTACGGATAGGGTTAGGCTTAGGGTTAGGCTTAGGGTACGGCTTAGGGTACAGGTTCGGGGAGGGCTTCGGGTACGGCGTAGGGTATGGGTTAGGGTTAGGGTTAGGGTTAGTGTTAGGGTTAGGGCTCGGTTTAGGATACGGGTTAGGATTAGGGTAAGTGTTAGGGTTAGGGTAGGGGTTAGGGTTAGGGTACGCGTTAGGGTTAGGGTAGTTATTAAACATATCCCACTCTCTAGATACCGTTTAGCACGTAAAGGAATATTATTTGGGGGTCCAGCCATGGAGAAGAGTTTAGACACTAGGATAAGATAAGGAACACACCCATTATAAAGAAATCACATTTGATTCTCTTTTTAAGCTGTTCCTTAAAACACTAGTGCTTAGGAAATCTGTTGGAGGCAGAAGCAGTCAAGGGTAGCCTAGGGTTAGGGTTAGGCTTAGGGTTAGGCTTAGGGTATGGCTTAGGGTACGGGTTCGGGGAGGGCTTCGGGTACGGCCTAGGGTACGGGTTAGGGTTAGGGTTAGGGTTAGTGTTAGGGTTAGGGCTCGGTTTAGGGTACGGGTTAGGATTAGTGTACGTGTTAGGTTTAGGGTAGCGGTTAGCGTTAGGGTACGCGTTAGGGTTAGGGTAGTTATTAAACCTATCCCACTCTCTAGTTACCCCTTAGCACGTAAAGGAATATTATTTGGTGGTCCAGCCATGGAGAAGAGTTTAGACACTAGGATAAGATAAGGAACACACCCATTATAAAGAAATCACATTAGGATTCTCTTTTTAAGCTGTTCCTTAAAACACTAGTGCTTAGGAAATCTGTTGGAGGCAGAAGCAGTCAAGGGTAGCCTAGGGTTAGGGTTAGGCTTAGGGTTAGGCTTAGGGTACGGCTTAGGGTACGGGTTCGGGGAGGGCTTCGGGTACGGCGTAGGGTATGGGTTAGGGTTAGGGTTAGGGTTAGTGTTAGGGTTAGGGCTCGGTTTAGGGTACGGGTTAGGATTAGGGTACGTGTTAGGGTTAGGGTAGGGGTTAGGGTTAGGGTACGCGTTAGGGTTAGGGTAGTTATTAAACATATCCCACTCTCTAGATACCCCTTAGCACGTAAAGGAATATTATTTGGGGGTCCAGCCATGGAGAAGAGTTTAGACACTAGGATCAGATAAGGAACACACCCATTATAAAGAAATCACATTAGGATTCTCTTTTTAACCTGTTCCTTAAAACTCTAGTGCTTAGGAAATATATTGGAGGCAGAAGCAGTCAAGGGTAGCCTAGGGTTAGGGTTAGGCTTAGGGTTAGGCTTAGGGTACGGCTTAGGGTACGGGTTCGGGGAGGGTTTCTGGTACGGCGTAGGGTATGGGTTAGGGTTAGGGTTAGGGTTAGTGTTAGGATTAGGGCTCGGTTTAGGGTACGGGTTAGGATTAGGGTACGTGTTAGGGTTATGGTAGGGGTTAGGGTTAGGGTACGCGTTAGGGTTAGGGTAGTTATTAAACCTATCCCACTCTCTAGATACCCCTTGGCAAGTAAAGGAATATTATTTGGGGGTCCAGCCATGGAGAAGAGTTTAGACACTAAGATAATATAAGGTACACACACATTATAAAGAAATCACATTAGGATTCTCTTTTTAAGCTGTTCCTTAAAACACTAGTGCTTAGGAAATCTATTGGAGGCAGAAGCAGTCAAGGGTAGCCTAGGGTTAGGGTTCGGCTTAGGGGTAGGCTTAGGGTACGGCTTAGGGTACGGGTTCGGGGAGGGCTTCGGGTACGGCGTAGGGTATGGGTTAGGGTTAGGGTTAGGGTTAGTGTTAGGGTTAGGGCTCGGTTTAGGGTACGGGTTAGGATTAGGGTACGTGTTAGGGTTAGGGTAGGGGTTAGGGTTATGTTACGCGTTAGGGTTAGGGTAGTGATTAAACCTATCCCACTCTCTAGATACCCCTTAGCACATAAAGGAATATTATTTGGGGGTCCAGCCATGGAGAAGAGTTTAGACACTAGGATTAGATAAGGAACACACCCATTATAAAGAAATCACATTAGGATTCTCTTTTTAAGCTGTTCCTTAAAACACTAGTGCTTAGGAAATCTATTGGAGGCAGAAGCAGTCAAGGGTAGCCTAGGGTTAGGGTTAGGCTTAGGGTTAGGCTTAGGGTACGGCTTAGGGTACGGTTTCGGGGAGGGCTTCGGGTACGGCGTAGGGTATGGGTTAGGGTTAGGGTTAGGGTTAGTGTTAGGGTTAGGGCTCGGTTTAGGTTACGGGTTAGGATTAGGGTACCTGTTAGGGTTAGGGTAGCGGTTAGCGTTAGGGTACGCATTAGGGTTAGGGTAGTTATTAAACCTATCCCACTCTCTAGTTACCCCTTAGCACGTAAAGGAATATTATTTGGGGGTCCAGACATGGAGAAGAGTTTAGACACTAGGATAAGATAAGGAACACACCCATTATAAAGAAATCACATTAGGATTCTCTTTTTAAGCTGTTCCTTAAAACACTAGTGCTTAGGAAATCTATTGGAGGCAAAAGCAGTCAAGGGTAGCCTACGGTTAGGGTTAGGCTTAGGGTTAGGCTTAGGGTACGGCTTAGGGTACGGGTTCGGGGAGGGCTTCGGGTACGGCGTAGGGTATGGGTTAGGGTTAGGGTTAGGGTTAGTGTTAGGGTTAGGGCTCGGTTTAGGATACGGGTTAGGATTAGGGTAAGTGTTAGGGTTAGGGTAGGGGTTAGGGTTAGGGTACGCGTTAGGGTTAGGGTAGTTATTAAACATATCCCACTCTCTAGATACCGTTTAGCACGTAAAGGAATATTATTTGGGGGTCCAGCCATGAAGAAGAGTTTAGACACTAGGATAAGATAAGGAACACACCCATTATAAAGAAATCACATTTGATTCTCTTTTTAAGCTGTTCCTTAAAACACTAGTGCTTAGGAAATCTGTTGGAGGCAGAAGCAGTCAAGGGTAGCCTAGGGTTAGGGTTAGGCTTAGGGTTAGGCTTAGGGTATGGCTTAGGGTACGGGTTCGGGGAGGGCTTCAGGTACGGCCTAGGGTACGGGTTAGGGTTAGGGTTAGGGTTAGTGTTAGGGTTAGGGCTCGGTTTAGGGTACGGGTTAGGATTAGTGTACGTGTTAGGTTTAGGGTAGCGGTTAGCGTTAGGGTACGCGTTAGGGTTAGGGTAGTTATTAAACCTATCCCACTCTCTAGTTACCCCTTAGCACGTAAAGGAATATTATTTGGTGGTCCAGCCATGGAGAAGAGTTTAGACACTAGGATAAGATAAGGAACACACCCATTATAAAGAAATCACATTAGGATTCTCTTTTTAAGCTGTTCCTTAAAACACTAGTGCTTAGGAAATCTGTTGGAGGCAGAAGCAGTCAAGGGTAGCCTAGGGTTAGGGTTAGGCTTAGGGTTAGGCTTAGGGTACGGCTTAGGGTACGGGTTCGGGGAGGGCTTCGGGTACGGCGTAGGGTATGGGTTAGGGTTAGGGTTAGGGTTAGTGTTAGGGTTAGGGCTCGGTTTAGGGTACGGGTTAGGATTAGGGTACGTGTTAGGGTTAGGGTAGGGGTTAGGGTTAGGGTACGCGTTAGGGTTAGGGTAGTTATTAAACATATCCCACTCTCTAGATACCCCTTAGCACGTAAAGGAATATTATTTGGGGGTCCAGCCATGGAGAAGAGTTTAGACACTAGGATCAGATAAGGAACACACCCATTATAAAGAAATCACATTAGGATTCTCTTTTTAAGCTGTTCCTTAAAACTCTAGTGCTTAGGAAATATATTGGAGGCAGAAGCAGTCAAGGGTAGCCTAGGGTTAGGGTTAGGCTTAGGGTTAGGCTTAGGGTACGGCTTAGGGTACGGGTTCGGGGAGGGTTTCTGGTACGGCGTAGGGTATGGGTTAGGGTTAGGGTTAGGGTTAGTGTTAGGATTAGGGCTCGGTTTAGGGTACGGGTTAGGATTAGGGTACGTGTTAGGGTTATGGTAGGGGTTAGGGTTAGGGTACGCGTTAGGGTTAGGGTAGTTATTAAACCTATCCCACTCTCTAGATACCCCTTGGCACGTAAAGGAATATTATTTGGGGGTCCAGCCATGGAGAAGAGTTTAGACACTAAGATAATATAAGGAACACACACATTATAAAGAAATCACATTAGGATTCTCTTTTTAAGCTGTTCCTTAAAACACTAGTGCTTAGGAAATCTATTGGAGGCAGAAGCAGTCAAGGGTAGCCTAGGGTTAGGGTTAGGCTTAGGGGTAGGCTTAGGGTACGGCTTAGGGTACGGGTTCGGGGAGGGCTTCGGGTACGGCGTAGGGTATGGGTTAGGGTTAGGGTTAGGGTTAGTGTTAGGGTTAGGGCTCGGTTTAGGGTACGGGTTAGGATTAGGGTACGTGTTAGGGTTAGGTTAGTGGTTAGGGTTAGGGTACGCTTTAGGGTTAGGGTAGTTATTAAACCTATCCCTCTCTGTAGATACCCCTTAGCACGTAAAGGAATATTATTTGGGGGTCCAGCCATGGAGAAGAGTTTAGACACTAAGATAATATAAGGAACACACACATTATAAAGAAATCACATTAGGATTCTCTTTTTAAGCTGTTCCTTAAAACACTAGTGCTTAGGAAATCTATTGGAGGCAGAAGCAGTCAAGGGTAGCCTAGGGTTAGGGTTAGGCTTAGGGTACGGCTTAGGGTACGGGTTCGGGGAGGGCTTCGGGTACGGCGTAGGGTATGGGTTAGGGTTAGGGTTAGGGTTAGTGTTTGGGTTAGGGCTCGGTTTAGGGTACGGGTTAGGATTAGGGTACGTGTTAGGGTTAGGGTAGGGGTTAGGGTTATGTTACGCGTTAGGGTTAGGGTAGTGATTAAACCTATCCCACTCTCTAGATACCCCTTAGCACATAAAGGAATATTATTTGGGGGTCCAGCCATGGAGAAGAGTTTAGACACTAGGATTAGATAAGGAACACACCCATTATAAAGAAATCACATTAGGATTCTCTTTTTAAGCTGTTCCTTAAAACACTAGTGCTTAGGAAATCTATTGGAGGCAGAAGCAGTCAAGGGTAGCCTAGGGTTAGGGTTAGGCTTAGGGTTAGGCTTAGGGTACGGCTTAGGGTACGGTTTCGGGGAGGGCTTCGGGTACGGCGTAGGGTATGGGTTAGGGTTAGGGTTAGGGTTAGTGTTAGGGTTAGGGCTCGGTTTAGGGTACGGGTTAGGATTAGGGTACCTGTTAGGGTTAGGGTAGCGGTTAGCGTTAGGGTACGCATTAGGGTTAGGGTAGTTATTAAACCTATCCCACTCTCTAGTTACCCCTTAGCACGTAAAGGAATATTATTTGGGGGTCCAGCCATGGAGAAGAGTTTAGACACTAGGATAAGATAAGGAACACACCCATTATAAAGAAATCACATTAGGATTCTCTTTTTAAGCTGTTCCTTAAAACACTAGTGCTTAGGAAATCTATTGGAGGCAAAAGCAGTCAAGGGTAGCCTACGGTTAGGGTTAGGCTTAGGGTTAGGCTTAGGGTACGGCTTAGGGTACGGGTTCGGGGAGGGCTTCAGGTACGGCGTAGGGTATGGGTTAGGGTTAGGGTTAGGGTTAGTGTTAGGGTTAGGGCTCGGTTTAGGATACGGGTTAGGATTAGGGTACGTGTTAGGGTTAGGGTAGGGGTTAGGGTTAGGGTACGCGTTAGGGTTAGGGTAGTTATTAAACATATCCCACTCTCTAAATACCCCTTAGCACGTAAAGGAATATTATTTGGGGGTCCAGCCATGGAGAAGACTTTAGACACTAGGATAAGATAAGGAACACACCCATTATAAAGAAATCACATAAGGATTCTCTTTTTAAGCTGTTCCTTAAAACACTAGTGCTTAGGAAATCTGTTGGAGGCAGAAGCAGTCAAGGGTAGCCTAGGGTTAGGGTTAGGCTTAGGGTTAGGCTTAGGGTACGGCTTAGGGTACGGGTTCGGGGAGGGCTTCGGTTACGGCGTAGGGTATGGGTTAGGGTTAGGGTTAGGGTTAGTGTTAGTGTTAGGGCTCGGTTTAGGGTACGGGTTAGGATTAGGGTACGTGTTAGGGTTAGGTTAGGGGTTAGGGTTAGGGTACGCGTTAGGGTTAGGGTAGTTATTAAACCTATCCCACTCTCTAGATACCCCTTAGCACGTAAAGGAATATTATTTGGGGGTCCAGCCATGGAGAAGAGTTTAGACACTAAGATAATATAAGGAACACACCCATTATAAAGAAATCACATTACGATTCTCTTTTTAAGCTGTTCCTTAAAACACTAGTGCTTAGGAAATCTATTGGAGGCAGAAGCAGTCAAGGGTAGCCTAGGGTTAGGGTTAGGCTTAGGGGTAGGCTTAGGGTACGGCTTAGGGTACGGGTTCGGGGAGGGCTTCGGGTACGGCGTAGGGTATGGGTTAGGGTTAGGGTTAGGGTTAGTGTTAGGGTTAGGACTCGGTTTAGGGTACGGGTTAGGATTAGGGTACGTGTTAGGGTTAGTTTAGGGGTTAGGGTTAGGGTACGCATTAGGGTTAGGGTAGTTATTAAACCTATCCCTCTCTCTAGATACCCCTTAGCACGTAAAGGAATATTATTTGGGTGTCCAGCCATGGAGAAGAGTTTAGACACTAAGATAATATAAGGAACACACACATTATAAAGAAATCACATTAGGATTCTCTTTTTAAGCTGTTCCTTAAAACACTAGTGCTTAGGAAATCTATTGGAGGCAGAAGCAGTCAAGGGTAGCCTAGGGTTAGGGTTAGGCTTAGGGTTAGGCTTAGGGTACGGCTTAGGGTACGGGTTCGGGGAGGGCTTCGGGTACGGCGTAGGGTATGGGTAAGGGTTAGGGTTAGGGTTAGTGTTAGAGTTAGGACTCGGTTTAGGGTACGGGTTAGGATTAGGGTACGTGTTAGGGTTAGGGTAGGGGTTAGGGTTAGGGTACGCTTTAGGGTTAGGGTAGTGATTAAACCTATCCCACTCTCTAGATACCCCTTAGCACATAAAGGAATATTATTTGGGGGTCCAGCCATGGAGAAGAGTTTAGACAGTAGGATTAGATAAGGAACACACCCATTATAAAGAAATCACATTAGGATTCTCTTTTTAAGCTGTTCCTTAAAACACTAGTGCTTAGGAAATCTATTGGAGGCAGAAGCAGTCAAGGGTAGCCTAGGGTTAGGGTTAGGCTTAGGTTTAGGCTTAGGGTACGGCTTAGGGTACGGTTTCGGGGAGGGCTTCGGGTACGGCGTAGGGTATGGGTTAGGGTTAGTGTTAGGGTTAGTGTTAGGGTTAGGGCTCGGTTTAGGGTACGGGTTAGGATTAGGGTACCTGTTAGGGTTAGGGTAGCGGTTAGCGTTAGGGTACGCGTTAGGGTTAGGGTAGTTATTAAACCTATCCCACTCTCTAGTTACCCCTTAGCACGTAAAGGAATATTATTTGGGGGTCCAGCCATGGAGAAGAGTTTAGACACTAGGATAAGATAAGGAACACACCCATTATAAAGAAATCACATTAGGATTCTCTTTTTAAGCTGTTCCTTAAAACACTAGTGCTTAGGAAATCTATTGGAGGCAGAAGCAGTCAAGGGTAGCCTACGGATAGGGTTAGGCTTAGGGTTAGGCTTAGGGTACGGCTTAGGGTACGGGTTCGGGGAGGGCTTCAGGTACGGCGTAGGGTATGGGTTAGGGTTAGGGTTAGGGTTAGTGTTAGGGTTAGGGCTCGGTTTAGGATACGGGTTAGGATTAGGGTAAGTGTTAGGGTTAGGGTAGGGGTTAGGGTTAGGGTACGCGTTAGGGTTAGGGTAGTTATTAAACATATCCCACTCTCTAGATACCGTTTAGCACGTAAAGGAATATTATTTGGGGGTCCAGCCATGGAGAAGAGTTTAGACACTAGGATAAGATAAGGAACACACCCATTATAAAGAAATCACATTTGATTCTCTTTTTAAGCTGTTCCTTAAAACACTAGTGCTTAGGAAATCTGTTGGAGGCAGAAGCAGTCAAGGGTAGCCTAGGGTTAGGGTTAGGCTTAGGGTTAGGCTTAGGGTATGGCTTAGGGTACGGGTTCGGGGAGGGCTTCGGGTACGGCCTAGGGTACGGGTTAGGGTTAGGGTTAGGGTTAGTGTTAGGGTTAGGGCTCGGTT
The DNA here is from genome assembly GCF_965194825.1 of Balaenoptera physalus. NCBI lineage: Eukaryota > Metazoa > Chordata > Mammalia > Artiodactyla > Balaenopteridae > Balaenoptera > Balaenoptera physalus. The sequence continues at coordinate 560,382 of NW_028126360.1, read as the reverse complement.
TAGGGTACGGGTTAGGATTAGTGTACGTGTTAGGTTTAGGGTAGCGGTTAGCGTTAGGGTACGCGTTAGGGTTAGGGTAGTTATTAAACCTATCCCACTCTCTAGTTACCCCTTAGCACGTAAAGGAATATTATTTGGTGGTCCAGCCATGGAGAAGAGTTTAGACACTAGGATAAGATAAGGAACACACCCATTATAAAGAAATCACATTAGGATTCTCTTTTTAAGCTGTTCCTTAAAACACTAGTGCTTAGGAAATCTGTTGGAGGCAGAAGCAGTCAAGGGTAGCCTAGGGTTAGGGTTAGGCTTAGGGTTAGGCTTAGGGTACGGCTTAGGGTACGGGTTCGGGGAGGGCTTCGGGTACGGCGTAGGGTATGGGTTAGGGTTAGGGTTAGGGTTAGTGTTAGGGTTAGGGCTCGGTTTAGGGTACGGGTTAGGATTAGGGTACGTGTTAGGGTTAGGGTAGGGGTTAGGGTTAGGGTACGCGTTAGGGTTAGGGTAGTTATTAAACATATCCCACTCTCTAGATACCCCTTAGCACGTAAAGGAATATTATTTGGGGGTCCAGCCATGGAGAAGAGTTTAGACACTAGGATCAGATAAGGAACACACCCATTATAAAGAAATCACATTAGGATTCTCTTTTTAACCTGTTCCTTAAAACTCTAGTGCTTAGGAAATATATTGGAGGCAGAAGCAGTCAAGGGTAGCCTAGGGTTAGGGTTAGGCTTAGGGTTAGGCTTAGGGTACGGCTTAGGGTACGGGTTCGGGGAGGGTTTCTGGTACGGCGTAGGGTATGGGTTAGGGTTAGGGTTAGGGTTAGTGTTAGGATTAGGGCTCGGTTTAGGGTACGGGTTAGGATTAGGGTACGTGTTAGGGTTATGGTAGGGGTTAGGGTTAGGGTACGCGTTAGGGTTAGGGTAGTTATTAAACCTATCCCACTCTCTAGATACCCCTTGGCAAGTAAAGGAATATTATTTGGGGGTCCAGCCATGGAGAAGAGTTTAGACACTAAGATAATATAAGGAACACACACATTATAAAGAAATCACATTAGGATTCTCTTTTTAAGCTGTTCCTTAAAACACTAGTGCTTAGGAAATCTATTGGAGGCAGAAGCAGTCAAGGGTAGCCTAGGGTTAGGGTTCGGCTTAGGGGTAGGCTTAGGGTACGGCTTAGGGTACGGGTTCGGGGAGGGCTTCGGGTACGGCGTAGGGTATGGGTTAGGGTTAGGGTTAGGGTTAGTGTTAGGGTTAGGGCTCGGTTTAGGGTACGGGTTAGGATTAGGGTACGTGTTAGGGTTAGGTTAGTGGTTAGGGTTAGGGTACGCTTTAGGGTTAGGGTAGTTATTAAACCTATCCCTCTCTGTAGATACCCCTTAGCACGTAAAGGAATATTATTTGGGGGTCCAGCCATGGAGAAAAGTTTAGACACTAAGATAATATAAGGAACACACACATTATAAAGAAATCACATTAGGATTCTCTTTTTAAGCTGTTCCTTAAAACACTAGTGCTTAGGAAATCTATTGGAGGCAGAAGCAGTCAAGGGTAGCCTAGGGTTAGGGTTAGGCTTAGGGTACGGCTTAGGGTACGGGTTCGGGGAGGGCTTCGGGTACGGCGTAGGGTATGGGTTAGGGTTAGGGTTAGGGTTAGTGTTAGGGTTAGGGCTCGGTTTAGGGTACGGGTTAGGATTAGGGTACGTGTTAGGGTTAGGGTAGGGGTTAGGGTTATGTTACGCGTTAGGGTTAGGGTAGTGATTAAACCTATCCCACTCTCTACATACCCCTTAGCACATAAAGGAATATTATTTGGGGGTCCAGCCATGGAGAAGAGTTTAGACACTAGGATTAGATAAGGAACACACCCATTATAAAGAAATCACATTAGGATTCTCTTTTTAAGCTGTTCCTTAAAACACTAGTGCTTAGGAAATCTATTGGAGGCAGAAGCAGTCAAGGGTAGCCTAGGGTTAGGGTTAGGCTTAGGGTTAGGCTTAGGGTACGGCTTAGGGTACGGTTTCGGGGAGGGCTTCGGGTACGGCGTAGGGTATGGGTTAGGGTTAGGGTTAGGGTTAGTGTTAGGGTTAGGGCTCGGTTTAGGTTACGGGTTAGGATTAGGGTACCTGTGAGGGTTAGGGTAGCGGTTAGCGTTAGGGTACGCATTAGGGTTAGGGTAGTTATTAAACCTATCCCACTCTCTAGTTACCCCTTAGCACGTAAAGGAATATTATTTGGGGGTCCAGACATGGAGAAGAGTTTAGACACTAGGATAAGATAAGGAACACACCCATTATAAAGAAATCACATTAGGATTCTCTTTTTAAGCTGTTCCTTAAAACACTAGTGCTTAGGAAATCTATTGGAGGCAAAAGCAGTCAAGGGTAGCCTACGGTTAGGGTTAGGCTTAGGGTTAGGCTTAGGGTACGGCTTAGGGTACGGGTTCGGGGAGGGCTTCGGGTACGGCGTAGGGTATGGGTTAGGGTTAGGGTTAGGGTTAGTGTTAGGGTTAGGGCTCGGTTTAGGATACGGGTTAGGATTAGGGTAAGTGTTAGGGTTAGGGTAGGGGTTAGGGTTAGGGTACGCGTTAGGGTTAGGGTAGTTATTAAACATATCCCACTCTCTAGATACCGTTTAGCACGTAAAGGAATATTATTTGGGGGTCCAGCCATGAAGAAGAGTTTAGACACTAGGATAAGATAAGGAACACACCCATTATAAAGAAATCACATTTGATTCTCTTTTTAAGCTGTTCCTTAAAACACTAGTGCTTAGGAAATCTGTTGGAGGCAGAAGCAGTCAAGGGTAGCCTAGGGTTAGGGTTAGGCTTAGGGTTAGGCTTAGGGTATGGCTTAGGGTACGGGTTCGGGGAGGGCTTCAGGTACGGCCTAGGGTACGGGTTAGGGTTAGGGTTAGGGTTAGTGTTAGGGTTAGGGCTCGGTTTAGGGTACGGGTTAGGATTAGTGTACGTGTTAGGTTTAGGGTAGCGGTTAGCGTTAGGGTACGCGTTAGGGTTAGGGTAGTTATTAAACCTATCCCACTCTCTAGTTACCCCTTAGCACGTAAAGGAATATTATTTGGTGGTCCAGCCATGGAGAAGAGTTTAGACACTAGGATAAGATAAGGAACACACCCATTATAAAGAAATCACATTAGGATTCTCTTTTTAAGCTGTTCCTTAAAACACTAGTGCTTAGGAAATCTGTTGGAGGCAGAAGCAGTCAAGGGTAGCCTAGGGTTAGGGTTAGGCTTAGGGTTAGGCTTAGGGTACGGCTTAGGGTACGGGTTCGGGGAGGGCTTCGGGTACGGCGTAGGGTATGGGTTAGGGTTAGGGTTAGGGTTAGTGTTAGGGTTAGGGCTCGGTTTAGGGTACGGGTTAGGATTAGGGTACGTGTTAGGGTTAGGGTAGGGGTTAGGGTTAGGGTACGCGTTAGGGTTAGGGTAGTTATTAAACATATCCCACTCTCTAGATACCCCTTAGCACGTAAAGGAATATTATTTGGGGGTCCAGCCATGGAGAAGAGTTTAGACACTAGGATCAGATAAGGAACACACCCATTATAAAGAAATCACATTAGGATTCTCTTTTTAAGCTGTTCCTTAAAACTCTAGTGCTTAGGAAATATATTGGAGGCAGAAGCAGTCAAGGGTAGCCTAGGGTTAGGGTTAGGCTTAGGGTTAGGCTTAGGGTACGGCTTAGGGTACGGGTTCGGGGAGGGTTTCTGGTACGGCGTAGGGTATGGGTTAGGGTTAGGGTTAGGGTTAGTGTTAGGATTAGGGCTCGGTTTAGGGTACGGGTTAGGATTAGGGTACGTGTTAGGGTTATGGTAGGGGTTAGGGTTAGGGTACGCGTTAGGGTTAGGGTAGTTATTAAACCTATCCCACTCTCTAGATACCCCTTGGCACGTAAAGGAATATTATTTGGGGGTCCAGCCATGGAGAAGAGTTTAGACACTAAGATAATATAAGGAACACACACATTATAAAGAAATCACATTAGGATTCTCTTTTTAAGCTGTTCCTTAAAACACTAGTGCTTAGGAAATCTATTGGAGGCAGAAGCAGTCAAGGGTAGCCTAGGGTTAGGGTTAGGCTTAGGGGTAGGCTTAGGGTACGGCTTAGGGTACGGGTTCGGGGAGGGCTTCGGGTACGGCGTAGGGTATGGGTTAGGGTTAGGGTTAGGGTTAGTGTTAGGGTTAGGGCTCGGTTTAGGGTACGGGTTAGGATTAGGGTACGTGTTAGGGTTAGGTTAGTGGTTAGGGTTAGGGTACGCTTTAGGGTTAGGGTAGTTATTAAACCTATCCCTCTCTGTAGATACCCCTTAGCACGTAAAGGAATATTATTTGGGGGTCCAGCCATGGAGAAGAGTTTAGACACTAAGATAATATAAGGAACACACACATTATAAAGAAATCACATTAGGATTCTCTTTTTAAGCTGTTCCTTAAAACACTAGTGCTTAGGAAATCTATTGGAGGCAGAAGCAGTCAAGGGTAGCCTAGGGTTAGGGTTAGGCTTAGGGTACGGCTTAGGGTACGGGTTCGGGGAGGGCTTCGGGTACGGCGTAGGGTATGGGTTAGGGTTAGGGTTAGGGTTAGTGTTTGGGTTAGGGCTCGGTTTAGGGTACGGGTTAGGATTAGGGTACGTGTTAGGGTTAGGGTAGGGGTTAGGGTTATGTTACGCGTTAGGGTTAGGGTAGTGATTAAACCTATCCCACTCTCTAGATACCCCTTAGCACATAAAGGAATATTATTTGGGGGTCCAGCCATGGAGAAGAGTTTAGACACTAGGATTAGATAAGGAACACACCCATTATAAAGAAATCACATTAGGATTCTCTTTTTAAGCTGTTCCTTAAAACACTAGTGCTTAGGAAATCTATTGGAGGCAGAAGCAGTCAAGGGTAGCCTAGGGTTAGGGTTAGGCTTAGGGTTAGGCTTAGGGTACGGCTTAGGGTACGGTTTCGGGGAGGGCTTCGGGTACGGCGTAGGGTATGGGTTAGGGTTAGGGTTAGGGTTAGTGTTAGGGTTAGGGCTCGGTTTAGGGTACGGGTTAGGATTAGGGTACCTGTTAGGGTTAGGGTAGCGGTTAGCGTTAGGGTACGCATTAGGGTTAGGGTAGTTATTAAACCTATCCCACTCTCTAGTTACCCCTTAGCACGTAAAGGAATATTATTTGGGGGTCCAGCCATGGAGAAGAGTTTAGACACTAGGATAAGATAAGGAACACACCCATTATAAAGAAATCACATTAGGATTCTCTTTTTAAGCTGTTCCTTAAAACACTAGTGCTTAGAAAATCTATTGGAGGCAAAAGCAGTCAAGGGTAGCCTACGGTTAGGGTTAGGCTTAGGGTTAGGCTTAGGGTACGGCTTAGGGTACGGGTTCGGGGAGGGCTTCGGGTACGGCGTAGGGTATGGGTTAGGGTTAGGGTTAGGGTTAGTGTTAGGGTTAGGGCTCGGTTTAGGATACGGGTTAGGATTAGGGTACGTGTTAGGGTTAGGGTAGGGGTTAGGGTTAGGGTACGCGTTAGGGTTAGGGTAGTTATTAAACATATCCCACTCTCTAAATACCCCTTAGCACGTAAAGGAATATTATTTGGGGGTCCAGCCATGGAGAAGACTTTAGACACTAGGATAAGATAAGGAACACACCCATTATAAAGAAATCACATAAGGATTCTCTTTTTAAGCTGTTCCTTAAAACACTAGTGCTTAGGAAATCTGTTGGAGGCAGAAGCAGTCAAGGGTAGCCTAGGGTTAGGGTTAGGCTTAGGGTTAGGCTTAGGGTACGGCTTAGGGTACGGGTTCGGGGAGGGCTTCGGGTACGGCGTAGGGTATGGGTTAGGGTTAGGGTTAGGGTTAGTGTTAGTGTTAGGGCTCGGTTTAGGGTACGGGTTAGGATTAGGGTACGTGTTAGGGTTAGGGTAGGGGTTATGGTTAGTGTACGCGTTAGGGTTAGGGTAGTTATTAAACATATCCCACTCTCTAGATACCCCTTAGCACGTAAAGGAATATTATTTGGGGGTCCAGCCATGGAGAAGAGTTTAGACACTAGGATCAGATAAGGAACACACCCATTATAAAGAAATCACATTAGGATTCTCTTTTTAAGCTGTTCCTTAAAACTCTAGGGCTTAGGAAATCTATTGGAGGCAGAAGCAGTCAAGGGTAGCCTAGGGTTAGATTAGGCTTAGGGTTAGGCTTAGGGTACGGCTTAGGGTACGGGTTCGGGGAAGGCTTCGGGTACGGCGTAGGGTATGGTTTAGGGTTAGGGTTAGGGTTAGTGTTAGGGTTAGGGCTCGGTTTAGGTTACGGGTTAGGATTAGGGTACGTGTTAGGGTTAGGGTAGGGGTTAGCGTTAGGGTACGCGTTAGCGTTAGGGTAGTTATTAAACCTATCCCACTCTCTAGTTACCCCTTAGCACGTAAAGGAATATTATTTGGGGGTCCAGCCATGGAGAAGTGTTTAGACACTAGGATAAGATAAGGAACACACCCATTATAAAGAAATCACATTAGGATTCTCTTTTTAAGCTGTTCCTTAAAACACTAGTGCTTAGGAAATCTATTGGAGGCAGAAGCAGTCAAGGGTAGCCTAGGGTTAGGGTTAGGCTTAGGGTTAGGCTTAGGGTACGGCTTAGGGTACGGGTTCGGGGAGGGCTTCGGGTACGGCGTAGGGTATGGGTTAGGGTTAGGGTTAGGGTTTGTGTTAGGGTTAGGGCGCGGTTTAGGGTACGGGTTAGGATTAGGGTACGTGTTAGGGTTAGGTTAGGGGTTAGGGTTAGGGTACGCGTTAGGGTTAGGGTAGTTATTAAACCTATCCCTCTCTCTAGATACCCCTTAGCACGTAAAGGAATATTATTTGGGTGTCCAGCCATGGAGAAGAGTTTAGACACTAAGATAATATAAGGAACACACACATTATAAAGAAATCACATTAGGATTCTCTTTTTAAGCTGTTCCTTAAAACACTAGTGCTTAGGAAATCTATTGGAGGCAGAAGCAGTCAAGGGTAGCCTAGGGTTAGGGTTAGGCTTAGGGTTAGGCTTAGGGTACGGCTTAGGGTACGGGTTCGGGGAGGGCTTCGGGTACGGCGTAGGGTATGGGTTAGGGTTAGGGTTAGGGTTAGTGTTAGGGTTAGGGCTCGGTTTAGGGTACGGGTTAGGATTAGGGTACGTGTTAGGGTTAGGGTAGGGGTTAGGGTTATGGTACGCGTTAGGGTTAGGGTAGTGATTAAACCTATCCCACTCTCTAGATACCCCTTAGCACATAAAGGAATATTATTTGGGGGTCCAGCCATGGAGAAGAGTTTAGACACTAGAATTAGATAAGGAACACACCCATTATAAAGAAATCACATTAGGATTCTCTTTTTAAGCTGTTCCTTAAAACACTAGTGCTTAGGAAATCTATTGGAGGCAGAAGCAGTCAAGGGTAGCCTAGGGTTAGGGTTAGCCTTAGGTTTAGGCTTAGGGTACGGCTTAGGGTACGGTTTCGGGGAGGGCTTCGGGTACGGCGTATGGTATGGGTTAGGGTTAGTGTTAGGGTTAGTGTTAGGGTTAGGGCTCGGTTTAGGGTACGGGTTAGGATTAGGGTACCTGTTAGGGTTAGGGTAGCGGTTAGCGTTAGGGTACGCGTTAGGGTTAGGGTAGTTATTAAACATATCCCACTCTCTAGATACCCCTTAGCACGTAAAGGAATATTATTTGGGGGTCCAGCCATGGAGAAGAGTTTAGACACTAGGATCAGATAAGGAACACACCCATTATAAAGAAATCACATTAGGAATCTCTTTTTAAGCTGTTCCTTAAAACTCTAGTGCTTAGGAAATATATTGGAGGCAGAAGCAGTCAAGGGTAGCCTAGGGTTAGGGTTAGGCTTAGGGTTAAGCTTAGGGTACGGCTTAGGGTACGGGTTCGGGGAGGGGTTCGGGTACGGCGTAGGGTATGGGTTAGGGTTAGGGTTAGGGTTAGTGTTAGGGTTAGGGCTCGGTTTAGGGTACGGGTTAGGATTAGGGTACGTGTGAGGGTTATGGTAGGGGTTAGGGTTAGGGTACGCGTTAGGGTTAGGGTAGTTATTAAACCTATCCCACTTTCTAGATACCCCTTAGCACGTAAAGGAATATTATTTGGGGGTCCAGCCATGGAGAAGAGTTTAGACACTAGGATAAGATAAGGAACACACCCATTATAAAGAAATCACATTAGGATTCTCTTTTTAAGCTGTTCCTTAAAACACTAGTGCTTAGGAAATCTGTTGGAGGCAGAAGCAGTCAAGGGTAGCCTAGGGTTAGGGTTAGGCTTAGGGTTAGGCTTAGGGTACGGCTTAGGGTAAGGGTTCGGGGAGGGCTTCGGGTACGGCGTAGGGTATGGGTTAGGGTTAGGGTTAGGGTTAGTGTTAGGGTTAGGGCTCGGTTTAGGGTACGGGTTAGGATTAGGGTACGTGTTAGGGTTAGGGTAGGGGTTAGGGTTATGGTACGCGTTAGGGTTAGGGTAGTGATTAAACCTATCCCACTCTCTAGATACCCCTTAGCACATAAAGGAATATTATTTGGGGGTCCAGCCATGGAGGAGAGTTTAGACACTAGGATTAGATAAGGAACACACCCATTATAAAGAAATCACATTAGGATTCTCTTTTTAAGCTGTTCCTTAAAACACTAGTGCTTAGGAAATCTATTGGAGGCAGAAGCAGTCAAGGGTAGCCTAGGGTTAGGGTTAGGCTTAGGTTTAGGCTTAGGGTACGGCTTAGGGTACGGTTTCGGGGAGGGCTTCGGGTACGGCGTAGGGTATGGGTTAGGGTTAGTGTTAGGGTTAGTGTTAGGGTTAGGGCTCGGTTTAGGGTACGGGTTAGGATTAGGGTACCTGTTAGGGTTAGGGTAGCGGTTAGCGTTAGGGTACGCGTTAGGGTTAGGGTAGTTATTAAACATATCCCACTCTCTAGATACCCCTTAGCACGTAAAGGAATATTATTTGGGGGTCCAGCCATGGAGAAGAGTTTAGACACTAGGATCAGATAAGGAACACACCCATTATAAAGAAATCACATTAGGAATCTCTTTTTAAGCTGTTCCTTAAAACTCTAGTGCTTAGGAAATATATTGGAGGCAGAAGCAGTCAAGGGTACCCTAGGGTTAGGGTTAGGCTTAGGGTTAGGCTTAGGGTACGGCTTAGGGTACGGGTTCGGGGAGGGGTTCGGGTACGGCGTAGGGTATGGGTTAGGGTTAGGGTTAGGGTTAGTGTTAGGGTTAGGGCTCCGTTTAGGGTACGGGTTAGGATTAGGGTACGTGTGAGGGTTATGGTAGGGGTTAGGGTTAGGGTACGCGTTAGGGTTAGGGTAGTTATTAAACCTATCCCACTTTCTAGATACCCCTTAGCACGTAAAGGAATATTATTTGGGGGTCCAGCCATGGAGAAGAGTTTAGACACTAAGATAATATAAGGAACACACACATTATAAAGAAATCACATTAGGATTATCTTTTTAAGCTGTTCCTTAAAACACTAGTGCTTAGGAAATCTATTGGAGGCAGAAGCAGTGAAGGGTAGCCTAGGGTTAGGGTTAGGCTTAGGGTTAGGCTTAGGGTACGGATTAGGGTACGGGTTCGGGGAGGGCTTCGGGTACGGCGTAGGGTATGGGTTAGGGTTAGGGTTAGGGTTAGTGTTAGGGTTAGGGCTCGGTTTAGGGTTCGGGTTAGGATTAGGGTACGTGTTAGGGTTAGGGTAGGGGTTAGGGTTAGGGTACGCGTTAGGGTTAGGGTAGTGATTAAACCTATCCCACTCTCTAGATACCCCTTAGCACATAAAGGAATATTATTTGGGGGTCCAGCCATGGAGAAGAGTTTAGACACTAGGATTAGATAAGGAACACACCCATTATAAAGAAATCACATTAGGATTCTCTTTTTAAGCTGTTCCTTAAAACACCAGTGCTTAGGAAATCTATTGGAGGCAGAAGCAGTCAAGGGTAGCCTAGGGTTAGTGTTAGGCATAGGGTTAGGCTTAGGGTACGGCTTAGGGTACGGGTTCGGGGAGGGGTTCGTGTACGGCGTAAGGTATGGGTTAGGGTTAGGGTTTGGGTTAGTGTTAGGGTTAGGGCTCGGTTTAGGGTACGGGTTAGGATTAGGGTACGTGTTAGGGTTAGGGTAGGGGTTAGGGTTAGGGTACGCGTTAGTGTTAGGGTAGGGGTTAGGGTTAGGGTACGTGTTAGGGTTAGGGTAGTTACTAAACCTATCATACTCTCTAGATAAACATTAGCACGTAAAGGAATATTATTTGGGGGTCCAGCCATGGAGAAGAGTTTAGACACTAAGATAATATAAGGAACACACACATTATAAAGAAATCACATTAGGATTCTCTTTTTAAGCTGTTCCTTAAAACACTAGTGCTTAGGAAATCTATTGGAGGCAGAAGAAGTCAAGGGTAGCCTAGGGTTAGGGTTAGGCTTAGGGTTAGGCTTAGGGTACGGCTTAGGGTATGGGTTCGGGGAGGGCTTCGGGTACGGCGTAGGGTATGGGTTAGGGTTAGGGTTAGGGTTAGTGTTAGGGTTAGGGCTCGGTTTAGGGTACGGGTTAGGATTAGGGTACGTGCTAGGGTTAGGGTAGGGGTTAGGGTTAGGGTACGCTTTAGGGTTAGGTTAGTTATTAAACCTATCCCACTCTCTAGATACCCCTTAGCACGTAAAGGAATATTATTTGGGGGTCCAGCCATGGAGAAGAGTTTAGACACTAGGATAAGATAAGGAACACACCCATTATAAAGAAATCACATTAGGATTCTCTTTTTAAGCTGTTCCTTAAAACACTAGTGCTTAGGAAATCTGTTGGAGGCAGAAGCCGTCAAGGGTAGCCTAGGGTTAGTGTTAGGCTTAGGGTTAGGCTTAGGGTACTGCTTAGGGTACGGGTTCGGGGAGGGCTTCGGGTACGGCGTAGGGTATGGGTTAGGGTTAGGGTTAGGGTTAGTGTTAGGGTTAGGGCTCGGTTTAGGTTACGGGTTAGGATTAGGGTACATGTTAGGGTTAGGGTAGGGGTTAGCGTTAGGGTACGCGTTAGGGTTAGGGTAGTTATTAAACCTATCCCACTCTCTAGTTACCCCTTAGCACGTAAAGGAATATTATGTGGGGGTCCAGCCATGGAGAAGTGTTTAGACACTAGGATAAGATAAGGAACACACCCATTATAAAGAAATCACATTAGGATTCTCTTTTTAAGCTTTTCCTTAAAACACTAGTGCTTAGGAAATCTATTGGAGGCAGAAGCAGTCAAGGGTAGCCTAGGGTTAGGGTTAGGCTTAGGGTTAGGCTTAGGGTACGGCTTAGGGTACGTTTTCGGGGAGGGCTTCGGGTACGGCGTAGGGTATGGGTTAGGGTTAGGGTTAGGGTTAGTGTTAGGGTTAGGGCTCGGTTTAGGGTACGGGTTAGGATTAGGGTACGTGTTAGGGTTAGGTTAGGGGTTAGGGTTAGGGTACGCGTTAGGGTTAGGGTAGTTATTAAACCTATCCCACTCTCTAGATACCCCTTAGCACGTAAAGGAATATTATTTGGGGGTCCAGCCATGGAGAAGACTTTAGACACTAAGATAATATAAGGAACACACCCATTATAAAGAAATCACATTAGGATTATCTTTTTAAGCTGTTCCTTAAAACACTAGTGCTTAGGAAATCTATTGGAGGCAGAAGCAGTGAAGGGTAGCCTAGGGTTAGGGTTAGGCTTAGGGTTAGGCTTAGGGTACGGATTAGGGTACGGGTTCGGGGAGGGCTTCGGGTACGGCGTAGGGTATGGGTTAGGGTTAGGGTTAGGGTTAGTGTTAGAGTTAGGGCTCGGTTTAGGGTACGGGTTAGGATTAGGGTACGTGTTAGGGTTAGGGTAGGGGTTAGGGTTAGGGTACGCGTTAGGGTTAGGGTAGTGATTAAACCTATCCCACTCTCTAGATACCCCTTAGCACATAAAGGAATATTATTTGGGGGTCCAGCCATGGAGAAGAGTTTAGACACTAGGATTAGATAAGGAACACACCCATTATAAAGAAATCACATTAGGATTCTCTTTTTAAGCTGTTCCTTAAAACACCAGTGCTTAGGAAATCTATTGGAGGCAGAAGCAGTCAAGGGTAGCCTAGGGTTAGGGTTAGGCTTAGGGTTAGGCTTAGGGTACGGCTTAGGGTACGGTTTCGGGGAGGGCTTCGGGTACGGCGTAGGGTATGGGTTAGGGTTAGGGTTAGGGTTAGTGTTAGGGTTAGGGCTCGGTTTAGGGTACGGGTTAGGATTAGGGTACCTGTTAGGGTTAGGGTAGCGGTTAGCGTTAGGGTACGCATTAGGGTTAGGGTAGTTATTAAACCTATCCCACTCTCTAGTTACCCCTTAGCACGTAAAGGAATATTATTTGGGGGTCCAGCCATGGAGAAGAGTTTAGACACTAGGATCAGATAAGGAACACACCCATTATAAAGAAATCACATTAGGAATCTCTTTTTAAGCTGTTCCTTAAAACTCTAGTGCTTAGGAAATATATTGGAGGCAGAAGCAGTCAAGGGTAGCCTAGGGTTAGGGTTAGGCTTAGGGTTAAGCTTAGGGTACGGCTTAGGGTACGGGTTCGGGGAGGGGTTCGGGTACGGCGTAGGGTATGGGTTAGGGTTAGGGTTAGGGTTAGTGTTAGGGTTAGGGCTCGGTTTAGGGTACGGGTTAGGATTAGGGTACGTGTGAGGGTTATGGTAGGGGTTAGGGTTAGGGTACGCGTTAGGGTTAGGGTAGTTATTAAACCTATCCCACTTTCTAGATACCCCTTAGCACGTAAAGGAATATTATTTGGGGGTCCAGCCATGGAGAAGAGTTTAGACACTAAGATAATATAAGGAACACACACAATATAAAGAAATCACATTAGGATTATCTTTATAAGCTGTTCCTTAAAACACTAGTGCTTAGGAAATCTATTGGAGGCAGAAGCAGTGAAGGGTAGCCTAGGGTTAGGGTTAGGCTTAGGGTTAGGCTTAGGGTACGGATTAGGGTACGGGTTCGGGGAGGGCTTCGGGTACGGCGTAGGGTATGGGTTAGTGTTAGGGTTAGGGTTAGTGTTAGGGTTAGGGCTCGGTTTAGGGTACGGGTTAGGATTAGGGTACGTGTTAGGGTTAGGGTAGGGGTTAGGGTTAGGGTACGCGTTAGGGTTAGGCTAGTGATTAAACCTATCCCACTCTCTAGATACCCCTTAGCACATAAAGGAATATTATTTGGGGGTCCAGCCATGGAGAAGAGTTTAGACACTAGGATTAGATAAGGAACACACCCATTATAAAGAAATCACATTAGGATTCTCTTTTTAAGCTGTTCCTTAAAACACCAGTGCTTAGGAAATCTATTGGAGGCAGAAGCAGTCAAGGGTAGCCTAGGGTTAGGGTTAGGCTTAGGGTTAGGCTTAGGGTACGGCTTAGGGTACGGGTTCGGGGAAGGCTTCGGGTACGGCGTAGGGTATGGTTTAGGGTTAGGGTTAGGGTTAGTGTTAGGGTTAGGGCTCGGTTTAGGTTACGGGTTAGGATTAGGGTACGTGTTAGGGTTAGGGTAGGGGTTAGCGTTAGGGTACGCGTTAGCGTTAGGGTAGTTATTAAACCTATCCCACTCTCTAGTTACCCCTTAGCACGTAAAGGAATATTATTTGGGGGTCCAGCCATGGAGAAGTGTTTAGACACTAGGATAAGATAAGGAACACACCCATTATAAAGAAATCACATTAGGATTCTCTTTTAAGCTGTTCCTTAAAACACTAGTGCTTAGGAAATCTATTGGAGGCAGAAGCAGTCAAGGGTAGCCTAGGGTTAGGGTTAGGCTTAGGGTTAGGCTTAGGGTACGGCTTAGGGTACGGGTTAGGGGAGGGCTTCGGGTACGGCGTAGGGTATGGGTTAGGGTTAGGGTTAGGGTTTGTGTTAGGGTTAGGGCTCGGTTTAGGGTACGGGTTAGGATTAGGGTACGTGTTAGGGTTAGGTTAGGGGTTAGGGTTAGGGTACGCGTTAGGGTTAGGGTAGTTATTAAACCTATCCCTCTCTCTAGATACCCCTTAGCACGTAAAGGAATATTATTTGGGTGTCCAGCCATGGAGAAGAGTTTAGACACTAAGATAATATAAGGAAGACACACATTATAAAGAAATCACATTAGGATTCTCTTTTTAAGCTGTTCCTTAAAACACTAGTGCTTAGGAAATCTATTGGAGGCAGAAGCAGTCAAGGGTAGCCTAGGGTTAGGGTTAGGCTTAGGGTTAGGCTTAGGGTACGGCTTAGGGTACGGGTTCGGGGAGGGCTTCGGGTACGGCGTAGGGTATGGGTTAGGGTTAGGGTTAGGGTTAGTGTTAGGGTTAGGGCTCGGTTTAGGGTACGGGTTAGGATTAGGGTACGTGTTAGGGTTAGGGTAGGGGTTAGGGTTATGGTACGCGTTAGGGTTAGGGTAGTGATTAAACCTATCCCACTCTCTAGATACCCCTTAGCACATAAAGGAATATTATTTGGGGGTCCAGCCATGGAGAAGAGTTTTGACACTAGGATTAGATAAGGAACACACCCATTATAAAGAAATCACATTAGGATTCTCTTTTTAAGCTGTTCCTTAAAACACTAGTGCTTAGGAAATCTATTGGAGGCAGAAGCAGTCAAGGGTAGCCTAGGGTTAGGGTTAGGCTTAGGTTTAGGCTTAGGGTACGGCTTAGGGTACGGTTTCGGGGAGGGCTTCGGGTACGGCGTAGGGTATGGGTTAGGGTTAGTGTTAGGGTTAGTGTTAGGGTTAGGGCTCGGTTTAGGGTACGGGTTAGGATTAGGGTACCTGTTAGGGTTAGGGTAGCGGTTAGCGTTAGGGTACGCGTTAGGGTTAGGGTAGTTATTAAACATATCCCACTCTCTAGATACCCCTTAGCACGTAAAGGAATATTATTTGGGGGTCCAGCCATGGAGAAGAGTTTAGACACTAGGATCAGATAAGGAACACACCCATTATAAAGAAATCACATTAGGAATCTCTTTTTAAGCTGTTCCTTAAAACTCTAGTGCTTAGGAAATATATTGGAGGCAGAAGCAGTCAAGGGTAGCCTAGGGTTAGGGTTAGGCTTAGGGTTAAGCTTAGGGTACGGCTTAGGGTACGGGTTCGGGGAGGGGTTCAGGTACGGCGTAGGGTATGGGTTAGGGTTAGGGTTAGGGTTAGTGTTAGGGTTAGGGCTCGGTTTAGGGTACGGGTTAGGATTAGGGTACGTGTGAGGGTTATGGTAGGGGTTAGGGTTAGGGTACGCGTTAGGGTTAGGGTAGATATTAAACCTATCCCACTTTCTAGATACCCCTTAGCACGTAAAGGAATATTATTTGGGGGTCCAGCCATGGAGAAGAGTTTAGACACTAAGATAATATAAGGAACACACACAATATAAAGAAATCACATTAGGATTATCTTTATAAGCTGTTCCTTAAAACACTAGTGCTTAGGAAATCTATTGGAGGCAGAAGCAGTGAAGGGTAGCCTAGGGTTAGGGTTAGGCTTAGGGTTAGGCTTAGGGTACGGATTAGGGTACGGGTTCGGGGAGGGCTTCGGGTACGGCGTAGGGTATGGGTTAGTGTTAGGGTTAGGGTTAGTGTTAGGGTTAGGGCTCGGTTTAGGGTACGGGTTAGGATTAGGGTACGTGTTAGGGTTAGGGTAGGGGTTAGGGTTAGGGTACGCGTTAGGGTTAGGCTAGTGATTAAACCTATCCCACTCTCTAGATACCCCTTAGCACATAAAGGAATATTATTTGGGGGTCCAGCCATGGAGAAGAGTTTAGACACTAGGATTAGATAAGGAACACACCCATTATAAAGAAATCACATTAGGATTCTCTTTTTAAGCTGTTCCTTAAAACACCAGTGCTTAGGAAATCTATTGGAGGCAGAAGCAGTCAAGGGTAGCCTAGGGTTAGGGTTAGGCTTAGGGTTAGGCTTAGGGTACGGCTTAGGGTACGGGTTCGGGGAAGGCTTCGGGTACGGCGTAGGGTATGGTTTAGGGTTAGGGTTAGGGTTAGTGTTAGGGTTAGGGCTCGGTTTAGGTTACGGGTTAGGATTAGGGTACGTGTTAGGGTTAGGGTAGGGGTTAGCGTTAGGGTACGCGTTAGCGTTAGGGTAGTTATTAAACCTATCCCACTCTCTAGTTACCCCTTAGCACGTAAAGGAATATTATTTGGGGGTCCAGCCATGGAGAAGTGTTTAGACACTAGGATAAGATAAGGAACACACCCATTATAAAGAAATCACATTAGGATTCTCTTTTAAGCTGTTCCTTAAAACACTAGTGCTTAGGAAATCTATTGGAGGCAGAAGCAGTCAAGGGTAGCCTAGGGTTAGGGTTAGGCTTAGGGTTAGGCTTAGGGTACGGCTTAGGGTACGGGTTAGGGGAGGGCTTCGGGTACGGCGTAGGGTATGGGTTAGGGTTAGGGTTAGGGTTTGTGTTAGGGTTAGGGCTCGGTTTAGGGTACGGGTTAGGATTAGGGTACGTGTTAGGGTTAGGTTAGGGGTTAGGGTTAGGGTACGCGTTAGGGTTAGGGTAGTTATTAAACCTATCCCTCTCTCTAGATACCCCTTAGCACGTAAAGGAATATTATTTGGGGGTCCAGCCATGGAGAAGTGTTTAGACACTAGGATAAGATAAGGAACACACCCATTATAAAGAAATCACATTAGGATTCTCTTTTAAGCTGTTCCTTAAAACACTAGTGCTTAGGAAATCTATTGGAGGCAGAAGCAGTCAAGGGTAGCCTAGGGTTAGGGTTAGGCTTAGGGTTAGGCTTAGGGTACGGCTTAGGGTACGGGTTAGGGGAGGGCTTCGGGTACGGCGTAGGGTATGGGTTAGGGTTAGGGTTAGGGTTTGTGTTAGGGTTAGGGCTCGGTTTAGGGTACGGGTTAGGATTAGGGTACGTGTTAGGGTTAGGTTAGGGGTTAGGGTTAGGGTACGCGTTAGGGTTAGGGTAGTTATTAAACCTATCCCTCTCTCTAGATACCCCTTAGCACGTAAAGGAATATTATTTGGGTGTCCAGCCATGGAGAAGAGTTTAGACACTAAGATAATATAAGGAACACACACATTATAAAGAAATCACATTAGGATTCTCTTTTTAAGCTGTTCCTTAAAACACTAGTGCTTAGGAAATCTATTGGAGGCAGAAGCAGTCAAGGGTAGCCTAGGGTTAGGGTTAGGCTTAGGGTTAGGCTTAGGGTACGGCTTAGGGTACGGGTTCGGGGAGGGCTTCGGGTACGGCGTAGGGTATGGGTTAGGGTTAGGGTTAGGGTTAGTGTTAGGGTTAGGGCTCGGTTTAGGGTACGGGTTAGGATTAGGGTACGTGTTAGGGTTAGGGTAGGGGTTAGGGTTATGGTACGCGTTAGGGTTAGGGTAGTGATTAAACCTATCCCACTCTCTAGATACCCCTTAGCACATAAAGGAATATTATTTGGGGGTCCAGCCATGGAGAAGAGTTTTGACACTAGGATTAGATAAGGAACACACCCATTATAAAGAAATCACATTAGGATTCTCTTTTTAAGCTGTTCCTTAAAACACTAGTGCTTAGGAAATCTATTGGAGGCAGAAGCAGTCAAGGGTAGCCTAGGGTTAGGGTTAGGCTTAGGTTTAGGCTTAGGGTACGGCTTAGGGTACGGTTTCGGGGAGGGCTTCGGGTACGGCGTAGGGTATGGGTTAGGGTTAGTGTTAGGGTTAGTGTTAGGGTTAGGGCTCGGTTTAGGGTACGGGTTAGGATTAGGGTACCTGTTAGGGTTAGGGTAGCGGTTAGCGTTAGGGTACGCGTTAGGGTTAGGGTAGTTATTAAACATATCCCACTCTCTAGATACCCCTTAGCACGTAAAGGAATATTATTTGGGGGTCCAGCCATGGAGAAGAGTTTAGACACTAGGATCAGATAAGGAACACACCCATTATAAAGAAATCACATTAGGAATCTCTTTTTAAGCTGTTCCTTAAAACTCTAGTGCTTAGGAAATATATTGGAGGCAGAAGCAGTCAAGGGTAGCCTAGGGTTAGGGTTAGGCTTAGGGTTAAGCTTAGGGTACGGCTTAGGGTACGGGTTCGGGGAGGGGTTCGGGTACGGCGTAGGGTATGGGTTAGGGTTAGGGTTAGGGTTAGTGTTAGGGTTAGGGCTCGGTTTAGGGTACGGGTTAGGATTAGGGTACGTGTGAGGGTTATGGTAGGGGTTAGGGTTAGGGTACGCGTTAGGGTTAGGGTAGTTATTAAACCTATCCCACTTTCTAGATACCCCTTAGCACGTAAAGGAATATTATTTGGGGGTCCAGCCATGGAGAAGAGTTTAGACACTAAGATAATATAAGGAACACACACAATATAAAGAAATCACATTAGGATTATCTTTATAAGCTGTTCCTTAAAACACTAGTGCTTAGGAAATCTATTGGAGGCAGAAGCAGTGAAGGGTAGCCTAGGGTTAGGGTTAGGCTTAGGGTTAGGCTTAGGGTACGGATTAGGGTACGGGTTCGGGGAGGGCTTCGGGTACGGCGTAGGGTATGGGTTAGTGTTAGGGTTAGGGTTAGTGTTAGGGTTAGGGCTCGGTTTAGGGTACGGGTTAGGATTAGGGTACGTGTTAGGGTTAGGGTAGGGGTTAGGGTTAGGGTACGCGTTAGGGTTAGGCTAGTGATTAAACCTATCCCACTCTCTAGATACCCCTTAGCACATAAAGGAATATTATTTGGGGGTCCAGCCATGGAGAAGAGTTTAGACACTAGGATTAGATAAGGAACACACCCATTATAAAGAAATCACATTAGGATTCTCTTTTTAAGCTGTTCCTTAAAACACCAGTGCTTAGGAAATCTATTGGAGGCAGAAGCAGTCAAGGGTAGCCTAGGGTTAGGGTTAGGCTTAGGGTTAGGCTTAGGGTACGGCTTAGGGTACGGGTTCGGGGAAGGCTTCGGGTACGGCGTAGGGTATGGTTTAGGGTTAGGGTTAGGGTTAGTGTTAGGGTTAGGGCTCGGTTTAGGTTACGGGTTAGGATTAGGGTACGTGTTAGGGTTAGGGTAGGGGTTAGCGTTAGGGTACGCGTTAGCGTTAGGGTAGTTATTAAACCTATCCCACTCTCTAGTTACCCCTTAGCACGTAAAGGAATATTATTTGGGGGTCCAGCCATGGAGAAGTGTTTAGACACTAGGATAAGATAAGGAACACACCCATTATAAAGAAATCACATTAGGATTCTCTTTTAAGCTGTTCCTTAAAACACTAGTGCTTAGGAAATCTATTGGAGGCAGAAGCAGTCAAGGGTAGCCTAGGGTTAGGGTTAGGCTTAGGGTTAGGCTTAGGGTACGGCTTAGGGTACGGGTTAGGGGAGGGCTTCGGGTACGGCGTAGGGTATGGGTTAGGGTTAGGGTTAGGGTTTGTGTTAGGGTTAGGGCTCGGTTTAGGGTACGGGTTAGGATTAGGGTACGTGTTAGGGTTAGGTTAGGGGTTAGGGTTAGGGTACGCGTTAGGGTTAGGGTAGTTATTAAACCTATCCCTCTCTCTAGATACCCCTTAGCACGTAAAGGAATATTATTTGGGGGTCCAGCCATGGAGAAGTGTTTAGACACTAGGATAAGATAAGGAACACACCCATTATAAAGAAATCACATTAGGATTCTCTTTTAAGCTGTTCCTTAAAACACTAGTGCTTAGGAAATCTATTGGAGGCAGAAGCAGTCAAGGGTAGCCTAGGGTTAGGGTTAGGCTTAGGGTTAGGCTTAGGGTACGGCTTAGGGTACGGGTTAGGGGAGGGCTTCGGGTACGGCGTAGGGTATGGGTTAGGGTTAGGGTTAGGGTTTGTGTTAGGGTTAGGGCTCGGTTTAGGGTACGGGTTAGGATTAGGGTACGTGTTAGGGTTAGGTTAGGGGTTAGGGTTAGGGTACGCGTTAGGGTTAGGGTAGTTATTAAACCTATCCCTCTCTCTAGATACCCCTTAGCACG
This sequence comes from Balaenoptera physalus, assembly GCF_965194825.1. Lineage (NCBI taxonomy): Eukaryota > Metazoa > Chordata > Mammalia > Artiodactyla > Balaenopteridae > Balaenoptera > Balaenoptera physalus. The sequence goes on along the minus strand of NW_028126360.1, from coordinate 540,423 downwards.
TAAAGGAATATTATTTGGGTGTCCAGCCATGGAGAAGAGTTTAGACACTAAGATAATATAAGGAACACACACATTATAAAGAAATCACATTAGGATTCTCTTTTTAAGCTGTTCCTTAAAACACTAGTGCTTAGGAAATCTATTGGAGGCAGAAGCAGTCAAGGGTAGCCTAGGGTTAGGGTTAGGCTTAGGGTTAGGCTTAGGGTACGGCTTAGGGTACGGGTTCGGGGAGGGCTTCGGGTACGGCGTAGGGTATGGGTTAGGGTTAGGGTTAGGGTTAGTGTTAGGGTTAGGGCTCGGTTTAGGGTACGGGTTAGGATTAGGGTACGTGTTAGGGTTAGGGTAGGGGTTAGGGTTATGGTACGCGTTAGGGTTAGGGTAGTGATTAAACCTATCCCACTCTCTAGATACCCCTTAGCACATAAAGGAATATTATTTGGGGGTCCAGCCATGGAGAAGAGTTTTGACACTAGGATTAGATAAGGAACACACCCATTATAAAGAAATCACATTAGGATTCTCTTTTTAAGCTGTTCCTTAAAACACTAGTGCTTAGGAAATCTATTGGAGGCAGAAGCAGTCAAGGGTAGCCTAGGGTTAGGGTTAGGCTTAGGTTTAGGCTTAGGGTACGGCTTAGGGTACGGTTTCGGGGAGGGCTTCGGGTACGGCGTAGGGTATGGGTTAGGGTTAGTGTTAGGGTTAGTGTTAGGGTTAGGGCTCGGTTTAGGGTACGGGTTAGGATTAGGGTACCTGTTAGGGTTAGGGTAGCGGTTAGCGTTAGGGTACGCGTTAGGGTTAGGGTAGTTATTAAACATATCCCACTCTCTAGATACCCCTTAGCACGTAAAGGAATATTATTTGGGGGTCCAGCCATGGAGAAGAGTTTAGACACTAGGATCAGATAAGGAACACACCCATTATAAAGAAATCACATTAGGAATCTCTTTTTAAGCTGTTCCTTAAAACTCTAGTGCTTAGGAAATATATTGGAGGCAGAAGCAGTCAAGGGTAGCCTAGGGCTAGGGTTAGGCTTAGGGTTAAGCTTAGGGTACGGCTTAGGGTACGGGTTCGGGGAGGGGTTCGGGTACGGCGTAGGGTATGGGTTAGGGTTAGGGTTAGGGTTAGTGTTAGGGTTAGGGCTCGGTTTAGGGTACGGGTTAGGATTAGGGTACGTGTGAGGGTTATGGTAGGGGTTAGGGTTAGGGTACGCGTTAGGGTTAGGGTAGTTATTAAACCTATCCCACTTTCTAGATACCCCTTAGCACGTAAAGGAATATTATTTGGGGGTCCAGCCATGGAGAAGAGTTTAGACACTAAGATAATATAAGGAACACACACAATATAAAGAAATCACATTAGGATTATCTTTATAAGCTGTTCCTTAAAACACTAGTGCTTAGGAAATCTATTGGAGGCAGAAGCAGTGAAGGGTAGCCTAGGGTTAGGGTTAGGCTTAGGGTTAGGCTTAGGGTACGGATTAGGGTACGGGTTCGGGGAGGGCTTCGGGTACGGCGTAGGGTATGGGTTAGTGTTAGGGTTAGGGTTAGTGTTAGGGTTAGGGCTCGGTTTAGGGTACGGGTTAGGATTAGGGTACGTGTTAGGGTTAGGGTAGGGGTTAGGGTTAGGGTACGCGTTAGGGTTAGGCTAGTGATTAAACCTATCCCACTCTCTAGATACCCCTTAGCACATAAAGGAATATTATTTGGGGGTCCAGCCATGGAGAAGAGTTTAGACACTAGGATTAGATAAGGAACACACCCATTATAAAGAAATCACATTAGGATTCTCTTTTTAAGCTGTTCCTTAAAACACCAGTGCTTAGGAAATCTATTGGAGGCAGAAGCAGTCAAGGGTAGCCTAGGGTTAGGGTTAGGCTTAGGGTTAGGCTTAGGGTACGGCTTAGGGTACGGGTTCGGGGAAGGCTTCGGGTACGGCGTAGGGTATGGTTTAGGGTTAGGGTTAGGGTTAGTGTTAGGGTTAGGGCTCGGTTTAGGTTACGGGTTAGGATTAGGGTACGTGTTAGGGTTAGGGTAGGGGTTAGCGTTAGGGTACGCGTTAGCGTTAGGGTAGTTATTAAACCTATCCCACTCTCTAGTTACCCCTTAGCACGTAAAGGAATACTATTTGGGGGTCCAGCCATGGAGAAGTGTTTAGACACTAGGATAAGATAAGGAACACACCCATTATAAAGAAATCACATTAGGATTCTCTTTTAAGCTGTTCCTTAAAACACTAGTGCTTAGGAAATCTATTGGAGGCAGAAGCAGTCAAGGGTAGCCTAGGGTTAGGGTTAGGCTTAGGGTTAGGCTTAGGGTACGGCTTAGGGTACGGGTTAGGGGAGGGCTTCGGGTACGGCGTAGGGTATGGGTTAGGGTTAGGGTTAGGGTTTGTGTTAGGGTTAGGGCTCGGTTTAGGGTACGGGTTAGGATTAGGGTACGTGTTAGGGTTAGGTTAGGGGTTAGGGTTAGGGTACGCGTTAGGGTTAGGGTAGTTATTAAACCTATCCCTCTCTCTAGATACCCCTTAGCACGTAAAGGAATATTATTTGGGGGTCCAGCCATGGAGAAGTGTTTAGACACTAGGATAAGATAAGGAACACACCCATTATAAAGAAATCACATTAGGATTCTCTTTTAAGCTGTTCCTTAAAACACTAGTGCTTAGGAAATCTATTGGAGGCAGAAGCAGTCAAGGGTAGCCTAGGGTTAGGGTTAGGCTTAGGGTTAGGCTTAGGGTACGGCTTAGGGTACGGGTTAGGGGAGGGCTTCGGGTACGGCGTAGGGTATGGGTTAGGGTTAGGGTTAGGGTTTGTGTTAGGGTTAGGGCTCGGTTTAGGATACGGGTTAGGATTAGGGTACGTGTTAGGGTTAGGTTAGGGGTTAGGGTTAGGGTACGCGTTAGGGTTAGGGTAGTTATTAAACCTATCCCTCTCTCTAGATACCCCTTAGCACGTAAAGGAATATTATTTGGGTGTCCAGCCATGGAGAAGAGTTTAGACACTAAGATAATATAAGGAACACACACATTATAAAGAAATCACATTAGGATTCTCTTTTTAAGCTGTTCCTTAAAACACTAGTGCTTAGGAAATCTATTGGAGGCAGAAGCAGTCAAGGGTAGCCTAGGGTTAGGGTTAGGCTTAGGGTTAGGCTTAGGGTACGGCTTAGGGTACGGGTTCGGGGAGGGCTTCGGGTACGGCGTAGGGTATGGGTTAGGGTTAGGGTTAGGGTTAGTGTTAGGGTTAGGGCTCGGTTTAGGGTACGGGTTAGGATTAGGGTACGTGTTAGGGTTAGGGTACGGGTTAGGGTTATGGTACGCGTTAGGGTTAGGGTAGTGATTAAACCTATCCCACTCTCTAGATACCCCTTAGCACATAAAGGAATATTATTTGGGGGTCCAGCCATGGAGAAGAGTTTTGACACTAGGATTAGATAAGGAACACACCCATTATAAAGAAATCACATTAGGATTCTCTTTTTAAGCTGTTCCTTAAAACACTAGTGCTTAGGAAATCTATTGGAGGCAGAAGCAGTCAAGGGTAGCCTAGGGTTAGGGTTAGGCTTAGGTTTAGGCTTAGGGTACGGCTTAGGGTACGGTTTCGGGGAGGGCTTCGGGTACGGCGTAGGGTATGGGTTAGGGTTAGTGTTAGGGTTAGTGTTAGGGTTAGGGCTCGGTTTAGGGTACGGGTTAGGATTAGGGTACCTGTTAGGGTTAGGGTAGCGGTTAGCGTTAGGGTACGCGTTAGGGTTAGGGTAGTTATTAAACATATCCCACTCTCTAGATACCCCTTAGCACGTAAAGGAATATTATTTGGGGGTCCAGCCATGGAGAAGAGTTTAGACACTAGGATCAGATAAGGAACACACCCATTATAAAGAAATCACATTAGGAATCTCTTTTTAAGCTGTTCCTTAAAACTCTAGTGCTTAGGAAATATATTGGAGGCAGAAGCAGTCAAGGGTAGCCTAGGGTTAGGGTTAGGCTTAGGGTTAAGCTTAGGGTACGGCTTAGGGTACGGGTTCGGGGAGGGGTTCGGGTACGGCGTAGGGTATGGGTTAGGGTTAGGGTTAGGGTTAGTGTTAGGGTTAGGGCTCGGTTTAGGGTACGGGTTAGGATTAGGGTACGTGTGAGGGTTATGGTAGGGGTTAGGGTTAGGGTACGCGTTAGGGTTAGGGTAGTTATTAAACCTATCCCACTTTCTAGATACCCCTTAGCACGTAAAGGAATATTATTTGGGGGTCCAGCCATGGAGAAGAGTTTAGACACTAAGATAATATAAGGAACACACACAATATAAAGAAATCACATTAGGATTATCTTTATAAGCTGTTCCTTAAAACACTAGTGCTTAGGAAATCTATTGGAGGCAGAAGCAGTGAAGGGTAGCCTAGGGTTAGGGTTAGGCTTAGGGTTAGGCTTAGGGTACGGATTAGGGTACGGGTTCGGGGAGGGCTTCGGGTACGGCGTAGGGTATGGGTTAGTGTTAGGGTTAGGGTTAGTGTTAGGGTTAGGGCTCGGTTTAGGGTACGGGTTAGGATTAGGGTACGTGTTAGGGTTAGGGTAGGGGTTAGGGTTAGGGTACGCGTTAGGGTTAGGCTAGTGATTAAACCTATCCCACTCTCTAGATACCCCTTAGCACATAAAGGAATATTATTTGGGGGTCCAGCCATGGAGAAGAGTTTAGACACTAGGATTAGATAAGGAACACACCCATTATAAAGAAATCACATTAGGATTCTCTTTTTAAGCTGTTCCTTAAAACACCAGTGCTTAGGAAATCTATTGGAGGCAGAAGCAGTCAAGGGTAGCCTAGGGTTAGGGTTAGGCTTAGGGTTAGGCTTAGGGTACGGCTTAGGGTACGGGTTCGGGGAAGGCTTCGGGTACGGCGTAGGGTATGGTTTAGGGTTAGGGTTAGGGTTAGTGTTAGGGTTAGGGCTCGGTTTAGGTTACGGGTTAGGATTAGGGTACGTGTTAGGGTTAGGGTAGGGGTTAGCGTTAGGGTACGCGTTAGCGTTAGGGTAGTTATTAAACCTATCCCACTCTCTAGTTACCCCTTAGCACGTAAAGGAATATTATTTGGGGGTCCAGCCATGGAGAAGTGTTTAGACACTAGGATAAGATAAGGAACACACCCATTATAAAGAAGTCACATTAGGATTCTCTTTTAAGCTGTTCCTTAAAACACTAGTGCTTAGGAAATCTATTGGAGGCAGAAGCAGTCAAGGGTAGCCTAGGGTTAGGGTTAGGCTTAGGGTTAGGCTTAGGGTACGGCTTAGGGTACGGGTTAGGGGAGGGCTTCGGGTACGGCGTAGGGTATGGGTTAGGGTTAGGGTTAGGGTTTGTGTTAGGGTTAGGGCTCGGTTTAGGGTACGGGTTAGGATTAGGGTACGTGTTAGGGTTAGGTTAGGGGTTAGGGTTAGGGTACGCGTTAGGGTTAGGGTAGTTATTAAACCTATCCCTCTCTCTAGATACCCCTTAGCACGTAAAGGAATATTATTTGGGGGTCCAGCCATGGAGAAGTGTTTAGACACTAGGATAAGATAAGGAACACACCCATTATAAAGAAATCACATTAGGATTCTCTTTTAAGCTGTTCCTTAAAACACTAGTGCTTAGGAAATCTATTGGAGGCAGAAGCAGTCAAGGGTAGCCTAGGGTTAGGGTTAGGCTTAGGGTTAGGCTTAGGGTACGGCTTAGGGTACGGGTTAGGGGAGGGCTTCGGGTACGGCGTAGGGTATGGGTTAGGGTTAGGGTTAGGGTTTGTGTTAGGGTTAGGGCTCGGTTTAGGGTACGGGTTAGGATTAGGGTACGTGTTAGGGTTAGGTTAGGGGTTAGGGTTAGGGTACGCGTTAGGGTTAGGGTAGTTATTAAACCTATCCCTCTCTCTAGATACCCCTTAGCACGTAAAGGAATATTATTTGGGTGTCCAGCCATGGAGAAGAGTTTAGACACTAAGATAATATAAGGAACACACACATTATAAAGAAATCACATTAGGATTCTCTTTTTAAGCTGTTCCTTAAAACACTAGTGCTTAGGAAATCTATTGGAGGCAGAAGCAGTCAAGGGTAGCCTAGGGTTAGGGTTAGGCTTAGGGTTAGGCTTAGGGTACGGCTTAGGGTACGGGTTCGGGGAGGGCTTCGGGTACGGCGTAGGGTATGGGTTAGGGTTAGGGTTAGGGTTAGTGTTAGGGTTAGGGCTCGGTTTAGGGTACGGGTTAGGATTAGGGTACGTGTTAGGGTTAGGGTAGGGGTTAGGGTTATGGTACGCGTTAGGGTTAGGGTAGTGATTAAACCTATCCCACTCTCTAGATACCCCTTAGCACATAAAGGAATATTATTTGGGGGTCCAGCCATGGAGAAGAGTTTTGACACTAGGATTAGATAAGGAACACACCCATTATAAAGAAATCACATTAGGATTCTCTTTTTAAGCTGTTCCTTAAAACACTAGTGCTTAGGAAATCTATTGGAGGCAGAAGCAGTCAAGGGTAGCCTAGGGTTAGGGTTAGGCTTAGGTTTAGGCTTAGGGTACGGCTTAGGGTACGGTTTCGGGGAGGGCTTCGGGTACGGCGTAGGGTATGGGTTAGGGTTAGTGTTAGGGTTAGTGTTAGGGTTAGGGCTCGGTTTAGGGTACGGGTTAGGATTAGGGTACCTGTTAGGGTTAGGGTAGCGGTTAGCGTTAGGGTACGCGTTAGGGTTAGGGTAGTTATTAAACATATCCCACTCTCTAGATACCCCTTAGCACGTAAAGGAATATTATTTGGGGGTCCAGCCATGGAGAAGAGTTTAGACACTAGGATCAGATAAGGAACACACCCATTATAAAGAAATCACATTAGGAATCTCTTTTTAAGCTGTTCCTTAAAACTCTAGTGCTTAGGAAATATATTGGAGGCAGAAGCAGTCAAGGGTAGCCTAGGGTTAGGGTTAGGCTTAGGGTTAAGCTTAGGGTACGGCTTAGGGTACGGGTTCGGGGAGGGGTTCGGGTACGGCGTAGGGTATGGGTTAGGGTTAGGGTTAGGGTTAGTGTTAGGGTTAGGGCTCGGTTTAGGGTACGGGTTAGGATTAGGGTACGTGTGAGGGTTATGGTAGGGGTTAGGGTTAGGGTACGCGTTAGGGTTAGGGTAGTTATTAAACCTATCCCACTTTCTAGATACCCCTTAGCACGTAAAGGAATATTATTTGGGGGTCCAGCCATGGAGAAGAGTTTAGACACTAAGATAATATAAGGAACACACACAATATAAAGAAATCACATTAGGATTATCTTTATAAGCTGTTCCTTAAAACACTAGTGCTTAGGAAATCTATTGGAGGCAGAAGCAGTGAAGGGTAGCCTAGGGTTAGGGTTAGGCTTAGGGTTAGGCTTAGGGTACGGATTAGGGTACGGGTTCGGGGAGGGCTTCGGGTACGGCGTAGGGTATGGGTTAGTGTTAGGGTTAGGGTTAGTGTTAGGGTTAGGGCTCGGTTTAGGGTACGGGTTAGGATTAGGGTACGTGTTAGGGTTAGGGTAGGGGTTAGGGTTAGGGTACGCGTTAGGGTTAGGCTAGTGATTAAACCTATCCCACTCTCTAGATACCCCTTAGCACATAAAGGAATATTATTTGGGGGTCCAGCCATGGAGAAGAGTTTAGACACTAGGATTAGATAAGGAACACACCCATTATAAAGAAATCACATTAGGATTCTCTTTTTAAGCTGTTCCTTAAAACACCAGTGCTTAGGAAATCTATTGGAGGCAGAAGCAGTCAAGGGTAGCCTAGGGTTAGGGTTAGGCTTAGGGTTAGGCTTAGGGTACGGCTTAGGGTACGGGTTAGGGGAGGGCTTCGGGTACGGCGTAGGGTATGGGTTAGGGTTAGGGTTAGGGTTTGTGTTAGGGTTAGGGCTCGGTTTAGGGTACGGGTTAGGATTAGGGTACGTGTTAGGGTTAGGTTAGGGGTTAGGGTTAGGGTACGCGTTAGGGTTAGGGTAGTTATTAAACCTATCCCTCTCTCTAGATACCCCTTAGCATGTAAAGGAATATTATTTGGGTGTCCAGCCATGGAGAAGAGTTTAGACACTAAGATAATATAAGGAACACACACATTATAAAGAAATCACATTAGGATTCTCTTTTTAAGCTGTTCCTTAAAACACTAGTGCTTAGGAAATCTATTGGAGGCAGAAGCAGTCAAGGGTAGCCTAGGGTTAGGGTTAGGCTTAGGGTTAGGCTTAGGGTACGGCTTAGGGTACGGGTTCGGGGAGGGCTTCGGGTACGGCGTAGGGTATGGGTTAGGGTTAGGGTTAGGGTTAGTGTTAGGGTTAGGGCTCGGTTTAGGGTACGGGTTAGGATTAGGGTACGTGTTAGGGTTAGGGTAGGGGTTAGGGTTATGGTACGCGTTAGGGTTAGGGTAGTGATTAAACCTATCCCACTCTCTAGATACCCCTTAGCACATAAAGGAATATTATTTGGGGGTCCAGCCATGGAGAAGAGTTTTGACACTAGGATTAGATAAGGAACACACCCATTATAAAGAAATCACATTAGGATTCTCTTTTTAAGCTGTTCCTTAAAACACTAGTGCTTAGGAAATCTATTGGAGGCAGAAGCAGTCAAGGGTAGCCTAGGGTTAGGGTTAGGCTTAGGTTTAGGCTTAGGGTACGGCTTAGGGTACGGTTTCGGGGAGGGCTTCGGGTACGGCGTAGGGTATGGGTTAGGGTTAGTGTTAGGGTTAGTGTTAGGGTTAGGGCTCGGTTTAGGGTACGGGTTAGGATTAGGGTACCTGTTAGGGTTAGGGTAGCGGTTAGCGTTAGGGTACGCGTTAGGGTTAGGGTAGTTATTAAACATATCCCACTCTCTAGATACCCCTTAGCACGTAAAGGAATATTATTTGGGGGTCCAGCCATGGAGAAGAGTTTAGACACTAGGATCAGATAAGGAACACACCCATTATAAAGAAATCACATTAGGAATCTCTTTTTAAGCTGTTCCTTAAAACTCTAGTGCTTAGGAAATATATTGGAGGCAGAAGCAGTCAAGGGTAGCCTAGGGTTAGGGTTAGGCTTAGGGTTAAGCTTAGGGTACGGCTTAGGGTACGGGTTCGGGGAGGGGTTCGGGTACGGCGTAGGGTATGGGTTAGGGTTAGGGTTAGGGTTAGTGTTAGGGTTAGGGCTCGGTTTAGGGTACGGGTTAGGATTAGGGTACGTGTGAGGGTTATGGTAGGGGTTAGGGTTAGGGTACGCGTTAGGGTTAGGGTAGTTATTAAACCTATCCCACTTTCTAGATACCCCTTAGCACGTAAAGGAATATTATTTGGGGGTCCAGCCATGGAGAAGAGTTTAGACACTAAGATAATATAAGGAACACACACAATATAAAGAAATCACATTAGGATTATCTTTATAAGCTGTTCCTTAAAACACTAGTGCTTAGGAAATCTATTGGAGGCAGAAGCAGTGAAGGGTAGCCTAGGGTTAGGGTTAGGCTTAGGGTTAGGCTTAGGGTACGGATTAGGGTACGGGTTCGGGGAGGGCTTCGGGTACGGCGTAGGGTATGGGTTAGTGTTAGGGTTAGGTTTAGTGTTAGGGTTAGGGCTCGGTTTAGGGTACGGGTTAGGATTAGGGTACGTGTTAGGGTTAGGGTAGGGGTTAGGGTTAGGGTACGCGTTAGGGTTAGGCTAGTGATTAAACCTATCCCACTCTCTAGATACCCCTTAGCACATAAAGGAATATTATTTGGGGGTCCAGCCATGGAGAAGAGTTTAGACACTAGGATTAGATAAGGAACACACCCATTATAAAGAAATCACATTAGGATTCTCTTTTTAAGCTGTTCCTTAAAACACCAGTGCTTAGGAAATCTATTGGAGGCAGAAGCAGTCAAGGGTAGCCTAGGGTTAGGGTTAGGCTTAGGGTTAGGCTTAGGGTACGGCTTAGGGTACGGGTTCGGGGAAGGCTTCGGGTACGGCGTAGGGTATGGTTTAGGGTTAGGGTTAGGGTTAGTGTTAGGGTTAGGGCTCGGTTTAGGTTACGGGTTAGGATTAGGGTACGTGTTAGGGTTAGGGTAGGGGTTAGCGTTAGGGTACGCGTTAGCGTTAGGGTAGTTATTAAACCTATCCCACTCTCTAGTTACCCCTTAGCACGTAAAGGAATATTATTTGGGGGTCCAGCCATGGAGAAGTGTTTAGACACTAGGATAAGATAAGGAACACACCCATTATAAAGAAATCACATTAGGATTCTCTTTTAAGCTGTTCCTTAAAACACTAGTGCTTAGGAAATCTATTGGAGGCAGAAGCAGTCAAGGGTAGCCTAGGGTTAGGGTTAGGCTTAGGGTTAGGCTTAGGGTACGGCTTAGGGTACGGGTTAGGGGAGGGCTTCGGGTACGGCGTAGGGTATGGGTTAGGGTTAGGGTTAGGGTTTGTGTTAGGGTTAGGGCTCGGTTTAGGGTACGGGTTAGGATTAGGGTACGTGTTAGGGTTAGGTTAGGGGTTAGGGTTAGGGTACGCGTTAGGGTTAGGGTAGTTATTAAACCTATCCCTCTCTCTAGATACCCCTTAGCACGTAAAGGAATATTATTTGGGGGTCCAGCCATGGAGAAGTGTTTAGACACTAGGATAAGATAAGGAACACACCCATTATAAAGAAATCACATTAGGATTCTCTTTTAAGCTGTTCCTTAAAACACTAGTGCTTAGGAAATCTATTGGAGGCAGAAGCAGTCAAGGGTAGCCTAGGGTTAGGGTTAGGCTTAGGGTTAGGCTTAGGGTACGGCTTAGGGTACGGGTTAGGGGAGGGCTTCGGGTACGGCGTAGGGTATGGGTTAGGGTTAGGGTTAGGGTTTGTGTTAGGGTTAGGGCTCGGTTTAGGGTACGGGTTAGGATTAGGGTACGTGTTAGGGTTAGGTTAGGGGTTAGGGTTAGGGTACGCGTTAGGGTTAGGGTAGTTATTAAACCTATCCCTCTCTCTAGATACCCCTTAGCACGTAAAGGAATATTATTTGGGTGTCCAGCCATGGAGAAGAGTTTAGACACTAAGATAATATAAGGAACACACACATTATAAAGAAATCACATTAGGATTCTCTTTTTAAGCTGTTCCTTAAAACACTAGTGCTTAGGAAATCTATTGGAGGCAAAAGCAGTCAAGGGTAGCCTAGGGTTAGGGTTAGGCTTAGGGTTAGGCTTAGGGTACGGCTTAGGGTACGGGTTCGGGGAGGGCTTCGGGTACGGCGTAGGGTATGGGTTAGGGTTAGGGTTAGGGTTAGTGTTAGGGTTAGGGCTCGGTTTAGGGTACGGGTTAGGATTAGGGTACGTGTTAGGGTTAGGGTAGGGGTTAGGGTTATGGTACGCGTTAGGGTTAGGGTAGTGATTAAACCTATCCCACTCTCTAGATACCCCTTAGCACATAAAAGAATATTATTTGGGGGTCCAGCCATGGAGAAGAGTTTAGACACTAGGATTAGATAAGGAACACACCCATTATAAAGAAATCACATTAGGATTCTCTTTTTAAGCTGTTCCTTAAAACACTAGTGCTTAGGAAATCTATTGGAGGCAGAAGCAGTCAAGGGTAGCCTAGGGTTAGGGTTAGGCTTAGGTTTAGGCTTAGGGTACGGCTTAGGGTATGGTTTCGGGGAGGGCTTCGGGTACGGCGTAGGGTATGGGTTAGGGTTAGTGTTAGGGTTAGTGTTAGGGTTAGGGCTCGGTTTAGGGTACGGGTTAGGATTAGGGTACCTGTTAGGGTTAGGGTAGCGGTTAGCGTTAGGGTACGCGTTAGGGTTAGGGTAGTTATTAAACATATCCCACTCTCTAGATACCCCTTAGCACGTAAAGGAATATTATTTGGGGGTCCAGCCATGGAGAAGAGTTTAGACACTAGGATCAGATAAGGAACACACCCATTATAAAGAAATCACATTAGGAATCTCTTTTTAAGCTGTTCCTTAAAACTCTAGTGCTTAGGAAATATATTGGAGGCAGAAGCAGTCAAGGGTAGCCTAGGGTTAGGGTTAGGCTTAGGGTTAGGCTTAGGGTACGGCTTAGGGTACGGGTTCGGGGAGGGGTTCGGGTACGGCGTAGGGTATGGGTTAGGGTTAGGGTTAGGGTTAGTGTTAGGGTTAGGGCTCCGTTTAGGGTACGGGTTAGGATTAGGGTACGTGTGAGGGTTATGGTACGGGTTAGGGTTAGGGTACGCGTTAGGGTTAGGGTAGTTATTAAACCTATCCCACTTTCTAGATACCCCTTAGCACGTAAAGGAATATTATTTGGGGGTCCAGCCATGGAGAATAGTTTAGACACTAAGATAATATAAGGAACACACACATTATAAAGAAATCACATTAGGATTCTCTTTTTAAGCTGTTCCTTAAAACACTAGTGCTTAGGAAATCTATTGGAGGCTTAAGAAGTCAAGGGTAGCCTAGGGTTAGGGTTAGGCTTAGGGTTAGGCTTAGGGTACGGCTTAGGGTACGGTTTCGGGGAGGGCTTCGGGTACGGCGTAGGGTATGGGTTAGGGTTAGGGTTAGGGTTAGTGTTAGGGTTAGGGCTCGGTTTAGGTTACGGGTTAGGATTAGGGTACATGTTAGGGTTAGGGTAGGGGTTAGCGTTAGGGTACGCGTTAGGGTTAGGGTAGTTATTAAACCTATCCCACTCTCTAGTTACCCCTTAGCACGTAAAGGAATATTATGTGGGGGTCCAGCCATGGAGAAGTGTTTAGACACTAGGATAAGATAAGGAACACACCCATTATAAAGAAATCACATTAGGATTCTCTTTTTAAGCTTTTCCTTAAAACACTAGTGCTTAGGAAATCTATTGGAGGCAGAAGCAGTCAAGGGTAGCCTAGGGTTAGGGTTAGGCTTAGGGTTAGGCTTAGGGTACGGCTTAGGGTACGTTTTCGGGGAGGGCTTCGGGTACGGCGTAGGGTATGGGTTAGGGTTAGGGTTAGGGTTAGTGTTAGGGTTAGGGCTCGGTTTAGGGTACGGGTTAGGATTAGGGTACGTGTTAGGGTTAGGTTAGGGGTTAGGGTTAGGGTACGCGTTAGGGTTAGGGTAGTTATTAAACCTATCCCACTCTCTAGATACCCCTTAGCACGTAAAGGAATATTATTTGGGGGTCCAGCCATGGAGAAGACTTTAGACACTAAGATAATATAAGGAACACACCCATTATAAAGAAATCACATTAGGATTCTCTTTTTAAGGTGTTCCTTAAAACACTAGTGCTTAGGAAATCTATTGGAGGCAGAAGCAGTCAAGGGTAGCCTAGGGTTAGGGTTAGGCTTAGGGTTAGGCTTAGGGTACGGCTTAGGGTACGGGTTCGGGGAGGGCTTCGGGTACGGCGTAGGGTATGGGTTAGGGTTAGTGTTAGGGTTAGGACTCGGTTTAGGGTACGGGTTAGGATTAGGGTACGTGTTAGGGTTAGGGTAGGGGTTAGGGTTATGGTACGCGTTAGGGTTAGGGTAGTGATTAAACCTATCCCACTCTCTAGATACCCCTTAGCACATAAAGGAATATTATTTGGGGGTCCAGCCATGGAGAAGAGTTTAAACACTAGGATTAGATAAGGAACACACCCATTATAAAGAAATCACATTAGGATTCTCTTTTTAAACTGTTCCTTAAAACACTAGTGCTTAGGAAATCTATTGGAGGCAGAAGCAGTCAAGGGTAGCCTAGGGTTAGGGTTAGGCTTAGGTTTAGGCTTAGGGTACGGCTTAGGGTACGGTTTCGGGGAGGGCTTCGGGTACGGCGTAGGGTATGGGTTAGGGTTAGTGTTAGGGTTAGTGTTAGGGTTAGGGCTCGGTTTAGGGTACGGGTTAGGATTAGGGTACCTGTTAGGGTTAGGGTAGCGGTTAGCCTTAGGGTACGCGTTAGGGTTAGGGTAGTTATTAAACCTATCCCACTCTCTAGATACCCCTTAGCACGTAAAGGAATATTATTTGGGGGTCCAGCCATGGAGAAGAGTTTAGACACTAGGATAAGATAAGGAACACACCCATTATAAAGAAATCACATTAGGATTCTCTTTTTAAGCTGTTCCTTAAAACTCTAGTGCTTAGGAAATCTATTGGAGGCAGAAGCAGTCAAGGGTAGCCTAGGGTTAGGGTTAGGCTTAGGGTTAGGCTTAGGGTACGGCTTAGGGTACGGGTTCGGGGAGGGCTTCGGGTACGGCGTAGGGTATGGGTTAGGGTTAGGGTTAGGGTTGGTGTTAGGGTTAGGGTTCGGTTTAGGGTACGGGTTAGGATTAGGGTACGTGTTAGGGTTAGGGTAGGGGTTAGGGTTAGGGTACGCGTTAGGGTTAGGGTAGTTATTAAACCTATCCCTCTCTCTAGATACCCCTTAGCACGTAAAGGAATATTATTTGGGTGTCCAGCCATGGAGAAGAGTTTAGACACTAAGATAATATAAGGAACACACACATTATAAAGAAATCACATTAGGATTCTCTTTTTAAGCTGTTCCTTAAAACACTAGTGCTTAGGAAATCTATTGGAGGCAGAAGCAGTCAAGGGTAGCCTAGGGTTAGGGTTAGGCTTAGGGTTAGGCTTAGGGTACGGCTTAGGGTACGGGTTCGGGGAGGGCTTCGGGTACGGCGTAGGGTATGGGTTAGGGTTAGGGTTAGGGCTCGGTTTAGGGTACAGGTTAGGATTAGGGTACGTGTTAGGGTTAGGGTAGGGGTTAGGGTTATGGTACAAGTTAGGGTTAGGGTAGTGATTAAACCTATCCCACTCTCTAGATACCCCTTAGCACATAAAGGAATATTATTTGGGGGTCCAGCCATGGAGAAGAGTTTAGACACTAGGATTAGATAAGAAACACACACATTATAAAGAAATCACATTAGGATTCTCTTTTTAAGCTGTTCCTTAAAACACCAGTGCTTAGGAAATCTATTGGAGGCAGAAGCAGTCAAGGGTAGCCTAGGGTTACTGTTAGGCATAGGGTTAGGCTTAGGGTACGGCTTAGGGTACGGGTTCGGGGAGGGGTTCGTGTACGGCGTAAGGTATGGGTTAGGGTTAGGGTTTGGGTTAGTGTTAGGGTTAGGGCTCGGTTTAGGGTACGGGTTAGGATTAGGGTACGTGTTAGGGTTAGGGTAGGGGTTAGGGTTAGGGTACGCGTTAGTGTTAGGGTAGGGGTTAGGGTTAGGGTACGTGTTAGGGTTAGGGTAGTTACTAAACCTATCCCACTCTCTAGTTACCCCTTAGCACGTAAAGGAATATTATGTGGGGGTCCAGCCATGGAGAAGTGTTTAGACACTAGGATAAGATAAGGAACACACCCATTATAAAGAAATCACATTAGGATTCTCTTTTTAAGCTTTTCCTTAAAACACTAGTGCTTAGGAAATCTATTGGAGGCAGAAGCAGTCAAGGGTAGCCTAGGGTTAGGGTTAGGCTTAGGGTTAGGCTTAGGGTACGGCTTAGGGTACGTTTTGGGGGAGGGCTTCGGGTACGGCGTAGGGTATGGGTTAGGGTTAGGGTTAGGGTTAGTGTTAGGGTTAGGGCTCGGTTTAGGGTACGGGTTAGGATTAGGGTACGTGTTAGGGTTAGGTTAGGGGTTAGGGTTAGGGTACGCGTTAGGGTTAGGGTAGTTATTAAACCTATCCCACTCTCTAGATACCCCTTAGCACGTAAAGGAATATTATTTGGGGGTCCAGCCATGGAGAAGACTTTAGACACTAAGATAATATAAGGAACACACCCATTATAAAGAAATCACATTAGGATTCTCTTTTTAAGCTGTTCCTTAAAACACTAGTGCTTAGGAAATCTATTGGAGGCAGAAGCAGTCAAGGGTAGCCTAGGGTTAGGGTTAGGCTTAGGTTTAGGCTTAGGGTACGGCTTAGGGTACGGTTTCGGGGAGGGCTTCGGGTACGGCGTAGGGTATGGGTTAGGGTTAGTGTTAGGGTTAGTGTTAGGGTTAGGGCTCGGTTTAGGGTACGGGTTAGGATTAGGGTACCTGTTAGGGTTAGGGTAGCGGTTAGCGTTAGGGTACGCGTTAGGGTTAGGGTAGTTATTAAACCTATCCCACTCTCTAGATACCCCTTAGCACGTAAAGGAATATTATTTGGGGGTCCAGCCATGGAGAAGAGTTTAGACACTAAGATAATATAAGGAACACACACATTATAAAGAAATCACATTAGGATTATCTTTTTAAGCTGTTCCTTAAAACACTAGTGCTTAGGAAATCTATTGGAGGCAGAAGCAGTGAAGGGTAGCCTAGGGTTAGGGTTAGGCTTAGGGTTAGGCTTAGGGTACGGATTAGGGTACGGGTTCGGGGAGGGCTTCGGGTACGGCGTAGGGTATGGGTTAGGGTTAGGGTTAGGGTTAGTGTTAGGGTTAGGGCTCGGTTTAGGGTACGGGTTAGGATTAGGGTACGTGTTAGGGTTAGGGTAGGGGTTAGGGTTAGGGTACGCGTTAGGGTTAGGGTAGTGATTAAACCTATCCCACTCTCTAGATACCCCTTAGCACATAAAGGAATATTATTTGGGGGTCCAGCCATGGAGAAGAGTTTAGACACTAGGATTAGATAAGGAACACACCCATTATAAAGAAATCACATTAGGATTCTCTTTTTAAGCTGTTCCTTAAAACACCAGTGCTTAGGAAATCTATTGGAGGCAGAAGCAGTCAAGGGTAGCCTAGGGTTACTGTTAGGCATAGGGTTAGGCTTAGGGTACGGCTTAGGGTACGGGTTCGGGGAGGGGTTCGGGTACGGCGTAAGGTATGGGTTAGGGTTAGGGTTTGGGTTAGTGTTAGGGTTAGGGCTCGGTTTAGGGTACGGGTTAGGATTAGGGTACGTGTTAGGGTTAGGGTAGGGGTTAGGGTTAGGGTACGCGTTAGTGTTAGGGTAGGGGTTAGGGTTAGGGTACGTGTTAGGGTTAGGGTAGTTATTAAACCTATCATACTCTCTAGATAAACATTAGCACGTAAAGGAATATTATTTGGGGGTACAGCCATGGAGAAGAGTTTAGACACTAAGATAATATAAGGAACACACACATTATAAAGAAATCACATTAGGATTCTCTTTTTAAGCTGTTCCTTAAAACACTAGTGCTTAGGAAATCTATTGGAGGCAGAAGAAATCAAGGGTAGCCTAGGGTTAGGGTTAGGCTTAGGGTTAGGCTTAGGGTACGGCTTAGGGTATGGGTTAGGGGAGGGCTTCGGGTACGGCGTAGGGTATGGGTTAGGGTTAGGGTTAGGGTTAGTGTTAGGGTTAGGGCTCGGTTTAGGGTACGGGTTAGGATTAGGGTACGTGCTAGGGTTAGGGTAGGGGTTAGGGTTAGGGTACGCTTTAGGGTTAGGGTAGTTATTAAACCTATCCCACTCTCTAGATAACCCTTAGCACGTAAAGGAATATTATTTGGGGGTCCAGCCATGGAGAAGAGTTTAGACACTAGGATAAGATAAGGAACACACCCATTATAAAGAAATCACATTAGGATTCTCTTTTTAAGCTGTTCCTTAAAACACTAGTGCTTAGGAAATCAGTTGGAGGCAGAAGCAGTCAAGGGTAGCCTAGGGTTAGGGTTAGGCTTAGGGTTAGGCTTAGGGTACGGCTTAGGGTACGGGTTCGGGGAGGGCTTCGGGTACGGCGTAGGGTATGGGTTAGGGTTAGGGTTAGGGTTAGTGTTAGGGTTAGGACTCGGTTTAGGTTACGGGTTAGGATTAGGGTACATGTTAGGGTTAGGGTAGGGGTTAGCGTTAGGGTACGCGTTAGGGTTAGGGTAGTTATTAAACCTATCCCACTCTCTAGTTACCCCTTAGCACGTAAAGGAATATTATGTGGGGGTCCAGCCATGGAGAAGTGTTTAGACACTAGGATAAGATAAGGAACACACCCATTATAAAGAAATCACATTAGGATTCTCTTTTTAAGCTTTTCCTTAAAACACTAGTGCTTAGGAAATCTATTGGAGGCAGAAGCAGTCAAGGGTAGCCTAGGGTTAGGGTTAGGCTTAGGGTTAGGCTTAGGGTACGGCTTAGGGTACGTTTTCGGGGAGGGCTTCGGGTACGGCGTAGGGTATGGGTTAGGGTTAGGGTTAGGGTTAGTGTTAGGGTTAGGGCTCGGTTTAGGGTACGGGTTAGGATTAGGGTACGTGTTAGGGTTAGGTTAGGGGTTAGGGTTAGGGTACGCGTTAGGGTTAGGGTAGTTATTAAACCTATCCCACTCTCTAGATACCCCTTAGCACGTAAAGGAATATTATTTGGGGGTCCAGCCATGGAGAAGACTTTAGACACTAAGATAATATAAGGAACACACCCATTATAAAGAAATCACATTAGGATTCTCTTTTTAAGGTGTTCCTTAAAACACTAGTGCTTAGGAAATCTATTGGAGGCAGAAGCAGTCAAGGGTAGCCTAGGGTTAGGGTTAGGCTTAGGGTTAGGCTTAGGGTACGGCTTAGGGTACGGGTTCGGGGAGGGCTTCGGGTACGGCGTAGGGTATGGGTTAGGGTTAGGGTTAGGGTTAGTGTTAGGGTTAGGACTCGGTTTAGGGTACGGGTTAGGATTAGGGTACGTGTTAGGGTTAGGGTAGGGGTTAGGGTTATGGTACGCGTTAGGGTTAGGGTAGTGATTAAACCTATCCCACTCTCTAGATACCCCTTAGCACATAAAGGAATATTATTTGGGGGTCCAGCCATGGAGAAGAGTTTAAACACTAGGATTAGATAAGGAACACACCCATTATAAAGAAATCACATTAGGATTCTCTTTTTAAACTGTTCCTTAAAACACTAGTGCTTAGGAAATCTATTGGAGGCAGAAGCAGTCAAGGGTAGCCTAGGGTTAGGGTTAGGCTTAGGTTTAGGCTTAGGGTACGGCTTAGGGTACGGGTTCGGGGAGGGCTTCGGGTACGGCGTAGGGTATGGGTTAGGGTTAGGGTTAGGGTTGGTGTTAGGGTTAGGGTTCGGTTTAGGGTACGGGTTAGGATTAGGGTACGTGTTAGGGTTAGGGTAGGGGTTAGGGTTAGGGTACGCGTTAGGGTTAGGGTAGTTATTAAACCTATCCCTCTCTCTAGATACCCCTTAGCACGTAAAGGAATATTATTTGGGTGTCCAGCCATGGAGAAGAGTTTAGACACTAAGATAATATAAGGAACACACACATTATAAAGAAATCACATTAGGATTCTCTTTTTAAGCTGTTCCTTAAAACACTAGTGCTTAGGAAATCTATTGGAGGCAGAAGCAGTCAAGGGTAGCCTAGGGATAGGGTTAGGCTTAGGGTTAGGCTTAGGGTACGGCTTAGGGTACGGGTTCGGGGAGGGCTTCGGGTACGGCGTAGGGTATGGGTTAGGGTTAGGGTTAGGGCTCGGTTTAGGGTACAGGTTAGGATTAGGGTACGTGTTAGGGTTAGGGTAGGGGTTAGGGTTATGGTACAAGTTAGGGTTAGGGTAGTGATTAAACCTATCCCACTCTCTAGATACCCCTTAGCACATAAAGGAATATTATTTGGGGGTCCAGCCATGGAGAAGAGTTTAGACACTAGGATTAGATAAGAAACACACACATTATAAAGAAATCACATTAGGATTCTCTTTTTAAGCTGTTCCTTAAAACACCAGTGCTTAGGAAATCTATTGGAGGCAGAAGCAGTCAAGGGTAGCCTAGGGTTAGTGTTAGGCATAGGGTTAGGCTTAGGGTACGGCTTAGGGTACGGGTTCGGGGAGGGGTTCGTGTACGGCGTAAGGTATGGGTTAGGGTTAGGGTTTGGGTTAGTGTTAGGGTTAGGGCTCGGTTTAGGGTACGGGTTAGGATTAGGGTACGTGTTAGGGTTAGGGTAGGGGTTAGGGTTAGGGTACGCGTTAGTGTTAGGGTAGGGGTTAGGGTTAGGGTACGTGTTAGGGTTAGGGTAGTTACTAAACCTATCCCACTCTCTAGTTACCCCTTAGCACGTAAAGGAATATTATGTGGGGGTCCAGCCATGGAGAAGTGTTTAGACACTAGGATAAGATAAGGAACACACCCATTATAAAGAAATCACATTAGGATTCTCTTTTTAAGCTTTTCCTTAAAACACTAGTGCTTAGGAAATCTATTGGAGGCAGAAGCAGTCAAGGGTAGCCTAGGGTTAGGGTTAGGCTTAGGGTTAGGCTTAGGGTACGGCTTAGGGTACGTTTTGGGGGAGGGCTTCGGGTACGGCGTAGGGTATGGGTTAGGGTTAGGGTTAGGGTTAGTGTTAGGGTTAGGGCTCGGTTTAGGGTACGGGTTAGGATTAGGGTACGTGTTAGGGTTAGGTTAGGGGTTAGGGTTAGGGTACGCGTTAGGGTTAGGGTAGTTATTAAACCTATCCCACTCTCTAGATACCCCTTAGCACGTAAAGGAATATTATTTGGGGGTCCAGCCATGGAGAAGACTTTAGACACTAAGATAATATAAGGAACACACCCATTATAAAGAAATCACATTAGGATTCTCTTTTTAAGCTGTTCCTTAAAACACTAGTGCTTAGGAAATCTATTGGAGGCAGAAGCAGTCAAGGGTAGCCTAGGGTTAGGGTTAGGCTTAGGTTTAGGCTTAGGGTACGGCTTAGGGTACGGTTTCGGGGAGGGCTTCGGGTACGGCGTAGGGTATGGGTTAGGGTTAGTGTTAGGGTTAGTGTTAGGGTTAGGGCTCGGTTTAGGGTACGGGTTAGGATTAGGGTACCTGTTAGGGTTAGGGTAGCGGTTAGCGTTAGGGTACGCGTTAGGGTTAGGGTAGTTATTAAACCTATCCCACTCTCTAGATACCCCTTAGCACGTAAAGGAATATTATTTGGGGGTCCAGCCATGGAGAAGAGTTTAGACACTAAGATAATATAAGGAACACACACATTATAAAGAAATCACATTAGGATTATCTTTTTAAGCTGTTCCTTAAAACACTAGTGCTTAGGAAATCTATTGGAGGCAGAAGCAGTGAAGGGTAGCCTAGGGTTAGGGTTAGGCTTAGGGTTAGGCTTAGGGTACGGATTAGGGTACGGGTTCGGGGAGGGCTTCGGGTACGGCGTAGGGTATGGGTTAGGGTTAGGGTTAGGGTTAGTGTTAGGGTTAGGGCTCGGTTTAGGGTACGGGTTAGGATTAGGGTACGTGTTAGGGTTAGGGTAGGGGTTAGGGTTAGGGTACGCGTTAGGGTTAGGGTAGTGATTAAACCTATCCCACTCTCTAGATACCCCTTAGCACATAAAGGAATATTATTTGGGGGTCCAGCCATGGAGAAGAGTTTAGACACTAGGATTAGATAAGGAACACACCCATTATAAAGAAATCACATTAGGATTCTCTTTTTAAGCTGTTCCTTAAAACACCAGTGCTTAGGAAATCTATTGGAGGCAGAAGCAGTCAAGGGTAGCCTAGGGTTACTGTTAGGCATAGGGTTAGGCTTAGGGTACGGCTTAGGGTACGGGTTCGGGGAGGGGTTCGGGTACGGCGTAAGGTATGGGTTAGGGTTAGGGTTTGGGTTAGTGTTAGGGTTAGGGCTCGGTTTAGGGTACGGGTTAGGATTAGGGTACGTGTTAGGGTTAGGGTAGGGGTTAGGGTTAGGGTACGCGTTAGTGTTAGGGTAGGGGTTAGGGTTAGGGTACGTGTTAGGGTTAGGGTAGTTATTAAACCTATCATACTCTCTAGATAAACATTAGCACGTAAAGGAATATTATTTGGGGGTACAGCCATGGAGAAGAGTTTAGACACTAAGATAATATAAGGAACACACACATTATAAAGAAATCACATTAGGATTCTCTTTTTAAGCTGTTCCTTAAAACACTAGTGCTTAGGAAATCTATTGGAGGCAGAAGAAATCAAGGGTAGCCTAGGGTTAGGGTTAGGCTTAGGGTTAGGCTTAGGGTACGGCTTAGGGTATGGGTTAGGGGAGGGCTTCGGGTACGGCGTAGGGTATGGGTTAGGGTTAGGGTTAGGGTTAGTGTTAGGGTTAGGGCTCGGTTTAGGGTACGGGTTAGGATTAGGGTACGTGCTAGGGTTAGGGTAGGGGTTAGGGTTAGGGTACGCTTTAGGGTTAGGGTAGTTATTAAACCTATCCCACTCTCTAGATAACCCTTAGCACGTAAAGGAATATTATTTGGGGGTCCAGCCATGGAGAAGAGTTTAGACACTAGGATAAGATAAGGAACACACCCATTATAAAGAAATCACATTAGGATTCTCTTTTTAAGCTGTTCCTTAAAACACTAGTGCTTAGGAAATCAGTTGGAGGCAGAAGCAGTCAAGGGTAGCCTAGGGTTAGGGTTAGGCTTAGGGTTAGGCTTAGGGTACGGCTTAGGGTACGGGTTCGGGGAGGGCTTCGGGTACGGCGTAGGGTATGGGTTAGGGTTAGGGTTAGGGTTAGTGTTAGGGTTAGGACTCGGTTTAGGTTACGGGTTAGGATTAGGGTACATGTTAGGGTTAGGGTAGGGGTTAGCGTTAGGGTACGCGTTAGGGTTAGGGTAGTTATTAAACCTATCCCACTCTCTAGTTACCCCTTAGCACGTAAAGGAATATTATGTGGGGGTCCAGCCATGGAGAAGTGTTTAGACACTAGGATAAGATAAGGAACACACCCATTATAAAGAAATCACATTAGGATTCTCTTTTTAAGCTTTTCCTTAAAACACTAGTGCTTAGGAAATCTATTGGAGGCAGAAGCAGTCAAGGGTAGCCTAGGGTTAGGGTTAGGCTTAGGGTTAGGCTTAGGGTACGGCTTAGGGTACGTTTAGGGGAGGGCTTCGGGTACGGCGTAGGGTATGGGTTAGGGTTAGGGTTAGGGTTAGTGTTAGGGTTAGGGCTCGGTTTAGGGTACGGGTTAGGATTAGGGTACGTGTTAGGGTTAGGTTAGGGGTTAGGGTTAGGGTACGCGTTAGGGTTAGGGTAGTTATTAAACCTATCCCACTCTCTAGATACCCCTTAGCACGTAAAGGAATATTATTTGGGGGTCCAGCCATGGAGAAGACTTTAGACACTAAGATAATATAAGGAACACACCCATTATAAAGAAATCACATTAGGATTCTCTTTTTAAGGTGTTCCTTAAAACACTAGTGCTTAGGAAATCTATTGGAGGCAGAAGCAGTCAAGGGTAGCCTAGGGTTAGGGTTAGGCTTAGGGTTAGGCTTAGGGTACGGCTTAGGGTACGGGTTCGGGGAGGGCTTCGGGTACGGCGTAGGGTATGGGTTAGGGTTAGGGTTAGGGTTAGTGTTAGGGTTAGGACTCGGTTTAGGGTACGGGTTAGGATTAGGGTACGTGTTAGGGTTAGGGTAGGGGTTAGGGTTATGGTACGCGTTAGGGTTAGGGTAGTGATTAAACCTATCCCACTCTCTAGATACCCCTTAGCACATAAAGGAATATTATTTGGGGGTCCAGCCATGGAGAAGAGTTTAAACACTAGGATTAGATAAGGAACACACCCATTATAAAGAAATCACATTAGGATTCTCTTTTTAAACTGTTCCTTAAAACACTAGTGCTTAGGAAATCTATTGGAGGCAGAAGCAGTCAAGGGTAGCCTAGGGTTAGGGTTAGGCTTAGGTTTAGGCTTAGGGTACGGCTTAGGGTACGGGTTCGGGGAGGGCTTCGGGTACGGCGTAGGGTATGGGTTAGGGTTAGGGTTAGGGTTGGTGTTAGGGTTAGGGTTCGGTTTAGGGTACGGGTTAGGATTAGGGTACGTGTTAGGGTTAGGGTAGGGGTTAGGGTTAGGGTACGCGTTAGGGTTAGGGTAGTTATTAAACCTATCCCTCTCTCTAGATACCCCTTAGCACGTAAAGGAATATTATTTGGGTGTCCAGCCATGGAGAAGAGTTTAGACACTAAGATAATATAAGGAACACACACATTATAAAGAAATCACATTAGGATTCTCTTTTTAAGCTGTTCCTTAAAACACTAGTGCTTAGGAAATCTATTGGAGGCAGAAGCAGTCAAGGGTAGCCTAGGGATAGGGTTAGGCTTAGGGTTAGGCTTAGGGTACGGCTTAGGGTACGGGTTCGGGGAGGGCTTCGGGTACGGCGTAGGGTATGGGTTAGGGTTAGGGTTAGGGCTCGGTTTAGGGTACAGGTTAGGATTAGGGTACGTGTTAGGGTTAGGGTAGGGGTTAGGGTTATGGTACAAGTTAGGGTTAGGGTAGTGATTAAACCTATCCCACTCTCTAGATACCCCTTAGCACATAAAGGAATATTATTTGGGGGTCCAGCCATGGAGAAGAGTTTAGACACTAGGATTAGATAAGAAACACACACATTATAAAGAAATCACATTAGGATTCTCTTTTTAAGCTGTTCCTTAAAACACCAGTGCTTAGGAAATCTATTGGAGGCAGAAGCAGTCAAGGGTAGCCTAGGGTTAGTGTTAGGCATAGGGTTAGGCTTAGGGTACGGCTTAGGGTACGGGTTCGGGGAGGGGTTCGTGTACGGCGTAAGGTATGGGTTAGGGTTAGGGTTTGGTTTAGTGTTAGGGTTAGGGCTCGGTTTAGGGTACGGGTTAGGATTAGGGTACGTGTTAGGGTTAGGGTAGGGGTTAGGGTTAGGGTACGCGTTAGTGTTAGGGTAGGGGTTAGGGTTAGGGTACGTGTTAGGGTTAGGGTAGTTACTAAACCTATCCCACTCTCTAGTTACCCCTTAGCACGTAAAGGAATATTATGTGGGGGTCCAGCCATGGAGAAGTGTTTAGACACTAGGATAAGATAAGGAACACACCCATTATAAAGAAATCACATTAGGATTCTCTTTTTAAGCTTTTCCTTAAAACACTAGTGCTTAGGAAATCTATTGGAGGCAGAAGCAGTCAAGGGTAGCCTAGGGTTAGGGTTAGGCTTAGGGTTAGGCTTAGGGTACGGCTTAGGGTACGTTTTGGGGGAGGGCTTCGGGTACGGCGTAGGGTATGGGTTAGGGTTAGGGTTAGGGTTAGTGTTAGGGTTAGGGCTCGGTTTAGGGTACGGGTTAGGATTAGGGTACGTGTTAGGGTTAGGTTAGGGGTTAGGGTTAGGGTACGCGTTAGGGTTAGGGTAGTTATTAAACCTATCCCACTCTCTAGATACCCCTTAGCACGTAAAGGAATATTATTTGGGGGTCCAGCCATGGAGAAGACTTTAGACACTAAGATAATATAAGGAACACACCCATTATAAAGAAATCACATTAGGATTCTCTTTTTAAGCTGTTCCTTAAAACACTAGTGCTTAGGAAATCTATTGGAGGCAGAAGCAGTCAAGGGTAGCCTAGGGTTAGGGTTAGGCTTAGGGTTAGGCTTAGGGTACGGCTTAGGGTACGGGTTCGGGGAGGGCTTCGGGTACGGCGTAGGGTATGGGTTAGGGTTAGGGTTAGGGTTAGTGTTAGGGTTAGGACTCGGTTTAGGGTACGGGTTAGGATTAGGGTACGTGTTAGGGTTAGGGTAGGGGTTAGGGTTATGGTACGCGTTAGGGTTAGGGTAGTGATTAAACCTATCCCACTCTCTAGATACCCCTTAGCACATAAAGGAATATTATTTGGGGGTCCAGCCATGGAGAAGAGTTTAAACACTAGGATTAGATAAGGAACACACCCATTATAAAGAAATCACATTAGGATTCTCTTTTTAAGCTGTTCCTTAAAACACTAGTGCTTAGGAAATCTATTGGAGGCAGAAGCAGTCAAGGGTAGCCTAGGGTTAGGGTTAGGCTTAGGTTTAGGCTTAGGGTACGGCTTAGGGTACGGTTTCGGGGAGGGCTTCGGGTACGGCGTAGGGTATGGGTTAGGGTTAGTGTTAGGGTTAGTGTTAGGGTTAGGGCTCGGTTTAGGGTACGGGTTAGGATTAGGGTACCTGTTAGGGTTAGGGTAGCGGTTAGCGTTAGGGTACGCGTTAGGGTTAGGGTAGTTATTAAACCTATCCCACTCTCTAGATACCCCTTAGCACGTAAAGGAATATTATTTGGGGGTCCAGCCATGGAGAAGAGTTTAGACACTAGGATAAGATAAGGAACACACCCATTATAAAGAAATCACATTAGGATTCTCTTTTTAAGCTGTTCCTTAAAACTCTAGTGCTTAGGAAATCTATTGGAGGCAGAAGCAGTCAAGGGTAGCCTAGGGTTAGGGTTAGGCTTAGGGTTAGGCTTAGGGTACGGCTTAGGGTACGGGTTCGGGGAGGGCTTCGGGTACGGCGTAGGGTATGGGTTAGGGTTAGGGTTAGGGTTGGTGTTAGGGTTAGGGTTCGGTTTAGGGTACGGGTTAGGATTAGGGTACGTGTTAGGGTTAGGGTAGGGGTTAGGGTTAGGGTACGCGTTAGGGTTAGGGTAGTTATTAAACCTATCCCTCTCTCTAGATACCCCTTAGCACGTAAAGGAATATTATTTGGGTGTCCAGCCATGGAGAAGAGTTTAGACACTAAGATAATATAAGGAACACACACATTATAAAGAAATCACATTAGGATTCTCTTTTTAAGCTGTTCCTTAAAACACTAGTGCTTAGGAAATCTATTGGAGGCAGAAGCAGTCAAGGGTAGCCTAGGGTTAGGGTTAGGCTTAGGGTTAGGCTTAGGGTACGGCTTAGGGTACGGGTTCGGGGAGGGCTTCGGGTACGGCGTAGGGTATGGGTTAGGGTTAGGGTTAGGGTTAGTGTTAGGGTTAGGACTCGGTTTAGGGTACGGGTTAGGATTAGGGTACGTGTTAGGGTTAGGGTAGGGGTTAGGGTTATGGTACGCGTTAGGGTTAGGGTAGTGATTAAACCTATCCCACTCTCTAGATACCCCTTAGCACATAAAGGAATATTATTTGGGGGTCCAGCCATGGAGAAGAGTTTAGACACTAGGATTAGATAAGGAACACACCCATTATAAAGAAATCACATTAGGATTCTCTTTTTAAGCTGTTCCTTAAAACACTAGTGCTTAGGAAATCTATTGGAGGCAGAAGCAGTCAAGGGTAGCCTAGGGTTAGGGTTAGCCTTAGGTTTAGGCTTAGGGTACGGCTTAGGGTACGGTTTCGGGGAGGGCTTCGGGTACGGCGTAGGGTATGGGTTAGGGTTAGTGTTAGGGTTAGTGTTAGGGTTAGGGCTCGGTTTAGGGTACGGGTTAGGATTAGGGTACCTGTTAGGGTTAGGGTAGCGGTTAGCGTTAGGGTACGCGTTAGGGTTAGGGTAGTTATTAAACATATCCCACTCTCTAGATACCCCTTAGCACGTAAAGGAATATTATTTGGGGGTCCAGCCATGGAGAAGAGTTTAGACACTAGGATCAGATAAGGAACACACCCATTATAAAGAAATCACATTAGGAATCTCTTTTTAAGCTGTTCCTTAAAACTCTAGTGCTTAGGAAATATATTGGAGGCAGAAGCAGTCAAGGGTAGCCTAGGGTTAGGGTTAGGCTTAGGGTTAAGCTTAGGGTACGGCTTAGGGTACGGGTTCGGGGAGGGGTTCGGGTACGGCGTAGGGTATGGGTTAGGGTTAGGGTTAGGTTTAGTGTTAGGGTTAGGGCTCGGTTTAGGGTACGGGTTAGGATTAGGGTACGTGTGAGGGTTATGGTAGGGGTTAGGGTTAGGGTACGCGTTAGGGTTAGGGTAGTTATTAAACCTATCCCACTTTCTAGATACCCCTTAGCACGTAAAGGAATATTATTTGGGGGTCCAGCCATGGAGAAGAGTTTAGACACTAAGATAATATAAGGAACACACACAATATAAAGAAATCACATTAGGATTATCTTTATAAGCTGTTCCTTAAAACACTAGTGCTTAGGAAATCTATTGGAGGCAGAAGCAGTGAAGGGTAGCCTAGGGTTAGGGTTAGGCTTAGGGTTAGGCTTAGGGTATGGATTAGGGTACGGGTTCGGGGAGGGCTTCGGGTACGGCGTAGGGTATGGGTTAGCGTTAGGGTTAGGGTTAGTGTTAGGGTTAGGGCTCGGTTTAGGGTACGGGTTAGGATTAGGGTACGTGTTAGGGTTAGGGTAGGGGTTAGGGTTAGGGTACGCGTTAGGGTTAGGCTAGTGATTAAACCTATCCCACTCTCTAGATACCCCTTAGCACATAAAGGAATATTATTTGGGGGTCCAGCCATGGAGAAGAGTTTAGACACTAGGATTAGATAAGGAACACACCCATTATAAAGAAATCACATTAGGATTCTCTTTTTAAGCTGTTCCTTAAAACACCAGTGCTTAGGAAATCTATTGGAGGCAGAAGCAGTCAAGGGTAGCCTAGGGTTAGGGTTAGGCTTAGGGTTAGGCTTAGGGTACGGCTTAGGGTACGGTTTCGGGGAGGGCTTCGGGTACGGCGTAGGGTATGGGTTAGGGTTAGGGTTAGGGTTAGTGTTAGGGTTAGGGCTCGGTTTAGGGTACGGGTTAGGATTAGGGTACCTGTTAGGGTTAGGGTAGCGGTTAGCGTTAGGGTACGCATTAGGGTTAGGGTAGTTATTAAACCTATCCCACTCTCTAGTTACCCCTTAGCACGTAAAGGAATATTATTTGGGGGTCCAGCCATGGAGAAGAGTTTAGACACTAGGATAAGATAAGGAACACACCCATTATAAAGAAATCACATTAGGATTCTCTTTTTAAGCTGTTCCTTAAAACACTAGTGCTTAGGAAATCTATTGGAGGCAAAAGCAGTCAAGGGTAGCCTACGGTTAGTGTTAGGCTTAGGGTTAGGCTTAGGGTACGGCTTAGGGTACGGGTTCGGGGAGGGCTTCGGGTACGGCGTAGGGTATGGGTTAGGGTTAGGGTTAGGGTTAGTGTTAGGGTTAGGGCTCGGTTTAGGATACGGGTTAGGATTAGGGTACGTGTTAGGGTTAGGGTAGGGGTTAGGGTTAGGGTACGCGTTAGGGTTAGGGTAGTTATTAAACATATCCCACTCTCTAAATACCCCTTAGCACGTAAAGGAATATTATTTGGGGGTCCAGCCATGGAGAAGACTTTAGACACTAGGATAAGATAAGGAAAACACCCATTATAAAGAAATCACATAAGGATTCTCATTTTAAGCTGTTCCTTAAAACACTAGTGCTTAGGAAATCTGTTGGAGGCAGAAGCAGTCAAGGGTAGCCTAGGGTTAGGGTTAGGCTTAGGGTTAGGCTTAGGGTACGGCTTAGGGTACGGGTTCGGGGAGGGCTTCGGGTACGGCGTAGGGTATGGGTTAGGGTTAGGGTTAGGGTTAGTGTTAGTGTTAGGGCTCGGTTTAGGGTACGGGTTAGGATTAGGGTACGTGTTAGGGTTAGGGTAGGGGTTATGGTTAGTGTACGCGTTAGGGTTAGGGTAGTTATTAAACATATCCCACTCTCTAGATACCCCTTAGCACGTAAAGGAATATTATTTGGGGGTCCAGCCATGGAGAAGAGTTTAGACACTAGGATCAGATAAGGAACACACCCATTATAAAGAAATCACATTAGGATTCTCTTTTTAAGCTGTTCCTTAAAACTCTAGTGCTTAGGAAATCTATTGGAGGCAGAAGCAGTCAAGGGTAGCCTAGGGTTAGGGTTAGGCTTAGGGTTAGGCTTAGGGTACGGCTTAGGGTACGGGTTCGGGGAAGGCTTCGGGTACGGCGTAGGGTATGGTTTAGGGTTAGGGTTAGGGTTAGTGTTAGGGTTAGGGCTCGGTTTAGGTTACGGGTTAGGATTAGGGTACGTGTTAGGGTTAGGGTAGGGGTTAGCGTTAGGGTACGCGTTAGCGTTAGGGTAGTTATTAAACCTATCCCACTCTCTAGTTACCCCTTAGCACGTAAAGGAATATTATTTGGGGGTCCAGCCATGGAGAAGTGTT
This sequence comes from Balaenoptera physalus, assembly GCF_965194825.1. NCBI lineage: Eukaryota > Metazoa > Chordata > Mammalia > Artiodactyla > Balaenopteridae > Balaenoptera > Balaenoptera physalus. The sequence goes on along the minus strand of NW_028126360.1, from coordinate 510,735 downwards.
TAGACACTAGGATAAGATAAGGAACACACCCATTATAAAGAAATCACATTAGGATTCTCTTTTAAGCTGTTCCTTAAAACACTAGTGCTTAGGAAATCTATTGGAGGCAGAAGCAGTCAAGGGTAGCCTAGGGTTAGGGTTAGGCTTAGGGTTAGGCTTAGGGTACGGCTTAGGGTACGGGTTAGGGGAGGGCTTCGGGTACGGCGTAGGGTATGGGTTAGGGTTAGGGTTAGGGTTTGTGTTAGGGTTAGGGCTCGGTTTAGGGTACGGGTTAGGATTAGGGTACGTGTTAGGGTTAGGTTAGGGGTTAGGGTTAGGGTACGCGTTAGGGTTAGGGTAGTTATTAAACCTATCCCTCTCTCTAGATACCCCTTAGCACGTAAAGGAATATTATTTGGGTGTCCAGCCATGGAGAAGAGTTTAGACACTAAGATAATATAAGGAACACACACATTATAAAGAAATCACATTAGGATTCTCTTTTTAAGCTGTTCCTTAAAACACTAGTGCTTAGGAAATCTATTGGAGGCAGAAGCAGTCAAGGGTAGCCTAGGGTTAGGGTTAGGCTTAGGGTTAGGCTTAGGGTACGGCTTAGGGTACGGGTTCGGGGAGGGCTTCGGGTACGGCGTAGGGTATGGGTTAGGGTTAGGGTTAGGGTTAGTGTTAGGGTTAGGGCTCGGTTTAGGGTACGGGTTAGGATTAGGGTACGTGTTAGGGTTAGGGTAGGGGTTAGGGTTATGGTACGCGTTAGGGTTAGGGTAGTGATTAAACCTATCCCACTCTCTAGATACCCCTTAGCACATAAAGGAATATTATTTGGGGGTCCAGCCATGGAGAAGAGTTTTGACACTAGGATTAGATAAGGAACACACCCATTATAAAGAAATCACATTAGGATTCTCTTTTTAAGCTGTTCCTTAAAACACTAGTGCTTAGGAAATCTATTGGAGGCAGAAGCAGTCAAGGGTAGCCTAGGGTTAGGGTTAGGCTTAGGTTTAGGCTTAGGGTACGGCTTAGGGTACGGTTTCGGGGAGGGCTTCGGGTACGGCGTAGGGTATGGGTTAGGGTTAGTGTTAGGGTTAGTGTTAGGGTTAGGGCTCGGTTTAGGGTACGGGTTAGGATTAGGGTACCTGTTAGGGTTAGGGTAGCGGTTAGCGTTAGGGTACGCGTTAGGGTTAGGGTAGTTATTAAACATATCCCACTCTCTAGATACCCCTTAGCACGTAAAGGAATATTATTTGGGGGTCCAGCCATGGAGAAGAGTTTAGACACTAGGATCAGATAAGGAACACACCCATTATAAAGAAATCACATTAGGAATCTCTTTTTAAGCTGTTCCTTAAAACTCTAGTGCTTAGGAAATATATTGGAGGCAGAAGCAGTCAAGGGTACCCTAGGGTTAGGGTTAGGCTTAGGGTTAGGCTTAGGGTACGGCTTAGGGTACGGGTTCGGGGAGGGGTTCGGGTACGGCGTAGGGTATGGGTTAGGGTTAGGGTTAGGGTTAGTGTTAGGGTTAGGGCTCCGTTTAGGGTACGGGTTAGGATTAGGGTACGTGTGAGGGTTATGGTAGGGGTTAGGGTTAGGGTACGCGTTAGGGTTAGGGTAGTTATTAAACCTATCCCACTTTCTAGATACCCCTTAGCACGTAAAGGAATATTATTTGGGGGTCCAGCCATGGAGAAGAGTTTAGACACTAAGATAATATAAGGAACACACACATTATAAAGAAATCACATTAGGATTATCTTTTTAAGCTGTTCCTTAAAACACTAGTGCTTAGGAAATCTATTGGAGGCAGAAGCAGTGAAGGGTAGCCTAGGGTTAGGGTTAGGCTTAGGGTTAGGCTTAGGGTACGGATTAGGGTACGGGTTCGGGGAGGGCTTCGGGTACGGCGTAGGGTATGGGTTAGGGTTAGGGTTAGGGTTAGTGTTAGGGTTAGGGCTCGGTTTAGGGTACGGGTTAGGATTAGGGTACGTGTTAGGGTTAGGGTAGGGGTTAGGGTTAGGGTACGCGTTAGGGTTAGGGTAGTGATTAAACCTATCCCACTCTCTAGATACCCCTTAGCACATAAAGGAATATTATTTGGGGGTCCAGCCATGGAGAAGAGTTTAGACACTAGGATTAGATAAGGAACACACCCATTATAAAGAAATCACATTAGGATTCTCTTTTTAAGCTGTTCCTTAAAACACCAGTGCTTAGGAAATCTATTGGAGGCAGAAGCAGTCAAGGGTAGCCTAGTGTTAGTGTTAGGCATAGGGTTAGGCTTAGGGTACGGCTTAGGGTACGGGTTCGGGGAGGGGTTCGTGTACGGCGTAAGGTATGGGTTAGGGTTAGGGTTTGGGTTAGTGTTAGGGTTAGGGCTCGGTTTAGGGTACGGGTTAGGATTAGGGTACGTGTTAGGGTTAGGGTAGGGGTTAGGGTTAGGGTACGCGTTAGTGTTAGGGTAGGGGTTAGGGTTAGGGTACGTGTTAGGGTTAGGGTAGTTACTAAACCTATCATACTCTCTAGATAAACATTAGCACGTAAAGGAATATTATTTGGGGGTCCAGCCATGGAGAAGAGTTTAGACACTAAGATAATATAAGGAACACACACATTATAAAGAAATCACATTAGGATTCTCTTTTTAAGCTGTTCCTTAAAACACTAGTGCTTAGGAAATCTATTGGAGGCAGAAGAAGTCAAGGGTAGCCTAGGGTTAGGGTTAGGCTTAGGGTTAGGCTTAGGGTACGGCTTAGGGTATGGGTTCGGGGAGGGCTTCGGGTACGGCGTAGGGTATGGGTTAGGGTTAGGGTTAGGGTTAGTGTTAGGGTTAGGGCTCGGTTTAGGGTACGGGTTAGGATTAGGGTACGTGCTAGGGTTAGGGTAGGGGTTAGGGTTAGGGTACGCTTTAGGGTTAGGTTAGTTATTAAACCTATCCCACTCTCTAGATACCCCTTAGCACGTAAAGGAATATTATTTGGGGGTCCAGCCATGGAGAAGAGTTTAGACACTAGGATAAGATAAGGAACACACCCATTATAAAGAAATCACATTAGGATTCTCTTTTTAAGCTGTTCCTTAAAACACTAGTGCTTAGGAAATCTGTTGGAGGCAGAAGCCGTCAAGGGTAGCCTAGGGTTAGGGTTAGGCTTAGGGTTAGGCTTAGGGTACGGCTTAGGGTACGGGTTCGGGGAGGGCTTCGGGTACGGCGTAGGGTATGGGTTAGGGTTAGGGTTAGGGTTTGTGTTAGGGTTAGGGCTCGGTTTAGGTTACGGGTTAGGATTAGGTTACATGTTAGGGTTAGGGTAGGGGTTAGCGTTAGGGTACGCGTTAGGGTTAGGGTAGTTATTAAACCTATCCCACTCTCTAGTTACCCCTTAGCACGTAAAGGAATATTATGTGGGGGTCCAGCCATGGAGAAGTGTTTAGACACTAGGATAAGATAAGGAACACACCCATTATAAAGAAATCACATTAGGATTCTCTTTTTAAGCTTTTCCTTAAAACACTAGTGCTTAGGAAATCTATTGGAGGCAGAAGCACTCAAGGGTAGCCTAGGGTTAGGGTTAGGCTTAGGGTTAGGCTTAGGGTACGGCTTAGGGTACGTTTTCGGGGAGGGCTTCGGGTACGGCGTAGGGTATGGGTTAGGGTTAGGGTTAGGGTTAGTGTTACGGTTAGGGCTCGGTTTAGGGTACGGGTTAGGATTAGGGTACGTGTTAGGGTTAGGGTAGGGGTTAGGGTTAGGGTACGCGTTAGGGTTAGGGTAGTGATTAAACCTATCCCACTCTCTAGATACCCCTTAGCACATAAAGGAATATTATTTGGGGGTCCAGCCATGGAGAAGAGTTTAGACACTAGGATTAGATAAGGAACACACCCATTATAAAGAAATCACATTAGGATTCTCTTTTTAAGCTGTTCCTTAAAACACCAGTGCTTAGGAAATCTATTGGAGGCAGAAGCAGTCAAGGGTAGCCTAGGGTTAGGGTTAGGCTTAGGGTTAGGCTTAGGGTACGGTTTAGGGTACGGTTTCGGGGAGGGCTTTGGGTACGGCGTAGGGTATGGGTTAGGGTTAGGGTTAGGGTTAGTGTTAGGGTTAGGGCTCGGTTTAGGGTACGGGTTAGGATTAGGGTACCTGTTAGGGTTAGGGTAGCGGTTAGCGTTAGGGTACGCATTAGGGTTAGGGTAGTTATTAAACCTATCCCACTCTCTAGTTACCCCTTAGCACGTAAAGGAATATTATTTGGGGGTCCAGCCATGGAGAAAAGTTTAGACACTAGGATCAGATAAGGAACACACCCATTATAAAGAAATCACATTAGGATTCTCTTTTTAAGCTGTTCCTTAAAACTCTAGTGCTTAGGAAATCTATTGGAGGCAGAAGCAGTCAAGGGTAGCCTAGGGTTAGGGTTAGGCTTAGGGTTAGGCTTAGGGTACGGCTTAGGGTACGGGTTCGGGGAAGGCTTCGGGTACGGCGTAGGGTATGGTTTAGGGTTAGGGTTAGGGTTAGTGTTAGGGTTAGGGCTCGGTTTAGGTTACGGGTTAGGATTAGGGTACGTGTTAGGGTTAGGGTAGGGGTTAGCGTTAGGGTACGCGTTAGCGTTAGGGTAGTTATTAAACCTATCCCACTCTCTAGTTACCCCTTAGCACGTAAAGGAATATTATTTGGGGGTCCAGCCATGGAGAAGTGTTTAGACACTAGGATAAGATAAGGAACACACCCATTATAAAGAAATCACATTAGGATTCTCTTTTTAAGCTGTTCCTTAAAACACTAGTGCTTAGGAAATCTATTGGAGGCAGAAGCAGTCAAGGGTAGCCTAGGGTTAGGGTTAGGCTTAGGGTTAGGCTTAGGGTACGGCTTAGGGTACGGGTTCGGGGAGGGCTTCGGGTACGGCGTAGGGTATGGGTTAGGGTTAGGGTTAGGGTTTGTGTTAGGGTTAGGGCTCGGTTTAGGGTACGGGTTAGGATTAGGGTACGTGTTAGGGTTAGGTTAGGGGTTAGGGTTAGGGTACGCGTTAGGGTTAGGGTAGTTATTAAACCTATCCCTCTCTCTAGATACCCCTTAGCACGTAAAGGAATATTATTTGGGTGTCCAGCCATGGAGAAGAGTTTAGACACTAAGATAATATAAGGAACACACACATTATAAAGAAATCACATTAGGAATCTCTTTTTAAGCTGTTCCTTAAAACACTAGTGCTTAGGAAATCTATTGGAGGCAGAAGCAGTCAAGGGTAGCCTAGGGTTAGGGTTAGGCTTAGGGTTAGGCTTAGGGTACGGCTTAGGGTACGGGTTCGGGGAGGGCTTCGGGTACGGCGTAGGGTATGGGTTAGGGTTAGGGTTAGGGTTAGTGTTAGGGTTAGGGCTCGGTTTAGGGTACGGGTTAGGATTAGGGTACGTGTTAGGGTTAGGGTAGGGGTTAGGGTTATGGTACGCGTTAGGGTTAGGGTAGTGATTAAACCTATCCCACTCTCTAGATACCCCTTAGCACATAAAGGAATATTATTTGGGGGTCCAGCCATGGAGAAGAGTTTAGACACTAGGATTAGATAAGGAACACACCCATTATAAAGAAATCACATTAGGATTCTCTTTTTAAGCTGTTCCTTAAAACACTAGTGCTTAGGAAATCTATTGGAGGCAGAAGCAGTCAAGGGTAGCCTAGGGTTAGGGTTAGGCTTAGGTTTAGGCTTAGGGTACGGCTTAGGGTATGGTTTCGGGGAGGGCTTCGGGTACGGCGTAGGGTATGGGTTAGGGTTAGTGTTAGGGTTAGTGTTAGGGTTAGGGCTCGGTTTAGGGTACGGGTTAGGATTAGTGTACCTGTTAGGGTTAGGGTAGCGGTTAGCGTTAGGGTACGCGTTAGGGTTAGGGTAGTTATTAAACATATCCCACTCTCTAGATACCCCTTAGCACGTAAAGGAATATTATTTGGGGGTCCAGCCATGGAGAAGAGTTTAGACACTAGGATCAGATAAGGAACACACCCATTATAAAGAAATCACATTAGGAATCTCTTTTTAAGCTGTTCCTTAAAACTCTAGTGCTTAGGAAATATATTGGAGGCAGAAGCAGTCAAGGGTAGCCTAGGGTTAGGGTTAGGCTTAGGGTTAGGCTTAGGGTACGGCTTAGGGTACGGGTTCGGGGAGGGGTTCGGGTACGGCGTAGGGTATGGGTTAGGGTTAGGGTTAGGGTTAGTGTTAGGGTTAGGGCTCGGTTTAGGGTACGGGTTAGGATTAGGGTACGTGCTAGGGTTAGGGTAGGGGTTAGGGTTAGGGTACGCTTTAGGGTTAGGGTAGTTATTAAACCTATCCCACTCTCTAGATACCCCTTAGCACGTAAAGGAATATTATTTGGGGGTCCAGCCATGGAGAAGAGTTTAGACACTAGGATAAGATAAGGAACACACCCATTATAAAGAAATCACATTAGGATTCTCTTTTTAAGCTGTTCCTTAAAACACTAGTGCTTAGGAAATCAGTTGGAGGCAGAAGCAGTCAAGGGTAGCCTAGGGTTAGGGTTAGGCTTAGGGTTAGGCTTAGGGTACGGCTTAGGGTACGGGTTCGGGGAGGGCTTCGGGTACGGCGTAGGGTATGGGTTAGGGTTAGGGTTAGGGTTAGTGTTAGGGTTAGGGCTCGGTTTAGGTTACGGGTTAGGATTAGGGTACATGTTAGGGTTAGGGTAGGGGTTAGCGTTAGGGTACGCGTTAGGGTTAGGGTAGTTATTAAACCTATCCCACTCTCTAGTTACCCCTTAGCACGTAAAGGAATATTATGTGGGGGTCCAGCCATGGAGAAGTGTTTAGACACTAGGATAAGATAAGGAACACACCCATTATAAAGAAATCACATTAGGATTCTCTTTTTAAGCTTTTCCTTAAAACACTAGTGCTTAGGAAATCTATTGGAGGCAGAAGCAGTCAAGGGTAGCCTAGGGTTAGGGTTAGGCTTAGGGTTAGGCTTAGGGTACGGCTTAGGGTACGTTTTCGGGGAGGGCTTCGGGTACGGCGTAGGGTATGGGTTAGGGTTAGGGTTAGGGTTAGTGTTAGGGTTAGGGCTCGGTTTAGGGTACGGGTTAGGATTAGGGTACGTGTTAGGGTTAGGTTAGGGGTTAGGGTTAGGGTACGCGTTAGGGTTAGGGTAGTTATTAAACCTATCCCACTCTCTAGATACCCCTTAGCACGTAAAGGAATATTATTTGGGGGTCCAGCCATGGAGAAGACTTTAGACACTAAGATAATATAAGGAACACACCCATTATAAAGAAATCACATTAGGATTCTCTTTTTAAGGTGTTCCTTAAAACACTAGTGCTTAGGAAATCTATTGGAGGCAGAAGCAGTCAAGGGTAGCCTAGGGTTAGGGTTAGGCTTAGGGTTAGGCTTAGGGTACGGCTTAGGGTACGGGTTCGGGGAGGGCTTCGGGTACGGCGTAGGGTATGGGTTAGGGTTAGGGTTAGGGTTAGTGTTAGGGTTAGGACTCGGTTTAGGGTACGGGTTAGGATTAGGGTACGTGTTAGGGTTAGGGTAGGGGTTAGGGTTATGGTACGCGTTAGGGTTAGGGTAGTGATTAAACCTATCCCACTCTCTAGATACCCCTTAGCACATAAAGGAATATTATTTGGGGGTCCAGCCATGGAGAAGAGTTTAAACACTAGGATTAGATAAGGAACACACCCATTATAAAGAAATCACATTAGGATTCTCTTTTTAAACTGTTCCTTAAAACACTAGTGCTTAGGAAATCTATTGGAGGCAGAAGCAGTCAAGGGTAGCCTAGGGTTAGGGTTAGGCTTAGGTTTAGGCTTAGGGTACGGCTTAGGGTACGGTTTCGGGGAGGGCTTCGGGTACGGCGTAGGGTATGGGTTAGGGTTAGTGTTAGGGTTAGTGTTAGGGTTAGGGCTCGGTTTAGGGTACGGGTTAGGATTAGGGTACCTGTTAGGGTTAGGGTAGCGGTTAGCGTTAGGGTACGCGTTAGGGTTAGGGTAGTTATTAAACCTATCCCACTCTCTAGATACCCCTTAGCACGTAAAGGAATATTATTTGGGGGTCCAGCCATGGAGAAGAGTTTAGACACTAGGATAAGATAAGGAACACACCCATTATAAAGAAATCACATTAGGATTCTCTTTTTAAGCTGTTCCTTAAAACTCTAGTGCTTAGGAAATCTATTGGAGGCAGAAGCAGTCAAGGGTAGCCTAGGGTTAGGGTTAGGCTTAGGGTTAGGCTTAGGGTACGGCTTAGGGTACGGGTTCGGGGAGGGCTTCGGGTACGGCGTAGGGTATGGGTTAGGGTTAGGGTTAGGGTTGGTGTTAGGGTTAGGGTTCGGTTTAGGGTACGGGTTAGGATTAGGGTACGTGTTAGGGTTAGGGTAGGGGTTAGGGTTAGGGTACGCGTTAGGGTTAGGGTAGTTATTAAACCTATCCCTCTCTCTAGATACCCCTTAGCACGTAAAGGAATATTATTTGGGTGTCCAGCCATGGAGAAGAGTTTAGACACTAAGATAATATAAGGAACACACACATTATAAAGAAATCACATTAGGATTCTCTTTTTAAGCTGTTCCTTAAAACACTAGTGCTTAGGAAATCTATTGGAGGCAGAAGCAGTCAAGGGTAGCCTAGGGTTAGGGTTAGGCTTAGGGTTAGGCTTAGGGTACGGCTTAGGGTACGGGTTCGGGGAGGGCTTCGGGTACGGCGTAGGGTATGGGTTAGGGTTAGGGTTAGGGCTCGGTTTAGGGTACAGGTTAGGATTAGGGTACGTGTTAGGGTTAGGGTAGGGGTTAGGGTTATGGTACAAGTTAGGGTTAGGGTAGTGATTAAACCTATCCCACTCTCTAGATACCCCTTAGCACATAAAGGAATATTATTTGGGGGTCCAGCCATGGAGAAGAGTTTAGACACTAGGATTAGATAAGAAACACACACATTATAAAGAAATCACATTAGGATTCTCTTTTTAAGCTGTTCCTTAAAACACCAGTGCTTAGGAAATCTATTGGAGGCAGAAGCAGTCAAGGGTAGCCTAGGGTTAGTGTTAGGCATAGGGTTAGGCTTAGGGTACGGCTTAGGGTACGGGTTCGGGGAGGGGTTCGTGTACGGCGTAAGGTATGGGTTAGGGTTAGGGTTTGGGTTAGTGTTAGGGTTAGGGCTCGGTTTAGGGTACGGGTTAGGATTAGGGTACGTGTTAGGGTTAGGGTAGGGGTTAGGGTTAGGGTACGCGTTAGTGTTAGGGTAGGGGTTAGGGTTAGGGTACGTGTTAGGGTTAGGGTAGTTACTAAACCTATCCCACTCTCTAGTTACCCCTTAGCACGTAAAGGAATATTATGTGGGGGTCCAGCCATGGAGAAGTGTTTAGACACTAGGATAAGATAAGGAACACACCCATTATAAAGAAATCACATTAGGATTCTCTTTTTAAGCTTTTCCTTAAAACACTAGTGCTTAGGAAATCTATTGGAGGCAGAAGCAGTCAAGGGTAGCCTAGGGTTAGGGTTAGGCTTAGGGTTAGGCTTAGGGTACGGCTTAGGGTACGTTTTGGGGGAGGGCTTCGGGTACGGCGTAGGGTATGGGTTAGGGTTAGGGTTAGGGTTAGTGTTAGGGTTAGGGCTCGGTTTAGGGTACGGGTTAGGATTAGGGTACGTGTTAGGGTTAGGTTAGGGGTTAGGGTTAGGGTACGCGTTAGGGTTAGGGTAGTTATTAAACCTATCCCACTCTCTAGATACCCCTTAGCACGTAAAGGAATATTATTTGGGGGTCCAGCCATGGAGAAGACTTTAGACACTAAGATAATATAAGGAACACACCCATTATAAAGAAATCACATTAGGATTCTCTTTTTAAGCTGTTCCTTAAAACACTAGTGCTTAGGAAATCTATTGGAGGCAGAAGCAGTCAAGGGTAGCCTAGGGTTAGGGTTAGGCTTAGGTTTAGGCTTAGGGTACGGCTTAGGGTACGGTTTCGGGGAGGGCTTCGGGTAAGGCGTAGGGTATGGGTTAGGGTTAGTGTTAGGGTTAGTGTTAGGGTTAGGGCTCGGTTTAGGGTACGGGTTAGGATTAGGGTACCTGTTAGGGTTAGGGTAGCGGTTAGCGTTAGGGTACGCGTTAGGGTTAGGGTAGTTATTAAACCTATCCCACTCTCTAGATACCCCTTAGCACGTAAAGGAATATTATTTGGGGGTCCAGCCATGGAGAAGAGTTTAGACACTAAGATAATATAAGGAACACACACATTATAAAGAAATCACATTAGGATTATCTTTTTAAGCTGTTCCTTAAAACACTAGTGCTTAGGAAATCTATTGGAGGCAGAAGCAGTGAAGGGTAGCCTAGGGTTAGGGTTAGGCTTAGGGTTAGGCTTAGGGTACGGATTAGGGTACGGGTTCGGGGAGGGCTTCGGGTACGGCGTAGGGTATGGGTTAGGGTTAGGGTTAGGGTTAGTGTTAGGGTTAGGGCTCGGTTTAGGGTACGGGTTAGGATTAGGGTACGTGTTAGGGTTAGGGTAGGGGTTAGGGTTAGGGTACGCGTTAGGGTTAGGGTAGTGATTAAACCTATCCCACTCTCTAGATACCCCTTAGCACATAAAGGAATATTATTTGGGGGTCCAGCCATGGAGAAGAGTTTAGACACTAGGATTAGATAAGGAACACACCCATTATAAAGAAATCACATTAGGATTCTCTTTTTAAGCTGTTCCTTAAAACACCAGTGCTTAGGGAATCTATTGGAGGCAGAAGCATTCAAGGGTAGCCTAGGGTTACTGTTAGGCATAGGGTTAGGCTTAGGGTACGGCTTAGGGTACGGGTTCGGGGAGGGGTTCGGGTACGGCGTAAGGTATGGGTTAGGGTTAGGGTTTGGGTTAGTGTTAGGGTTAGGGCTCGGTTTAGGGTACGGGTTAGGATTAGGGTACGTGTTAGGGTTAGGGTAGGGGTTAGGGTTAGGGTACGCGTTAGTGTTAGGGTAGGGGTTAGGGTTAGGGTACGTGTTAGGGTTAGGGTAGTTATTAAACCTATCATACTCTCTAGATAAACATTAGCACGTAAAGGAATATTATTTGGGGGTACAGCCATGGAGAAGAGTTTAGACACTAAGATAATATAAGGAACACACACATTATAAAGAAATCACATTAGGATTCTCTTTTTAAGCTGTTCCTTAAAACACTAGTGCTTAGGAAATCTATTGGAGGCAGAAGAAATCAAGGGTAGCCTAGGGTTAGGGTTAGGCTTAGGGTTAGGCTTAGGGTACGGCTTAGGGTATGGGTTAGGGGAGGGCTTCGGGTACGGCGTAGGGTATGGGTAAGGGTTAGGGTTAGGGTTAGTGTTAGGGTTAGGGCTCGGTTTAGGGTACGGGTTAGGATTAGGGTACGTGCTAGGGTTAGGGTAGGGGTTAGGGTTAGGGTACGCTTTAGGGTTAGGGTAGTTATTAAACCTATCCCACTCTCTAGATAACCCTTAGCACGTAAAGGAATATTATTTGGGGGTCCAGCCATGGAGAAGAGTTTAGACACTAGGATAAGATAAGGAACACACCCATTATAAAGAAATCACATTAGGATTCTCTTTTTAAGCTGTTCCTTAAAACACTAGTGCTTAGGAAATCAGTTGGAGGCAGAAGCAGTCAAGGGTAGCCTAGGGTTAGGGTTAGGCTTAGGGTTAGGCTTAGGGTACGGCTTAGGGTACGGGTTCGGGGAGGGCTTCGGGTACGGCGTAGGGTATGGGTTAGGGTTAGGGTTAGGGTTAGTGTTAGGGTTAGGACTCGGTTTAGGTTACGGGTTAGGATTAGGGTACATGTTAGGGTTAGGGTAGGGGTTAGCGTTAGGGTACGCGTTAGGGTTAGGGTAGTTATTAAACCTATCCCACTCTCTAGTTACCCCTTAGCACGTAAAGGAATATTATGTGGGGGTCCAGCCATGGAGAAGTGTTTAGACACTAGGATAAGATAAGGAACACACCCATTATAAAGAAATCACATTAGGATTCTCTTTTTAAGCTTTTCCTTAAAACACTAGTGCTTAGGAAATCTATTGGAGGCAGAAGCAGTCAAGGGTAGCCTAGGGTTAGGGTTAGGCTTAGGGTTAGGCTTAGGGTACGGCTTAGGGTACGTTTTCGGGGAGGGCTTCGGGTACGGCGTAGGGTATGGGTTAGGGTTAGGGTTAGGGTTAGTGTTAGGGTTAGGGCTCGGTTTAGGGTACGGGTTAGGATTAGGGTACGTGTTAGGGTTAGGTTAGGGGTTAGGGTTAGGGTACGCGTTAGGGTTAGGGTAGTTATTAAACCTATCCCACTCTCTAGATACCCCTTAGCACGTAAAGGAATATTATTTGGGGGTCCAGCCATGGAGAAGACTTTAGACACTAAGATAATATAAGGAACACACCCATTATAAAGAAATCACATTAGGATTCTCTTCTTAAGGTGTTCCTTAAAACACTAGTGCTTAGGAAATCTATTGGAGGCAGAAGCAGTCAAGGGTAGCCTAGGGTTAGGGTTAGGCTTAGGGTTAGGCTTAGGGTACGGCTTAGGGTACGGGTTCGGGGAGGGCTTCGGGTACGGCGTAGGGTATGGGTTAGGGTTAGGGTTAGGGTTAGTGTTAGGGTTAGGACTCGGTTTAGGGTACGGGTTAGGATTAGGGTACGTGTTAGGGTTAGGGTAGGGGTTAGGGTTATGGTACGCGTTAGGGTTAGGGTAGTGATTAAACCTATCCCACTCTCTAGATACCCCTTAGCACATAAAGGAATATTATTTGGGGGTCCAGCCATGGAGAAGAGTTTAAACACTAGGATTAGATCAGGAACGCACCCATTATAAAGAAATCACATTAGGATTCTCTTTTTAAACTGTTCCTTAAAACACTAGTGCTTAGGAAATCTATTGGAGGCAGAAGCAGTCAAGGGTAGCCTAGGGTTAGGGTTAGGCTTAGGTTTAGGCTTAGGGTACGGCTTAGGGTACGGTTTCGGGGAGGGCTTCGGGTACGGCGTAGGGTATGGGTTAGGGTTAGTGTTAGGGTTAGGGCTCGGTTTAGGGTACGGGTTAGGATTAGGGTACCTGTTAGGGTTAGGGTAGCGGTTAGCGTTAGGGTACGCGTTAGGGTTAGGGTAGTTATTAAACCTATCCCACTCTCTAGATACCCCTTAGCACGTAAAGGAATATTATTTGGGGGTCCAGCCATGGAGAAGAGTTTAGACACTAGGATAAGATAAGGAACACACCCATTATAAAGAAATCACATTAGGATTCTCTTTTTAAGCTGTTCCTTAAAACTCTAGTGCTTAGGAAATCTATTGGAGGCAGAAGAAGTCAAGGGTAGCCTAGGGTTAGGGTTAGGCTTAGGGTTAGGCTTAGGGTACGGCTTAGGGTACGGGTTCGGGGAGGGCTTCGGGTACGGCGTAGGGTATGGGTTAGGGTTAGGGTTAGGGTTGGTGTTAGGGTTAGGGTTCGGTTTAGGGTACGGGTTAGGATTAGGGTACGTGTTAGGGTTAGGGTAGGGGTTAGGGTTAGGGTACGCGTTAGGGTTAGGGTAGTTATTAAACCTATCCCTCTCTCTAGATACCCCTTAGCACGTAAAGGAATATTATTTGGGTGTCCAGCCATGGAGAAGAGTTTAGACACTAAGATAATATAAGGAACACACACATTATAAAGAAATCACATTAGGATTCTCTTTTTAAGCTGTTCCTTAAAACACTAGTGCTTAGGAAATCTATTGGAGGCAGAAGCAGTCAAGGGTAGCCTAGGGATAGGGTTAGGCTTAGGGTTAGGCTTAGGGTACGGCTTAGGGTACGGGTTCGGGGAGGGCTTCGGGTACGGCGTAGGGTATGGGTTAGGGTTAGGGTTAGGGCTCGGTTTAGGGTACAGGTTAGGATTAGGGTACGTGTTAGGGTTAGGGTAGGGGTTAGGGTTATGGTACAAGTTAGGGTTAGGGTAGTGATTAAACCTATCCCACTCTCTAGATACCCCTTAGCACATAAAGGAATATTATTTGGGGGTCCAGCCATGGAGAAGAGTTTAGACACTAGGATTAGATAAGAAACACACACATTATAAAGAAATCACATTAGGATTCTCTTTTTAAGCTGTTCCTTAAAACACCAGTGCTTAGGAAATCTATTGGAGGCAGAAGCAGTCAAGGGTAGCCTAGGGTTAGTGTTAGGCATAGGGTTAGGCTTAGGGTACGGCTTAGGGTACGGGTTCGGGGAGGGGTTCGTGTACGGCGTAAGGTATGGGTTAGGGTTAGGGTTTGGGTTAGTGTTAGGGTTAGGGCTCGGTTTAGGGTACGGGTTAGGATTAGGGTACGTGTTAGGGTTAGGGTAGGGTTTAGGGTTAGGGTACGCGTTAGTGTTAGGGTAGGGGTTAGGGTTAGGGTACGTGTTAGGGTTAGGGTAGTTACTAAACCTATCCCACTCTCTAGTTACCCCTTAGCACGTAAAGGAATATTATGTGGGGGTCCAGCCATGGAGAAGTGTTTAGACACTAGGATAAGATAAGGAACACACCCATTATAAAGAAATCACATTAGGATTCTCTTTTTAAGCTTTTCCTTAAAACACTAGTGCTTAGGAAATCTATTGGAGGCAGAAGCAGTCAAGGGTAGCCTAGGGTTAGGGTTAGGCTTAGGGTTAGGCTTAGGGTACGGCTTAGGGTACGTTTTGGGGGAGGGCTTCGGGTACGGCGTAGGGTATGGGTTAGGGTTAGGGTTAGGGTTAGTGTTAGGGTTAGGGCTCGGTTTAGGGTACGGGTTAGGATTAGGGTACGTGTTAGGGTTAGGTTAGGGGTTAGGGTTAGGGTACGCGTTAGGGTTAGGGTAGTTATTAAACCTATCCCACTCTCTAGATACCCCTTAGCACGTAAAGGAATATTATTTGGGGGTCCAGCCATGGAGAAGACTTTAGACACTAAGATAATATAAGGAACACACCCATTATAAAGAAATCACATTAGGATTCTCTTTTTAAGCTGTTCCTTAAAACACTAGTGCTTAGGAAATCTATTGGAGGCAGAAGCAGTCAAGGGTAGCCGAGGGTTAGGGTTAGGCTTAGGGTTAGGCTTAGGGTACGGCTTAGGGTACGGGTTCGGGGAGGGCTTCGGGTACGGCGTAGGGTATGGGTTAGGGTTAGGGTTAGGGTTAGTGTTAGGGTTAGGACTCGGTTTAGGGTACGGGTTAGGATTAGGGTACGTGTTAGGGTTAGGGTAGGGGTTAGGGTTATGGTACGCGTTAGGGTTAGGGTAGTGATTAAACCTATCCCACTCTCTAGATACCCCTTAGCACATAAAGGAATATTATTTGGGGGTCCAGCCATGGAGAAGAGTTTAAACACTAGGATTAGATAAGGAACACACCCATTATAAAGAAATCACATTAGGATTCTCTTTTTAAGCTGTTCCTTAAAACACTAGTGCTTAGGAAATCTATTGGAGGCAGAAGCAGTCAAGGGTAGCCTAGGGTTAGGGTTAGGCTTAGGTTTAGGCTTAGGGTACGGCTTAGGGTACGGTTTCGGGGAGGGCTTCGGGTACGGCGTAGGGTATGGGTTAGGGTTAGTGTTAGGGTTAGTGTTAGGGTTAGGGCTCGGTTTAGGGTACGGGTTAGGATTAGGGTACCTGTTAGGGTTAGGGTAGCGGTTAGCGTTAGGGTACGCGTTAGGGTTAGGGTAGTTATTAAACCTATCCCTCTCTCTAGATACCCCTTAGCACGTAAAGGAATATTATTTGGGTGTCCAGCCATGGAGAAGAGTTTAGACACTAAGATAATATAAGGAACACACACATTATAAAGAAATCACATTAGGATTCTCTTTTTAAGCTGTTCCTTAAAACACTAGTGCTTAGGAAATCTATTGGAGGCAGAAGCAGTCAAGGGTAGCCTAGGGTTAGGGTTAGGCTTAGGGTTAGGCTTAGGGTACGGCTTAGGGTACGGGTTCGGGGAGGGCTTCGGGTACGGCGTAGGGTATGGGTTAGGGTTAGGGTTAGGGTTAGTGTTAGGGTTAGGACTCGGTTTAGGGTACGGGTTAGGATTAGGGTACGTGTTAGGGTTAGGGTAGGGGTTAGGGTTATGGTACAAGTTAGGGTTAGGGTAGTGATTAAACCTATCCCACTCTCTAGATACCCCTTAGCACATAAAGGAATATTATTTGGGGGTCCAGCCATGGAGAAGAGTTTAGACACTAG
This sequence comes from Balaenoptera physalus, assembly GCF_965194825.1. Taxonomy (NCBI): domain Eukaryota; kingdom Metazoa; phylum Chordata; class Mammalia; order Artiodactyla; family Balaenopteridae; genus Balaenoptera; species Balaenoptera physalus. Next base: position 494,594 of record NW_028126360.1, on the reverse strand, counting down.
GATTAGATAAGGAACACACCCATTATAAAGAAATCACATTAGGATTCTCTTTTTAAGCTGTTCCTTAAAACACTAGTGCTTAGGAAATCTATTGGAGGCAGAAGCAGTCAAGGGTAGCCTAGGGTTAGGGTTAGGCTTAGGGTTAGGCTTAGGGTACGGCTTAGGGTACGGGTTCGGGGAGGGGTTCGGGTACGGCGTAGGGTATGGGTTAGGGTTAGGGTTAGGGTTAGTGTTAGGGTTAGGGCTCGGTTTAGGGTACGGGTTAGGATTAGGGTACGTGTGAGGGTTATGGTAGGGGTTAGGGTTAGGGTACGCGTTAGGGTTAGGGTAGTTATTAAACCTATCCCACTTTCTAGATACCCCTTAGCACGTAAAGGAATATTATTTGGGGGTCCAGCCATGGAGAAGAGTTTAGACACTAAGATAATATAAGGAACACACACATTATAAAGAAATCACATTAGGATTATCTTTTTAAGCTGTTCCTTAAAACACTAGTGCTTAGGAAATCTATTGGAGGCAGAAGCAGTGAAGGGTAGCCTAGGGTTAGGGTTAGGCTTAGGGTTAGGCTTAGGGTACGGATTAGGGTACGGGTTCGGGGAGGGCTTCGGGTACGGCGTAGGGTATGGGTTAGGGTTAGGGTTAGGGTTAGTGTTAGGGTTAGGGCTCGGTTTAGGGTACGGGTTAGGATTAGGGTACGTGTTAGGGTTAGGGTAGGGGTTAGGGTTAGGGTACGCGTTAGGGTTAGGGTAGTGATTAAACCTATCCCACTCTCTAGATACCCCTTAGCACATAAAGGAATATTATTTGGGGGTCCAGCCATGGAGAAGAGTTTAGACACTAGGATTAGATAAGGAACACACCCATTATAAAGAAATCACATTAGGATTCTCTTTTTAAGCTGTTCCTTAAAACACCAGTGCTTAGGAAATCTATTGGAGGCAGAAGCAGTCAAGGGTAGCCTAGGGTTACTGTTAGGCATAGGGTTAGGCTTAGGGTACGGCTTAGGGTACGGGTTCGGGGAGGGGTTCGGGTACGGCGTAAGGTATGGGTTAGGGTTAGGGTTTGGGTTAGTGTTAGGGTTAGGGCTCGGTTTAGGGTACGGGTTAGGATTAGGGTACGTGTTAGGGTTAGGGTAGGGGTTAGGGTTAGGGTACGCGTTAGTGTTAGGGTAGGGGTTAGGGTTAGGGTACGTGTTAGGGTTAGGGTAGTTATTAAACCTATCATACTCTCTAGATAAACATTAGCACGTAAAGGAATATTATTTGGGGGTACAGCCATGGAGAAGAGTTTAGACACTAAGATAATATAAGGAACACACACATTATAAAGAAATCACATTAGGATTCTCTTTTTAAGCTGTTCCTTAAAACACTAGTGCTTAGGAAATCTATTGGAGGCAGAAGAAGTCAAGGGTAGCCTAGGGTTAGGGTTAGGCTTAGGGTTAGGCTTAGGGTACGGCTTAGGGTATGGGTTCGGGGAGGGCTTCGGGTACGGCGTAGGGTATGGGTTAGGGTTAGGGTTAGGGTTAGTGTTAGGGTTAGGGCTCGGTTTAGGGTACGGGTTAGGATTAGGGTACGTGTTAGGGTTAGGGTAGGGGTTAGGGTTAAGGTACGCGTTAGGGTTAGGGTAGTTATTAAACCTATCCCACTCTCTAGATACCCCTTAGCACGTAAAGGAATATTATTTGGGGGTCCAGCCATGGAGAAGAGTTTAGACACTAGGATAAGATAAGGAACACACCCATTATAAAGAAATCACATTAGGATTCTCTTTTTAAGCTGTTCCTTAAAACACTAGTGCTTAGGAAATCTGTTGGAGGCAGAAGCAGTCAAGGGTAGCCTAGGGTTAGGGTTAGGCTTAGGGTTAGGCTTAGGGTACGGCTTAGGGTACGGGTTCGGGGAGGGCTTCGGGTACGGCGTAGGGTATGGGTTAGTGTTAGAGTTAGGGTTAGTGTTAGGGTTAGGGCTCGGTTTAGGGTACGGGTTAGGATTAGGGTACGTGTTAGGGTTAGGTTAGGGGTTAGGGTTAGGGTACGCGTTAGGGTTAGGGTAGTTATTAAACCTATCCCACTCTCTAGATACCCCTTAGCACGTAAAGGAATATTATTTGGGGGTCCAGCCATGGAGAAGACTTTAGACACTAAGATAATATAAGGAACACACACATTATAAAGAAATCACATTAGGATTCTCTTTTTAAGCTGTTCCTTAAAACACTAGTTCTTAGGAAATCTATTGGAGGCAGAAGCAGTCAAGGGTAGCCTAGGGTTAGGGTTAGGCTTAGGGTTAGGCTTAGGGTACGGCTTAGGGTACGGGTTCGGGGAGGGCTTCGGGTACGGCATAGGGTATGGGTTAGGGTTAGGGTTAGGGTTAGTGTTAGGGTTAGGACTCGGTTTAGGGTACGGGTTAGGATTAGGGTACGTGTTAGGGTTAGGGTAGGGGTTAGGGTTATGGTACGCGTTAGGGTTAGGGTAGTGATTAAACCTATCCCACTCTCTAGATACCCCTTAGCACATAAAGGAATATTATTTGGGGGTCCAGCCATGGAGAAGAGTTTAAACACTAGGATTAGATAAGGAACACACCCATTATAAAGAAATCACATTAGGATTCTCTTTTTAAGCTGTTCCTTAAAACACTAGTGCTTAGGAAATCTATTGGAGGCAGAAGCAGTCAAGGGTAGCCTAGGGTTAGGGTTAGGCTTAGGGTTAGGCTTAGGGTACGGCTTAGGGTACGGGTTCGGGGAGGGCTTCGGGTACGGCGTAGGGTATGGGTTAGGGTTAGGGTTAGGGTTGGTGTTAGGGTTAGGGTTCGGTTTAGGGTACGGGTTAGGATTAGGGTACGTGTTAGGGTTAGGGTAGGGGTTAGGGTTAGGGTACGCGTTAGGGTTAGGGTAGTTATTAAACCTATCCCTCTCTCTAGATACCCCTTAGCACGTAAAGGAATATTATTTGGGTGTCCAGCCATGGAGAAGAGTTTAGACACTAAGATAATATAAGGAACACACACATTATAAAGAAATCACATTAGGATTCTCTTTTTAAGCTGTTCCTTAAAACACTAGTGCTTAGGAAATCTATTGGAGGCAGAAGCAGTCAAGGGTAGCCTAGGGTTAGGGTTAGGCTTAGGGTTAGGCTTAGGGTACGGCTTAGGGTACGGGTTCGGGGAGGGCTTCGGGTACGGCGTAGGGTATGGGTTAGGGTTAGGGTTAGGGTTAGTGTTAGGGTTAGGACTCGGTTTAGGGTACGGGTTAGGATTAGGGTACGTGTTAGGGTTAGGGTAGGGGTTAGGGTTATGGTACGCGTTAGGGTTAGGGTAGTGATTAAACCTATCCCACTCTCTAGATACCCCTTAGCACATAAAGGAATATTATTTGGGGGTCCAGCCATGGAGAAGAGTTTAGACACTAGGATAAAATAAGCAACACACCCATTATAAAGAAATCACATTAGGATTCTCTTTTTAAGCTGTTCCTTAAAACACTAGTGCTTAGGAAATCTATTGGAGGCAGAAGCAGTCAAGGGTAGCCTAGGGTTAGGATTAGGCTTAGGGGTAGGCTTAGGGTACGGCTTAGGGTAGGGGTTCGGGGAGGGCTTCGGGTACGGCGTAGGGTATGGGTTAGGGTTAGGGTTAGGGTTAGTGTTAGGGTTAGGGCTCGGTTTAGGGTACGGGTTAGGATTAGGGTACGTGTTAGGGTTATGGTAGGGGTTAGTGTTATGGTACGCGTTAGGGTTAGGGTAGTGATTAAACCTATCCCACTCTCTAGATACCCCTTAGCACATAAAGGAATATTATTTGGGGGTCCAGCCATGGAGAAGAGTTTAGACACTAGGATTAGATAAGAAACACACACATTATAAAGAAATCACATTAGGATTCTCTTTTTAAGCTGTTCCTTAAAACACCAGTGCTTAGGAAATCTATTGGAGGCAGAAGCAGTCAAGGGTAGCCTAGGGATAGGGTTAGGCTTAGGGTTAGGCTTAGGGTACGGCTTAGGGTACGGGTTCGGGGAGGGCTTCGGGTACGGCGTAGGGTATGGGTTAGGGTTAGGGTTAGGGCTCGGTTTAGGGTACAGGTTAGGATTAGGGTACGTGTTAGGGTTAGGGTAGGGGTTAGGGTTATGGTACAAGTTAGGGTTAGGGTAGTGATTAAACCTATCCCACTCTCTAGATACCCCTTAGCACATAAAGGAATATTATTTGGGGGTCCAGCCATGGAGAAGAGTTTAGACACTAGGATTAGATAAGAAACACACACATTATAAAGAAATCACATTAGGATTCTCTTTTTAAGCTGTTCCTTAAAACACCAGTGCTTAGGAAATCTATTGGAGGCAGAAGCAGTCAAGGGTAGCCTAGGGTTAGTGTTAGGCATAGGGTTAGGCTTAGGGTACGGCTTAGGGTACGGGTTCGGGGAGGGGTTCGTGTACGGCGTAAGGTATGGGTTAGGGTTAGGGTTTGGGTTAGTGTTAGGGTTAGGGCTCGGTTTAGGGTACGGGTTAGGATTAGGGTACGTGTTAGGGTTAGGGTAGGGTTTAGGGTTAGGGTACGCGTTAGTGTTAGGGTAGGGGTTAGGGTTAGGGTACGTGTTAGGGTTAGGGTAGTTACTAAACCTATCCCACTCTCTAGTTACCCCTTAGCACGTAAAGGAATATTATGTGGGGGTCCAGCCATGGAGAAGTGTTTAGACACTAGGATAAGATAAGGAACACACCCATTATAAAGAAATCACATTAGGATTCTCTTTTTAAGCTTTTCCTTAAAACACTAGTGCTTAGGAAATCTATTGGAGGCAGAAGCAGTCAAGGGTAGCCTAGGGTTAGGGTTAGGCTTAGGGTTAGGCTTAGGGTACGGCTTAGGGTACGTTTTGGGGGAGGGCTTCGGGTACGGCGTAGGGTATGGGTTAGGGTTAGGGTTAGGGTTAGTGTTAGGGTTAGGGCTCGGTTTAGGGTACGGGTTAGGATTAGGGTACGTGTTAGGGTTAGGTTAGGGGTTAGGGTTAGGGTACGCGTTAGGGTTAGGGTAGTTATTAAACCTATCCCACTCTCTAGATACCCCTTAGCACGTAAAGGAATATTATTTGGGGGTCCAGCCATGGAGAAGACTTTAGACACTAAGATAATATAAGGAACACACCCATTATAAAGAAATCACATTAGGATTCTCTTTTTAAGGTGTTCCTTAAAACACTAGTGCTTAGGAAATCTATTGGAGGCAGAAGCAGTCAAGGGTAGCCTAGGGTTAGGGTTAGGCTTAGGGTTAGGCTTAGGGTACGGCTTAGGGTACGGGTTCGGGGAGGGCTTCGGGTACGGCGTAGGGTATGGGTTAGGGTTAGGGTTAGGGTTAGTGTTAGGGTTAGGGCTCGGTTTAGGGTACGGGTTAGGATTAGGGTACGTGTTAGGGTTAGGGTAGGGGTTAGGGTTATGGTACGCGTTAGGGTTAGGGTAGTGATTAAACCTATCCCACTCTCTAGATACCCCTTAGCACATAAAGGAATATTATTTGGGGGTCCAGCCATGGAGAAGAGTTTAGACACTAGGATTAGATAAGGAACACACCCATTATAAAGAAATCACATTAGGATTCTCTTTTTAAGCTGTTCCTTAAAACACTAGTGCTTAGGAAATCTATTGGAGGCAGAAGCAGTCAAGGGTAGCCTAGGGTTAGGGTTAGGCTTAGGTTTAGGCTTAGGGTACGGCTTAGGGTATGGTTTCGGGGAGGGCTTCGGGTACGGCGTAGGGTATGGGTTAGGGTTAGTGTTAGGGTTAGTGTTAGGGTTAGGGCTCGGTTTAGGGTACGGGTTAGGATTAGTGTACCTGTTAGGGTTAGGGTAGCGGTTAGCGTTAGGGTACGCGTTAGGGTTAGGGTAGTTATTAAACATATCCCACTCTCTAGATACCCCTTAGCACGTAAAGGAATATTATTTGGGGGTCCAGCCATGGAGAAGAGTTTAGACACTAGGATCAGATAAGGAACACACCCATTATAAAGAAATCACATTAGGAATCTCTTTTTAAGCTGTTCCTTAAAACTCTAGTGCTTAGGAAATATATTGGAGGCAGAAGCAGTCAAGGGTAGCCTAGGGTTAGGGTTAGGCTTAGGGTTAGGCTTAGGGTACGGCTTAGGGTACGGGTTCGGGGAGGGGTTCGGGTACGGCGTAGGGTATGGGTTAGGGTTAGGGTTAGGGTTAGTGTTAGGGTTAGGGCTCGGTTTAGGGTACGGGTTAGGATTAGGGTACGTGCTAGGGTTAGGGTAGGGGTTAGGGTTAGGGTACGCTTTAGGGTTAGGGTAGTTATTAAACCTATCCCACTCTCTAGATACCCCTTAGCACGTAAAGGAATATTATTTGGGGGTCCAGCCATGGAGAAGAGTTTAGACACTAGGATAAGATAAGGAACACACCCATTATAAAGAAATCACATTAGGATTCTCTTTTTAAGCTGTTCCTTAAAACACTAGTGCTTAGGAAATCAGTTGGAGGCAGAAGCAGTCAAGGGTAGCCTAGGGTTAGGGTTAGGCTTAGGGTTAGGCTTAGGGTACGGCTTAGGGTACGGGTTCGGGGAGGGCTTCGGGTACGGCGTAGGGTATGGGTTAGGGTTAGGGTTAGGGTTAGTGTTAGGGTTAGGGCTCGGTTTAGGTTACGGGTTAGGATTAGGGTACATGTTAGGGTTAGGGTAGGGGTTAGCGTTAGGGTACGCGTTAGGGTTAGGGTAGTTATTAAACCTATCCCACTCTCTAGTTACCCCTTAGCACGTAAAGGAATATTATGTGGGGGTCCAGCCATGGAGAAGTGTTTAGACACTAGGATAAGATAAGGAACACACCCATTATAAAGAAATCACATTAGGATTCTCTTTTTAAGCTTTTCCTTAAAACACTAGTGCTTAGGAAATCTATTGGAGGCAGAAGCAGTCAAGGGTAGCCTAGGGTTAGGGTTAGGCTTAGGGTTAGGCTTAGGGTACGGCTTAGGGTACGTTTTCGGGGAGGGCTTCGGGTACGGCGTAGGGTATGGGTTAGGGTTAGGGTTAGGGTTAGTGTTAGGGTTAGGGCTCGGTTTAGGGTACGGGTTAGGATTAGGGTACGTGTTAGGGTTAGGTTAGGGGTTAGGGTTAGGGTACGCGTTAGGGTTAGGGTAGTTATTAAACCTATCCCACTCTCTAGATACCCCTTAGCACGTAAAGGAATATTATTTGGGGGTCCAGCCATGGAGAAGACTTTAGACACTAAGATAATATAAGGAACACACCCATTATAAAGAAATCACATTAGGATTCTCTTTTTAAGGTGTTCCTTAAAACACTAGTGCTTAGGAAATCTATTGGAGGCAGAAGCAGTCAAGGGTAGCCTAGGGTTAGGGTTAGGCTTAGGGTTAGGCTTAGGGTACGGCTTAGGGTACGGGTTCGGGGAGGGCTTCGGGTACGGCGTAGGGTATGGGTTAGGGTTAGGGTTAGGGTTAGTGTTAGGGTTAGGACTCGGTTTAGGGTACGGGTTAGGATTAGGGTACGTGTTAGGGTTAGGGTAGGGGTTAGGGTTATGGTACGCGTTAGGGTTAGGGTAGTGATTAAACCTATCCCACTCTCTAGATACCCCTTAGCACATAAAGGAATATTATTTGGGGGTCCAGCCATGGAGAAGAGTTTAAACACTAGGATTAGATAAGGAACACACCCATTATAAAGAAATCACATTAGGATTCTCTTTTTAAACTGTTCCTTAAAACACTAGTGCTTAGGAAATCTATTGGAGGCAGAAGCAGTCAAGGGTAGCCTAGGGTTAGGGTTAGGCTTAGGTTTAGGCTTAGGGTACGGCTTAGGGTACGGTTTCGGGGAGGGCTTCGGGTACGGCGTAGGGTATGGGTTAGGGTTAGTGTTAGGGTTAGTGTTAGGGTTAGGGCTCGGTTTAGGGTACGGGTTAGGATTAGGGTACCTGTTAGGGTTAGGGTAGCGGTTAGCGTTAGGGTACGCGTTAGGGTTAGGGTAGTTATTAAACCTATCCCACTCTCTAGATACCCCTTAGCACGTAAAGGAATATTATTTGGGGGTCCAGCCATGGAGAAGAGTTTAGACACTAGGATAAGATAAGGAACACACCCATTATAAAGAAATCACATTAGGATTCTCTTTTTAAGCTGTTCCTTAAAACTCTAGTGCTTAGGAAATCTATTGGAGGCAGAAGCAGTCAAGGGTAGCCTAGGGTTAGGGTTAGGCTTAGGGTTAGGCTTAGGGTACGGCTTAGGGTACGGGTTCGGGGAGGGCTTCGGGTACGGCGTAGGGTATGGGTTAGGGTTAGGGTTAGGGTTGGTGTTAGGGTTAGGGTTCGGTTTAGGGTACGGGTTAGGATTAGGGTACGTGTTAGGGTTAGGGTAGGGGTTAGGGTTAGGGTACGCGTTAGGGTTAGGGTAGTTATTAAACCTATCCCTCTCTCTAGATACCCCTTAGCACGTAAAGGAATATTATTTGGGTGTCCAGCCATGGAGAAGAGTTTAGACACTAAGATAATATAAGGAACACACACATTATAAAGAAATCACATTAGGATTCTCTTTTTAAGCTGTTCCTTAAAACACTAGTGCTTAGGAAATCTATTGGAGGCAGAAGCAGTCAAGGGTAGCCTAGGGTTAGGGTTAGGCTTAGGGTTAGGCTTAGGGTACGGCTTAGGGTACGGGTTCGGGGAGGGCTTCGGGTACGGCGTAGGGTATGGGTTAGGGTTAGGGTTAGGGCTCGGTTTAGGGTACAGGTTAGGATTAGGGTACGTGTTAGGGTTAGGGTAGGGGTTAGGGTTATGGTACAAGTTAGGGTTAGGGTAGTGATTAAACCTATCCCACTCTCTAGATACCCCTTAGCACATAAAGGAATATTATTTGGGGGTCCAGCCATGGAGAAGAGTTTAGACACTAGGATTAGATAAGAAACACACACATTATAAAGAAATCACATTAGGATTCTCTTTTTAAGCTGTTCCTTAAAACACCAGTGCTTAGGAAATCTATTGGAGGCAGAAGCAGTCAAGGGTAGCCTAGGGTTAGTGTTAGGCATAGGGTTAGGCTTAGGGTACGGCTTAGGGTACGGGTTCGGGGAGGGGTTCGTGTACGGCGTAAGGTATGGGTTAGGGTTAGGGTTTGGGTTAGTGTTAGGGTTAGGGCTCGGTTTAGGGTACGGGTTAGGATTAGGGTACGTGTTAGGGTTAGGGTAGGGGTTAGGGTTAGGGTACGCGTTAGTGTTAGGGTAGGGGTTAGGGTTAGGGTACGTGTTAGGGTTAGGGTAGTTACTAAACCTATCCCACTCTCTAGTTACCCCTTAGCACGTAAAGGAATATTATGTGGGGGTCCAGCCATGGAGAAGTGTTTAGACACTAGGATAAGATAAGGAACACACCCATTATAAAGAAATCACATTAGGATTCTCTTTTTAAGCTTTTCCTTAAAACACTAGTGCTTAGGAAATCTATTGGAGGCAGAAGCAGTCAAGGGTAGCCTAGGGTTAGGGTTAGGCTTAGGGTTAGGCTTAGGGTACGGCTTAGGGTACGTTTTGGGGGAGGGCTTCGGGTACGGCGTAGGGTATGGGTTAGGGTTAGGGTTAGGGTTAGTGTTAGGGTTAGGGCTCGGTTTAGGGTACGGGTTAGGATTAGGGTACGTGTTAGGGTTAGGTTAGGGGTTAGGGTTAGGGTACGCGTTAGGGTTAGGGTAGTTATTAAACCTATCCCACTCTCTAGATACCCCTTAGCACGTAAAGGAATATTATTTGGGGGTCCAGCCATGGAGAAGACTTTAGACACTAAGATAATATAAGGAACACACCCATTATAAAGAAATCACATTAGGATTCTCTTTTTAAGCTGTTCCTTAAAACACTAGTGCTTAGGAAATCTATTGGAGGCAGAAGCAGTCAAGGGTAGCCTAGGGTTAGGGTTAGGCTTAGGTTTAGGCTTAGGGTACGGCTTAGGGTACGGTTTCGGGGAGGGCTTCGGGTAAGGCGTAGGGTATGGGTTAGGGTTAGTGTTAGGGTTAGTGTTAGGGTTAGGGCTCGGTTTAGGGTACGGGTTAGGATTAGGGTACCTGTTAGGGTTAGGGTAGCGGTTAGCGTTAGGGTACGCGTTAGGGTTAGGGTAGTTATTAAACCTATCCCACTCTCTAGATACCCCTTAGCACGTAAAGGAATATTATTTGGGGGTCCAGCCATGGAGAAGAGTTTAGACACTAAGATAATATAAGGAACACACACATTATAAAGAAATCACATTAGGATTATCTTTTTAAGCTGTTCCTTAAAACACTAGTGCTTAGGAAATCTATTGGAGGCAGAAGCAGTGAAGGGTAGCCTAGGGTTAGGGTTAGGCTTAGGGTTAGGCTTAGGGTACGGATTAGGGTACGGGTTCGGGGAGGGCTTCGGGTACGGCGTAGGGTATGGGTTAGGGTTAGGGTTAGGGTTAGTGTTAGGGTTAGGGCTCGGTTTAGGGTACGGGTTAGGATTAGGGTACGTGTTAGGGTTAGGGTAGGGGTTAGGGTTAGGGTACGCGTTAGGGTTAGGGTAGTGATTAAACCTATCCCACTCTCTAGATACCCCTTAGCACATAAAGGAATATTATTTGGGGGTCCAGCCATGGAGAAGAGTTTAGACACTAGGATTAGATAAGGAACACACCCATTATAAAGAAATCACATTAGGATTCTCTTTTTAAGCTGTTCCTTAAAACACCAGTGCTTAGGGAATCTATTGGAGGCAGAAGCATTCAAGGGTAGCCTAGGGTTACTGTTAGGCATAGGGTTAGGCTTAGGGTACGGCTTAGGGTACGGGTTCGGGGAGGGGTTCGGGTACGGCGTAAGGTATGGGTTAGGGTTAGGGTTTGGGTTAGTGTTAGGGTTAGGGCTCGGTTTAGGGTACGGGTTAGGATTAGGGTACGTGTTAGGGTTAGGGTAGGGGTTAGGGTTAGGGTACGCGTTAGTGTTAGGGTAGGGGTTAGGGTTAGGGTACGTGTTAGGGTTAGGGTAGTTATTAAACCTATCATACTCTCTAGATAAACATTAGCACGTAAAGGAATATTATTTGGGGGTACAGCCATGGAGAAGAGTTTAGACACTAAGATAATATAAGGAACACACACATTATAAAGAAATCACATTAGGATTCTCTTTTTAAGCTGTTCCTTAAAACACTAGTGCTTAGGAAATCTATTGGAGGCAGAAGAAATCAAGGGTAGCCTAGGGTTAGGGTTAGGCTTAGGGTTAGGCTTAGGGTACGGCTTAGGGTATGGGTTAGGGGAGGGCTTCGGGTACGGCGTAGGGTATGGGTTAGGGTTAGGGTTAGGGTTAGTGTTAGGGTTAGGGCTCGGTTTAGGGTACGGGTTAGGATTAGGGTACGTGCTAGGGTTAGGGTAGGGGTTAGGGTTAGGGTACGCTTTAGGGTTAGGGTAGTTATTAAACCTATCCCACTCTCTAGATAACCCTTAGCACGTAAAGGAATATTATTTGGGGGTCCAGCCATGGAGAAGAGTTTAGACACTAGGATAAGATAAGGAACACACCCATTATAAAGAAATCACATTAGGATTCTCTTTTTAAGCTGTTCCTTAAAACACTAGTGCTTAGGAAATCAGTTGGAGGCAGAAGCAGTCAAGGGTAGCCTAGGGTTAGGGTTAGGCTTAGGGTTAGGCTTAGGGTACGGCTTAGGGTACGGGTTCGGGGAGGGCTTCGGGTACGGCGTAGGGTATGGGTTAGGGTTAGGGTTAGGGTTAGTGTTAGGGTTAGGACTCGGTTTAGGTTACGGGTTAGGATTAGGGTACATGTTAGGGTTAGGGTAGGGGTTAGCGTTAGGGTACGCGTTAGGGTTAGGGTAGTTATTAAACCTATCCCACTCTCTAGTTACCCCTTAGCACGTAAAGGAATATTATGTGGGGGTCCAGCCATGGAGAAGTGTTTAGACACTAGGATAAGATAAGGAACACACCCATTATAAAGAAATCACATTAGGATTCTCTTTTTAAGCTTTTCCTTAAAACACTAGTGCTTAGGAAATCTATTGGAGGCAGAAGCAGTCAAGGGTAGCCTAGGGTTAGGGTTAGGCTTAGGGTTAGGCTTAGGGTACGGCTTAGGGTACGTTTTCGGGGAGGGCTTCGGGTACGGCGTAGGGTATGGGTTAGGGTTAGGGTTAGGGTTAGTGTTAGGGTTAGGGCTCGGTTTAGGGTACGGGTTAGGATTAGGGTACGTGTTAGGGTTAGGTTAGGGGTTAGGGTTAGGGTACGCGTTAGGGTTAGGGTAGTTATTAAACCTATCCCACTCTCTAGATACCCCTTAGCACGTAAAGGAATATTATTTGGGGGTCCAGCCATGGAGAAGACTTTAGACACTAAGATAATATAAGGAACACACCCATTATAAAGAAATCACATTAGGATTCTCTTCTTAAGGTGTTCCTTAAAACACTAGTGCTTAGGAAATCTATTGGAGGCAGAAGCAGTCAAGGGTAGCCTAGGGTTAGGGTTAGGCTTAGGGTTAGGCTTAGGGTACGGCTTAGGGTACGGGTTCGGGGAGGGCTTCGGGTACGGCGTAGGGTATGGGTTAGGGTTAGGGTTAGGGTTAGTGTTAGGGTTAGGACTCGGTTTAGGGTACGGGTTAGGATTAGGGTACGTGTTAGGGTTAGGGTAGGGGTTAGGGTTATGGTACGCGTTAGGGTTAGGGTAGTGATTAAACCTATCCCACTCTCTAGATACCCCTTAGCACATAAAGGAATATTATTTGGGGGTCCAGCCATGGAGAAGAGTTTAAACACTAGGATTAGATCAGGAACGCACCCATTATAAAGAAATCACATTAGGATTCTCTTTTTAAACTGTTCCTTAAAACACTAGTGCTTAGGAAATCTATTGGAGGCAGAAGCAGTCAAGGGTAGCCTAGGGTTAGGGTTAGGCTTAGGTTTAGGCTTAGGGTACGGCTTAGGGTACGGTTTCGGGGAGGGCTTCGGGTACGGCGTAGGGTATGGGTTAGGGTTAGTGTTAGGGTTAGGGCTCGGTTTAGGGTACGGGTTAGGATTAGGGTACCTGTTAGGGTTAGGGTAGCGGTTAGCGTTAGGGTACGCGTTAGGGTTAGGGTAGTTATTAAACCTATCCCACTCTCTAGATACCCCTTAGCACGTAAAGGAATATTATTTGGGGGTCCAGCCATGGAGAAGAGTTTAGACACTAGGATAAGATAAGGAACACACCCATTATAAAGAAATCACATTAGGATTCTCTTTTTAAGCTGTTCCTTAAAACTCTAGTGCTTAGGAAATCTATTGGAGGCAGAAGCAGTCAAGGGTAGCCTAGGGTTAGGGTTAGGCTTAGGGTTAGGCTTAGGGTACGGCTTAGGGTACGGGTTCGGGGAGGGCTTCGGGTACGGCGTAGGGTATGGGTTAGGGTTAGGGTTAGGGTTGGTGTTAGGGTTAGGGTTCGGTTTAGGGTACGGGTTAGGATTAGGGTACGTGTTAGGGTTAGGGTAGGGGTTAGGGTTAGGGTACGCGTTAGGGTTAGGGTAGTTATTAAACCTATCCCTCTCTCTAGATACCCCTTAGCACGTAAAGGAATATTATTTGGGTGTCCAGCCATGGAGAAGAGTTTAGACACTAAGATAATATAAGGAACACACACATTATAAAGAAATCACATTAGGATTCTCTTTTTAAGCTGTTCCTTAAAACACTAGTGCTTAGGAAATCTATTGGAGGCAGAAGCAGTCAAGGGTAGCCTAGGGATAGGGTTAGGCTTAGGGTTAGGCTTAGGGTACGGCTTAGGGTACGGGTTCGGGGAGGGCTTCGGGTATGGCGTAGGGTATGGGTTAGGGTTAGGGTTAGGGCTCGGTTTAGGGTACAGGTTAGGATTAGGGTACGTGTTAGGGTTAGGGTAGGGGTTAGGGTTATGGTACAAGTTAGGGTTAGGGTAGTGATTAAACCTATCCCACTCTCTAGATACCCCTTAGCACATAAAGGAATATTATTTGGGGGTCCAGCCATGGAGAAGAGTTTAGACACTAGGATTAGATAAGAAACACACACATTATAAAGAAATCACATTAGGATTCTCTTTTTAAGCTGTTCCTTAAAACACCAGTGCTTAGGAAATCTATTGGAGGCAGAAGCAGTCAAGGGTAGCCTAGGGTTAGTGTTAGGCATAGGGTTAGGCTTAGGGTACGGCTTAGGGTACGGGTTCGGGGAGGGGTTCGTGTACGGCGTAAGGTATGGGTTAGGGTTAGGGTTTGGGTTAGTGTTAGGGTTAGGGCTCGGTTTAGGGTACGGGTTAGGATTAGGGTACGTGTTAGGGTTAGGGTAGGGTTTAGGGTTAGGGTACGCGTTAGTGTTAGGGTAGGGGTTAGGGTTAGGGTACGTGTTAGGGTTAGGGTAGTTACTAAACCTATCCCACTCTCTAGTTACCCCTTAGCACGTAAAGGAATATTATGTGGGGGTCCAGCCATGGAGAAGTGTTTAGACACTAGGATAAGATAAGGAACACACCCATTATAAAGAAATCACATTAGGATTCTCTTTTTAAGCTTTTCCTTAAAACACTAGTGCTTAGGAAATCTATTGGAGGCAGAAGCAGTCAAGGGTAGCCTAGGGTTAGGGTTAGGCTTAGGGTTAGGCTTAGGGTACGGCTTAGGGTACGTTTTGGGGGAGGGCTTCGGGTACGGCGTAGGGTATGGGTTAGGGTTAGGGTTAGGGTTAGTGTTAGGGTTAGGGCTCGGTTTAGGGTACGGGTTAGGATTAGGGTACGTGTTAGGGTTAGGTTAGGGGTTAGGGTTAGGGTACGCGTTAGGGTTAGGGTAGTTATTAAACCTATCCCACTCTCTAGATACCCCTTAGCACGTAAAGGAATATTATTTGGGGGTCCAGCCATGGAGAAGACTTTAGACACTAAGATAATATAAGGAACACACCCATTATAAAGAAATCACATTAGGATTCTCTTTTTAAGCTGTTCCTTAAAACACTAGTGCTTAGGAAATCTATTGGAGGCAGAAGCAGTCAAGGGTAGCCTAGGGTTAGGGTTAGGCTTAGGGTTAGGCTTAGGGTACGGCTTAGGGTACGGGTTCGGGGAGGGCTTCGGGTACGGCGTAGGGTATGGGTTAGGGTTAGGGTTAGGGTTAGTGTTAGGGTTAGGACTCGGTTTAGGGTACGGGTTAGGATTAGGGTACGTGTTAGGGTTAGGGTAGGGGTTAGGGTTATGGTACGCGTTAGGGTTAGGGTAGTGATTAAACCTATCCCACTCTCTAGATACCCCTTAGCACATAAAGGAATATTATTTGGGGGTCCAGCCATGGAGAAGAGTTTAAACACTAGGATTAGATAAGGAACACACCCATTATAAAGAAATCACATTAGGATTCTCTTTTTAAGCTGTTCCTTAAAACACTAGTGCTTAGGAAATCTATTGGAGGCAGAAGCAGTCAAGGGTAGCCTAGGGTTAGGGTTAGGCTTAGGTTTAGGCTTAGGGTACGGCTTAGGGTACGGTTTCGGGGAGGGCTTCGGGTACGGCGTAGGGTATGGGTTAGGGTTAGTGTTAGGGTTAGTGTTAGGGTTAGGGCTCGGTTTAGGGTACGGGTTAGGATTAGGGTACCTGTTAGGGTTAGGGTAGCGGTTAGCGTTAGGGTACGCGTTAGGGTTAGGGTAGTTATTAAACCTATCCCTCTCTCTAGATACCCCTTAGCACGTAAAGGAATATTATTTGGGTGTCCAGCCATGGAGAAGAGTTTAGACACTAAGATAATATAAGGAACACACACATTATAAAGAAATCACATTAGGATTCTCTTTTTAAGCTGTTCCTTAAAACACTAGTGCTTAGGAAATCTATTGGAGGCAGAAGCAGTCAAGGGTAGCCTAGGGTTAGGGTTAGGCTTAGGGTTAGGCTTAGGGTACGGCTTAGGGTACGGGTTCGGGGAGGGCTTCGGGTACGGCGTAGGGTATGGGTTAGGGTTAGGGTTAGGGTTAGTGTTAGGGTTAGGACTCGGTTTAGGGTACGGGTTAGGATTAGGGTACGTGTTAGGGTTAGGGTAGGGGTTAGGGTTATGGTACAAGTTAGGGTTAGGGTAGTGATTAAACCTATCCCACTCTCTAGATACCCCTTAGCACATAAAGGAATATTATTTGGGGGTCCAGCCATGGAGAAGAGTTTAGACACTAGGATTAGATAAGGAACACACCCATTATAAAGAAATCACATTAGGATTCTCTTTTTAAGCTGTTCCTTAAAACACTAGTGCTTAGGAAATCTATTGGAGGCAGAAGCAGTCAAGGGTAGCCTAGGGTTAGGGTTAGGCTTAGGGTTAGGCTTAGGGTACGGCTTAGGGTACGGGTTCGGGGAGGGGTTCGGGTACGGCGTAGGGTATGGGTTAGGGTTAGGGTTAGGGTTAGTGTTAGGGTTAGGGCTCGGTTTAGGGTACGGGTTAGGATTAGGGTACGTGTGAGGGTTATGGTAGGGGTTAGGGTTAGGGTACGCGTTAGGGTTAGGGTAGTTATTAAACCTATCCCACTTTCTAGATACCCCTTAGCACGTAAAGGAATATTATTTGGGGGTCCAGCCATGGAGAAGAGTTTAGACACTAAGATAATATAAGGAACACACACATTATAAAGAAATCACATTAGGATTATCTTTTTAAGCTGTTCCTTAAAACACTAGTGCTTAGGAAATCTATTGGAGGCAGAAGCAGTGAAGGGTAGCCTAGGGTTAGGGTTAGGCTTAGGGTTAGGCTTAGGGTACGGATTAGGGTACGGGTTCGGGGAGGGCTTCGGGTACGGCGTAGGGTATGGGTTAGGGTTAGGGTTAGGGTTAGTGTTAGGGTTAGGGCTCGGTTTAGGGTACGGGTTAGGATTAGGGTACGTGTTAGGGTTAGGGTAGGGGTTAGGGTTAGGGTACGCGTTAGGGTTAGGGTAGTGATTAAACCTATCCCACTCTCTAGATACCCCTTAGCACATAAAGGAATATTATTTGGGGGTCCAGCCATGGAGAAGAGTTTAGACACTAGGATTAGATAAGGAACACACCCATTATAAAGAAATCACATTAGGATTCTCTTTTTAAGCTGTTCCTTAAAACACCAGTGCTTAGGAAATCTATTGGAGGCAGAAGCAGTCAAGGGTAGCCTAGGGTTACTGTTAGGCATAGGGTTAGGCTTAGGGTACGGCTTAGGGTACGGGTTCGGGGAGGGGTTCGGGTACGGCGTAAGGTATGGGTTAGGGTTAGGGTTTGGGTTAGTGTTAGGGTTAGGGCTCGGTTTAGGGTACGGGTTAGGATTAGGGTACGTGTTAGGGTTAGGGTAGGGGTTAGGGTTAGGGTACGCGTTAGTGTTAGGGTAGGGGTTAGGGTTAGGGTACGTGTTAGGGTTAGGGTAGTTATTAAACCTATCATACTCTCTAGATAAACATTAGCACGTAAAGGAATATTATTTGGGGGTACAGCCATGGAGAAGAGTTTAGACACTAAGATAATATAAGGAACACACACATTATAAAGAAATCACATTAGGATTCTCTTTTTAAGCTGTTCCTTAAAACACTAGTGCTTAGGAAATCTATTGGAGGCAGAAGAAGTCAAGGGTAGCCTAGGGTTAGGGTTAGGCTTAGGGTTAGGCTTAGGGTACGGCTTAGGGTATGGGTTCGGGGAGGGCTTCGGGTACGGCGTAGGGTATGGGTTAGGGTTAGGGTTAGGGTTAGTGTTAGGGTTAGGGCTCGGTTTAGGGTACGGGTTAGGATTAGGGTACGTGTTAGGGTTAGGGTAGGGGTTAGGGTTAAGGTACGCGTTAGGGTTAGGGTAGTTATTAAACCTATCCCACTCTCTAGATACCCCTTAGCACGTAAAGGAATATTATTTGGGGGTCCAGCCATGGAGAAGAGTTTAGACACTAGGATAAGATAAGGAACACACCCATTATAAAGAAATCACATTAGGATTCTCTTTTTAAGCTGTTCCTTAAAACACTAGTGCTTAGGAAATCTGTTGGAGGCAGAAGCAGTCAAGGGTAGCCTAGGGTTAGGGTTAGGCTTAGGGTTAGGCTTAGGGTACGGCTTAGGGTACGGGTTCGGGGAGGGCTTCGGGTACGGCGTAGGGTATGGGTTAGTGTTAGAGTTAGGGTTAGTGTTAGGGTTAGGGCTCGGTTTAGGGTACGGGTTAGGATTAGGGTACGTGTTAGGGTTAGGTTAGGGGTTAGGGTTAGGGTACGCGTTAGGGTTAGGGTAGTTATTAAACCTATCCCACTCTCTAGATACCCCTTAGCACGTAAAGGAATATTATTTGGGGGTCCAGCCATGGAGAAGACTTTAGACACTAAGATAATATAAGGAACACACACATTATAAAGAAATCACATTAGGATTCTCTTTTTAAGCTGTTCCTTAAAACACTAGTTCTTAGGAAATCTATTGGAGGCAGAAGCAGTCAAGGGTAGCCTAGGGTTAGGGTTAGGCTTAGGGTTAGGCTTAGGGTACGGCTTAGGGTACGGGTTCGGGGAGGGCTTCGGGTACGGCATAGGGTATGGGTTAGGGTTAGGGTTAGGGTTAGTGTTAGGGTTAGGACTCGGTTTAGGGTACGGGTTAGGATTAGGGTACGTGTTAGGGTTAGGGTAGGGGTTAGGGTTATGGTACGCGTTAGGGTTAGGGTAGTGATTAAACCTATCCCACTCTCTAGATACCCCTTAGCACATAAAGGAATATTATTTGGGGGTCCAGCCATGGAGAAGAGTTTAAACACTAGGATTAGATAAGGAACACACCCATTATAAAGAAATCACATTAGGATTCTCTTTTTAAGCTGTTCCTTAAAACACTAGTGCTTAGGAAATCTATTGGAGGCAGAAGCAGTCAAGGGTAGCCTAGGGTTAGGGTTAGGCTTAGGTTTAGGCTTAGGGTACGGCTTAGGGTACGGTTTCGGGGAGGGCTTCGGGTACGGCGTAGGGTATGGGTTAGGGTTAGTGTTAGGGTTAGTGTTAGGGTTAGGGCTCGGTTTAGGGTACGGGTTAGGATTAGGGTACCTGTTAGGGTTAGGGTAGCGGTTAGCGTTAGGGTACGCGTTAGGGTTAGGGTAGTTATTAAACCTATCCCACTCTCTAGTTACCCCTTAGCACGTAAAGGAATATTATTTGGGGGTCCAGCCATGGAGAAGAGTTTAGACTCTAAGATAATATAAGGAACACACACATTATAAAGAAATCACATTAGGATTCTCTTTTTAAGCTGTTCCTTAAAACACTAGTGCTTAGGAAATCTATTGGAGGCAGAAGCAGTCAAGGGTAGCCTAGGGTTAGGGTTAGGCTTAGGGGTAGGCTTAGGGTACGGCTTAGGGTACGGGTTCGGGGAGGGCTTCGGGTGCGGCGTAGGGTATGGGTTAGGGTTAGGGTTAGGGTTAGTGTTAGGGTTAGGGCTCGGTTTAGGGTACGGGTTAGGATTAGGGTACGTGTTAGGGTTAGGGTAGGGGTTAGGGTTATGATACGCGTTAGGGTTAGGGTAGTGATTAAACCTATCCCACTCTCTAGATACCCCTTAGCACGTAAAGGAATATTATTTGGGGGTCCAGCCATGGAGAAGAGTTTAGACACTAAGATAATATAAGGAACACACACATTATAAAGAAATCACATTAGGATTCTCTTTTTAAGCTGTTCCTTAAAACACTAGTGCTTAGGAAATCTATTGGAGGCAGAAGCAGTCAAGGGTAGCCTAGGGTTAGGGTTAGGCTTAGGGTTAGGCTTAGGGTACGGCTTAGGGTACGGGTTCGGGGAGGGCTTCGGGTACGGCGTAGGGTATGGGTTAGGGTTAGGGTTAGGGTTGGTGTTAGGGTTAGGGTTCGGTTTAGGGTACGGGTTAGGATTAGGGTACGTGTTAGGGTTAGGGTAGGGGTTAGGGTTAGGGTACGCGTTAGGGTTAGGGTAGTTATTAAACCTATCCCTCTCTCTAGATACCCCTTAGCACGTAAAGGAATATTATTTGGGTGTCCAGCCATGGAGAAGAGTTTAGACACTAAGATAATATAAGGAACACACACATTATAAAGAAATCACATTAGGATTCTCTTTTTAAGCTGTTCCTTAAAACACTAGTGCTTAGGAAATCTATTGGAGGCAGAAGCAGTCAAGGGTAGCCTAGGGTTAGGGTTAGGCTTAGGGTTAGGCTTAGGGTACGGCTTAGGGTACGGGTTCGGGGAGGGCTTCGGGTACGGCGTAGGGTATGGGTTAGGGTTAGGGTTAGGGTTAGTGTTAGGGTTAGGACTCGGTTTAGGGTACGGGTTAGGATTAGGGTACGTGTTAGGGTTAGGGTAGGGGTTAGGGTTATGGTACGCGTTAGGGTTAGGGTAGTGATTAAACCTATCCCACTCTCTAGATACCCCTTAGCACATAAAGGAATATTATTTGGGGGTCCAGCCATGGAGAAGAGTTTAGACACTAGGATAAAATAAGCAACACACCCATTATAAAGAAATCACATTAGGATTCTCTTTTTAAGCTGTTCCTTAAAACACTAGTGCTTAGGAAATCTATTGGAGGCAGAAGCAGTCAAGGGTAGCCTAGGGTTAGGATTAGGCTTAGGGGTAGGCTTAGGGTACGGCTTAGGGTAGGGGTTCGGGGAGGGCTTCGGGTACGGCGTAGGGTATGGGTTAGGGTTAGGGTTAGGGTTAGTGTTAGGGTTAGGGCTCGGTTTAGGGTACGGGTTAGGATTAGGGTACGTGTTAGGGTTATGGTAGGGGTTAGTGTTATGGTACGCGTTAGGGTTAGGGTAGTGATTAAACCTATCCCACTCTCTAGATACCCCTTAGCACATAAAGGAATATTATTTGGGGGTCCAGCCATGGAGAAGAGTTTAGACACTAGGATTAGATAAGAAACACACACATTATAAAGAAATCACATTAGGATTCTCTTTTTAAGCTGTTCCTTAAAACACCAGTGCTTAGGAAATCTATTGGAGGCAGAAGCAGTCAAGGGTAGCCTAGGGATAGGGTTAGGCTTAGGGTTAGGCTTAGGGTACGGCTTAGGGTACGGGTTCGGGGAGGGCTTCGGGTACGGCGTAGGGTATGGGTTAGGGTTAGGGTTAGGGCTCGGTTTAGGGTACAGGTTAGGATTAGGGTACGTGTTAGGGTTAGGGTAGGGGTTAGGGTTATGGTACAAGTTAGGGTTAGGGTAGTGATTAAACCTATCCCACTCTCTAGATACCCCTTAGCACATAAAGGAATATTATTTGGGGGTCCAGCCATGGAGAAGAGTTTAGACACTAGGATTAGATAAGAAACACACACATTATAAAGAAATCACATTAGGATTCTCTTTTTAAGCTGTTCCTTAAAACACCAGTGCTTAGGAAATCTATTGGAGGCAGAAGCAGTCAAGGGTAGCCTAGGGTTAGTGTTAGGCATAGGGTTAGGCTTAGGGTACGGCTTAGGGTACGGGTTCGGGGAGGGGTTCGTGTACGGCGTAAGGTATGGGTTAGGGTTAGGGTTTGGGTTAGTGTTAGGGTTAGGGCTCGGTTTAGGGTACGGGTTAGGATTAGGGTACGTGTTAGGGTTAGGGTAGGGTTTAGGGTTAGGGTACGCGTTAGTGTTAGGGTAGGGGTTAGGGTTAGGGTACGTGTTAGGGTTAGGGTAGTTACTAAACCTATCCCACTCTCTAGTTACCCCTTAGCACGTAAAGGAATATTATGTGGGGGTCCAGCCATGGAGAAGTGTTTAGACACTAGGATAAGATAAGGAACACACCCATTATAAAGAAATCACATTAGGATTCTCTTTTTAAGCTTTTCCTTAAAACACTAGTGCTTAGGAAATCTATTGGAGGCAGAAGCAGTCAAGGGTAGCCTAGGGTTAGGGTTAGGCTTAGGGTTAGGCTTAGGGTACGGCTTAGGGTACGTTTTGGGGGAGGGCTTCGGGTACGGCGTAGGGTATGGGTTAGGGTTAGGGTTAGGGTTAGTGTTAGGGTTAGGGCTCGGTTTAGGGTACGGGTTAGGATTAGGGTACGTGTTAGGGTTAGGTTAGGGGTTAGGGTTAGGGTACGCGTTAGGGTTAGGGTAGTTATTAAACCTATCCCACTCTCTAGATACCCCTTAGCACGTAAAGGAATATTATTTGGGGGTCCAGCCATGGAGAAGACTTTAGACACTAAGATAATATAAGGAACACACCCATTATAAAGAAATCACATTAGGATTCTCTTTTTAAGCTGTTCCTTAAAACACTAGTGCTTAGGAAATCTATTGGAGGCAGAAGCAGTCAAGGGTAGCCTAGGGTTAGGGTTAGGCTTAGGGTTAGGCTTAGGGTACGGCTTAGGGTACGGGTTCGGGGAGGGCTTCGGGTACGGCGTAGGGTATGGGTTAGGGTTAGGGTTAGGGTTAGTGTTAGGGTTAGGACTCGGTTTAGGGTACGGGTTAGGATTAGGGTACGTGTTAGGGTTAGGGTAGGGGTTAGGGTTATGGTACGCGTTAGGGTTAGGGTAGTGATTAAACCTATCCCACTCTCTAGATACCCCTTAGCACATAAAGGAATATTATTTGGGGGTCCAGCCATGGAGAAGAGTTTAAACACTAGGATTAGATAAGGAACACACCCATTATAAAGAAATCACATTAGGATTCTCTTTTTAAGCTGTTCCTTAAAACACTAGTGCTTAGGAAATCTATTGGAGGCAGAAGCAGTCAAGGGTAGCCTAGGGTTAGGGTTAGGCTTAGGTTTAGGCTTAGGGTACGGCTTAGGGTACGGTTTCGGGGAGGGCTTCGGGTACGGCGTAGGGTATGGGTTAGGGTTAGTGTTAGGGTTAGTGTTAGGGTTAGGGCTCGGTTTAGGGTACGGGTTAGGATTAGGGTACCTGTTAGGGTTAGGGTAGCGGTTAGCGTTAGGGTACGCGTTAGGGTTAGGGTAGTTATTAAACCTATCCCTCTCTCTAGATACCCCTTAGCACGTAAAGGAATATTATTTGGGTGTCCAGCCATGGAGAAGAGTTTAGACACTAAGATAATATAAGGAACACACACATTATAAAGAAATCACATTAGGATTCTCTTTTTAAGCTGTTCCTTAAAACACTAGTGCTTAGGAAATCTATTGGAGGCAGAAGCAGTCAAGGGTAGCCTAGGGTTAGGGTTAGGCTTAGGGTTAGGCTTAGGGTACGGCTTAGGGTACGGGTTCGGGGAGGGCTTCGGGTACGGCGTAGGGTATGGGTTAGGGTTAGGGTTAGGGTTAGTGTTAGGGTTAGGACTCGGTTTAGGGTACGGGTTAGGATTAGGGTACGTGTTAGGGTTAGGGTAGGGGTTAGGGTTATGGTACAAGTTAGGGTTAGGGTAGTGATTAAACCTATCCCACTCTCTAGATACCCCTTAGCACATAAAGGAATATTATTTGGGGGTCCAGCCATGGAGAAGAGTTTAGACACTAGGATTAGATAAGGAACACACCCATTATAAAGAAATCACATTAGGATTCTCTTTTTAAGCTGTTCCTTAAAACACTAGTGCTTAGGAAATCTATTGGAGGCAGAAGCAGTCAAGGGTAGCCTAGGGTTAGGGTTAGGCTTAGGGTTAGGCTTAGGGTACGGCTTAGGGTACGGGTTCGGGGAGGGGTTCGGGTACGGCGTAGGGTATGGGTTAGGGTTAGGGTTAGGGTTAGTGTTAGGGTTAGGGCTCGGTTTAGGGTACGGGTTAGGATTAG
Organism: Balaenoptera physalus; assembly: GCF_965194825.1. NCBI lineage: Eukaryota > Metazoa > Chordata > Mammalia > Artiodactyla > Balaenopteridae > Balaenoptera > Balaenoptera physalus. The sequence goes on along the minus strand of NW_028126360.1, from coordinate 470,944 downwards.
GGTACGTGTGAGGGTTATGGTAGGGGTTAGGGTTAGGGTACGCGTTAGGGTTAGGGTAGTTATTAAACCTATCCCACTTTCTAGATACCCCTTAGCACGTAAAGGAATATTATTTGGGGGTCCAGCCATGGAGAAGAGTTTAGACACTAAGATAATATAAGGAACACACACATTATAAAGAAATCACATTAGGATTATCTTTTTAAGCTGTTCCTTAAAACACTAGTGCTTAGGAAATCTATTGGAGGCAGAAGCAGTGAAGGGTAGCCTAGGGTTAGGGTTAGGCTTAGGGTTAGGCTTAGGGTACGGATTAGGGTACGGGTTCGGGGAGGGCTTCGGGTACGGCGTAGGGTATGGGTTAGGGTTAGGGTTAGGGTTAGTGTTAGGGTTAGGGCTCGGTTTAGGGTACGGGTTAGGATTAGGGTACGTGTTAGGGTTAGGGTAGGGGTTAGGGTTAGGGTACGCGTTAGGGTTAGGGTAGTGATTAAACCTATCCCACTCTCTAGATACCCCTTAGCACATAAAGGAATATTATTTGGGGGTCCAGCCATGGAGAAGAGTTTAGACACTAGGATTAGATAAGAAACACACACATTATAAAGAAATCACATTAGGATTCTCTTTTTAAGCTGTTCCTTAAAACACCAGTGCTTAGGAAATCTATTGGAGGCAGAAGCAGTCAAGGGTAGCCTAGGGTTACTGTTAGGCATAGGGTTAGGCTTAGGGTACGGCTTAGGGTACGGGTTCGGGGAGGGGTTCGTGTACGGCGTAAGGTATGGGTTAGGGTTAGGGTTTGGGTTAGTGTTAGGGTTAGGGCTCGGTTTAGGGTACGGGTTAGGATTAGGGTACGTGTTAGGGTTAGGGTAGGGTTTAGGGTTAGGGTACGCGTTAGTGTTAGGGTAGGGGTTAGGGTTAGGGTACGTGTTAGGGTTAGGGTAGTTACTAAACCTATCCCACTCTCTAGTTACCCCTTAGCACGTAAAGGAATATTATGTGGGGGTCCAGCCATGGAGAAGTGTTTAGACACTAGGATAAGATAAGGAACACACCCATTATAAAGAAATCACATTAGGATTCTCTTTTTAAGCTTTTCCTTAAAACACTAGTGCTTAGGAAATCTATTGGAGGCAGAAGCAGTCAAGGGTAGCCTAGGGTTAGGGTTAGGCTTAGGGTTAGGCTTAGGGTACGGCTTAGGGTACGTTTTGGGGGAGGGCTTCGGGTACGGCGTAGGGTATGGGTTAGGGTTAGGGTTAGGGTTAGTGTTAGGGTTAGGGCTCGGTTTAGGGTACGGGTTAGGATTAGGGTACGTGTTAGGGTTAGGTTAGGGGTTAGGGTTAGGGTACGCGTTAGGGTTAGGGTAGTTATTAAACCTATCCCACTCTCTAGATACCCCTTAGCACGTAAAGGAATATTATTTGGGGGTCCAGCCATGGAGAAGACTTTAGACACTAAGATAATATAAGGAACACACCCATTATAAAGAAATCACATTAGGATTCTCTTTTTAAGCTGTTCCTTAAAACACTAGTGCTTAGGAAATCTATTGGAGGCAGAAGCAGTCAAGGGTAGCCTAGGGTTAGGGTTAGGCTTAGGGTTAGGCTTAGGGTACGGCTTAGGGTACGGGTTCGGGGAGGGCTTCGGGTACGGCGTAGGGTATGGGTTAGGGTTAGGGTTAGGGTTAGTGTTAGGGTTAGGACTCGGTTTAGGGTACGGGTTAGGATTAGGGTACGTGTTAGGGTTAGGGTAGGGGTTAGGGTTATGGTACGCGTTAGGGTTAGGGTAGTGATTAAACCTATCCCACTCTCTAGATACCCCTTAGCACATAAAGGAATATTATTTGGGGGTCCAGCCATGGAGAAGAGTTTAAACACTAGGATTAGATAAGGAACACACCCATTATAAAGAAATCACATTAGGATTCTCTTTTTAAGCTGTTCCTTAAAACACTAGTGCTTAGGAAATCTATTGGAGGCAGAAGCAGTCAAGGGTAGCCTAGGGTTAGGGTTAGGCTTAGGTTTAGGCTTAGGGTACGGCTTAGGGTACGGTTTCGGGGAGGGCTTCGGGTACGGCGTAGGGTATGGGTTAGGGTTAGTGTTAGGGTTAGTGTTAGGGTTAGGGCTCGGTTTAGGGTACGGGTTAGGATTAGGGTACCTGTTAGGGTTAGGGTAGCGGTTAGCGTTAGGGTACGCGTTAGGGTTAGGGTAGTTATTAAACCTATCCCTCTCTCTAGATACCCCTTAGCACGTAAAGGAATATTATTTGGGTGTCCAGCCATGGAGAAGAGTTTAGACACTAAGATAATATAAGGAACACACACATTATAAAGAAATCACATTAGGATTCTCTTTTTAAGCTGTTCCTTAAAACACTAGTGCTTAGGAAATCTATTGGAGGCAGAAGCAGTCAAGGGTAGCCTAGGGTTAGGGTTAGGCTTAGGGTTAGGCTTAGGGTACGGCTTAGGGTACGGGTTCGGGGAGGGCTTCGGGTACGGCGTAGGGTATGGGTTAGGGTTAGGGTTAGGGTTAGTGTTAGGGTTAGGACTCGGTTTAGGGTACGGGTTAGGATTAGGGTACGTGTTAGGGTTAGGGTAGGGGTTAGGGTTATGGTACAAGTTAGGGTTAGGGTAGTGATTAAACCTATCCCACTCTCTAGATACCCCTTAGCACATAAAGGAATATTATTTGGGGGTCCAGCCATGGAGAAGAGTTTAGACACTAGGATTAGATAAGGAACACACCCATTATAAAGAAATCACATTAGGATTCTCTTTTTAAGCTGTTCCTTAAAACACTAGTGCTTAGGAAATCTATTGGAGGCAGAAGCAGTCAAGGGTAGCCTAGGGTTAGGGTTAGGCTTAGGGTTAGGCTTAGGGTACGGCTTAGGGTACGGGTTCGGGGAGGGGTTCGGGTACGGCGTAGGGTATGGGTTAGGGTTAGGGTTAGGGTTAGTGTTAGGGTTAGGGCTCGGTTTAGGGTACGGGTTAGGATTAGGGTACGTGTGAGGGTTATGGTAGGGGTTAGGGTTAGGGTACGCGTTAGGGTTAGGGTAGTTATTAAACCTATCCCACTTTCTAGATACCCCTTAGCACGTAAAGGAATATTATTTGGGGGTCCAGCCATGGAGAAGAGTTTAGACACTAAGATAATATAAGGAACACACACATTATAAAGAAATCACATTAGGATTATCTTTTTAAGCTGTTCCTTAAAACACTAGTGCTTAGGAAATCTATTGGAGGCAGAAGCAGTGAAGGGTAGCCTAGGGTTAGGGTTAGGCTTAGGGTTAGGCTTAGGGTACGGATTAGGGTACGGGTTCGGGGAGGGCTTCGGGTACGGCGTAGGGTATGGGTTAGGGTTAGGGTTAGGGTTAGTGTTAGGGTTAGGGCTCGGTTTAGGGTACGGGTTAGGATTAGGGTACGTGTTAGGGTTAGGGTAGGGGTTAGGGTTAGGGTACGCGTTAGGGTTAGGGTAGTGATTAAACCTATCCCACTCTCTAGATACCCCTTAGCACATAAAGGAATATTATTTGGGGGTCCAGCCATGGAGAAGAGTTTAGACACTAGGATTAGATAAGGAACACACCCATTATAAAGAAATCACATTAGGATTCTCTTTTTAAGCTGTTCCTTAAAACACCAGTGCTTAGGAAATCTATTGGAGGCAGAAGCAGTCAAGGGTAGCCTAGGGTTACTGTTAGGCATAGGGTTAGGCTTAGGGTACGGCTTAGGGTACGGGTTCGGGGAGGGGTTCGGGTACGGCGTAAGGTATGGGTTAGGGTTAGGGTTTGGGTTAGTGTTAGGGTTAGGGCTCGGTTTAGGGTACGGGTTAGGATTAGGGTACGTGTTAGGGTTAGGGTAGGGGTTAGGGTTAGGGTACGCGTTAGTGTTAGGGTAGGGGTTAGGGTTAGGGTACGTGTTAGGGTTAGGGTAGTTATTAAACCTATCATACTCTCTAGATAAACATTAGCACGTAAAGGAATATTATTTGGGGGTACAGCCATGGAGAAGAGTTTAGACACTAAGATAATATAAGGAACACACACATTATAAAGAAATCACATTAGGATTCTCTTTTTAAGCTGTTCCTTAAAACACTAGTGCTTAGGAAATCTATTGGAGGCAGAAGAAGTCAAGGGTAGCCTAGGGTTAGGGTTAGGCTTAGGGTTAGGCTTAGGGTACGGCTTAGGGTATGGGTTCGGGGAGGGCTTCGGGTACGGCGTAGGGTATGGGTTAGGGTTAGGGTTAGGGTTAGTGTTAGGGTTAGGGCTCGGTTTAGGGTACGGGTTAGGATTAGGGTACGTGTTAGGGTTAGGGTAGGGGTTAGGGTTAAGGTACGCGTTAGGGTTAGGGTAGTTATTAAACCTATCCCACTCTCTAGATACCCCTTAGCACGTAAAGGAATATTATTTGGGGGTCCAGCCATGGAGAAGAGTTTAGACACTAGGATAAGATAAGGAACACACCCATTATAAAGAAATCACATTAGGATTCTGTTTTTAAGCTGTTCCTTAAAACACTAGTGCTTAGGAAATCTGTTGGAGGCAGAAGCAGTCAAGGGTAGCCTAGGGTTAGGGTTAGGCTTAGGGTTAGGCTTAGGGTACGGCTTAGGGTACGGGTTCGGGGAGGGCTTCGGGTACGGCGTAGGGTATGGGTTAGTGTTAGAGTTAGGGTTAGTGTTAGGGTTAGGGCTCGGTTTAGGGTACGGGTTAGGATTAGGGTACGTGTTAGGGTTAGGTTAGGGGTTAGGGTTAGGGTACGCGTTAGGGTTAGGGTAGTTATTAAACCTATCCCACTCTCTAGATACCCCTTAGCACGTAAAGGAATATTATTTGGGGGTCCAGCCATGGAGAAGACTTTAGACACTAAGATAATATAAGGAACACACACATTATAAAGAAATCACATTAGGATTCTCTTTTTAAGCTGTTCCTTAAAACACTAGTTCTTAGGAAATCTATTGGAGGCAGAAGCAGTCAAGGGTAGCCTAGGGTTAGGGTTAGGCTTAGGGTTAGGCTTAGGGTACGGCTTAGGGTACGGGTTCGGGGAGGGCTTCGGGTACGGCATAGGGTATGGGTTAGGGTTAGGGTTAGGGTTAGTGTTAGGGTTAGGACTCGGTTTAGGGTACGGGTTAGGATTAGGGTACGTGTTAGGGTTAGGGTAGGGGTTAGGGTTATGGTACGCGTTAGGGTTAGGGTAGTGATTAAACCTATCCCACTCTCTAGATACCCCTTAGCACATAAAGGAATATTATTTGGGGGTCCAGCCATGGAGAAGAGTTTAAACACTAGGATTAGATAAGGAACACACCCATTATAAAGAAATCACATTAGGATTCTCTTTTTAAGCTGTTCCTTAAAACACTAGTGCTTAGGAAATCTATTGGAGGCAGAAGCAGTCAAGGGTAGCCTAGGGTTAGGGTTAGGCTTAGGTTTAGGCTTAGGGTACGGCTTAGGGTACGGTTTCGGGGAGGGCTTCGGGTACGGCGTAGGGTATGGGTTAGGGTTAGTGTTAGGGTTAGTGTTAGGGTTAGGGCTCGGTTTAGGGTACGGGTTAGGATTAGGGTACCTGTTAGGGTTAGGGTAGCGGTTAGCGTTAGGGTACGCGTTAGGGTTAGGGTAGTTATTAAACCTATCCCACTCTCTAGTTACCCCTTAGCACGTAAAGGAATATTATTTGGGGGTCCAGCCATGGAGAAGAGTTTAGACTCTAAGATAATATAAGGAACACACACATTATAAAGAAATCACATTAGGATTCTCTTTTTAAGCTGTTCCTTAAAACACTAGTGCTTAGGAAATCTATTGGAGGCAGAAGCAGTCAAGGGTAGCCTAGGGTTAGGGTTAGGCTTAGGGGTAGGCTTAGGGTACGGCTTAGGGTACGGGTTCGGGGAGGGCTTCGGGTGCGGCGTAGGGTATGGGTTAGGGTTAGGGTTAGGGTTAGTGTTAGGGTTAGGGCTCGGTTTAGGGTACGGGTTAGGATTAGGGTACGTGTTAGGGTTAGGGTAGGGGTTAGGGTTATGATACGCGTTAGGGTTAGGGTAGTGATTAAACCTATCCCACTCTCTAGATACCCCTTAGCACGTAAAGGAATATTATTTGGGGGTCCAGCCATGGAGAAGAGTTTAGACACTAAGATAATATAAGGAACACACACATTATAAAGAAATCACATTAGGATTCTCTTTTTAAGCTGTTCCTTAAAACACTAGTGCTTAGGAAATCTATTGGAGGCAGAAGCAGTCAAGGGTAGCCTAGGGTTAGGGTTAGGCTTAGGGTTAGGCTTAGGGTACGGCTTAGGGTACGGGTTCGGGGAGGGCTTCGGGTACGGCGTAGGGTATGGGTTAGGGTTAGGGTTAGGGTTGGTGTTAGGGTTAGGGTTCGGTTTAGGGTACGGGTTAGGATTAGGGTACGTGTTAGGGTTAGGGTAGGGGTTAGGGTTAGGGTACGCGTTAGGGTTAGGGTAGTTATTAAACCTATCCCTCTCTCTAGATACCCCTTAGCACGTAAAGGAATATTATTTGGGTGTCCAGCCATGGAGAAGAGTTTAGACACTAAGATAATATAAGGAACACACACATTATAAAGAAATCACATTAGGATTCTCTTTTTAAGCTGTTCCTTAAAACACTAGTGCTTAGGAAATCTATTGGAGGCAGAAGCAGTCAAGGGTAGCCTAGGGTTAGGGTTAGGCTTAGGGTTAGGCTTAGGGTACGGCTTAGGGTACGGGTTCGGGGAGGGCTTCGGGTACGGCGTAGGGTATGGGTTAGGGTTAGGGTTAGGGTTAGTGTTAGGGTTAGGACTCGGTTTAGGGTACGGGTTAGGATTAGGGTACGTGTTAGGGTTAGGGTAGGGGTTAGGGTTATGGTACGCGTTAGGGTTAGGGTAGTGATTAAACCTATCCCACTCTCTAGATACCCCTTAGCACATAAAGGAATATTATTTGGGGGTCCAGCCATGGAGAAGAGTTTAGACACTAGGATAAAATAAGCAACACACCCATTATAAAGAAATCACATTAGGATTCTCTTTTTAAGCTGTTCCTTAAAACACTAGTGCTTAGGAAATCTATTGGAGGCAGAAGCAGTCAAGGGTAGCCTAGGGTTAGGATTAGGCTTAGGGGTAGGCTTAGGGTACGGCTTAGGGTAGGGGTTCGGGGAGGGCTTCGGGTACGGCGTAGGGTATGGGTTAGGGTTAGGGTTAGGGTTAGTGTTAGGGTTAGGGCTCGGTTTAGGGTACGGGTTAGGATTAGGGTACGTGTTAGGGTTATGGTAGGGGTTAGTGTTATGGTACGCGTTAGGGTTAGGGTAGTGATTAAACCTATCCCACTCTCTAGATACCCCTTAGCACATAAAGGAATATTATTTGGGGGTCCAGCCATGGAGAAGAGTTTAGACACTAGGATTAGATAAGAAACACACACATTATAAAGAAATCACATTAGGATTCTCTTTTTAAGCTGTTCCTTAAAACACCAGTGCTTAGGAAATCTATTGGAGGCAGAAGCAGTCAAGGGTAGCCTAGGGATAGGGTTAGGCTTAGGGTTAGGCTTAGGGTACGGCTTAGGGTACGGGTTCGGGGAGGGCTTCGGGTACGGCGTAGGGTATGGGTTAGGGTTAGGGTTAGGGCTCGGTTTAGGGTACAGGTTAGGATTAGGGTACGTGTTAGGGTTAGGGTAGGGGTTAGGGTTATGGTACAAGTTAGGGTTAGGGTAGTGATTAAACCTATCCCACTCTCTAGATACCCCTTAGCACATAAAGGAATATTATTTGGGGGTCCAGCCATGGAGAAGAGTTTAGACACTAGGATTAGATAAGAAACACACACATTATAAAGAAATCACATTAGGATTCTCTTTTTAAGCTGTTCCTTAAAACACCAGTGCTTAGGAAATCTATTGGAGGCAGAAGCAGTCAAGGGTAGCCTAGGGTTAGTGTTAGGCATAGGGTTAGGCTTAGGGTACGGCTTAGGGTACGGGTTCGGGGAGGGGTTCGTGTACGGCGTAAGGTATGGGTTAGGGTTAGGGTTTGGGTTAGTGTTAGGGTTAGGGCTCGGTTTAGGGTACGGGTTAGGATTAGGGTACGTGTTAGGGTTAGGGTAGGGTTTAGGGTTAGGGTACGCGTTAGTGTTAGGGTAGGGGTTAGGGTTAGGGTACGTGTTAGGGTTAGGGTAGTTACTAAACCTATCCCACTCTCTAGTTACCCCTTAGCACGTAAAGGAATATTATGTGGGGGTCCAGCCATGGAGAAGTGTTTAGACACTAGGATAAGATAAGGAACACACCCATTATAAAGAAATCACATTAGGATTCTCTTTTTAAGCTTTTCCTTAAAACACTAGTGCTTAGGAAATCTATTGGAGGCAGAAGCAGTCAAGGGTAGCCTAGGGTTAGGGTTAGGCTTAGGGTTAGGCTTAGGGTACGGCTTAGGGTACGTTTTGGGGGAGGGCTTCGGGTACGGCGTAGGGTATGGGTTAGGGTTAGGGTTAGGGTTAGTGTTAGGGTTAGGGCTCGGTTTAGGGTACGGGTTAGGATTAGGGTACGTGTTAGGGTTAGGTTAGGGGTTAGGGTTAGGGTACGCGTTAGGGTTAGGGTAGTTATTAAACCTATCCCACTCTCTAGATACCCCTTAGCACGTAAAGGAATATTATTTGGGGGTCCAGCCATGGAGAAGACTTTAGACACTAAGATAATATAAGGAACACACCCATTATAAAGAAATCACATTAGGATTCTCTTTTTAAGCTGTTCCTTAAAACACTAGTGCTTAGGAAATCTATTGGAGGCAGAAGCAGTCAAGGGTAGCCTAGGGTTAGGGTTAGGCTTAGGGTTAGGCTTAGGGTACGGCTTAGGGTACGGGTTCGGGGAGGGCTTCGGGTACGGCGTAGGGTATGGGTTAGGGTTAGGGTTAGGGTTAGTGTTAGGGTTAGGACTCGGTTTAGGGTACGGGTTAGGATTAGGGTACGTGTTAGGGTTAGGGTAGGGGTTAGGGTTATGGTACGCGTTAGGGTTAGGGTAGTGATTAAACCTATCCCACTCTCTAGATACCCCTTAGCACATAAAGGAATATTATTTGGGGGTCCAGCCATGGAGAAGAGTTTAAACACTAGGATTAGATAAGGAACACACCCATTATAAAGAAATCACATTAGGATTCTCTTTTTAAGCTGTTCCTTAAAACACTAGTGCTTAGGAAATCTATTGGAGGCAGAAGCAGTCAAGGGTAGCCTAGGGTTAGGGTTAGGCTTAGGTTTAGGCTTAGGGTACGGCTTAGGGTACGGTTTCGGGGAGGGCTTCGGGTACGGCGTAGGGTATGGGTTAGGGTTAGTGTTAGGGTTAGTGTTAGGGTTAGGGCTCGGTTTAGGGTACGGGTTAGGATTAGGGTACCTGTTAGGGTTAGGGTAGCGGTTAGCGTTAGGGTACGCGTTAGGGTTAGGGTAGTTATTAAACCTATCCCTCTCTCTAGATACCCCTTAGCACGTAAAGGAATATTATTTGGGTGTCCAGCCATGGAGAAGAGTTTAGACACTAAGATAATATAAGGAACACACACATTATAAAGAAATCACATTAGGATTCTCTTTTTAAGCTGTTCCTTAAAACACTAGTGCTTAGGAAATCTATTGGAGGCAGAAGCAGTCAAGGGTAGCCTAGGGTTAGGGTTAGGCTTAGGGTTAGGCTTAGGGTACGGCTTAGGGTACGGGTTCGGGGAGGGCTTCGGGTACGGCGTAGGGTATGGGTTAGGGTTAGGGTTAGGGTTAGTGTTAGGGTTAGGACTCGGTTTAGGGTACGGGTTAGGATTAGGGTACGTGTTAGGGTTAGGGTAGGGGTTAGGGTTATGGTACAAGTTAGGGTTAGGGTAGTGATTAAACCTATCCCACTCTCTAGATACCCCTTAGCACATAAAGGAATATTATTTGGGGGTCCAGCCATGGAGAAGAGTTTAGACACTAGGATTAGATAAGGAACACACCCATTATAAAGAAATCACATTAGGATTCTCTTTTTAAGCTGTTCCTTAAAACACTAGTGCTTAGGAAATCTATTGGAGGCAGAAGCAGTCAAGGGTAGCCTAGGGTTAGGGTTAGGCTTAGGGTTAGGCTTAGGGTACGGCTTAGGGTACGGGTTCGGGGAGGGGTTCGGGTACGGCGTAGGGTATGGGTTAGGGTTAGGGTTAGGGTTAGTGTTAGGGTTAGGGCTCGGTTTAGGGTACGGGTTAGGATTAGGGTACGTGTGAGGGTTATGGTAGGGGTTAGGGTTAGGGTACGCGTTAGGGTTAGGGTAGTTATTAAACCTATCCCACTTTCTAGATACCCCTTAGCACGTAAAGGAATATTATTTGGGGGTCCAGCCATGGAGAAGAGTTTAGACACTAAGATAATATAAGGAACACACACATTATAAAGAAATCACATTAGGATTATCTTTTTAAGCTGTTCCTTAAAACACTAGTGCTTAGGAAATCTATTGGAGGCAGAAGCAGTGAAGGGTAGCCTAGGGTTAGGGTTAGGCTTAGGGTTAGGCTTAGGGTACGGATTAGGGTACGGGTTCGGGGAGGGCTTCGGGTACGGCGTAGGGTATGGGTTAGGGTTAGGGTTAGGGTTAGTGTTAGGGTTAGGGCTCGGTTTAGGGTACGGGTTAGGATTAGGGTACGTGTTAGGGTTAGGGTAGGGGTTAGGGTTAGGGTACGCGTTAGGGTTAGGGTAGTGATTAAACCTATCCCACTCTCTAGATACCCCTTAGCACATAAAGGAATATTATTTGGGGGTCCAGCCATGGAGAAGAGTTTAGACACTAGGATTAGATAAGGAACACACCCATTATAAAGAAATCACATTAGGATTCTCTTTTTAAGCTGTTCCTTAAAACACCAGTGCTTAGGAAATCTATTGGAGGCAGAAGCAGTCAAGGGTAGCCTAGGGTTACTGTTAGGCATAGGGTTAGGCTTAGGGTACGGCTTAGGGTACGGGTTCGGGGAGGGGTTCGGGTACGGCGTAAGGTATGGGTTAGGGTTAGGGTTTGGGTTAGTGTTAGGGTTAGGGCTCGGTTTAGGGTACGGGTTAGGATTAGGGTACGTGTTAGGGTTAGGGTAGGGGTTAGGGTTAGGGTACGCGTTAGTGTTAGGGTAGGGGTTAGGGTTAGGGTACGTGTTAGGGTTAGGGTAGTTATTAAACCTATCATACTCTCTAGATAAACATTAGCACGTAAAGGAATATTATTTGGGGGTACAGCCATGGAGAAGAGTTTAGACACTAAGATAATATAAGGAACACACACATTATAAAGAAATCACATTAGGATTCTCTTTTTAAGCTGTTCCTTAAAACACTAGTGCTTAGGAAATCTATTGGAGGCAGAAGAAGTCAAGGGTAGCCTAGGGTTAGGGTTAGGCTTAGGGTTAGGCTTAGGGTACGGCTTAGGGTATGGGTTCGGGGAGGGCTTCGGGTACGGCGTAGGGTATGGGTTAGGGTTAGGGTTAGGGTTAGTGTTAGGGTTAGGGCTCGGTTTAGGGTACGGGTTAGGATTAGGGTACGTGTTAGGGTTAGGGTAGGGGTTAGGGTTAAGGTACGCGTTAGGGTTAGGGTAGTTATTAAACCTATCCCACTCTCTAGATACCCCTTAGCACGTAAAGGAATATTATTTGGGGGTCCAGCCATGGAGAAGAGTTTAGACACTAGGATAAGATAAGGAACACACCCATTATAAAGAAATCACATTAGGATTCTGTTTTTAAGCTGTTCCTTAAAACACTAGTGCTTAGGAAATCTGTTGGAGGCAGAAGCAGTCAAGGGTAGCCTAGGGTTAGGGTTAGGCTTAGGGTTAGGCTTAGGGTACGGCTTAGGGTACGGGTTCGGGGAGGGCTTCGGGTACGGCGTAGGGTATGGGTTAGTGTTAGAGTTAGGGTTAGTGTTAGGGTTAGGGCTCGGTTTAGGGTACGGGTTAGGATTAGGGTACGTGTTAGGGTTAGGTTAGGGGTTAGGGTTAGGGTACGCGTTAGGGTTAGGGTAGTTATTAAACCTATCCCACTCTCTAGATACCCCTTAGCACGTAAAGGAATATTATTTGGGGGTCCAGCCATGGAGAAGACTTTAGACACTAAGATAATATAAGGAACACACACATTATAAAGAAATCACATTAGGATTCTCTTTTTAAGCTGTTCCTTAAAACACTAGTTCTTAGGAAATCTATTGGAGGCAGAAGCAGTCAAGGGTAGCCTAGGGTTAGGGTTAGGCTTAGGGTTAGGCTTAGGGTACGGCTTAGGGTACGGGTTCGGGGAGGGCTTCGGGTACGGCATAGGGTATGGGTTAGGGTTAGGGTTAGGGTTAGTGTTAGGGTTAGGACTCGGTTTAGGGTACGGGTTAGGATTAGGGTACGTGTTAGGGTTAGGGTAGGGGTTAGGGTTATGGTACGCGTTAGGGTTAGGGTAGTGATTAAACCTATCCCACTCTCTAGATACCCCTTAGCACATAAAGGAATATTATTTGGGGGTCCAGCCATGGAGAAGAGTTTAAACACTAGGATTAGATAAGGAACACACCCATTATAAAGAAATCACATTAGGATTCTCTTTTTAAGCTGTTCCTTAAAACACTAGTGCTTAGGAAATCTATTGGAGGCAGAAGCAGTCAAGGGTAGCCTAGGGTTAGGGTTAGGCTTAGGTTTAGGCTTAGGGTACGGCTTAGGGTACGGTTTCGGGGAGGGCTTCGGGTACGGCGTAGGGTATGGGTTAGGGTTAGTGTTAGGGTTAGTGTTAGGGTTAGGGCTCGGTTTAGGGTACGGGTTAGGATTAGGGTACCTGTTAGGGTTAGGGTAGCGGTTAGCGTTAGGGTACGCGTTAGGGTTAGGGTAGTTATTAAACCTATCCCACTCTCTAGTTACCCCTTAGCACGTAAAGGAATATTATTTGGGGGTCCAGCCATGGAGAAGAGTTTAGACTCTAAGATAATATAAGGAACACACACATTATAAAGAAATCACATTAGGATTCTCTTTTTAAGCTGTTCCTTAAAACACTAGTGCTTAGGAAATCTATTGGAGGCAGAAGCAGTCAAGGGTAGCCTAGGGTTAGGGTTAGGCTTAGGGGTAGGCTTAGGGTACGGCTTAGGGTACGGGTTCGGGGAGGGCTTCGGGTGCGGCGTAGGGTATGGGTTAGGGTTAGGGTTAGGGTTAGTGTTAGGGTTAGGGCTCGGTTTAGGGTACGGGTTAGGATTAGGGTACGTGTTAGGGTTAGGGTAGGGGTTAGGGTTATGATACGCGTTAGGGTTAGGGTAGTGATTAAACCTATCCCACTCTCTAGATACCCCTTAGCACGTAAAGGAATATTATTTGGGGGTCCAGCCATGGAGAAGAGTTTAGACACTAACATAATATAAGGAACACACACATTATAAAGAAATCACATTAGGATTCTCTTTTTAAGCTGTTCCTTAAAACACTAGTGCTTAGGAAATCTATTGGAGGCAGAAGCAGTCAAGGGTAGCCTAGGGTTAGGGTTAGGCTTAGGGTTAGGCTTAGGGTACGGCTTAGGGTACGGGTTCGGGGAGGGCTTCGGGTACGGCGTAGGGTATGGGTTAGGGTTAGGGTTAGGGTTGGTGTTAGGGTTAGGGTTCGGTTTAGGGTACGGGTTAGGATTAGGGTACGTGTTAGGGTTAGGGTAGGGGTTAGGGTTAGGGTACGCGTTAGGGTTAGGGTAGTTATTAAACCTATCCCTCTCTCTAGATACCCCTTAGCACGTAAAGGAATATTATTTGGGTGTCCAGCCATGGAGAAGAGTTTAGACACTAAGATAATATAAGGAACACACACATTATAAAGAAATCACATTAGGATTCTCTTTTTAAGCTGTTCCTTAAAACACTAGTGCTTAGGAAATCTATTGGAGGCAGAAGCAGTCAAGGGTAGCCTAGGGTTAGGGTTAGGCTTAGGGTTAGGCTTAGGGTACGGCTTAGGGTACGGGTTCGGGGAGGGCTTCGGGTACGGCGTAGGGTATGGGTTAGGGTTAGGGTTAGGGTTAGTGTTAGGGTTAGGACTCGGTTTAGGGTACGGGTTAGGATTAGGGTACGTGTTAGGGTTAGGGTAGGGGTTAGGGTTATGGTACGCGTTAGGGTTAGGGTAGTGATTAAACCTATCCCACTCTCTAGATACCCCTTAGCACATAAAGGAATATTATTTGGGGGTCCAGCCATGGAGAAGAGTTTAGACACTAGGATTAGATAAGGAACACACCCATTATAAAGAAATCACATTAGGATTCTCTTTTTAAGCTGTTCCTTAAAACACTAGTGCTTAGGAAATCTATTGGAGGCAGAAGCAGTCAAGGGTAGCCTAGGGTTAGGGTTAGGCTTAGGTTTAGGCTTAGGGTACGGCTTAGGGTACGGTTTCGGGGAGGGCTTCGGGTACGGCGTAGGGTATGGGTTAGGGTTAGGGTTAGGGTTAGTGTTAGGGTTAGGGCTCGGTTTAGGGTACGGGTTAGGATTAGGGTACCTGTTAGGGTTAGGGTAGCGGTTAGCGTTAGGGTACGCGTTAGGGTTAGGGTAGTTATTAAACCTATCCCACTCTCTAGTTACCCCTTAGCACGTAAAGGAATATTATTTGGGGGTCCAGCCATGGAGAAGAGTTTAGACACTAGGATAAGATAAGGAACACACCCATTATAAAGAAATCACATTAGGATTCTCTTTTTAAGCTGTTCCTTAAAACACTAGTGCTTAGGAAATCTATTGGAGGCAAAAGCAGTCAAGGGTAGCCTACGGTTAGGGTTAGGCTTTGGGTTAGGCTTAGGGTACGGCTTAGGGTACGGGTTCGGGGAGGGCTTCGGGTACGGCGTAGGGTATGGGTTAGGGTTAGGGTTAGTGTTAGGGTTAGGGCTCGGTTTAGGGTACGGGTTAGGATTAGGGTTCGTGTTAGGGTTAGGGTAGGGGTTAGGGTTAGGGTACGCGTTAGTGTTAGTGTAGGGGTTAGGGTTAGGGTACGTGTTAGGGTTAGGGTAGTTACTAAACCTATCATACTCTCTAGATAAACATTAGCACGTAAAGGAATATTATTTGGGGGTCCAGCCATGGAGAAGAGTTTAGACACTAGGATAAGATAAGGAACACACCCATTATAAAGAAATCACATTAGGATTCTCTTTTTAAGCTGTTCCTTAAAACACTAGTGCTTAGGAAATCTATTGGAGGCAGGAGAAGTCAAGGATAGCCTAGGGTTAGGGTTAGGCTTAGGGTTAGGCTTAGGGTACGGCTTAGGCTACGGGATCGGGGAGGGCTTCGGGTACGGCGTAGGGTGTGGGTTAGGGTTAGGGTTAGGGTTAGTGTTAGGGTTAGGGCTCGGTTTAGGGTACGGGTTAGGATTAGGGTACGTGTTAGGGTTAGGGTAGGGGTTAGGGTTAGGGTACGCGTTAGGGTTAGGGTAGTTATTAAACCTATCCCACTCTCTAGATACCCCTTAGCACGTAAAGGAATATTATTTGGGGGTCCAGCCATGGAGAAGAGTTTAGACTCTAAGATAGTATAAGGAACACACACATTATAAAGAAATCACATTAGGATTCTCTTTTTAAGCTGTTCCTTAAAACACTAGTGCTTAGGAAATCTATTGGAGGCAGAAGCAGTCAAGGGTAGCCTAGGGTTAGGGTTAGGCTTAGGGGTAGGCTTAGGGTACGGCTTAGGTTACGGGTGCGGGGAGGGCTTCGGGTGCGGCGTAGGGTATGGTTTAGGGTTAGGGTTAGGGTTAGTGTTAGGGTTAGGGCTCGGTTTAGGGTACGGGTTAGGATTAGGGTACGTGTTAGGGTTAGGGTAGGGGTTAGGGTTAGGGTACGCGTTAGGGTTAGGGTAGTGATTAAACCTATCCCACTCTCTAGATACCCCTTAGCACATAAAGGAATATTATTTGGGGGTCCAGCCATGGAGAAGAGTTTAGACACTAGGATTAGATAAGGAACACACCCATTATAAAGAAATCACATTAGGATTCTCTTTTTAAGCTGTTCCTTAAAACACTAGTGCTTAGGAAATCTATTGGAGGCAGAAGCAGTCAAGGGTAGCGTAGGGTTAGTGTTAGGCATATGGTTAGGCTTAGGGTACGGCTTAGGGTACGGGTTCGAGGAGGGGTTCGGGTACGGCGTAATGTATGGGTTAGGATTAGGGTTTGGGTTAGTGTTACTTTTAGGGCTCGGTTTAGGATACGGGTTAGGATTAGGGTACGTGTTAGGGTTAGGGTAGGGGTTAGGGTTAGGGTACGCGTTAGTGTTAGGGTAGGGGTTAGGGTTAGGGTATGTGTTAGGGTTAGGGTAGTTATTAAACCTATCATACTCTCTAGATAAACATTAGCACGTAAAGGAATATTATTTGGGGGTCCAGCCATGGAGAAGAGTTTAGACACTAGGATAAGATAAGGAACACACCCATTATAAAGAAATCACATTAGGATTCTCTTTTTAAGCTGTTCCTTAAAACACTAGTGCTTAGGAAATCTATTGGAGGCAGAAGAAGTCAAGGGTAGCCTAGGGTTAGGGTTAGGCTTAGGGTTAGGCTTAGGGTACGGCTTAGGGTACGGGTTCGGGGAGGGCTTCCGGTACGGCGTAGGGTATGGGTTAGGGTTAGGGTTAGGGTTAGTGTTAGGGTTAGGGCTCGGTTTAGGGTACGGGTTAGGATTAGGGTACGTGTTAGGGTTAGGGTAGGGGTTAGGGTTAGGGTACGCGTTAGGGTTAGGGTAGTTATTAAACATATCCCACTCTCTAGATACCCCTTAGCACGTAAAGGAATATTATTTGGGGGTCCTGCCATGGAGAAGAGTTTAGACACTAGGATCAGATAAGAACACACCCATTATAAAGAAATCACATTAGGATTCTCTTTTTAAGCTGTTCCTTAAAACACTAGTGCTTAGGAAATCTATTGGAGGCAGAAGCAGTCAAGGGTAGCCTAGGGTTAGGGTTAGGCTTAGGGTTAGGCTTAGGGTACGGCTTAGGGTACGGGTTCGGGGAGGGCTTCGGGTACGGCGTAGGGTATGGGTTAGGGTTAGGGTTAGGGTTAGTGTTAGGGTTAGGACTCGGTTTAGGGTACGGGTTAGGATTAGGGTACGTGTTAGGGTTAGGGTAGGGGTTAGGGTTATGGTACGCGTTAGGGTTAGGGTAGTGATTAAACCTATCCCACTCTCTAGATACCCCTTAGCACATAAAGGAATATTATTTGGGGGTCCAGCCATGGAGAAGAGTTTAGACACTAGGATTAGGTAAGGAACACACCCATTATAAAGAAATCACATTAGGATTCTCTTTTTAAGCTGTTCCTTAAAACACTAGTGCTTAGGAAATCTATTGGAGGCAGAAGCAGTCAAGGGTAGCCTAGGGTTAGGGTTAGGCTTAGGTTTAGGCTTAGGGTACGGCTTAGGGTACGGTTTCGGGGAGGGCTTCGGGTACGGCGTAGGGTATGGGTTAGGGTTAGTGTTAGGGTTAGTGTTAGGGTTAGGGCTCGGTTTAGGGTACGGGTTAGGATTAGGGTACCTGTTAGGGTTAGGGTAGCGGTTAGCGTTAGGGTACGCGTTAGGGTTAGGGTAGTTATTAAACCTATCCCACTCTCTAGTTACCCCTTAGCACGTAAAGGAATATTATTTGGGGGTCCAGCCATGGAGAAGAGTTTAGACACTAGGATAAGATAAGGAACACACCCATTATAAAGAAATCACATTAGGATTCTCTTTTTAAGCTGTTCCTTAAAACTCTAGTGCTTAGGAAATCTATTGGAGGCAGAAGCAGTCAAGGGTAGCCTAGGGTTAGGGTTAGGCTTAGGGTTAGGCTTAGGGTACGGCTTAGGGTACGGGTTCGGGGAGGGCTTCGGGTACGGCGTAGGGTATGGGTTAGGGTTAGGGTTAGGGTTGGTGTTAGGGTTAGGGTTCGGTTTAGGGTACGGGTTAGGATTAGGGTACGTGTTAGGGTTAGGGTAGGGGTTAGGGTTAGGGTACGCGTTAGGGTTAGGGTAGTTATTAAACCTATCCTTCTCTCTAGATACCCCTTAGCACGTAAAGGAATATTATTTGGGTGTCCAGCCATGGAGAAGAGTTTAGACACTAAGATAATATAAGGAACACACACATTATAAAGAAATCACATTAGGATTCTCTTTTTAAGCTGTTCCTTAAAACACTAGTGCTTAGGAAATCTATTGGAGGCAGAAGCAGTCAAGGGTAGCCTAGGGTTAGGGTTAGGCTTAGGGTTAGGCTTAGGGTACGGCTTAGGGTACGGGTTCGGGGAGGGCTTCGGGTACGGCGTAGGGTATGGGTTAGGCTTAGGGTTAGGGTTAGTGTTAGGGTTAGGACTCGGTTTAGGGTACGGGTTAGGATTAGGGTACGTGTTAGGGTTAGGGTAGGGGTTAGGGTTATGGTACAAGTTAGGGTTAGGGTAGTGATTAAACCTATCCCACTCTCTAGATACCCCTTAGCACATAAAGGAATATTATTTGGGGGTCCAGCCATGGAGAAGAGTTTAGACACTAGGATTAGATAAGGAACACACCCATTATAAAGAAATCACATTAGGATTCTCTTTTTAAGCTGTTCCTTAAAACACTAGTGCTTAGGAAATCTATTGGAGGCAGAAGCAGTCAAGGGTAGCCTAGGGTTAGGGTTAGGCTTAGGGTTAGGCTTAGGGTACGGCTTAGGGTACGGGTTCGGGGAGGGGTTCGGGTACGGCGTAGGGTATGGGTTAGGGTTAGGGTTAGGGTTAGTGTTAGGGTTAGGGCTCGGTTTAGGGTACGGGTTAGGATTAGGGTACGTGTGAGGGTTATGGTAGGGGTTAGGGTTAGGGTACGCGTTAGGGTTAGGGTAGTTATTAAACCTATCCCACTTTCTAGATACCCCTTAGCACGTAAAGGAATATTATTTGGGGGTCCAGCCATGGAGAAGAGTTTAGACACTAAGATAATATAAGGAACACACACATTATAAAGAAATCACATTAGGATTATCTTTTTAAGCTGTTCCTTAAAACACTAGTGCTTAGGAAATCTATTGGAGGCAGAAGCAGTGAAGGGTAGCCTAGGGTTAGGGTTAGGCTTAGGGTTAGGCTTAGGGTACGGATTAGGGTACGGGTTCGGGGAGGGCTTCGGGTACGGCGTAGGGTATGGGTTAGGGTTAGGGTTAGGGTTAGTGTTAGGGTTAGGGCTCGGTTTAGGGTACGGGTTAGGATTAGGGTACGTGTTAGGGTTAGGGTAGGGGTTAGGGTTAGGGTACGCGTTAGGGTTAGGGTAGTGATTAAACCTATCCCACTCTCTAGATACCCCTTAGCACATAAAGGAATATTATTTGGGGGTCCAGCCATGGAGAAGAGTTTAGACACTAGGATTAGATAAGGAACACACCCATTATAAAGAAATCACATTAGGATTCTCTTTTTAAGCTGTTCCTTAAAACACCAGTGCTTAGGAAATCTATTGGAGGCAGAAGCAGTCAAGGGTAGCCTAGGGTTACTGTTAGGCATAGGGTTAGGCTTAGGGTACGGCTTAGGGTACGGGTTCGGGGAGGGGTTCGGGTACGGCGTAAGGTATGGGTTAGGGTTAGGGTTTGGGTTAGTGTTAGGGTTAGGGCTCGGTTTAGGGTACGGGTTAGGATTAGGGTACGTGTTAGGGTTAGGGTAGGGGTTAGGGTTAGGGTACGCGTTAGTGTTAGGGTAGGGGTTAGGGTTAGGGTACGTGTTAGGGTTAGGGTAGTTATTAAACCTATCATACTCTCTAGATAAACATTAGCACGTAAAGGAATATTATTTGGGGGTACAGCCATGGAGAAGAGTTTAGACACTAAGATAATATAAGGAACACACACATTATAAAGAAATCACATTAGGATTCTCTTTTTAAGCTGTTCCTTAAAACACTAGTGCTTAGGAAATCTATTGGAGGCAGAAGAAGTCAAGGTTAGCCTAGGGTTAGGGTTAGGCTTAGGGTTAGGCTTAGGGTACGGCTTAGGGTATGGGTTCGGGGAGGGCTTCGGGTACGGCGTAGGGTATGGGTTAGGGTTAGGGTTAGGGTTAGTGTTAGGGTTAGGGCTCGGTTTAGGGTACGGGTTAGGATTAGGGTACGTGTTAGGGTTAGGGTAGGGGTTAGGGTTAAGGTACGCGTTAGGGTTAGGGTAGTTATTAAACCTATCCCACTCTCTAGATACCCCTTAGCACGTAAAGGAATATTATTTGGGGGTCCAGCCATGGAGAAGAGTTTAGACACTAGGATAAGATAAGGAACACACCCATTATAAAGAAATCACATTAGGATTCTCTTTTTAAGCTGTTCCTTAAAACACTAGTGCTTAGGAAATCTGTTGGAGGCAGAAGCAGTCAAGGGTAGCCTAGGGTTAGGGTTAGGCTTAGGGTTAGGCTTAGGGTACGGCTTAGGGTACGGGTTCGGGGAGGGCTTCGGGTACGGCGTAGGGTATGGGTTAGTGTTAGGGTTAGGGTTAGTGTTAGGGTTAGGGCTCGGTTTAGGGTACGGGTTAGGATTAGGGTACGTGTTAGGGTTAGGTTAGGGGTTAGGGTTAGGGTACGCGTTAGGGTTAGGGTAGTTATTAAACCTATCCCACTCTCTAGATACCCCTTAGCACGTAAAGGAATATTATTTGGGGGTCCAGCCATGGAGAAGACTTTAGACACTAAGATAATATAAGGAACACACACATTATAAAGAAATCACATTAGGATTCTCTTTTTAAGCTGTTCCTTAAAACACTAGTTCTTAGGAAATCTATTGGAGGCAGAAGCAGTCAAGGGTAGCCTAGGGTTAGGGTTAGGCTTAGGGTTAGGCTTAGGGTACGGCTTAGGGTACGGGTTCAGGGAGGGCTTCGGGTACGGCATAGGGTATGGGTTAGGGTTAGGGTTAGGGTTAGTGTTAGGGTTAGGACTCGGTTTAGGGTACGGGTTAGGATTAGGGTACGTGTTAGGGTTAGGGTAGGGGTTAGGGTTATGGTACGCGTTAGGGTTAGGGTAGTGATTAAACCTATCCCACTCTCTAGATACCCCTTAGCACATAAAGGAATATTATTTGGGGGTCCAGCCATGGAGAAGAGTTTAAACACTAGGATTAGATAAGGAACACACCCATTATAAAGAAATCACATTAGGATTCTCTTTTTAAGCTGTTCCTTAAAACACTAGTGCTTAGGAAATCTATTGGAGGCAGAAGCAGTCAAGGGTAGCCTAGGGTTAGGGTTAGGCTTAGGTTTAGGCTTAGGGTACGGCTTAGGGTACGGTTTCGGGGAGGGCTTCGGGTACGGCGTAGGGTATGGGTTAGGGTTAGTGTTAGGGTTAGTGTTAGGGTTAGGGCTCGGTTTAGGGTACGGGTTAGGATTAGGGTACCTGTTAGGGTTAGGGTAGCGGTTAGCGTTAGGGTACGCGTTAGGGTTAGGGTAGTTATGAAACCTATCCCACTCTGTAGTTACCCCTTAGCACGTAAAGGAATATTATTTGGGGGTCCAGCCATGGAGAAGAGTTTAGACTCTAAGATAATATAAGGAACACACACATTATAAAGAAATCACATTAGGATTCTCTTTTTAAGCTGTTCCTTAAAACACTAGTGCTTAGGAAATCTATTGGAGGCAGAAGCAGTCAAGGGTAGCCTAGGGTTAGGGTTAGGCTTAGGGGTAGGCTTAGGGTACGGCTTAGGGTACGGGTTCGGGGAGGGCTTCGGGTGCGGCGTAGGGTATGGGTTAGGGTTAGGGTTAGGGTTAGTGTTAGGGTTAGGGCTCGGTTTAGGGTACGGGTTAGGATTAGGGTACGTGTTAGGGTTAGGGTAGGGGTTAGGGTTATGATACGCGTTAGGGTTAGGGTAGTGATTAAACCTATCCCACTCTCTAGATACCCCTTAGCACGTAAAGGAATATTATTTGGGGGTCCAGCCATGGAGAAGAGTTTAGACACTAAGATAATATAAGGAACACACACATTATAAAGAAATCACATTAGGATTCTCTTTTTAAGCTGTTCCTTAAAACACTAGTGCTTAGGAAATCTATTGGAGGCAGAAGCAGTCAAGGGTAGCCTAGGGTTAGGGTTAGGCTTAGGGTTAGGCTTAGGGTACGGCTTAGGGTACGGGTTCGGGGAGGGCTTCGGGTACGGCGTAGGGTATGGGTTAGGGTTAGGGTTAGGGTTGGTGTTAGGGTTAGGGTTCGGTTTAGGGTACGGGTTAGGATTAGGGTACGTGTTAGGGTTAGGGTAGGGGTTAGGGTTAGGGTACGCGTTAGGGTTAGGGTAGTTATTAAACCTATCCCTCTCTCTAGATACCCCTTAGCACGTAAAGGAATATTATTTGGGTGTCCAGCCATGGAGAAGAGTTTAGACACTAAGATAATATAAGGAACACACACATTATAAAGAAATCACATTAGGATTCTCTTTTTAAGCTGTTCCTTAAAACACTAGTGCTTAGGAAATCTATTGGAGGCAGAAGCAGTCAAGGGTAGCCTAGGGATAGGGTTAGGCTTAGGGTTAGGCTTAGGGTACGGCTTAGGGTACGGGTTCGGGGAGGGCTTCGGGTACGGCGTAGGGTATGGGTTAGGGTTAGGGTTAGGGTTAGTGTTAGGGTTAGGACTCGGTTTAGGGTACGGGTTAGGATTAGGGTACGTGTTAGGGTTAGGGTAGGGGTTAGGGTTATGGTACGCGTTAGGGTTAGGGTAGTGATTAAACCTATCCCACTCTCTAGATACCCCTTAGCACATAAAGGAATATTATTTGGGGGTCCAGCCATGGAGAAGAGTTTAGACACTAGGATTAGATAAGGAACACACCCATTATAAAGAAATCACATTAGGATTCTCTTTTTAAGCTGTTCCTTAAAACACTAGTGCTTAGGAAATCTATTGGAGGCAGAAGCAGTCAAGGGTAGCCTAGGGTTAGGGTTAGGCTTAGGTTTAGGCTTAGGGTACGGCTTAGGGTACGGTTTCGGGGAGGGCTTCGGGTACGGCGTAGGGTATGGGTTAGGGTTAGGGTTAGGGTTAGTGTTAGGGTTAGGGCTCGGTTTAGGGTACGGGTTAGGATTAGGGTACCTGTTAGGGTTAGGGTAGCGGTTAGCGTTAGGGTACGCGTTAGGGTTAGGGTAGTTATTAAACCTATCCCACTCTCTAGTTACCCCTTAGCACGTAAAGGAATATTATTTGGGGGTCCAGCCATGGAGAAGAGTTTAGACACTAGGATAAGATAAGGAACACACCCATTATAAAGAAATCACATTAGGATTCTCTTTTTAAGCTGTTCCTTAAAACACTAGTGCTTAGGAAATCTATTGGAGGCAAAAGCAGTCAAGGGTAGCCTACGGTTAGGGTTAGGCTTTGGGTTAGGCTTAGGGTACGGCTTAGGGTACGGGTTCGGGGAGGGCTTCGGGTACGGCGTAGGGTATGGGTTAGGGTTAGGGTTAGTGTTAGGGTTAGGGCTCGGTTTAGGGTACGGGTTAGGATTAGGGTACGTGTTAGGGTTAGGGTAGGGGTTAGGGTTAGGGTACGCGTTAGGGTTAGGGTAGTTATTAAACCTATCCCACTCTCTAGATACCCCTTAGCACGTAAAGGAATATTATTTGGGGGTCCAGCCATGGAGAAGAGTTTAGACTCTAAGATAGTATAAGGAACACACACATTATAAAGAAATCACATTAGGATTCTCTTTTTAAGCTGTTCCTTAAAACACTAGTGCTTAGGAAATCTATTGGAGGCAGAAGCAGTCAAGGGTAGCCTAGGGTTAGGGTTAGGCTTAGGGGTAGGCTTAGGGTACGGCTTAGGTTACGGGTGCGGGGAGGGCTTCGGGTGCGGCGTAGGGTATGGTTTAGGGTTAGGGTTAGGGTTAGTGTTAGGGTTAGGGCTCGGTTTAGGGTACGGGTTAGGATTAGGGTACGTGTTAGGGTTAGGGTAGGGGTTAGGGTTAGGGTACGCGTTAGGGTTAGGGTAGTGATTAAACCTATCCCACTCTCTAGATACCCCTTAGCACATAAAGGAATATTATTTGGGGGTCCAGCCATGGAGAAGAGTTTAGACACTAGGATTAGATAAGGAACACACCCATTATAAAGAAATCACATTAGGATTCTCTTTTTAAGCTGTTCCTTAAAACACTAGTGCTTAGGAAATCTATTGGAGGCAGAAGCAGTCAAGGGTAGCGTAGGGTTAGTGTTAGGCATATGGTTAGGCTTAGGGTACGGCTTAGGGTACGGGTTCGAGGAGGGGTTCGGGTACGGCGTAATGTATGGGTTAGGATTAGGGTTTGGGTTAGTGTTACTTTTAGGGCTCGGTTTAGGATACGGGTTAGGATTAGGGTACGTGTTAGGGTTAGGGTAGGGGTTAGGGTTAGGGTACGCGTTAGTGTTAGGGTAGGGGTTAGGGTTAGGGTATGTGTTAGGGTTAGGGTAGTTATTAAACCTATCATACTCTCTAGATAAACATTAGCACGTAAAGGAATATTATTTGGGGGTCCAGCCATGGAGAAGAGTTTAGACACTAGGATAAGATAAGGAACACACCCATTATAAAGAAATCACATTAGGATTCTCTTTTTAAGCTGTTCCTTAAAACACTAGTGCTTAGGAAATCTATTGGAGGCAGAAGAAGTCAAGGGTAGCCTAGGGTTAGGGTTAGGCTTAGGGTTAGGCTTAGGGTACGGCTTAGGGTACGGGTTCGGGGAGGGCTTCCGGTACGGCGTAGGGTATGGGTTAGGGTTAGGGTTAGGGTTAGTGTTAGGGTTAGGGCTCGGTTTAGGGTACGGGTTAGGATTAGGGTACGTGTTAGGGTTAGGGTAGGGGTTAGGGTTAGGGTACGCGTTAGGGTTAGGGTAGTTATTAAACCTATCCCACTCTCTAGATACCCCTTAGCACGTAAAGGAATATTATTTGGGGGTCCTGCCATGGAGAAGAGTTTAGACACTAGGATCAGATAAGAACACACCCATTATAAAGAAATCACATTAGGATTCTCTTTTTAAGCTGTTCCTTAAAACACTAGTGCTTAGGAAATCTATTGGAGGCAGAAGCAGTCAAGGGTAGCCTAGGGTTAGGGTTAGGCTTAGGGTTAGGCTTAGGGTACGGCTTAGGGTACGGGTTCGGGGAGGGCTTCGGGTACGGCGTAGGGTATGGGTTAGGGTTAGGGTTAGGGTTAGTGTTAGGGTTAGGACTCGGTTTAGGGTACGGGTTAGGATTAGGGTACGTGTTAGGGTTAGGGTAGGGGTTAGGGTTATGGTACGCGTTAGGGTTAGGGTAGTGATTAAACCTATCCCACTCTCTAGATACCCCTTAGCACATAAAGGAATATTATTTGGGGGTCCAGCCATGGAGAAGAGTTTAGACACTAGGATTAGGTAAGGAACACACCCATTATAAAGAAATCACATTAGGATTCTCTTTTTAAGCTGTTCCTTAAAACACTAGTGCTTAGGAAATCTATTGGAGGCAGAAGCAGTCAAGGGTAGCCTAGGGTTAGGGTTAGGCTTAGGTTTAGGCTTAGGGTACGGCTTAGGGTACGGTTTCGGGGAGGGCTTTGGGTACGGCGTAGGGTATGGGTTAGGGTTAGTGTTAGGGTTAGTGTTAGGGTTAGGGCTCGGTTTAGGTTACGGGTTAGGATTAGGGTACCTGTTAGGGTTAGGGTAGCGGTTAGCGTTAGGGTACGCGTTAGGGTTAGGGTAGTTATTAAACCT
Source organism: Balaenoptera physalus (assembly GCF_965194825.1). NCBI lineage: Eukaryota > Metazoa > Chordata > Mammalia > Artiodactyla > Balaenopteridae > Balaenoptera > Balaenoptera physalus. The sequence goes on along the minus strand of NW_028126360.1, from coordinate 445,298 downwards.
ATCCCACTCTCTAGTTACCCCTTAGCACGTAAAGGAATATTATTTGGGGGTCCAGCCATGGAGAAGAGTTTAGACACTAGGATAAGATAAGGAACACACCCATTATAAAGAAATCACATTAGGATTCTCTTTTTAAGCTGTTCCTTAAAACTCTAGTGCTTAGGAAATCTATTGGAGGCAGAAGCAGTCAAGGGTAGCCTAGGGTTAGGGTTAGGCTTAGGGTTAGGCTTAGGGTACGGCTTAGGGTACGGGTTCGGGGAGGGCTTCGGGTATGGCGTAGGGTATGGGTTAGGGTTAGGGTTAGGGTTAGTGTTAGGGTTAGGGCTCGGTTTAGGGTACGGGTTAGGATTAGGGTACGTGTTAGGGTTAGGGTAGGGGTTAGGGTTAGGGTACGCGTTAGGGTTAGGGTAGTTATTAAACGTATCCCTCTCTCTAGATACCCCTTAGCACGTAAAGGAATATTATTTGGGTGTCCAGCCATGGAGAAGAGTTTAGACACTAAGATAATATAAGGAACACACACATTATAAAGAAATCACATTAGGATTCTCTTTTTAAGCTGTTCCTTAAAACACTAGTGCTTAGGAAATCTATTGGAGGCAGAAGCAGTCAAGGGTAGCCTAGGGTTAGGGTTAGGCTTAGGGTTAGGCTTAGGGTACGGCTTAGGGTACGGGTTCGGGGAGGGCTTCGGGTGCGGCGTAGGGTATGGGTTAGGGTTAGGGTTAGGGTTAGTGTTAGGGTTAGGGCTCGGTTTAGGGTACGGGTTAGGATTAGGGTACGTGTTAGGGTTAGGGTAGGGGTTAGGGTTATGATACGCGTTAGGGTTAGGGTAGTGATTAAACCTATCCCACTCTCTAGATACCCCTTAGCACGTAAAGGAATATTATTTGGGGGTCCAGCCATGGAGAAGAGTTTAGACACTAAGATAATATAAGGAACACACACATTATAAAGAAATCACATTAGGATTCTCTTTTTAAGCTGTTCCTTAAAACACTAGTGCTTAGGAAATCTATTGGAGGCAGAAGCAGTCAAGGGTAGCCTAGGGTTAGGGTTAGGCTTAGGGTTAGGCTTAGGGTACGGCTTAGGGTACGGGTTCGGGGAGGGCTTCGGGTACGGCGTAGGGTATGGGTTAGGGTTAGGGTTAGGGTTGGTGTTAGGGTTAGGGTTCGGTTTAGGGTACGGGTTAGGATTAGGGTACGTGTTAGGGTTAGGGTAGGGGTTAGGGTTAGGGTACGCGTTAGGGTTAGGGTAGTTATTAAACCTATCCCTCTCTCTAGATACCCCTTAGCACGTAAAGGAATATTATTTGGGTGTCCAGCCATGGAGAAGAGTTTAGACACTAAGATAATATAAGGAACACACACATTATAAAGAAATCACATTAGGATTCTCTTTTTAAGCTGTTCCTTAAAACACTAGTGCTTAGGAAATCTATTGGAGGCAGAAGCAGTCAAGGGTAGCCTAGGGATAGGGTTAGGCTTAGGGTTAGGCTTAGGGTACGGCTTAGGGTACGGGTTCGGGGAGGGCTTCGGGTACGGCGTAGGGTATGGGTTAGGGTTAGGGTTAGGGTTAGTGTTAGGGTTAGGACTCGGTTTAGGGTACGGGTTAGGATTAGGGTACGTGTTAGGGTTAGGGTAGGGGTTAGGGTTATGGTACGCGTTAGGGTTAGGGTAGTGATTAAACCTATCCCACTCTCTAGATACCCCTTAGCACATAAAGGAATATTATTTGGGGGTCCAGCCATGGAGAAGAGTTTAGACACTAGGATTAGATAAGGAACACACCCATTATAAAGAAATCACATTAGGATTCTCTTTTTAAGCTGTTCCTTAAAACACTAGTGCTTAGGAAATCTATTGGAGGCAGAAGCAGTCAAGGGTAGCCTAGGGTTAGGGTTAGGCTTAGGTTTAGGCTTAGGGTACGGCTTAGGGTACGGTTTCGGGGAGGGCTTCGGGTACGGCGTAGGGTATGGGTTAGGGTTAGGGTTAGGGTTAGTGTTAGGGTTAGGGCTCGGTTTAGGGTACGGGTTAGGATTAGGGTACCTGTTAGGGTTAGGGTAGCGGTTAGCGTTAGGGTACGCGTTAGGGTTAGGGTAGTTATTAAACCTATCCCACTCTCTAGTTACCCCTTAGCACGTAAAGGAATATTATTTGGGGGTCCAGCCATGGAGAAGAGTTTAGACACTAGGATAAGATAAGGAACACACCCATTATAAAGAAATCACATTAGGATTCTCTTTTTAAGCTGTTCCTTAAAACACTAGTGCTTAGGAAATCTATTGGAGGCAAAAGCAGTCAAGGGTAGCCTACGGTTAGGGTTAGGCTTTGGGTTAGGCTTAGGGTACGGCTTAGGGTACGGGTTCGGGGAGGGCTTCGGGTACGGCGTAGGGTATGGGTTAGGGTTAGGGTTAGTGTTAGGGTTAGGGCTCGGTTTAGGGTACGGGTTAGGATTAGGGTACGTGTTAGGGTTAGGGTAGGGGTTAGGGTTAGGGTACGCGTTAGGGTTAGGGTAGTTATTAAACCTATCCCACTCTCTAGATACCCCTTAGCACGTAAAGGAATATTATTTGGGGGTCCAGCCATGGAGAAGAGTTTAGACTCTAAGATAGTATAAGGAACACACACATTATAAAGAAATCACATTAGGATTCTCTTTTTAAGCTGTTCCTTAAAACACTAGTGCTTAGGAAATCTATTGGAGGCAGAAGCAGTCAAGGGTAGCCTAGGGTTAGGGTTAGGCTTAGGGGTAGGCTTAGGGTACGGCTTAGGTTACGGGTGCGGGGAGGGCTTCGGGTGCGGCGTAGGGTATGGTTTAGGGTTAGGGTTAGGGTTAGTGTTAGGGTTAGGGCTCGGTTTAGGGTACGGGTTAGGATTAGGGTACGTGTTAGGGTTAGGGTAGGGGTTAGGGTTAGGGTACGCGTTAGGGTTAGGGTAGTGATTAAACCTATCCCACTCTCTAGATACCCCTTAGCACATAAAGGAATATTATTTGGGGGTCCAGCCATGGAGAAGAGTTTAGACACTAGGATTAGATAAGGAACACACCCATTATAAAGAAATCACATTAGGATTCTCTTTTTAAGCTGTTCCTTAAAACACTAGTGCTTAGGAAATCTATTGGAGGCAGAAGCAGTCAAGGGTAGCGTAGGGTTAGTGTTAGGCATATGGTTAGGCTTAGGGTACGGCTTAGGGTACGGGTTCGAGGAGGGGTTCGGGTACGGCGTAATGTATGGGTTAGGATTAGGGTTTGGGTTAGTGTTACTTTTAGGGCTCGGTTTAGGATACGGGTTAGGATTAGGGTACGTGTTAGGGTTAGGGTAGGGGTTAGGGTTAGGGTACGCGTTAGTGTTAGGGTAGGGGTTAGGGTTAGGGTATGTGTTAGGGTTAGGGTAGTTATTAAACCTATCATACTCTCTAGATAAACATTAGCACGTAAAGGAATATTATTTGGGGGTCCAGCCATGGAGAAGAGTTTAGACACTAGGATAAGATAAGGAACACACCCATTATAAAGAAATCACATTAGGATTCTCTTTTTAAGCTGTTCCTTAAAACACTAGTGCTTAGGAAATCTATTGGAGGCAGAAGAAGTCAAGGGTAGCCTAGGGTTAGGGTTAGGCTTAGGGTTAGGCTTAGGGTACGGCTTAGGGTACGGGTTCGGGGAGGGCTTCCGGTACGGCGTAGGGTATGGGTTAGGGTTAGGGTTAGGGTTAGTGTTAGGGTTAGGGCTCGGTTTAGGGTACGGGTTAGGATTAGGGTACGTGTTAGGGTTAGGGTAGGGGTTAGGGTTAGGGTACGCGTTAGGGTTAGGGTAGTTATTAAACCTATCCCACTCTCTAGATACCCCTTAGCACGTAAAGGAATATTATTTGGGGGTCCTGCCATGGAGAAGAGTTTAGACACTAGGATCAGATAAGAACACACCCATTATAAAGAAATCACATTAGGATTCTCTTTTTAAGCTGTTCCTTAAAACACTAGTGCTTAGGAAATCTATTGGAGGCAGAAGCAGTCAAGGGTAGCCTAGGGTTAGGGTTAGGCTTAGGGTTAGGCTTAGGGTACGGCTTAGGGTACGGGTTCGGGGAGGGCTTCGGGTACGGCGTAGGGTATGGGTTAGGGTTAGGGTTAGGGTTAGTGTTAGGGTTAGGACTCGGTTTAGGGTACGGGTTAGGATTAGGGTACGTGTTAGGGTTAGGGTAGGGGTTAGGGTTATGGTACGCGTTAGGGTTAGGGTAGTGATTAAACCTATCCCACTCTCTAGATACCCCTTAGCACATAAAGGAATATTATTTGGGGGTCCAGCCATGGAGAAGAGTTTAGACACTAGGATTAGGTAAGGAACACACCCATTATAAAGAAATCACATTAGGATTCTCTTTTTAAGCTGTTCCTTAAAACACTAGTGCTTAGGAAATCTATTGGAGGCAGAAGCAGTCAAGGGTAGCCTAGGGTTAGGGTTAGGCTTAGGTTTAGGCTTAGGGTACGGCTTAGGGTACGGTTTCGGGGAGGGCTTTGGGTACGGCGTAGGGTATGGGTTAGGGTTAGTGTTAGGGTTAGTGTTAGGGTTAGGGCTCGGTTTAGGTTACGGGTTAGGATTAGGGTACCTGTTAGGGTTAGGGTAGCGGTTAGCGTTAGGGTACGCGTTAGGGTTAGGGTAGTTATTAAACCTATCCCACTCTCTAGTTACCCCTTAGCACGTAAAGGAATATTATTTGGGGGTCCAGCCATGGAGAAGAGTTTAGACACTAGGATAAGATAAGGAACACACCCATTATAAAGAAATCACATTAGGATTCTCTTTTTAAGCTGTTCCTTAAAACTCTAGTGCTTAGGAAATCTATTGGAGGCAGAAGCAGTCAAGGGTAGCCTAGGGTTAGGGTTAGGCTTAGGGTTAGGCTTAGGGTACGGCTTAGGGTACGGGTTCGGGGAGGGCTTCGGGTACGGCGTAGGGTATGGGTTAGGGTTAGGGTTAGGGTTAGTGTTAGGGTTAGGGCTCGGTTTAGGGTACGGGTTAGGATTAGGGTACGTGTTAGGGTTAGGGTAGGGGTTAGGGTTAGGGTACGCGTTAGGGTTAGGGTAGTTATTAAACGTATCCCTCTCTCTAGATACCCCTTAGCACGTAAAGGAATATTATTTGGGTGTCCAGCCATGGAGAAGAGTTTAGACACTAAGATAATATAAGGAACACACACATTATAAAGAAATCACATTAGGATTCTCTTTTTAAGCTGTTCCTTAAAACACTAGTGCTTAGGAAATCTATTGGAGGCAGAAGCAGTCAAGGGTAGCCTAGGGTTAGGGTTAGGCTTAGGGTTAGGCTTAGGGTACGGCTTAGGGTACGGGTTCGGGGAGGGCTTCGGGTACGGCGTAGGGTATGGGTTAGGGTTAGGGTTAGGGTTAGTGTTAGGGTTAGGACTCGGTTTAGGGTACGGGTTAGGATTAGGGTACGTGTTAGGGTTAGGGTAGGGGTTAGGGTTATGGTACGCGTTAGGGTTAGGGTAGTGATTAAACCTATCCCACTCTCTAGATACCCCTTAGCACATAAAGGAATATTATTTGGGGGTCCAGCCATGGAGAAGAGTTTAGACACTAGGATTAGATAAGGAACACACCCATTATAAAGAAATCACATTAGGATTCTCTTTTTAAGCTGTTCCTTAAAACACTAGTGCTTAGGAAATCTATTGGAGGCAGAAGCAGTCAAGGGTAGCCTAGGATTAGGGTTAGGCTTAGGGTTAGGCTTAGGGTACGGCTTAGGGTACGGTTTCGGGGAGGGCTTCGGGTACGGCGTAGGGTATGGGTTAGGGTTAGTGTTAGGGTTAGTGTTAGGGTTAGGGCTCGGTTTAGGGTACGGGTTAGGATTAGGGTACCTGTTAGGGTTAGGGTAGCGGTTAGCGTTAGGGTACGCGTTAGGGTTAGGGTAGTTATTAAACCTATCCCACTCTCTAGTTACCCCTTAGCACGTAAAGGAATATTATTTGGGGGTCCAGCCATGGAGAAGAGTTTAGACACTAGGATAAGATAAGGAACACACCCATTATAAAGAAATCACATTAGGATTCTCTTTTTAAGCTGTTCCTTAAAACACTAGTGCTTAGGAAATCTATTGGAGGCAAAAGCAGTCAAGGGTAGCCTACGGTTAGGGTTAGGCTTTGGGTTAGGCTTAGGGTACGGCTTAGGGTACGGGTTCGGGGAGGGCTTCGGGTACGGCGTAGGGTATGGGTTAGGGTTAGGGTTAGGGTTAGTGTTAGGGTTAGGGCTCGGTTTAGGGTACGGGTTAGGATTAGGGTACGTGTTAGGGTTAGGGTAGGGGTTAGGGTTAGGGTACGCGTTAGTGTTAGGGTAGGGGTTAGGGTTAGGGTACGTGTTAGGGTTAGGGTAGTTACTAAACCTATCATACTCTCTAGATAAACATTAGCACGTAAAGGAATATTATTTGGGGGTCCCGCCATGGAGAAGAGTTTAGACACTAGGATAAGATAAGGAACACACCCATTATAAAGAAATCACATTAGGATTCTCTTTTTAAGCTGTTCCTTAAAACACTAGTGCTTAGGAAATCTATTGGATGCAGAAAAAGTCAAGGGTAGCCTAGGGTTAGGGTTAGGCTTAGGGTTAGGCTTAGGGTACGGCTTAGGGTACGGGTTCGGGGAGGGCTTCGGGTACGGCGTAGGGTATGGGTTAGGGTTAGGGTTAGGGTTAGTGTTAGGGTTAGGGCTCGGTTTAGGGTACGGGTTAGGATTAGGGTATGTGTTAGGGTTAGGGTAGGGGTTAGGGTTAGGCTACGCGTTAGGGTTAGGGTAGTTATTAAACCTATCCCACTCTCTAGATACCCCTTAGCACGTAAAGGAATATTATTTGGGGGTCCAGCCATGGAGAAGAGTTTAGACTCTAAGATAATATAAGGAACACACACATTATAAAGAAATCACATTAGGATTCTCTTTTTAAGCTGTTCCTTAAAACACTAGTGCTTAGGAAATCTATTGGAGGCAGAAGCAGTCAAGGGTAGCCTAGGGTTAGGGTTAGGCTTAGGGTTAGGCTTAGGGTACGGCTTAGGGTACGGGTTCGGGGAGGGTTTCGTGTGCGGCGTAGGGTATGGGTTAGGGTTAGGGTTAGGGTTAGTGTTAGGGTTAGGGCTCGGTTTAGGGTACGGGTTAGGATTAGGGTACGTGTTAGGGTTAGGGTAGGGGTTAGGGTTATGATACGCGTTAGGGTTAGGGTAGTGATTAAACCTATCCCACTCTCTAGATACCCCTTAGCACGTAAAGGAATATTATTTGGGGGTCCAGCCATGGAGAAGAGTTTAGACACTAAGATAATATAAGGAACACACACATTATAAAGAAATCACATTAGGATTCTCTTTTTAAGCTGTTCCTTAAAACACTAGTACTTAGGAAATCTATTGGAGGCAGAAGCAGTCAAGGGTAGCCTAGGGTTAGGGTTAGGGTTAGGGTTAGGCTTAGGGTACGGCTTAGGTTACGGGTTCGGGGAGGGCTTCGGGTACGGCGTAGGGTATGGGTTAGGGTTAGGGTTAGGGTTAGTGTTAGGGTTAGGGCTCGGTTTAGGGTACGGGTTAGGATTAGGGTACGTGTGAGGGTTATGGTAGGGGTTAGGGTTAGGGTACGCGTTAGGGTTAGGGTAGTTATTAAACCTATCCCACTTTCTAGATACCCCTTAGCACGTAAAGGAATATTATTTGGGGGTCCAGCCATGGAGAAGAGTTTAGACACTAAGATAATATAAGGAACACACACATTATAAAGAAATCACATTAGGATTCTCTTTTTAAGCTGTTCCTTAAAACACTAGTGCTTAGGAAATCTATTGGAGGCAGAAGCAGTGAAGGGTAGCCTAGGGTTAGGGTTAGGCTTAGGGTTAGGCTTAGGGTACGGCTTAGGGTACGGGTTCGGGGAGGGCTTCGGGTAAGGCGTAGGGTATGGGTTAGGGTTAGGGTTAGGGTTAGTGTTAGGGTTAGGGCTCGGTTTAGGGTACGGGTTAGGATTAGGGTACGTGTTAGGGTTAGGGTAGGGGTTAGGGTTAGGGTACGCGTTAGGGTTAGGGTAGTGATTAAACCTATCCCACTCTCTAGATACCCCTTAGCACATAAAGGAATATTATTTGGGGGTCCAGCCATGGAGAAGAGTTTAGACACTAGGATTAGATAAGGAACACACCCATTATAAAGAAATCACATTAGGATTCTCTTTTTAAGCTGTTCCTTAAAACACTAGTGCTTAGGAAATCTATTGGAGGCAAAAGCAGTCAAGGGTAGCCTAGGGTTAGGGTTAGGGTTAGGCTTAGGGTACGGCTTAGGGTACGGGTTCGGCGAGGGGTTCGGGTACGGCGTAATGTATGGGTTAGGATTAGGGTTTGGGTTAGTGTGAGTTTTAGGGCTCGGTTTAGGGTACGGGTTAGGATTAGGGTACGTGTTAGGGTTAGGGTAGGGGTTAGGTTTAGGGTACGCGTTAGTGTTAGGGTAGGGGTTAGGGTTAGGGTATGTGTTAGGGTTAGGGTAGTTATTAAACCTATCATACTCTCTAGATAAACATTAGCACGTAAAGGAATATTATTTGGGGGTCCAGCCATGGAGAATAGTTTAGACACTAGGATAAGATAAGGAACACACCCATTATAAAGAAATCACATTAGGATTCTCTTTTTAAGCTGTTCCTTAAAACACTAGTGCTTAGGAAATCTATTGGAGGCAGAAGAAGTCAAGGGTAGCCTAGGGTTAGGGTTAGGCTTAGGGTTAGGCTTAGGGTACGGCTTAGGGTACGGTTTCGGGGAGGGCTTCGGGTACGGCGTAGGGTATGGGTTAGGGTTAGTGTTAGGGTTAGTGTTAGGGTTAGGGCTCGGTTTAGGGTACGGGTTAGGATTAGGGTACCTGTTAGGGTTAGGGTAGCGGTTAGCGTTAGGGTACGCGTTAGGGTTAGGGTTGTTATTAAACCTATCCCACTCTCTAGTTACCCCTTAGCACGTAAAGGAATATTATTTGGGGGTCCAGCCATGGAGAAGAGTTTAGACACTAGGATAAGATAAGGAACACACCCATTATAAAGAAATCACATTAGGATTCTCTTTTTAAGCTGTTCCTTAAAACACTAGTGCTTAGGAAATCTATTGGAGGCAAAAGCAGTCAAGGGTAGCCTACGGTTAGGGTTAGGCTTTGGGTTAGGCTTAGGGTACGGCTTAGGGTACGGGTTCGGGGAGGGCTTCGGGTACGGCGTAGGGTATGGGTTAGGGTTAGGGTTAGGGTTAGTGTTAGGGTTAGGGCTCGGTTTAGGGTACGGGTTAGGATTAGGGTACGTGTTAGGGTTAGGGTAGGGGTTAGGGTTAGGGTACGCGTTAGTGTTAGGGTAGGGGTTAGGGTTAGGGTACGTGTTAGGGTTAGGGTAGTTACTAAACCTATCATACTCTCTAGATAAACATTAGCACGTAAAGGAATATTATTTGGGGGTCCAGCCATGGAGAAGAGTTTAGACACTAGGATAAGATAAGGAACACACCCATTATAAAGAAATCACATTAGGATTCTCTTTTTAAGCTGTTCCTTAAAACACTAGTGCTTAGGAAATCTATTGGAGTCAGAAGAAGTCAAGGGTAGCCTAGGGTTAGGGTTAGGCTTAGGGTTAGGCTTAGGGTACGGCTTAGGGTACGGGTTCGGGGAGGGCTTCGGGTACGGCGTAGGGTATGGGTTAGGGTTAGGGTTAGGGTTAGTGTTAGGGTTAGGGCTCGGTTTAGGGTACGGGTTAGGATTAGGGTACGTGTTAGGGTTAGGGTAGGGGTTAGGGTTAGGGTACGCGTTAGGGTTAGGGTAGTTATTAAACCTATCCCACTCTCTAGATACCCCTTAGCACGTAAAGGAATATTATTTGGGGGTCCAGCCATGGAGAAGAGTTTAGACTCTAAGATAATATAAGGAACACACACATTATAAAGAAATCACATTAGGATTCTCTTTTTAAGCTGTTCCTTAAAACACTAGTGCTTAGGAAATCTATTGGAGGCAGAAGCAGTCAAGGGTAGCCTAGGGTTAGGGTTAGGCTTAGGGGTAGGCTTAGGGTACGGCTTAGGTTACGGGTTCGGGGAGGGCTTCGGGTGCGGCGTAGGGTATGGGTTAGGGTTAGGGTTAGGGTTAGTGTTAGGGTTAGGGCTCGGTTTAGGGTAAGGGTTAGGATTAGGGTACGTGTTAGGGTTAGGGTAGGGGTTAGGGTTATGATACGCGTTAGGGTTAGGGTAGTGATTAAACCTATCCCACTCTCTAGATACCCCTTAGCACGTAAAGGAATATTATTTGGGGGTCCAGCCATGGAGAAGAGTTTAGACACTAAGATAATATAAGGAACACACACATTATAAAGAAATCACATTAGGATTCTCTTTTTAAGCTGTTCCTTAAAACACTAGTACTTAGGAAATCTATTGGAGGCAGAAGCAGTCAAGGGTAGCCTAGGGTTAGGGTTAGGGTTAGGGTTAGGCTTAGGGTACGGCTTAGGGTACGGGTTCGGGGAGGGCTTCGGGTACGGCGTAGGGTATGGGTTAGGGTTAGGGTTAGGGTTAGTGTTAGGGTTAGGGCTCGGTTTAGGGTACGGGTTAGGATTAGGGTACGTGTGAGGGTTATGGTAGGGGTTAGGGTTAGGGTACGCGTTAGGGTTAGGGTAGTTATTAAACCTATCCCACTTTCTAGATACCCCTTAGCACGTAAAGGAATATTATTTGGGGGTCCAGCCATGGAGAAGAGTTTAGACACTAAGATAATATAAGGAACACACACATTATAAAGAAATCACATTAGGATTCTCTTTTTAAGCTGTTCCTTAAAACACTAGTGCTTAGGAAATCTATTGGAGGCAGAAGCAGTGAAGGGTAGCCTAGGGTTAGGGTTAGGCTTAGGGTTAGGCTTAGGGTACGGCTTAGGGTACGGGTTCGGGGAGGGCTTCGGGTAAGGCGTAGGGTATGGGTTAGGGTTAGGGTTAGGGTTAGTGTTAGGGTTAGGGCTCGGTTTAGGGTACGGGTTAGGATTAGGGTACGTGTTAGGGTTAGGGTAGGGGTTAGGGTTAGGGTACGCGTTAGGGTTAGGGTAGTGATTAAACCTATCCCACTCTCTAGATACCCCTTAGCACATAAAGGAATATTATTTGGGGGTCCAGCCATGGAGAAGAGTTTAGACACTAGGATTAGATAAGGAACACACCCATTATAAAGAAATCACATTAGGATTCTCTTTTTAAGCTGTTCCTTAAAACACTAGTGCTTAGGAAATCTATTGGAGGCAGAAGCAGTCAAGGGTAGCCTAGGGTTAGTGTTAGGCATAGGGTTAGGCTTAGGGTACGGCTTAGGGTACGGGTTCGGGGAGGGGTTCGGGTACGGCGTAATGTATGGGTTAGGATTAGGGTTTGGGTTAGTGTGAGTTTTAGGGCTCGGTTTAGGGTACGGGTTAGGATTAGGGTACGTGTTAGGGTTAGGGTAGGGGTTAGGGTTAGGGTACGCGTTAGTGTTAGGGTAGGGGTTAGGGTTAGGGTATGTGTTAGGGTTAGGGTAGTTATTAAACCTATCATACTCTCTAGATAAACATTAGCACGTAAAGGAATATTATTTGGGGGTCCAGCCATGGAGAATAGTTTAGACACTAGGATAAGATAAGGAACACACCCATTATAAAGAAATCACATTAGGATTCTCTTTTTAAGCTGTTCCTTAAAACACTAGTGCTTAGGAAATCTATTGGAGGCAGAAGAAGTCAAGGGTAGCCTAGGGTTAGGGTTAGGCTTAGGGTTAGGCTTAGGGTACGGCTTAGGGTACGGTTTCGGGGAGGGCTTCGGGTACGGCGTAGGGTATGGGTTAGGGTTAGTGTTAGGGTTAGTGTTAGGGTTAGGGCTCGGTTTAGGGTACGGGTTAGGATTAGGGTACCTGTTAGGGTTAGGGTAGCGGTTAGCGTTAGGGTACGCGTTAGGGTTAGGGTAGTTATTAAACCTATCCCACTCTCTAGTTACCCCTTAGCACGTAAAGGAATATTATTTGGGGGTCCAGCCATGGAGAAGAGTTTAGACACTAGGATAAGATAAGGAACACACCCATTATAAAGAAATCACATTAGGATTCTCTTTTTAAGCTGTTCCTTAAAACACTAGTGCTTAGGAAATCTATTGGAGGCAAAAGCAGTCAAGGGTAGCCTACGGTTAGGGTTAGGCTTTGGGTTAGGCTTAGGGTACGGCTTAGGGTACGGGTTCGGGGAGGGCTTCGGGTACGGCGTAGGGTATGGGTTAGGGTTAGGGTTAGGGTTAGTGTTAGGGTTAGGGCTCGGTTTAGGGTACGGGTTAGGATTAGGGTACGTGTTAGGGTTAGGGTAGGGGTTAGGGTTAGGGTACGCGTTAGGGTTAGGGTAGTTATTAAACTTATCCCACTCTCTAGATACCCCTTAGCACGTAAAGGAATATTATTTGGGGGTCCAGCCATGGAGAAGAGTTTAGACTCTAAGATAATATAAGGAACACACACATTATAAAGAAATCACATTAGGATTCTCTTTTTAAGCTGTTCCTTAAAACACTAGTGCTTAGGAAATCTATTGGAGGCAGAAGCAGTCAAGGGTAGCCTAGGGTTAGGGTTAGGCTTAGGAGTAGGCTTAGGGTACGGCTTAGGGTACGGGTTCGGGGAGGGCTTCGGGTGCGGCGTAGGGTATGGGTTAGGGTTAGGGTTAGGGTTAGTGTTAGGGTTAGGGCTCGGTTTAGGGTACGGGTTAGGATTAGGGTACGTGTTAGGGTTAGGGTAGGGGTTAGGGTTATGATACGCGTTAGGGTTAGGGTAGTGATTAAACCTATCCCACTCTCTAGATAGCCCTTAGCACGTAAAGGAATATTATTTGGGGGTCCAGCCATGGAGAAGAGTTTAGACACTAAGATAATATAAGGAACACACACATTATAAAGAAATCACATTAGGATTGTCTTTTTAAGCTGTTCCTTAAAACACTAGTGCTTAGGAAATCTATTGGAGGCAGAAGCAGTCAAGGGTAGCCTAGGGTTAGGGTTAGGCTTAGGGTTAGGCTTAGGGTACGGCTTAGGGTACGGGTTCGGGGAGGGCTTCAGGTACGGCGTAGGGTATGGATTAGGGTTAGGGTTAGGGTTAGTGTTAGGGTTAGGGCTCGGTTTAGGGTACGGGTTAGGATTAGGGTACGTGTGAGGGTTATGGTAGGGGTTAGGGTTAGGGTACGCGTTAGGGTTAGGGTAGTTATTAAACCTATCCCACTTTCTAGATACCCCTTAGCACGTAAAGGAATATTATTTGGGGGTCCAGCCATGGAGAAGAATTTAGACACTAAGATAATATAAGGAACACACACATTATAAAGAAATCACATTAGGATTCTCTTTTTAAGCTGTTCCTTAAAACACTAGTGCTTAGGAAATCTATTGGAGGCAGAAGCAGTGAAGGGTAGCCTAGGGTTAGGGTTAGGCTTAGGGTTAGGCTTAGGGTACGGGTTCGGGGAGGGCTTCGGGTACGGCGTAGGGTATGGGTTAGGGTTAGGGTTAGGGTTAGTGTTAGGGTTAGGGCTCGGTTTAGGGTACGGGTTAGGATTAGGGTACGTGTTAGGGTTAGGGTAGGGGTTAGGGTTAGGTTACGCGTTAGGGTTAGGGTAGTGATTAAACCTATCCCACTCTCTAGATACCCCTTAGCACATAAAGGAATATTATTTGGGGGTCCAGCCATGGAGAAGAGTTTAGACACTAGGATTAGATAAGGAACACACCCATTATAAAGAAATCACATTAGGATTCTCTTTTTAAGCTGTTCCTTAAAACACTAGTGCTTAGGAAATCTATTGGAGGCAGAAGCAGTCAAGGGTAGCCTAGGATTAGGGTTAGGCTTAGGTTTAGGCTTAGGGTACGGCTTAGGGTACGGTTTCGGGGAGGGCTTCGGGTACGGCGTAGGGTATGGGTTAGGGTTAGTGTTAGGGTTAGTGTTAGGGTTAGGGCTCGGTTTAGGGTACGGGTTAGGATTAGGGTACCTGTTAGGGTTAGGGTAGCGGTTAGCGTTAGGGTACGCGTTAGGGTTAGGGTAGTTATTAAACCTATCCCACTCTCTAGTTACCCCTTAGCACGTAAAGGAATATTATTTGGGGGTCCAGCCATGGAGAAGAGTTTAGACACTAGGATAAGATAAGGAACACACCCATTATAAAGAAATCACATTAGGATTCTCTTTTTAAGCTGTTCCTTAAAACACTAGTGCTTAGGAAATCTATTGGAGGCAAAAGCAGTCAAGGGTAGCCTACGGTTAGGGTTAGGCTTTGGGTTAGGCTTAGGGTACGGCTTAGGGTACGGGTTCGGGGAGGGCTTCGGGTACGGCGTAGGGTATGGGTTAGGGTTAGGGTTAGGGTTAGTGTTAGGGTTAGGGCTCGGTTTAGGGTACGGGTTAGGATTAGGGTACGTGTTAGGGTTAGGGTAGGGGTTAGGGTTAGGGTACGCGTTAGTGTTAGGGTAGGGGTTAGGGTTAGGGTACGTGTTAGGGTTAGGGTAGTTACTAAACCTATCATACTCTCTAGATAAACATTAGCACGTAAAGGAATATTATTTGGGGGTCCAGCCATGGAGAAGAGTTTAGACACTAGGATAAGATAAGGAACAAACCCATTATAAAGAAATCACATTAGGATTCTCTTTTTAAGCTGTTCCTTAAAACACTAGTGCTTAGGAAATATATTGGAGGCAGAAGCAGTCAAGGGTAGCCTAGGGTTAGGGTTAGGGTTAGGGTAAGGCTTAGGGTACGGCTTAGGGTACGGGTTCGGGGAGGGCTTCGGGTACGGCGTAGGGTATGGGTTAGGGTTAGGGCTAGGGTTAGTGTTAGGGTTAGGGCTCGGTTTAGGGTACAGGTTAGGATTAGGGTACGTGTTAGGGTTAGGGTAGGGGTTAGGGTTAGGGTACGCGTTAGGGTTAGGGTAGTGATTAAACCTATCCCACTCTCTAGATACCCCTTAGCACATAAAGGAATATTATTTGGGGGTCCAGCCATGGAGAAGAGTTTAGACACTAGGATTAGATAAGGAACACACCCATTATAAAGAAATCACATTAGGATTCTCTTTTTAAGCTGTTCCTTAAAACACTAGTGCTTAGGAAATCTATTGGAGGCAGAAGCAGTCAAGGGTAGCCTAGGGTTAGTGTTAGGCATAGGGTTAGGCTTAGGGTACGGCTTAGGGTACGGGTTCGGGGAGGGGTTCGGGTACGGCGTAATGTATGGGTTAGGATTAGGGTTTGGGTTAGTGTGAGTTTTAGGGCTCGGTTTAGGGTACGGGTTAGGATTAGGGTACGTGTTAGGGTTAGGGTAGGGGTTAGGGTTAGGGTACGCGTTAGTGTTAGGGTAGGGGTTAGGGTTAGGGTATGTGTTAGGGTTAGGGTAGTTATTAAACCTATCATACTCTCTAGATAAACATTAGCACGTAAAGGAATATTATTTGGGGGTCCAGCCATGGAGAAGAGTTTAGACACTAGGATAAGATAAGGAACACACCCATTATAAAGAAATCACATTAGGATTCTCTTTTTAAGCTGTTCCTTAAAACACTAGTGCTTAGGAAATCTATTGGAGGCAGAAGAAGTCAAGGGTAGCCTAGGGTTAGGGTTAGGCTTAGGGTTAGGCTTAGGGTACGGCTTAGGGTACGGTTTCGGGGAGGGCTTCGGGTACGGCGTAGGGTATGGGTTAGGGTTAGTGTTAGGGTTAGTGTTAGGGTTAGGGCTCGGTTTAGTGTACGGGTTAGGATTAGGGTACCTGTTAGGGTTAGGGTAGCGGTTAGCGTTAGGGTACGCGTTAGGTTTAGGGTAGTTATTAAACCTATCCCACTCTCTAGTTACCCCTTAGCACGTAAAGGAATATTATTTGGGGGTCCAGCCATGGAGAAGAGTTTAGACACTAGGATAAGATAAGGAACACACCCATTATAAAGAAATCACATTAGGATTCTCTTTTTAAGCTGTTCCTTAAAACACTAGTGCTTAGGAAATCTATTGGAGGCAAAAGCAGTCAAGGGTAGCCTACGGTTAGGGTTAGGCTTTGGGTTAGGCTTAGGGTACGGCTTAGGGTACGGGTTCGGGGAGGGCTTCGGGTACGGCGTAGGGTATGGGTTAGGGTTAGGGTTAGGGTTAGTGTTAGGGTTAGGGCTCGGTTTAGGGTACGGGTTAGGATTAGGGTACGTGTTAGGGTTAGGGTAGGGGTTAGGGTTAGGGTACGCGTTAGTGTTAGGGTAGGGGTTAGGGTTAGGGTACGTGTTAGGGTTAGGGTAGTTACTAAACCTATCATACTCTCTAGATAAACATTAGCACGTAAAGGAATATTATTTGGGGGTCCAGCCATGGAGAAGAGTTTAGACACTAGGATAAGATAAGGAACACACCCATTATAAAGAAATCACATTAGGATTCTCTTTTTAAGCTGTTCCTTAAAACACTAGTGCTTAGGAAATCTATTGGAGTCAGAAGAAGTCAAGGGTAGCCTAGGGTTAGGGTTAGGCTTAGGGTTAGGCTTAGGGTACGGCTTAGGGTACGGGTTCGGGGAGGGCTTCGGGTACGGCGTAGGGTATGGGTTAGGGTTAGGGTTAGGGTTAGTGTTAGGGTTAGGGCTCGGTTTAGGGTACGGGTTAGGATTAGGGTACGTGTTAGGGTTAGGGTAGGGGTTAGGGTTAGGGTACGCGTTAGGGTTAGGGTAGTTATTAAACTTATCCCACTCTCTAGATACCCCTTAGCACGTAAAGGAATATTATTTGGGGGTCCAGCCATGGAGAAGAGTTTAGACTCTAAGATAATATAAGGAACACACACATTATAAAGAAATCACATTAGGATTCTCTTTTTAAGCTGTTCCTTAAAACACTAGTGCTTAGGAAATCTATTGGAGGCAGAAGCAGTCAAGGGTAGCCTAGGGTTAGGGTTAGGCTTAGGAGTAGGCTTAGGGTACGGCTTAGGGTACGGGTTCGGGGAGGGCTTCGGGTGCGGCGTAGGGTATGGGTTAGGGTTAGGGTTAGGGTTAGTGTTAGGGTTAGGGCTCGGTTTAGGGTACGGGTTAGGATTAGGGTACGTGTTAGGGTTAGGGTAGGGGTTAGGGTTATGATACGCGTTAGGGTTAGGGTAGTGATTAAACCTATCCCACTCTCTAGATACCCCTTAGCACGTA
This sequence comes from Balaenoptera physalus, assembly GCF_965194825.1. Lineage (NCBI taxonomy): Eukaryota > Metazoa > Chordata > Mammalia > Artiodactyla > Balaenopteridae > Balaenoptera > Balaenoptera physalus. Next base: position 428,124 of record NW_028126360.1, on the reverse strand, counting down.
AAGGAATATTATTTGGGGGTCCAGCCATGGAGAAGAGTTTAGACACTAAGATAATATAAGGAACACACACATTATAAAGAAATCACATTAGGATTCTCTTTTTAAGCTGTTCCTTAAAACACTAGTGCTTAGGAAATCTATTGGAGGCAGAAGCAGTCAAGGGTAGCCTAGGGTTAGGGTTAGGCTTAGGGTTAGGCTTAGGGTACGGCTTAGGGTACGGGTTCGGGGAGGGCTTCGGGTACGGCGTAGGGTATGGATTAGGGTTAGGGTTAGGGTTAGTGTTAGGGTTAGGGCTCGGTTTAGGGTACGGGTTAGGATTAGGGTACGTGTGAGGGTTATGGTAGGGGTTAGGGTTAGGGTACGCGTTAGGGTTAGGGTAGTTATTAAACCTATCCCACTTTCTAGATACCCCTTAGCACGTAAAGGAATATTATTTGGGGCTCCAGCCATGGAGAAGAGTTTAGACACTAAGATAATATAAGGAACACACACATTATAAAGAAATCACATTAGGATTCTCTTTTTAAGCTGTTCCTTAAAACACTAGTGGTTAGGAAATCTATTGGAGGAAGAAGCAGTGAAGGGTAGCCTAGGGTTAGGGTTAGGCTTAGGGTACTGCTTAGGGTACGGGTTCGGGGAGGGCTTCGGGTACGGCGTAGGGTATGGGTTAGGGTTAGGGTTAGGGTTAGTGTTAGGGTTAGGGCTCGGTTTAGGGTACGGGTTAGGATTAGGTTACGTGTTAGGGTTAGGGTAGGGGTTAGGGTTAGGGTACGCGTTAGTGTTAGGGTAGGGGTTAGGGTTAGGGTATGTGTTAGGGTTAGGGTAGTTATTAAACCTATCATACTCTCTAGATAAACATTAGCACGTAAAGGAATATTATTTGGGGGTCCAGCCATGGAGAAGAGTTTAGACACTAGGATAAGATAAGGAACACACCCATTATAAAGAAATCACATTAGGATTCTCTTTTTAAGCTGTTCCTTAAAACACTAGTGCTTAGGAAATCTATTGGAGGCAGAAGCAGTCAAGGGTAGCCTAGGGTTAGGGTTAGGCTTAGGGTTAGGCTTAGGGTACGGGTTAGGGTACGTTTTCGGGGAGGGCTTCGGGTACGGCGTAGGGTATGGGTTAGGGTTAGGGTTAGGGTTAGTGTTAGGGTTAGGGCTCGGTTTAGGGTACGGGTTAGGATTAGGGTACGTGTTAGGGTTAGGTTAGGGGTTAGGGTTAGGGTACGCGTTAGGGTTAGGGTAGTTATTAAACCTATCCCACTCTCTAGATACCCCTTAGCACGTAAAGGAATATTATTTGGGGGTCCAGCCATGGAGAAGAGTTTAGACACTAAGATAATATAAGGAACACACACATTATAAAGAAATCACATTAGGATTCTCTTTTTAAGCTGTTCCTTAAAACACTAGTGCTTAGGAAATCTATTGGAGGCAGAAGCAGTGAAGGGTAGCCTAGGGTTAGGGTTAGGCTTAGGGTTAGGCTTAGGGTACGGGTTCGGGGAGGGCTTCGGGTACGGCGTAGGGTATGGGTTAGGGTTAGGGTTAGGGTTAGTGTTAGGGTTAGGGCTCGGTTTAGGGTACGGGTTAGGATTAGGGTACGTGTTAGGGTTAGGGTAGGGGTTAGGGTTAGGGTACGCGTTATTGTTAGGGTAGGGGTTAGGGTTAGGGTACGTGTTAGGGTTAGGGTAGTTACTAAACCTATCATACTCTCTAGATAAACATTAGCACGTAAAGGAATATTATTTGGGGGTCCAGCCATGGAGAAGAGTTTAGACACTAGGATAAGATAAGGAACACACCCATTATAAAGAAATCACATTAGGATTCTCTTTTTAAGCTGTTCCTTAAAACACTAGTGCTTAGGAAATCTATTGGAGGCAGAAGAAGTCAAGGGTAGCCTAGGGTTAGGGTTAGGCTTAGGGTTAGGCTTAGGGTACGGCTTAGGGTACGGGTTCGGGGAGGGCTTCGGGTACGGCGTAGGGTATGGGTTAGGGTTAGGGTTAGGGTTAGTGTTAGGGTTAGGGCTCGGTTTAGGGTACGGGTTAGGATTAGGGTACGTGTTAGGGTTAGGGTAGGGGTTAGGGTTAGGGTACGCGTTAGGGTTAGGGTAGTTATTAAACCTATCCCACTCTCTAGATACCCCTTAGCACGTAAAGGAATATTATTTGGGGGTCCAGCCATGGAGAAGAGTTTAGACTCTAAGATAATATAAGGAACACACACATTATAAAGAAATCACATTAGGATTCTCTTTTTAAGCTGTTCCTTAAAACACTAGTGCTTAGGAAATCTATTGGAGGCAGAAGCAGTGAAGGGTAGCCTAGGGTTAGGGTTAGGCTTAGGGTTAGGCTTAGGGTACGGCTTAGGGTACGGGTTCGGGGAGGGCTTCGGGTACGGCGTAGGGTATGGGTTAGGGTTAGGGTTAGGGTTAGTGTTAGGGTTAGGGCTCGGTTTAGGGTACGGGTTAGGATTAGGGTACGTGTTAGGGTTAGGGTAGGGGTTAGGGTTAGGGTACGCGTTAGGGTTAGGGTAGTGATTAAACCTATCCCACTCTCTAGATACCCCTTAGCACATAAAGGAATATTATTTGGGGGTCCAGCCATGGAGAAGAGTTTAGACACTAGGATTAGATAAGGAACACACCCATTATAAAGAAATCACATTAGGATTCTCTTTTTAAGCTGTTCCTTAAAACACTAGTGCTTAGGAAATCTATTGGAGGCAGAAGCAGTCAAGGGTAGCCTAGGGTTAGTGTTAGGCATAGGGTTAGTCTTAGGGTTCGGCTTAGGGTACGGGTTCGGGGTGGGGTTCGGGTACGGCGTAATGTATGGGTTAGGATTAGGGTTTGGGTTAGTGTGAGTTTTAGGGCTCGGTTTAGGGTACGGGTTAGGATTAGGGTACGTGTTAGGGTTAGGGTAGGGGTTAGGGTTAGGGTACGCGTTAGTGTTATGGTAGGGGTTAGGATTAGGGTATGTGTTAGGGTTAGGGTAGTTATTAAACCTATCATACTCTCTAGATAAACATTAGCACGTAAAGGAATATTATTTGGGGGTCCAGCCATGGAGAAGAGTTTAGACACTAGGATAAGATAAGGAACACACCCATTATAAAGAAATCACATTAGGATTCTCTTTTTAAGCTGTTCCTTAAAACACTAGTGCTTAGGAAATCTATTGGAGGCAGAAGAAGTCAAGGGTAGCCTAGGGTTAGGGTTAGGCTTAGGGTTAGGCTTAGGGTACGGCTTAGGGTACGGGTTCGGGGAGGGCTTCGGGTACGGCGTAGGGTATGGGTTAGGGTTAGGGTTAGGGTTAGTGTTAGGGTTAGGACTCGGTTTAGGGTACGGGTTAGGATTAGGGTACGTGTTAGGGTTAGGGTAGGGGTTAGGGTTATGGTACGCGTTAGGGTTAGGGTAGTGATTAAACCTATCCCACTCTCTAGATACCCCTTAGCACATAAAGGAATATTATTTGGGGGTCCAGCCATGGAGAAGAGTTTAGACACTAGGATTAGATAAGGAACACACCCATTATAAAGAAATCACATTAGGATTCTCTTTTTAAGCTGTTCCTTAAAACACTAGAGCTTAGGAAATCTATTGGAGGCAGAAGCAGTCAAGGGTAGCCTAGGGTTAGGGTTAGGCTTAGGTTTAGGCTTAGGGTACGGCTTAGGGTACGGTTTCGGGGAGGGCTTCGGGTACGGCGTAGGGTATGGGTTAGGGTTAGTGTTAGGGTTAGTGTTAGGGTTAGGGCTCGGTTTAGGGTACGGGTTAGGATTAGGGTACCTGTTAGGGTTAGGGTAGCGGTTAGCGTTAGGGTATGCGTTAGGGTTAGGGTAGTTATTAAACCTATCCCTCTCTCTAGTTACCCCTTAGCACGTAAAGGAATATTATTTGGGGGTCCAGCCATGGAGAAGAGTTTAGACACTAGGATAAGATAAGGAACACACCCATTATAAAGAAATCACATTAGGATTCTCTTTTTAAGCTGTTCCTTAAAACACTAGTGCTTAGGAAATCTATTGGAGGCAAAAGCAGTCAAGGGTAGCCTACGGTTAGGGTTAGGCTTTGGGTTAGGCTTAGGGTACGGCTTAGGGTACGGGTTCGGGGAGGGCTTCGGGTACGGCGTAGGGTATGGGTTAGGGTTAGGGTTAGGGTTAGTGTTAGGGTTAGGGCTCGGTTTAGGGTACGGGTTAGGATTAGGGTACGTGTTAGGGTTAGGGTAGGGGTTAGGGTTAGGGTACGCGTTAGTGTTAGGGTAGGGGTTAGGGTTAGGGTACGTGTTAGGGTTAGGGTAGTTACTAAACCTATCATACTCTCTAGATAAACATTAGCACGTAAAGGAATATTATTTGGGGGTCCAGCCATGGAGAAGAGTTTAGACACTAGGATAAGATAAGGAACACACCCATTATAAAGAAATCACATTAGGATTCTCTTTTTAAGCTGTTCCTTAAAACACTAGTGCTTAGGAAATCTATTGGAGGCAGAAGAAGTCAAGGGTAGCCTAGGGTTAGGGTTAGGCTTAGGGTTAGGCTTAGGGTACGGCTTAGGGTACGGGTTCGGGGAGGGCTTCGGGTACGGCGTAGGGTATGGGTTAGGGTTAGGGTTAGGGTTAGTGTTAGGGTTAGGGCTCGGTTTAGGGTACGGGTTAGGATTAGGGTACGTGTTAGGGTTAGGGTAGTGGTTAGGGTTAGGGTACGCGTTAGGGTTAGGGTAGTTATTAAACTTATCCCACTCTCTAGATACCCCTTAGCACGTAAAGGAATATTATTTGGGGGTCCAGCCATGGAGAAGAGTTTAGACTCTAAGATAATATAAGGAACACACACATTATAAAGAAATCACATTAGGATTCTCTTTTTAAGCTGTTCCTTAAAACACTAGTGCTTAGGAAATCTATTGGAGGCAGAAGCAGTCAAGGGTAGCCTAGGGTTAGGGTTAGGCTTAGGGGTAGGCTTACGGTACGGCTTAGGGTACGGGTTCGGGGAGGGCTTCGGGTGCGGCGTAGGGTATGGGTTAGGGTTAGGGTTAGGGTTAGTGTTAGGGTTAGGGCTCGGTTTAGGGTACGGGTTAGGATTAGGGTACGTGTTAGGGTTAGGGTAGGGGTTAGGGTTATGATACGCGTTAGGGTTAGGGTAGTGATTAAACCTATCCCACTCTCTAGATACCCCTTAGCACGTAAAGGAATATTATTTGGGGGTCCAGCCATGGAGAAGAGTTTAGACACTAAGATAATATAAGGAACACACACATTATAAAGAAATCACATTAGGATTCTCTTTTTAAGCTGTTCCTTAAAACACTAGTGCTTAGGAAATCTATTGGAGGCCGAAGCAGTCAAGGGTAGCCTAGGGTTAGGGTTAGGCTTAGGGTTAGGCTTAGGGTACGGCTTAGGGTACGGGTTCGGGGAGGGCTTCGGGTACAGCGTAGGGTATGGGTTAGGGTTAGGGTTAGGGTTAGTGTTAGGGTTAGGGCTCGGTTTAGGGTACGGGTTAGGATTAGGGTACGTGTGAGGGTTATGGTAGGGGTTAGGGTTAGGGTACGCATTAGGGTTAGGGTAGTTATTAAACCTACCCACTTTCTAGATACCCCTTAGCACGTAAAGGAATATTATTTGGGGGTCTAGCCATGGAGAAGAGTTTAGACACTAAGATAATATAAGGAACACACACATTATAAAGAAATCACATTAGGATTCTCTTTTTAAGCTGTTCCTTAAAACACTAGTGCTTAGGAAATCTATTGGAGGCAGAAGCAGTGAAGGGTAGCCTAGGGTTAGGGTTAGGCTTAGGGTTAGGCTTAGGGTACGGCTTAGGGTACGGGTTCGGGGAGGGCTTCGGGTACGGCGTAGGGTATGGGTTAGGGTTAGTGTTAGGGTTAGTGTTAGGGTTAGGGCTCGGTTTAGGGTACGGGTTAGGATTAGGGTACGTGTTAGGGTTAGGGTAGGGGTTAGGGTTAGGGTACGCGTTAGGGTTAGGGTAGTGATTAAACCTATCCCACTCTCTAGATACCCCTTAGCACATAAAGGAATATTATTTGGGGGTCCAGCCATGGAGAAGAGTTTAGACACTAGGATTAGATAAGGAACACACCCATTATAAAGAAATCACATTAGGATTCTCTTTTTAAGCTGTTCCTTAAAACACTAGTGCTTAGGAAATCTATTGGAGGCAGAAGCAGTCAAGGGTAGCCTAGGGTTAGTGTTAGGCATAGGGTTAGGCTTAGGGTACGGCTTAGGGTACGGGTTCGGGGAGGGGTTCGGGTACGGCGTAATGTATGGGTTAGGATTAGGGTTTGGGTTAGTGTTAGTTTTAGGGCTCGGTTTAGGGTACGGGTTAGGATTAGGGTACGTGTTAGGTTTAGGGTAGGGGTTAGGGTTAGGGTACGCATTAGTGTTAGGGTAGGGGTTAGGGTTAGGGTATGTGTTAGGGTTAGGGTAGTTATTAAACCTATCATACTCTCTAGATAAACATTAGCACGTAAAGGAATATTATTTGGGGGTCCAGCCATGGAGAAGAGTTTAGACACTAGGATAAGATAAGGAACACACCCATTATAAAGAAATCACATTAGGATTCTCTTTTTAAGCTGTTCCTTAAAACACTAGTGCTTAGGAAATCTATTGGAGGCAGAAGAAGTCAAGGGTAGCCTAGGGTTAGGGTTAGGCTTAGGGTTAGGCTTAGGGTACGGCTTAGGGTACGGGTTCGGGGAGGGCTTCCGGTACGGCGTAGGGTATGGGTTAGGGTTAGGGTTAGGGTTAGTGTTAGGGTTAGGGCTCGGTTTAGGGTACGGGTTAGGATTAGGGTACGTGTTAGGGTTAGGGTAGGGGTTAGGGTTAGGGTACGCGTTAGGGTTAGGGTAGTTATTAAACATATCCCACTCTCTAGATACCCCTTAGCACGTAAAGGAATATTATTTGGGGGTCCTGCCATGGAGAAGAGTTTAGACACTAGGATCAGATAAGAACACACCCATTATAAAGAAATCACATTAGGATTCTCTTTTTAAGCTGTTCCTTAAAACACTAGTGCTTAGGAAATATATTGGAGGCAGAAGCAGTCAAGGGTAGCCTAGGGTTAGGGTTAGGCTTAGGGTTAGGCTTAGGGTACGGCTTAGGGTACGGGTTCGGGTAGGGTTTAGGGTACGGCGTAGGGTATGGGTGAGGGTTAGGGTTAGGGCTCGGTTTATGGTACAGGTTAGGATTAGGGTACGTGTTAGGGTTAGGGTAGGGGTTAGGGTTAGGTTACGCGTTAGGGTTAGGGTAGTTATTAAACCTATCCCACTCTCTAGATACCCCTTAGCACGTAAAGGAATATTATTTGGGGGTCCAGCCATGGAGAAGAGTTTAGACTCTAAGATAATATAAGGAACACACACATTATAAAGAAATCACATTAGGATTCTCTTTTTAAGCTGTTCCTTAAAACACTAGTGCTTAGGAAATCTATTGGAGGCAGAAGCAGTCAAGGGTAGCCTAGGGTTAGGGTTAGGCTTAGGTTTAGGCTTAGGGTACGGCTTAGGGTACGGTTTCGGGGAGGGCTTCGGGTACGGCGTAGGGTATGGGTTAGGGTTAGTGTTAGGGTTAGTGTTAGGGTTAGGGCTCGGTTTAGGGTACGGGTTAGGATTAGGGTACCTGTTAGGGTTAGGGTAGCGGTTAGCGTTAGGGTACGCGTTAGGGTTAGGGTAGTTATTAAACCTATCCCACTCTCTAGTTACCCCTTAGCACGTAAAGGAATATTATTTGGGGGTCCAGCCATGGAGAAGAGTTTAGACACTAGGATAAGATAAGGAACACACCCATTATAAAGAAATCACATTAGGATTCTCTTTTTAAGCTGTTCCTTAAAACACTAGTGCTTAGGAAATCTATTGGAGGCAAAAGCAGTCAAGGGTAGCCTACGGTTAAGGTTAGGCTTTGGGTTAGGCTTAGGGTACGGCTTAGGGTACGGGTTCGGGGAGGGCTTCGGGTACGGCGTAGGGTATGGGTTAGGGTTAGGGTTAGGGTTAGTGTTAGGGTTAGGGCTCGGTTTAGGTTACGGGTTAGGATTAGGGTACGTGTTAGGGTTAGGGTAGGGGTTAGGGTTAGGGTACGCGTTAGGGTTAGGGTAGTGATTAAACCTATCCCACTCTCTAGATACCCCTTAGCACATAAAGGAATATTATTTGGGGGTCCAGCCATGGAGAAGAGTTTAGACACTAGGATTAGATAAGGAACACACCCATTATAAAGAAATCACATTAGGATTCTCTTTTTAAGCTGTTCCTTAAAACACTAGTGCTTAGGAAATCTATTGGAGGCAGAAGCAGTCAAGGGTAGCCTAGGGTTAGTGTTAGGCATAGGGTTAGGCTTAGGGTACGGCTTAGGTTACGGGTTCGGGGAGGGGTTCGGGTACGGCGTAATGTATGGGTTAGGATTAGGGTTTGGGTTAGTGTTAGTTTTAGGGCTCGGTTTAGGGTACGGGTTAGGATTAGGGTACGTGTTAGGGTTAGGGTAGGGGTTAGGGTTAGGGTACGCGTTAGTGTTAGGGTAGGGGTTAGGGTTAGGGTATGTGTTAGGGTTAGGGTAGTTATTAAACCTATCATACTCTCTAGATAAACATTAGCACGTAAAGGAATATTATTTGGGGGTCCAGCCATGGAGAAGAGTTTAGACACTAGGATAAGATAAGGAACACACCCATTATAAAGAAATCACATTAGGATTCTCTTTTTAAGCTGTTCCTTAAAACACTAGTGCTTAGGAAATCTATTGGAGGCAGAAGAAGTCAAGGGTAGCCTAGGGTTAGGGTTAGGCTTAGGGTTAGGCTTAGGGTACGGCTTAGGGTACGGGTTCGGGGAGGGCTTCCGGTATGGCGTAGGGTATGGGTTAGGGTTAGGGTTAGGGTTAGTGTTAGGGTTAGGGCTCGGTTTAGGGTACGGGTTAGGATTAGCGTACGTGTTAGGGTTAGGGTAGGGGTTAGGGTTAGGGTACGCGTTAGGGTTAGGGTAGTTATTAAACATATCCCACTCTCTAGATACTCCTTAGCACGTAAAGGAATATTATTTGGGGGTCCTGCCATGGAGAAGAGTTTAGACACTAGGATCAGATAAGAACACACCCATTATAAAGAAATCACATTAGGATTCTCTTTTTAAGCTGTTCCTTAAAACACTAGTGCTTAGGAAATATATTGGAGGCAGAAGCAGTCAAGGGTAGCCTAGGGTTAGGGTTAGGCTTAGGGTTAGGCTTAGGGTACGGCTTAGGGTACGGGTTCGGGTAGGGTTTCGGGTACGGCGTAGGGTATGGGTGAGGGTTAGGGTTAGGGCTCGGTTTAGGGTACAGGTTAGGATTAGGGTACGTGTTAGGGTTAGGGTAGGGGTTAGGGTTAGGTTACGCGTTAGGGTTAGGGTAGTTATTAAACCTATCCCGCTCTCTAGATACCCCTTAGCACGTAAAGGAATATTATTTGGGGGTCCAGCCATGGAGAAGAGTTTAGACTCTAAGATAATATAAGGAACACACACATTATAAAGAAATCACATTAGGATTCTCTTTTTAAGCTGTTCCTTAAAACACTAGTGCTTAGGAAATCTATTGGAGGCAGAAGCAGTCAAGGGTAGCCTAGGGTTAGGGTTAGGCTTAGGTTTAGGCTTAGGGTACGGCTTAGGGTACGGTTTCGGGGAGGGCTTCGGGTACGGCGTAGGGTATGGGTTAGGGTTAGTGTTAGGGTTAGTGTTAGGGTTAGGGCTCGGTTTAGGGTACGGGTTAGGATTAGGGTACCTGTTAGGGTTAGGGTAGCGGTTAGCGTTAGGGTACGCGTTAGGGTTAGGGTAGTTATTAAACCTATCCCACTCTCTAGTTACCCCTTAGCACGTAAAGGAATATTATTTGGGGGTCCAGCCATGGAGAAGAGTTTAGACACTAGGATAAGATAAGGAACACACCCATTATAAAGAAATCACATTAGGATTCTCTTTTTAAGCTGTTCCTTAAAACACTAGTGCTTAGGAAATCTATTGGAGGCAAAAGCAGTCAAGGGTAGCCTACGGTTAAGGTTAGGCTTTGGGTTAGGCTTAGGGTACGGCTTAGGGTACGGGTTCGGGGAGGGCTTCGGGTACGGCGTAGGGTATGGGTTAGGGTTAGGGTTAGGGTTAGTGTTAGGGTTAGGGCTCGGTTTAGGTTACGGGTTAGGATTAGGGTACGTGTTAGGGTTAGGGTAGGGGTTAGGGTTAGGGTACGCGTTAGGGTTAGGGTAGTGATTAAACCTATCCCACTCTCTAGATACCCCTTAGCACATAAAGGAATATTATTTGGGGGTCCAGCCATGGAGAAGAGTTTAGACACTAGGATTAGATAAGGAACACACCCATTATAAAGAAATCACATTAGGATTCTCTTTTTAAGCTGTTCCTTAAAACACTAGTGCTTAGGAAATCTATTGGAGGCAGAAGCAGTCAAGGGTAGCCTAGGGTTAGTGTTAGGCATAGGGTTAGGCTTAGGGTACGGCTTAGGTTACGGGTTCGGGGAGGGGTTCGGGTACGGCGTAATGTATGGGTTAGGATTAGGGTTTGGGTTAGTGTTAGTTTTAGGGCTCGGTTTAGGGTACGGGTTAGGATTAGGGTACGTGTTAGGGTTAGGGTAGGGGTTAGGGTTAGGGTACGCGTTAGTGTTAGGGTAGGGGTTAGGGTTAGGGTATGTGTTAGGGTTAGGGTAGTTATTAAACCTATCATACTCTCTAGATAAACATTAGCACGTAAAGGAATATTATTTGGGGGTCCAGCCATGGAGAAGAGTTTAGACACTAGGATAAGATAAGGAACACACCCATTATAAAGAAATCACATTAGGATTCTCTTTTTAAGCTGTTCCTTAAAACACTAGTGCTTAGGAAATCTATTGGAGGCAGAAGAAGTCAAGGGTAGCCTAGGGTTAGGGTTAGGCTTAGGGTTAGGCTTAGGGTACGGCTTAGGGTACGGGTTCGGGGAGGGCTTCCGGTATGGCGTAGGGTATGGGTTAGGGTTAGGGTTAGGGTTAGTGTTAGGGTTAGGGCTCGGTTTAGGGTACGGGTTAGGATTAGCGTACGTGTTAGGGTTAGGGTAGGGGTTAGGGTTAGGGTACGCGTTAGGGTTAGGGTAGTTATTAAACATATCCCACTCTCTAGATACTCCTTAGCACGTAAAGGAATATTATTTGGGGGTCCTGCCATGGAGAAGAGTTTAGACACTAGGATCAGATAAGAACACACCCATTATAAAGAAATCACATTAGGATTCTCTTTTTAAGCTGTTCCTTAAAACACTAGTGCTTAGGAAATATATTGGAGGCAGAAGCAGTCAAGGGTAGCCTAGGGTTAGGGTTAGGCTTAGGGTTAGGCTTAGGGTACGGCTTAGGGTACGGGTTCGGGTAGGGTTTCGGGTACGGCGTAGGGTATGGGTGAGGGTTAGGGTTAGGGCTCGGTTTAGGGTACAGGTTAGGATTAGGGTACGTGTTAGGGTTAGGGTAGGGGTTAGGGTTAGGTTACGCGTTAGGGTTAGGGTAGTTATTAAACCTATCCCGCTCTCTAGATACCCCTTAGCACGTAAAGGAATATTATTTGGGGGTCCAGCCATGGAGAAGAGTTTAGACTCTAAGATAATATAAGGAACACACACATTATAAAGAAATCACATTAGGATTCTCTTTTTAAGCTGTTCCTTAAAACACTAGTGCTTAGGAAATCTATTGGAGGCAGAAGCAGTCAAGGGTAGCCTAGGGTTAGGGTTAGGCTTAGGGTTAGGGTTAGGGTACGGCTTAGGGTATGGGTTCGGGGAGGGCTTCGGGTACGGCGTAGGGTATGGGTTAGGGTTAGGGTTAGGGTTAGTGTTAGGTTTAGGGCTCGGTTTAGGGTACGGGTTAGGATTAGGGTACCTGTTAGGGTTAGGGTAGCGGTTAGCGTTAGGGTACGCGTTAGGGTTAGGGTAGTTATTAAACCTATCCCACTCTCTAGTTACCCCTTAGCACGTAAAGGAATATTATTTGGGGGTCCAGCCATGGAGAAGAGTTTAGACACTAGGATAAGATAAGGAACACACCCATTATAAAGAAATCACATTAGGATTCTCTTTTTAAGCTGTTCCTTAAAACACTAGTGCTTAGGAAATCTATTGGAGGCAAAAGCAGTCAAGGGTAGCCTACGGTTAGGGTTAGGCTTTGGGTTAGGCTTAGGGTACGGCTTAGGGTACGGGTTCGGGGAGGGCTTCGGGTACGGCGTAGGGTATGGGTTAGGGTTAGGGTTAGGGTTAGTGTTAGGGTTAGGGCTCGGTTTAGGGTACGGGTTAGGATTAGGGTACGTGTTAGGGTTAGGGTAGGGGTTAGGGTTAGGGTACGCGTTAGTGTTAGGGTAGGGGTTAGGGTTAGGGTACGTGTTAGGGTTAGGGTAGTTACTAAACCTATCATACTCTCTAGATAAACATTAGCACGTAAAGGAATATTATTTGGGGGTCCAGCCATGGAGAAGAGTTTAGACACTAGGATAAGATAAGGAACACACCCATTATAAAGAAATCACATTAGGATTCTCTTTTTAAGCTGTTCCTTAAAACACTAGTGCTTAGGAAATCTATTGGAGGCAGAAGAAGTCAAGGGTAGCCTAGGGTTAGGGTTAGGCTTAGGGTTAGGCTTAGGGTACGGCTTAGGGTACGGGTTCGGGGAGGGCTTCGGGTACGGCGTAGGGTATGGGTTAGGGTTAGGGTTAGGGTTAGTGTTAGGGTTAGGGCTCGGTTTAGGGTACGGGTTAGGATTAGGGTACGTGTTAGGGTTAGGGTAGGGGTTAGGGTTAGGGTACGCGTTAGGGTTAGGGTAGTTATTAAACCTATCCCACTCTCTAGATACCCCTTAGCACGTAAAGGAATATTATTTGGGGGTCCAGCCATGGAGAAGAGTTTAGACTCTAAGATAATATAAGGAACACACACATTATAAAGAAATCACATTAGGATTCTCTTTTTAAGCTGTTCCTTAAAACACTAGTGCTTAGGAAATCTATTGGAGGCAGAAGCAGTCAAGGGTAGCCTAGGGTTAGGGTTAGGCTTAGGGGTAGGCTTAGGGTACGGCTTAGGGTACGGGTTCGGGGAGGGCTTCGGGTGCGGCGTAGGGTATGGGTTAGGGTTAGTGTTAGGGTTAGTGTTAGGGTTAGGGCTCGGTTTAGGGTACGGGTTAGGATTAGGGTACGTGTTAGGGTTAGGGTAGGGGTTAGGGTTAGGGTACGCGTTAGGGTTAAGGTAGTGATTAAACCTATCCCACTCTCTAGATACCCCTTAGCACATAAAGGAATATTATTTGGGGGTCCAGCCATGGAGAAGAGTTTAGACACTAGGATTAGATAAGGAACACACCCATTATAAAGAAATCACATTAGGATTCTCTTTTTAAGCTGTTCCTTAAAACACTAGTGCTTAGGAAATCTATTGGAGGCAGAAGAAGTCAAGGGTAGCCTAGGGTTAGGGTTATGCTTAGGGTTAGGCTTAGGGTACGGCTTAGGGTACGGGTTCGGTGAGGGCTTCCGGTACGGCGTAGGGTATGGGTTAGGGTTAGGGTTAGGGTTAGTGTTAGGGTTAGGGCTCGGTTTAGGGTACGGGTTAGGATTAGGGTACGTGTTAGGGTTAGGGTAGGGGTTAGGGTTAGGGTACGCGTTAGGGTTAGGGTAGTTATTAAACATATCCCACTCTCTAGATACCCCTTAGCACGTAAAGGAATATTATTTGGGGGTCCTGCCATGGAGAAGAGTTTAGACACTAGGATCAGATAAGAACACACCCATTATAAAGAAATCACATTAGGATTCTCTTTTTAAGCTGTTCCTTAAAACACTAGTGCTTAGGAAATATATTGGAGGCAGAAGCAGTCAAGGGTAGCCTAGGGTTAGGGTTAGGCTTAGGGTTAGGCTTAGGGCACGGCTTAGGGTACGGGTTTGGGTAGGGTTTCGGGTACGGCGTAGGGTATGGGTGAGGGTTAGGGTTAGGGCTCGGTTTAGGGTACAGGTTAGGATTAGGGTACGTGTTAGGGTTAGGGTAGGTGTTAGGGTTAGGTTACGCGTTAGGGTTAGAGTAGTTATTAAACCTATCCCACTCTCTAGATACCCCTTAGCACGTAAAGGAATATTATTTGGGGGTCCAGCCATGGAGAAGAGTTTAGACTCTAAGATAATATAAGGAACACACACATTATAAAGAAATCACATTAGGATTCTCTTTTTAAGCTGTTCCTTAAAACACTAGTGCTTAGGAAATCTATTGGAGGCAGAAGCAGTCAAGGGTAGCCTAGGGTTAGGGTTAGGCTTAGGGTTAGGCTTAGGGTACGGCTTAGGGTACGGGTTCGGGGAGGGCTTCGGGTGCGGCGTAGGGTATGGGTTAGGGTTAGGGTTAGGGTTAGTGTTAGGGTTAGGGCTCGGTTTAGGGTACGGGTTAGGATTAGGGTACGTGTTAGGGTTAGGGTAGGGGTTAGGGTTATGGTACGCGTTAGGGTTAGGGTAGTGATTAAACCTATCCCACTCTCTAGATACCCCTTAGCACGTAAAGGAATATTATTTGGGGGTCCAGCCATGGAGAAGAGATTAGACACTAAGATAATATAAGGAACACACACATTATAAAGAAATCACATTAGGATTCTCTTTTTAAGCTGTTCCTTAAAACACTAGTGCTTAGGAAATCTATTGGAGGCAGAAGCAGTCAAGGGTAGCCTAGGGTTAGGGTTAGGCTTAGGGGTAGGCTTAGGGTACGGCTTAGGGTACAGGTTCAGGGAGGGCTTCGGGTACGGCGTAGGGTATGGGTTAGGGTTAGGGTTAGGGTTAGTGTTAGGGTTAGGGCTCGGTTTAGTGTACGGGTTAGGATTAGGGTACGTGTTAGTGTTAGGTTAGGGGTTAGGGTTAGGGTACGTGTTAGGGTTAGGGTAGTTATTAAACCTATCCCTCTCTCTAGATACCCCTTAGCACGTAAAGGAATATTATTTGGGGGTCCAGCCATGGAGAAGAGTTTAGACACTAAGATAATATAAGGAACACACACATTATAAAGAAATCACATTAGGATTCTCTTTTTAAGCTGTTCCTTAAAACACTAGTGCTTAGGAAATCTATTGGAGGCAGAAGCAGTCAAGGGTAACTTAGGGTTAGGCTTAGGGTACGGCTTAGGGTACGGGTTCGGGGAGGGCTTCGGGTACGGCGTAGGGTATGGGTTAGGGTTAGGTTTAGGGTTAGTGATAGGGTTAGGACTCGGTTTAGGGTATGGGTTAGGATTAGGGTACGTGTTAGGGTTAGGGTAGGGGTTAGGGTTATGTTACACGTTAGGGTTAGGGTAGTGATTAAACCTATCCCACTCTCTAGATACCCCTTAGCACGTAAAGGAATATTATTTGGGGGTCCAACCATGGAGAAGAGTTTAGACACTAAGATAATATAAGGAACACACACATTATAAAGAAATCACATTAGGATTCTCTTTTTAAGCTGTTCCTTAAAACACTAGTGCTTAGGAAATCTATTGGAGGCAGAAGCAGTCAAGGGTAGCCTAGGGTTAGGGTTAGGCTTAGGGGTAGGCTTAGGGTACGGGTTCGGGGAGGGCTTCGGGTACGGCGTAGGGTATGGGTTAGGGTTAGGGTTAGGGTTAGTGTTAGGGTTAGGGCTCGGTTTAGGCTACGCGTTAGGATTAGGGTACGTGTTAGGGTTAGGGTAGCGGTTAGGGTTATGGTACGCGTTAGGGTTAGGGTAGTGATTAAACCTATCCCACTCTCTAGATACCCCTTAGCACATAAAGGAATATTATTTGGGGGTCCAGCCATGGAGAAGAGTTTAGACACTAGGATTAGATAAGGAACACACCCATTATAAAGAAATCACATTAGGATTCTCTTTTTAAGCTGTTCGATAAAACACTAGTGCTTAGGAAATCTATTGGAGGCAGAAGCAGTCAAGGGTAGCCTAGGGTTAGGGTTAGGCTTAGGTTTAGGCTTAGGGTACGGCTTAGGGTATGGGTTCGGGGAGGGCTTCGGATACGGTGTAGGGTATGTGTTAGGGTTAGGGTTAGGGTTAGTGTTAGGGTTAGGGCTCGGTTTAGGGTACGGGTTAGGATTAGGGTACGTGTTAGGGATAGGGTAGCGGTTAGCGTTAGGGTACGCGTTAGGGTTAGGGTAGTTATTAAACCTATCCCACTCTCTAGTTACCCCTTAGCCCGTAAAGGAATATTATTTGGGGGTCCAGCCATGGAGAAGAGTTTAGACACTAGTATAAGATAAGGAACACACCCATTATAAAGAAATCACATTAGGATTCTCTTTTTAAGCTGTTCCTTAAAACACTAGTGCTTAGGAAATCTATTGGAGGCAGAAGCAGTCAAGGGTAGCCTAGGGTTAGGGTTAGGCTTAGGGTACGGGTTCGGGGAGGGCTTCGGGTACGGCGTAGGGTATGGGTTAGGGTTAGGGTTAGGGTTAGTGTTACGCTTAGGGCTCGGTTTAGGGTACGGGTTAGGATTAGGGTACGTGTTAGGGATATGGTAGGGGTTAGGGTTAGGGTACGCGTTAGGGTTAGGGTAGTTATTAAACCTATCCCACTTTCTAGATACCCCTTAGCACGTAAAGGAATATTATTTGGGGGTCCAGCCATGGAGAAGAGTTTAGACACTAAGATAATATAAGGAACACACACATTATAAAGAAATCACATTAGGATTCTCTTTTTAAGCTGTTCCTTAAAACACTAGTGCTTAGGAAATCTATTGGAGGCAGAAGCAGTGAAGGATAGCCTAGGGTTAGGGTTAGGCTTAGGGTTAGGCTTAGGGTACGGCTTAGGGTACGGGTTCAGGGAGGGCTTCGGGTACGGCGTAGGGTATGGGTTAGGGTTAGGGTTAGGGTTAGTGTTAGGGTTAGGGCTCGGTTTAGGGTACGGGTTAGGATTAGGGTACGTGTTAGGGTTAGGGTAGGGGTTAGGGTTAGGGTACGCGTTAGGGTTAGGGTAGTGATTAAACCTATCCCACTCTCTAGATACCCCTTAGCACATAAAGGAATATTATTTGGGGGTCCAGCCATGGAGAAGAGTTTAGACACTAGGATTAGATAAGGAACACACCCATTATAAAGAAATCACATTAGGATTCTCTTTTTAAGCTGTTCCTTA
The DNA here is from genome assembly GCF_965194825.1 of Balaenoptera physalus. Lineage (NCBI taxonomy): Eukaryota > Metazoa > Chordata > Mammalia > Artiodactyla > Balaenopteridae > Balaenoptera > Balaenoptera physalus. The sequence continues at coordinate 410,995 of NW_028126360.1, read as the reverse complement.
AAACACTAGTGCTTAGGAAATCTATTGGAGGCAGAAGAAGTCAAGGGTAGCCTAGGGTTAGGGTTAGGCTTAGGGTTAGGCTTAGGGTACGGCTTAGGGTACGGGTTCGGGGAGGGCTTCGGGTACGGCGTAGGGTATGGGTTAGGGTTAGGGTTAGGGTTAGTGTTAGGGTTAGGGCTCGGTTTAGGGTACGGGTTAGGATTAGGGTACCTGTTAGGGTTAGGGTAGCGGTTAGCGTTAGGGTACGCGTTAGGGTTAGGGTAGTTATTAAACCTATCCCACTCTCTAGTTACCCCTTAGCACGTAAAGGAATATTATTTGGGGGTCCAGCCATGGAGAAGAGTTTAGACACTAGGATAAGATAAGGAACACACCCATTATAAAGAAATCACATTAGGATTCTCTTTTTAAGCTGTTCCTTAAAACACTAGTGCTTAGGAAATCTATTGGAGGCAAAAGCAGTCAAGGGTAGCCTACGGTTAGGGTTAGGCTTTGGGTTAGGCTTAGGGTACGGCTTAGGGTACGGGTTCGGGGAGGGCTTCGGGTACGGCGTAGGGTATGGGTTAGGGTTAGGGTTAGGGTTAGTGTTAGGGTTAGGGCTCGGTTTAGGGTACGGGTTAGGATTAGGGTACGTGTTAGGGTTAGGGTAGGGGTTAGGGTTAGGGTACGCGTTAGTGTTAGGGTAGGGGTTAGGGTTAGGGTACGTGTTAGGGTTAGGGTAGTTACTAAACCTATCATACTCTCTAGATAAACATTAGCACGTAAAGGAATATTATTTGGGGGTCCAGCCATGGAGAAGAGTTTAGACACTAGGATAAGATAAGGAACACACCCATTATAAAGAAATCACATTAGGATTCTCTTTTTAAGCTGTTCCTTAAAACACTAGTGCTTAGGAAATCTATTGGAGGCAGAAGAAGTCAAGGGTAGCCTAGGGTTAGGGTTAGGCTTAGGGTTAGGCTTAGGGTACGGCTTAGGGTACGGGTTCGGGGAGGGCTTCGGGTACGGCGTAGGGTATGGGTTAGGGTTAGGGTTAGGGTTAGTGTTAGGGTTAGGGCTCGGTTTAGGGTACGGGTTAGGATTAGGGTACGTGTTAGGGTTAGGGTAGTGGTTAGGGTTAGGGTACGCGTTAGGGTTAGGGTAGTTATTAAACTTATCCCACTCTCTAGATACCCCTTAGCACGTAAAGGAATATTATTTGGGGGTCCAGCCATGGAGAAGAGTTTAGACTCTAAGATAATATAAGGAACACACACATTATAAAGAAATCACATTAGGATTCTCTTTTTAAGCTGTTCCTTAAAACACTAGTGCTTAGGAAATCTATTGGAGGCAGAAGCAGTCAAGGGTAGCCTAGGGTTAGGGTTAGGCTTAGGGGTAGGCTTACGGTACGGCTTAGGGTACGGGTTCGGGGAGGGCTTCGGGTGCGGCGTAGGGTATGGGTTAGGGTTAGGGTTAGGGTTAGTGTTAGGGTTAGGGCTCGGTTTAGGGTACGGGTTAGGATTAGGGTACGTGTTAGGGTTAGGGTAGGGGTTAGGGTTATGATACGCGTTAGGGTTAGGGTAGTGATTAAACCTATCCCACTCTCTAGATACCCCTTAGCACGTAAAGGAATATTATTTGGGGGTCCAGCCATGGAGAAGAGTTTAGACACTAAGATAATATAAGGAACACACACATTATAAAGAAATCACATTAGGATTCTCTTTTTAAGCTGTTCCTTAAAACACTAGTGCTTAGGAAATCTATTGGAGGCAGAAGCAGTCAAGGGTAGCCTAGGGTTAGGGTTAGGCTTAGGGTTAGGCTTAGGGTACGGCTTAGGGTACGGGTTCGGGGAGGGCTTCGGGTACAGCGTAGGGTATGGGTTAGGGTTAGGGTTAGGGTTAGTGTTAGGGTTAGGGCTCGGTTTAGGGTACGGGTTAGGATTAGGGTACGTGTGAGGGTTATGGTAGGGGTTAGGGTTAGGGTACGCGTTAGGGTTAGGGTAGTTATTAAACCTACCCACTTTCTAGATACCCCTTAGCACGTAAAGGAATATTATTTGGGGGTCTAGCCATGGAGAAGAGTTTAGACACTAAGATAATATAAGGAACACACACATTATAAAGAAATCACATTAGGATTCTCTTTTTAAGCTGTTCCTTAAAACACTAGTGCTTAGGAAATCTATTGGAGGCAGAAGCAGTGAAGGGTAGCCTAGGGTTAGGGTTAGGCTTAGGGTTAGGCTTAGGGTACGGCTTAGGGTACGGGTTCGGGGAGGGCTTCGGGTACGGCGTAGGGTATGGGTTAGGGTTAGGGTTAGGGTTAGTGTTAGGGTTAGGGCTCGGTTTAGGGTACGGGTTAGGATTAGGGTACGTGTTAGGGTTAGGGTAGGGGTTAGGGTTAGGGTACGCGTTAGGGTTAGGGTAGTGATTAAACCTATCCCACTCTCTAGATACCCCTTAGCACATAAAGGAATATTATTTGGGGGTCCAGCCATGGAGAAGAGTTTAGACACTAGGATTAGATAAGGAACACACCCATTATAAAGAAATCACATTAGGATTCTCTTTTTAAGCTGTTCCTTAAAACACTAGTGCTTAGGAAATCTATTGGAGGCAGAAGCAGTCAAGGGTAGCCTAGGGTTAGTGTTAGGCATAGGGTTAGGCTTAGGGTACGGCTTAGGGTACGGGTTCGGGGAGGGGTTCGGGTACGGCGTAATGTATGGGTTAGGATTAGGGTTTGGGTTAGTGTTAGTTTTAGGGCTCGGTTTAGGGTACGGGTTAGGATTAGGGTACGTGTTAGGGTTAGGGTAGGGGTTAGGGTTAGGGTACGCGTTAGTGTTAGGGTAGGGGTTAGGGTTAGGGTATGTGTTAGGGTTAGGGTAGTTATTAAACCTATCATACTCTCTAGATAAACATTAGCACGTAAAGGAATATTATTTGGGGGTCCAGCCATGGAGAAGAGTTTAGACACTAGGATAAGATAAGGAACACACCCATTATAAAGAAATCACATTAGGATTCTCTTTTTAAGCTGTTCCTTAAAACACTAGTGCTTAGGAAATCTATTGGAGGCAGAAGAAATCAAGGGTAGCCTAGGGTTAGGGTTAGGCTTAGGGTTAGGCTTAGGGTACGGCTTAGGGTACGGGTTCGGGGAGGGCTTCCGGTACGGCGTAGGGTATGGGTTAGGGTTAGGGTTAGGGTTAGTGTTAGGGTTAGGGCTCGGTTTAGGGTACGGGTTAGGATTAGGGTACGTGTTAGGGTTAGGGTAGGGGTTAGGGTTAGGGTACGCGTTAGGGTTAGGGTAGTTATTAAACATATCCCACTCTCTAGATACCCCTTAGCACGTAAAGGAATATTATTTGGGGGTCCTGCCATGGAGAAGAGTTTAGACACTAGGATCAGATAAGAACACACCCATTATAAAGAAATCACATTAGGATTCTCTTTTTAAGCTGTTCCTTAAAACACTAGTGCTTAGGAAATATATTGGAGGCAGAAGCAGTCAAGGGTAGCCTAGGGTTAGGGTTAGGCTTAGGGTTAGGCTTAGGGTACGGCTTAGGGTACGGGTTCGGGTAGGGTTTCGGGTACGGCGTAGGGTATGGGTGAGGGTTAGGGTTAGGGCTCGGTTTATGGTACAGGTTAGGATTAGGGTACGTGTTAGGGTTAGGGTAGGGGTTAGGGTTAGGTTACGCGTTAGGGTTAGGGTAGTTATTAAACCTATCCCACTCTCTAGATACCCCTTAGCACGTAAAGGAATATTATTTGGGGGTCCAGCCATGGAGAAGAGTTTAGACTCTAAGATAATATAAGGAACACACACATTATAAAGAAATCACATTAGGATTCTCTTTTTAAGCTGTTCCTTAAAACACTAGTGCTTAGGAAATCTATTGGAGGCAGAAGCAGTCAAGGGTAGCCTAGGGTTAGGGTTAGGCTTAGGTTTAGGCTTAGGGTACGGCTTAGGGTACGGTTTCGGGGAGGGCTTCGGGTACGGCGTAGGGTATGGGTTAGGGTTAGTGTTAGGGTTAGTGTTAGGGTTAGGGCTCGGTTTAGGGTACGGGTTAGGATTAGGGTACCTGTTAGGGTTAGGGTAGCGGTTAGCGTTAGGGTACGCGTTAGGGTTAGGGTAGTTATTAAACCTATCCCACTCTCTAGTTACCCCTTAGCACGTAAAGGAATATTATTTGGGGGTCCAGCCATGGAGAAGAGTTTAGACACTAGGATAAGATAAGGAACACACCCATTATAAATAAATCACATTAGGATTCTCTTTTTAAGCTGTTCCTTAAAACACTAGTGCTTAGGAAATCTATTGGAGGCAAAAGCAGTCAAGGGTAGCCTACGGTTAGGGTTAGGCTTTGGGTTAGGCTTAGGGTACGGCTTAGGGTACGGGTTCGGGGAGGGCTTCGGGTACGGCGTAGGGTATGGGTTAGGGTTAGGGTTAGGGTTAGTGTTAGGGTTAGGGCTCGGTTTAGGGTACGGGTTAGGATTAGGGTACGTGTTAGGGTTAGGGTAGGGGTTAGGGTTAGGGTACGCGTTAGGGTTAGGGTAGTGATTAAACCTATCCCACTCTCTAGATACCCCTTAGCACATAAAGGAATATTATTTGGGGGTCCAGCCATGGAGAAGAGTTTAGACACTAGGATTAGATAAGGAACACACCCATTATAAAGAAATCACATTAGGATTCTCTTTTTAAGCTGTTCCTTAAAACACTAGTGCTTAGGAAATCTATTGGAGGCAGAAGCAGTCAAGGGTAGCCTAGGGTTAGTGTTAGGCATAGGGTTAGGCTTAGGGTACGGCTTAGGGTACGGGTTCGGGGAGGGGTTCGGGTACGGCGTAATGTATGGGTTAGGATTAGGGTTTGGGTTAGTGTTAGTTTTAGGGCTCGGTTTAGGGTACGGGTTAGGATTAGGGTACGTGTTAGGGTTAGGGTAGGGGTTAGGGTTAGGGTACGCGTTAGTGTTAGGGTAGGGGTTAGGGTTAGGGTATGTGTTAGGGTTAGGGTAGTTATTAAACCTATCATACTCTCTAGATAAACATTAGCACGTAAAGGAATATTATTTGGGGGTCCAGCCATGGAGAAGAGTTTAGACACTAGGATAAGATAAGGAACACACCCATTATAAAGAAATCACATTAGGATTCTCTTTTTAAGCTGTTCCTTAAAACACTAGTGCTTAGGAAATCTATTGGAGGCAGAAGAAGTCAAGGGTAGCCTAGGGTTAGGGTTAGGCTTAGGGTTAGGCTTAGGGTACGGCTTAGGGTACGGGTTCGGGGAGGGCTTCCGGTATGGCGTAGGGTATGGGTTAGGGTTAGGGTTAGGGTTAGTGTTAGGGTTAGGGCTCGGTTTAGGGTACGGGTTAGGATTAGCGTACGTGTTAGGGTTAGGGTAGGGGTTAGGGTTAGGGTACGCGTTAGGGTTAGGGTAGTTATTAAACATATCCCACTCTCTAGATACCCCTTAGCACGTAAAGGAATATTATTTGGGGGTCCTGCCATGGAGAAGAGTTTAGACACTAGGATCAGATAAGAACACACCCATTATAAAGAAATCACATTAGGATTCTCTTTTTAAGCTGTTCCTTAAAACACTAGTGCTTAGGAAATATATTGGAGGCAGAAGCAGTCAAGGGTAGCCTAGGGTTAGGGTTAGGCTTAGGGTTAGGCTTAGGGTACGGCTTAGGGTACGGGTTCGTGTAGGGTTTCGGGTACGGCGTAGGGTATGGGTGAGGGTTAGGGTTAGGGCTCGGTTTAGGGTACAGGTTAGGATTAGGGTACGTGTTAGGGTTAGGGTAGGGGTTAGGGTTAGGTTACGCGTTAGGGTTAGGGTAGTTATTAAACCTATCCCGCTCTCTAGATACCCCTTAGCACGTAAAGGAATATTATTTGGGGGTCCAGCCATGGAGAAGAGTTTAGACTCTAAGATAATATAAGGAACACACACATTATAAAGAAATCACATTAGGATTCTCTTTTTAAGCTGTTCCTTAAAACACTAGTGCTTAGGAAATCTATTGGAGGCAGAAGCAGTCAAGGGTAGCCTAGGGTTAGGGTTAGGCTTAGGGTTAGGGTTAGGGTACGGCTTAGGGTATGGGTTCGGGGAGGGCTTCGGGTACGGCGTAGGGTATGGGTTAGGGTTAGGGTTAGGGTTAGTGTTAGGGTTAGGGCTCGGTTTAGGGTACGGGTTAGGATTAGGGTACCTGTTAGGGTTAGGGTAGCGGTTAGCGTTAGGGTACGCGTTAGGGTTAGGGTAGTTATTAAACCTATCCCACTCTCTAGTTACCCCTTAGCACGTAAAGTAATATTATTTGGGGGTCCAGCCATGGAGAAGAGTTTAGACACTAGGATAAGATAAGGAACACACCCATTATAAAGAAATCACATTAGGATTCTCTTTTTAAGCTGTTCCTTAAAACACTAGTGCTTAGGAAATCTATTGGAGGCAAAAGCAGTCAAGGGTAGCCTACGGTTAGGGTTAGGCTTTGGGTTAGGCTTAGGGTACGGCTTAGGGTACGGGTTCGGGGAGGGCTTCGGGTACGGCGTAGGGTATGGGTTAGGGTTAGGGTTAGGGTTAGTGTTAGGGTTAGGGCTCGGTTTAGGGTACGGGTTAGGATTAGGGTACGTGTTAGGGTTAGGGTAGGGGTTAGGGTTAGGGTACGCGTTAGTGTTAGGGTAGGGGTTAGGGTTAGGGTACGTGTTAGGGTTAGGGTAGTTACTAAACCTATCATACTCTCTAGATAAACATTAGCACGTAAAGGAATATTATTTGGGGGTCCAGCCATGGAGAAGAGTTTAGACACTAGGATAAGATAAGGAACACACCCATTATAAAGAAATCACATTAGGATTCTCTTTTTAAGCTGTTCCTTAAAACACTAGTGCTTAGGAAATCTATTGGAGGCAGAAGAAGTCAAGGGTAGCCTAGGGTTAGGGTTAGGCTTAGGGTTAGGCTTAGGGTACGGCTTAGGGTACGGGTTCGGGGAGGGCTTCGGGTACGGCGTAGGGTATGGGTTAGGGTTAGGGTTAGGGTTAGTGTTAGGGTTAGGGCTCGGTTTAGGGTACGGGTTAGGATTAGGGTACGTGTTAGGGTTAGGGTAGGGGTTAGGGTTAGGGTACGCGTTAGGGTTAGGGTAGTTATTAAACCTATCCCACTCTCTAGATACCCCTTAGCACGTAAAGGAATATTATTTGGGGGTCCAGCCATGGAGAAGAGTTTAGACTCTAAGATAATATAAGGAACACACACATTATAAAGAAATCACATTAGGATTCTCTTTTTAAGCTGTTCCTTAAAACACTAGTGCTTAGGAAATCTATTGGAGGCAGAAGCAGTCAAGGGTAGCCTAGGGTTAGGTTTAGGCTTAGGGGTAGGCTTAGGGTACGGCTTAGGGTACGGGTTCGGGGAGGGCTTCGGGTGCGGCGTAGGGTATGGGTTAGGGTTAGTGTTAGGGTTAGTGTTAGGGTTAGGGCTCGGTTTAGGGTACGGGTTAGGATTAGGGTACGTGTTAGGGTTAGGGTAGGGGTTAGGGTTAGGGTACGCGTTAGGGTTAAGGTAGTGATTAAACCTATCCCACTCTCTAGATACCCCTTAGCACATAAAGGAATATTATTTGGGGGTCCAGCCATGGAGAAGAGTTTAGACACTAGGATTAGATAAGGAACACACCCATTATAAAGAAATCACATTAGGATTCTCTTTTTAAGCTGTTCCTTAAAACACTAGTGCTTAGGAAATCTATTGGAGGCAGAAGAAGTCAAGGGTAGCCTAGGGTTAGGGTTATGCTTAGGGTTAGGCTTAGGGTACGGCTTAGGGTACGGGTTCGGGGAGGGCTTCCGGTACGGCGTAGGGTATGGGTTAGGGTTAGGGTTAGGGTTAGTGTTAGGGTTAGGGCTCGGTTTAGGGTACGGGTTAGGATTAGGGTACGTGTTAGGGTTAGGGTAGGGGTTAGGGTTAGGGTACGCGTTAGGGTTAGGGTAGTTATTAAACATATCCCACTCTCTAGATACCCCTTAGCACGTAAAGGAATATTATTTGGGGGTCCTGCCATGGAGAAGAGTTTAGACACTAGGATCAGATAAGAACACACCCATTATAAAGAAATCACATTAGGATTCTCTTTTTAAGCTGTTCCTTAAAACACTAGTGCTTAGGAAATATATTGGAGGCAGAAGCAGTCAAGGGTAGCCTAGGGTTAGGGTTAGGCTTAGGGTTAGGCTTAGGGCACGGCTTAGGGTACGGGTTTGGGTAGGGTTTCGGGTACGGCGTAGGGTATGGGTGAGGGTTAGGGTTAGGGCTCGGTTTAGGGTACAGGTTAGGATTAGGGTACGTGTTAGGGTTAGGGTAGGTGTTAGGGTTAGGTTACGCGTTAGGGTTAGAGTAGTTATTAAACCTATCCCACTCTCTAGATACCCCTTAGCACGTAAAGGAATATTATTTGGGGGTCCAGCCATGGAGAAGAGTTTAGACTCTAAGATAATATAAGGAACACACACATTATAAAGAAATCACATTAGGATTCTCTTTTTAAGCTGTTCCTTAAAACACTAGTGCTTAGGAAATCTATTGGAGGCAGAAGCAGTCAAGGGTAGCCTAGGGTTAGGGTTAGGCTTAGGGTTAGGCTTAGGGTACGGCTTAGGGTACGGGTTCGGGGAGGGCTTCGGGTGCGGCGTAGGGTATGGGTTAGGGTTAGGGTTAGGGTTAGTGTTAGGGTTAGGGCTCGGTTTAGGGTACGGGTTAGGATTAGGGTACGTGTTAGGGTTAGGGTAGGGGTTAGGGTTATGGTACGCGTTAGGGTTAGGGTAGTGATTAAACCTATCCCACTCTCTAGATACCCCTTAGCACGTAAAGGAATATTATTTGGGGGTCCAGCCATGGAGAAGAGATTAGACACTAAGATAATATAAGGAACACACACATTATAAAGAAATCACATTAGGATTCTCTTTTTAAGCTGTTCCTTAAAACACTAGTGCTTAGGAAATCTATTGGAGGCAGAAGCAGTCAAGGGTAGCCTAGGGTTAGGGTTAGGCTTAGGGGTAGGCTTAGGGTACGGCTTAGGGTACGGGTTCAGGGAGGGCTTCGGGTACGGCGTAGGGTATGGGTTAGGGTTAGGGTTAGGGTTAGTGTTAGGGTTAGGGCTCGGTTTAGGCTACGCGTTAGGATTAGGGTACGTGTTAGGGTTAGGGTAGCGGTTAGGGTTATGGTACGCGTTAGGGTTAGGGTAGTGATTAAACCTATCCCACTCTCTAGATACCCCTTAGCACATAAAGGAATATTATTTGGGGGTCCAGCCATGGAGAAGAGTTTAGACACTAGGATTAGATAAGGAACACACCCATTATAAAGAAATCACATTAGGATTCTCTTTTTAAGCTGTTCGATAAAACACTAGTGCTTAGGAAATCTATTGGAGGCAGAAGCAGTCAAGGGTAGCCTAGGGTTAGGGTTAGGCTTAGGTTTAGGCTTAGGGTACGGCTTAGGGTATGGGTTCGGGGAGGGCTTCGGATACGGTGTAGGGTATGTGTTAGGGTTAGGGTTAGGGTTAGTGTTAGGGTTAGGGCTCGGTTTAGGGTACGGGTTAGGATTAGGGTACGTGTTAGGGATAGGGTAGCGGTTAGCGTTAGGGTACGCGTTAGGGTTAGGGTAGTTATTAAACCTATCCCACTCTCTAGTTACCCCTTAGCCCGTAAAGGAATATTATTTGGGGGTCCAGCCATGGAGAAGAGTTTAGACACTAGTATAAGATAAGGAACACACCCATTATAAAGAAATCACATTAGGATTCTCTTTTTAAGCTGTTCCTTAAAACACTAGTGCTTAGGAAATCTATTGGAGGCAGAAGCAGTCAAGGGTAGCCTAGGGTTAGGGTTAGGCTTAGGGTACGGGTTCGGGGAGGGCTTCGGGTACGGCGTAGGGTATGGGTTAGGGTTAGGGTTAGGGTTAGTGTTACGCTTAGGGCTCGGTTTAGGGTACGGGTTAGGATTAGGGTACGTGTTAGGGATATGGTAGGGGTTAGGGTTAGGGTACGCGTTAGGGTTAGGGTAGTTATTAAACCTATCCCACTTTCTAGATACCCCTTAGCACGTAAAGGAATATTATTTGGGGGTCCAGCCATGGAGAAGAGTTTAGACACTAAGATAATATAAGGAACACACACATTATAAAGAAATCACATTAGGATTCTCTTTTTAAGCTGTTCCTTAAAACACTAGTGCTTAGGAAATCTATTGGAGGCAGAAGCAGTGAAGGATAGCCTAGGGTTAGGGTTAGGCTTAGGGTTAGGCTTAGGGTACGGCTTAGGGTACGGGTTCAGGGAGGGCTTCGGGTACGGCGTAGGGTATGGGTTAGGGTTAGGGTTAGGGTTAGTGTTAGGGTTAGGGCTCGGTTTAGGGTACGGGTTAGGATTAGGGTACGTGTTAGGGTTAGGGTAGGGGTTAGGGTTAGGGTACGCGTTAGGGTTAGGGTAGTGATTAAACCTATCCCACTCTCTAGATACCCCTTAGCACATAAAGGAATATTATTTGGGGGTCCAGCCATGGAGAAGAGTTTAGACACTAGGATTAGATAAGGAACACACCCATTATAAAGAAATCACATTAGGATTCTCTTTTTAAGCTGTTCCTTAAAACACTAGTGCTTAGGAAATCTATTGGAGGCAGAAGAAGTCAAGGGTAGCCTAGGGTTAGGGTTAGGCTTAGGGTTAGGCTTAGGGTACGGCTTAGGGTACGGGTTCGGGGAGGGCTTCGGGTACGGCGTAGGGTATGGGTTAGGGTTAGGGTTAGGGTTAGTGTTAGGGTTAGGGCTCGGTTTAGGGTACGGGTTAGGATTAGGGTACCTGTTAGGGTTAGGGTAGCGGTTAGCGTTAGGGTACGCGTTAGGGTTAGGGTAGTTATTAAACCTATCCCACTCTCTAGTTACCCCTTAGCACGTAAAGGAATATTATTTGGGGGTCCAGCCATGGAGAAGAGTTTAGACACTAGGATAAGATAAGGAACACACCCATTATAAAGAAATCACATTAGGATTCTCTTTTTAAGCTGTTCCTTAAAACACTAGTGCTTAGGAAATCTATTGGAGGCAAAAGCAGTCAAGGGTAGCCTACGGTTAGGGTTAGGCTTTGGGTTAGGCTTAGGGTACGGCTTAGGGTACGGGTTCGGGGAGGGCTTCGGGTACGGCGTAGGGTATGGGTTAGGGTTAGGGTTAGGGTTAGTGTTAGGGTTAGGGCTCGGTTTAGGGTACGGGTTAGGATTAGGGTACGTGTTAGGGTTAGGGTAGGGGTTAGGGTTAGGGTACGCGTTAGTGTTAGGGTAGGGGTTAGGGTTAGGGTACGTGTTAGGGTTAGGGTAGTTACTAAACCTATCATACTCTCTAGATAAACATTAGCACGTAAAGGAATATTATTTGGGGGTCCAGCCATGGAGAAGAGTTTAGACACTAGGATAAGATAAGGAACACACCCATTATAAAGAAATCACATTAGGATTCTCTTTTTAAGCTGTTCCTTAAAACACTAGTGCTTAGGAAATCTATTGGAGGCAGAAGAAGTCAAGGGTAGCCTAGGGTTAGGGTTAGGCTTAGGGTTAGGCTTAGGGTACGGCTTAGGGTACGGGTTCGGGGAGGGCTTCGGGTACGGCGTAGGGTATGGGTTAGGGTTAGGGTTAGGGTTAGTGTTAGGGTTAGGGCTCGGTTTAGGGTACGGGTTAGGATTAGGGTACGTGTTAGGGTTAGGGTAGTGGTTAGGGTTAGGGTACGCGTTAGGGTTAGGGTAGTTATTAAACTTATCCCACTCTCTAGATACCCCTTAGCACGTAAAGGAATATTATTTGGGGGTCCAGCCATGGAGAAGAGTTTAGACTCTAAGATAATATAAGGAACACACACATTATAAAGAAATCACATTAGGATTCTCTTTTTAAGCTGTTCCTTAAAACACTAGTGCTTAGGAAATCTATTGGAGGCAGAAGCAGTCAAGGGTAGCCTAGGGTTAGGGTTAGGCTTAGGGGTAGGCTTACGGTACGGCTTAGGGTACGGGTTCGGGGAGGGCTTCGGGTGCGGCGTAGGGTATGGGTTAGGGTTAGGGTTAGGGTTAGTGTTAGGGTTAGGGCTCGGTTTAGGGTACGGGTTAGGATTAGGGTACGTGTTAGGGTTAGGGTAGGGGTTAGGGTTATGATACGCGTTAGGGTTAGGGTAGTGATTAAACCTATCCCACTCTCTAGATACCCCTTAGCACGTAAAGGAATATTATTTGGGGGTCCAGCCATGGAGAAGAGTTTAGACACTAAGATAATATAAGGAACACACACATTATAAAGAAATCACATTAGGATTCTCTTTTTAAGCTGTTCCTTAAAACACTAGTGCTTAGGAAATCTATTGGAGGCAGAAGCAGTCAAGGGTAGCCTAGGGTTAGGGTTAGGCTTAGGGTTAGGCTTAGGGTACGGCTTAGGGTACGGGTTCGGGGAGGGCTTCGGGTACAGCGTAGGGTATGGGTTAGGGTTAGGGTTAGGGTTAGTGTTAGGGTTAGGGCTCGGTTTAGGGTACGGGTTAGGATTAGGGTACGTGTGAGGGTTATGGTAGGGGTTAGGGTTAGGGTACGCGTTAGGGTTAGGGTAGTTATTAAACCTACCCACTTTCTAGATACCCCTTAGCACGTAAAGGAATATTATTTGGGGGTCTAGCCATGGAGAAGAGTTTAGACACTAAGATAATATAAGGAACACACACATTATAAAGAAATCACATTAGGATTCTCTTTTTAAGCTGTTCCTTAAAACACTAGTGCTTAGGAAATCTATTGGAGGCAGAAGCAGTGAAGGGTAGCCTAGGGTTAGGGTTAGGCTTAGGGTTAGGCTTAGGGTACGGCTTAGGGTACGGGTTCGGGGAGGGCTTCGGGTACGGCGTAGGGTATGGGTTAGGGTTAGGGTTAGGGTTAGTGTTAGGGTTAGGGCTCGGTTTAGGGTACGGGTTAGGATTAGGGTACGTGTTAGGGTTAGGGTAGGGGTTAGGGTTAGGGTACGCGTTAGGGTTAGGGTAGTGATTAAACCTATCCCACTCTCTAGATACCCCTTAGCACATAAAGGAATATTATTTGGGGGTCCAGCCATGGAGAAGAGTTTAGACACTAGGATTAGATAAGGAACACACCCATTATAAAGAAATCACATTAGGATTCTCTTTTTAAGCTGTTCCTTAAAACACTAGTGCTTAGGAAATCTATTGGAGGCAGAAGCAGTCAAGGGTAGCCTAGGGTTAGTGTTAGGCATAGGGTTAGGCTTAGGGTACGGCTTAGGGTACGGGTTCGGGGAGGGGTTCGGGTACGGCGTAATGTATGGGTTAGGATTAGGGTTTGGGTTAGTGTTAGTTTTAGGGCTCGGTTTAGGGTACGGGTTAGGATTAGGGTACGTGTTAGGGTTAGGGTAGGGGTTAGGGTTAGGGTACGCGTTAGTGTTAGGGTAGGGGTTAGGGTTAGGGTATGTGTTAGGGTTAGGGTAGTTATTAAACCTATCATACTCTCTAGATAAACATTAGCACGTAAAGGAATATTATTTGGGGGTCCAGCCATGGAGAAGAGTTTAGACACTAGGATAAGATAAGGAACACACCCATTATAAAGAAATCACATTAGGATTCTCTTTTTAAGCTGTTCCTTAAAACACTAGTGCTTAGGAAATCTATTGGAGGCAGAAGAAATCAAGGGTAGCCTAGGGTTAGGGTTAGGCTTAGGGTTAGGCTTAGGGTACGGCTTAGGGTACGGGTTCGGGGAGGGCTTCCGGTACGGCGTAGGGTATGGGTTAGGGTTAGGGTTAGGGTTAGTGTTAGGGTTAGGGCTCGGTTTAGGGTACGGGTTAGGATTAGGGTACGTGTTAGGGTTAGGGTAGGGGTTAGGGTTAGGGTACGCGTTAGGGTTAGGGTAGTTATTAAACATATCCCACTCTCTAGATACCCCTTAGCACGTAAAGGAATATTATTTGGGGGTCCTGCCATGGAGAAGAGTTTAGACACTAGGATCAGATAAGAACACACCCATTATAAAGAAATCACATTAGGATTCTCTTTTTAAGCTGTTCCTTAAAACACTAGTGCTTAGGAAATATATTGGAGGCAGAAGCAGTCAAGGGTAGCCTAGGGTTAGGGTTAGGCTTAGGGTTAGGCTTAGGGTACGGCTTAGGGTACGGGTTCGGGTAGGGTTTCGGGTACGGCGTAGGGTATGGGTGAGGGTTAGGGTTAGGGCTCGGTTTATGGTACAGGTTAGGATTAGGGTACGTGTTAGGGTTAGGGTAGGGGTTAGGGTTAGGTTACGCGTTAGGGTTAGGGTAGTTATTAAACCTATCCCACTCTCTAGATACCCCTTAGCACGTAAAGGAATATTATTTGGGGGTCCAGCCATGGAGAAGAGTTTAGACTCTAAGATAATATAAGGAACACACACATTATAAAGAAATCACATTAGGATTCTCTTTTTAAGCTGTTCCTTAAAACACTAGTGCTTAGGAAATCTATTGGAGGCAGAAGCAGTCAAGGGTAGCCTAGGGTTAGGGTTAGGCTTAGGTTTAGGCTTAGGGTACGGCTTAGGGTACGGTTTCGGGGAGGGCTTCGGGTACGGCGTAGGGTATGGGTTAGGGTTAGTGTTAGGGTTAGTGTTAGGGTTAGGGCTCGGTTTAGGGTACGGGTTAGGATTAGGGTACCTGTTAGGGTTAGGGTAGCGGTTAGCGTTAGGGTACGCGTTAGGGTTAGGGTAGTTATTAAACCTATCCCACTCTCTAGTTACCCCTTAGCACGTAAAGGAATATTATTTGGGGGTCCAGCCATGGAGAAGAGTTTAGACACTAGGATAAGATAAGGAACACACCCATTATAAATAAATCACATTAGGATTCTCTTTTTAAGCTGTTCCTTAAAACACTAGTGCTTAGGAAATCTATTGGAGGCAAAAGCAGTCAAGGGTAGCCTACGGTTAGGGTTAGGCTTTGGGTTAGGCTTAGGGTACGGCTTAGGGTACGGGTTCGGGGAGGGCTTCGGGTACGGCGTAGGGTATGGGTTAGGGTTAGGGTTAGGGTTAGTGTTAGGGTTAGGGCTCGGTTTAGGGTACGGGTTAGGATTAGGGTACGTGTTAGGGTTAGGGTAGGGGTTAGGGTTAGGGTACGCGTTAGGGTTAGGGTAGTGATTAAACCTATCCCACTCTCTAGATACCCCTTAGCACATAAAGGAATATTATTTGGGGGTCCAGCCATGGAGAAGAGTTTAGACACTAGGATTAGATAAGGAACACACCCATTATAAAGAAATCACATTAGGATTCTCTTTTTAAGCTGTTCCTTAAAACACTAGTGCTTAGGAAATCTATTGGAGGCAGAAGCAGTCAAGGGTAGCCTAGGGTTAGTGTTAGGCATAGGGTTAGGCTTAGGGTACGGCTTAGGGTACGGGTTCGGGGAGGGGTTCGGGTACGGCGTAATGTATGGGTTAGGATTAGGGTTTGGGTTAGTGTTAGTTTTAGGGCTCGGTTTAGGGTACGGGTTAGGATTAGGGTACGTGTTAGGGTTAGGGTAGGGGTTAGGGTTAGGTTACGCGTTAGTGTTAGGGTAGGGGTTAGGGTTAGGGTATGTGTTAGGGTTAGGGTAGTTATTAAACCTATCATACTCTCTAGATAAACATTAGCACGTAAAGGAATATTATTTGGGGGTCCAGCCATGGAGAAGAGTTTAGACACTAGGATAAGATAAGGAACACACCCATTATAAAGAAATCACATTAGGATTCTCTTTTTAAGCTGTTCCTTAAAACACTAGTGCTTAGGAAATCTATTGGAGGCAGAAGAAGTCAAGGGTAGCCTAGGGTTAGGGTTAGGCTTAGGGTTAGGCTTAGGGTACGGCTTAGGGTACGGGTTCGGGGAGGGCTTCCGGTATGGCGTAGGGTATGGGTTAGGGTTAGGGTTAGGGTTAGTGTTAGGGTTAGGGCTCGGTTTAGGGTACGGGTTAGGATTAGCGTACGTGTTAGGGTTAGGGTAGGGGTTAGGGTTAGGGTACGCGTTAGGGTTAGGGTAGTTATTAAACATATCCCACTCTCTAGATACCCCTTAGCACGTAAAGGAATATTATTTGGGGGTCCTGCCATGGAGAAGAGTTTAGACACTAGGATCAGATAAGAACACACCCATTATAAAGAAATCACATTAGGATTCTCTTTTTAAGCTGTTCCTTAAAACACTAGTGCTTAGGAAATATATTGGAGGCAGAAGCAGTCAAGGGTAGCCTAGGGTTAGGGTTAGGCTTAGGGTTAGGCTTAGGGTACGGCTTAGGGTACGGGTTCGTGTAGGGTTTCGGGTACGGCGTAGGGTATGGGTGAGGGTTAGGGTTAGGGCTCGGTTTAGGGTACAGGTTAGGATTAGGGTACGTGTTAGGGTTAGGGTAGGGGTTAGGGTTAGGTTACGCGTTAGGGTTAGGGTAGTTATTAAACCTATCCCGCTCTCTAGATACCCCTTAGCACGTAAAGGAATATTATTTGGGGGTCCAGCCATGGAGAAGAGTTTAGACTCTAAGATAATATAAGGAACACACACATTATAAAGAAATCACATTAGGATTCTCTTTTTAAGCTGTTCCTTAAAACACTAGTGCTTAGGAAATCTATTGGAGGCAGAAGCAGTCAAGGGTAGCCTAGGGTTAGGGTTAGGCTTAGGGTTAGGGTTAGGGTACGGCTTAGGGTATGGGTTCGGGGAGGGCTTCGGGTACGGCGTAGGGTATGGGTTAGGGTTAGGGTTAGGGTTAGTGTTAGGGTTAGGGCTCGGTTTAGGGTACGGGTTAGGATTAGGGTACCTGTTAGGGTTAGGGTAGCGGTTAGCGTTAGGGTACGCGTTAGGGTTAGGGTAGTTATTAAACCTATCCCACTCTCTAGTTACCCCTTAGCACGTAAAGTAATATTATTTGGGGGTCCAGCCATGGAGAAGAGTTTAGACACTAGGATAAGATAAGGAACACACCCATTATAAAGAAATCACATTAGGATTCTCTTTTTAAGCTGTTCCTTAAAACACTAGTGCTTAGGAAATCTATTGGAGGCAAAAGCAGTCAAGGGTAGCCTACGGTTAGGGTTAGGCTTTGGGTTAGGCTTAGGGTACGGCTTAGGGTACGGGTTCGGGGAGGGCTTCGGGTACGGCGTAGGGTATGGGTTAGGGTTAGGGTTAGGGTTAGTGTTAGGGTTAGGGCTCGGTTTAGGGTACGGGTTAGGATTAGGGTACGTGTTAGGGTTAGGGTAGGGGTAAGGGTTAGGGTACGCGTTAGTGTTAGGGTAGGGGTTAGGGTTAGGGTACGTGTTAGGGTTAGGGTAGTTACTAAACCTATCATACTCTCTAGATAAACATTAGCACGTAAAGGAATATTATTTGGGGGTCCAGCCATGGAGAAGAGTTTAGACACTAGGATAAGATAAGGAACACACCCATTATAAAGAAATCACATTAGGATTCTCTTTTTAAGCTGTTCCTTAAAACACTAGTGCTTAGGAAATCTATTGGAGGCAGAAGAAGTCAAGGGTAGCCTAGGGTTAGGGTTAGGCTTAGGGTTAGGCTTAGGGTACGGCTTAGGGTACGGGTTCGGGGAGGGCTTCGGGTACGGCGTAGGGTATGGGTTAGGGTTAGGGTTAGGGTTAGTGTTAGGGTTAGGGCTCGGTTTAGGGTACGGGTTAGGATTAGGGTACGTGTTAGGGTTAGGGTAGGGGTTAGGGTTAGGGTACGCGTTAGGGTTAGGGTAGTTATTAAACCTATCCCACTCTCTAGATACCCCTTAGCACGTAAAGGAATATTATTTGGGGGTCCAGCCATGGAGAAGAGTTTAGACTCTAAGATAATATAAGGAACACACACATTATAAAGAAATCACATTAGGATTCTCTTTTTAAGCTGTTCCTTAAAACACTAGTGCTTAGGAAATCTATTGGAGGCAGAAGCAGTCAAGGGTAGCCTAGGGTTAGGTTTAGGCTTAGGGGTAGGCTTAGGGTACGGCTTAGGGTACGGGTTCTGGGAGGGCTTCGGGTGCGGCGTAGGGTATGGGTTAGGGTTAGTGTTAGGGTTAGTGTTAGGGTTAGGGCTCGGTTTAGGGTACGGGTTAGGATTAGGGTACGTGTTAGGGTTAGGGTAGGGGTTAGGGTTAGGGTACGCGTTAGGGTTAAGGTAGTGATTAAACCTATCCCACTCTCTAGATACCCCTTAGCACATAAAGGAATATTATTTGGGGGTCCAGCCATGGAGAAGAGTTTAGACACTAGGATTAGATAAGGAACACACCCATTATAAAGAAATCACATTAGGATTCTCTTTTTAAGCTGTTCCTTAAAACACTAGTGCTTAGGAAATCTATTGGAGGCAGAAGAAGTCAAGGGTAGCCTAGGGTTAGGGTTATGCTTAGGGTTAGGCTTAGGGTACGGCTTAGGGTACGGGTTCGGGGAGGGCTTCCGGTACGGCGTAGGGTATGGGTTAGGGTTAGGGTTAGGGTTAGTGTTAGGGTTAGGGCTCGGTTTAGGGTACGGGTTAGGATTAGGGTACGTGTTAGGGTTAGGGTAGGGGTTAGGGTTAGGGTACGCGTTAGGGTTAGGGTAGTTATTAAACATATCCCACTCTCTAGATACCCCTTAGCACGTAAAGGAATATTATTTGGGGGTCCTGCCATGGAGAAGAGTTTAGACACTAGGATCAGATAAGAACACACCCATTATAAAGAAATCACATTAGGATTCTCTTTTTAAGCTGTTCCTTAAAACACTAGTGCTTAGGAAATATATTGGAGGCAGAAGCAGTCAAGGGTAGCCTAGGGTTAGGGTTAGGCTTAGGGTTAGGCTTAGGGCACGGCTTAGGGTACGGGTTTGGGTAGGGTTTCGGGTACGGCGTAGGGTATGGGTGAGGGTTAGGGTTAGGGCTCGGTTTAGGGTACAGGTTAGGATTAGGGTACGTGTTAGGGTTAGGGTAGGTGTTAGGGTTAGGTTACGCGTTAGGGTTAGAGTAGTTATTAAACCTATCCCACTCTCTAGATACCCCTTAGCACGTAAAGGAATATTATTTGGGGGTCCAGCCATGGAGAAGAGTTTAGACTCTAAGATAATATAAGGAACACACACATTATAAAGAAATCACATTAGGATTCTCTTTTTAAGCTGTTCCTTAAAACACTAGTGCTTAGGAAATCTATTGGAGGCAGAAGCAGTCAAGGGTAGCCTAGGGTTAGGGTTAGGCTTAGGGTTAGGCTTAGGGTACGGCTTAGGGTACGGGTTCGGGGAGGGCTTCGGGTGCGGCGTAGGGTATGGGTTAGGGTTAGGGTTAGGGTTAGTGTTAGGGTTAGGGCTCGGTTTAGGGTACGGGTTAGGATTAGGGTACGTGTTAGGGTTAGGGTAGGGGTTAGGGTTATGGTACGCGTTAGGGTTAGGGTAGTGATTAAACCTATCCCACTCTCTAGATACCCCTTAGCACGTAAAGGAATATTATTTGGGGGTCCAGCCATGGAGAAGAGATTAGACACTAAGATAATATAAGGAACACACACATTATAAAGAAATCACATTAGGATTCTCTTTTTAAGCTGTTCCTTAAAACACTAGTGCTTAGGAAATCTATTGGAGGCAGAAGCAGTCAAGGGTAGCCTAGGGTTAGGGTTAGGCTTAGGGGTAGGCTTAGGGTACGGCTTAGGGTACGGGTTCAGGGAGGGCTTCGGGTACGGCGTAGGGTATGGGTTAGGGTTAGGGTTAGGGTTAGTGTTAGGGTTAGGGCTCGGTTTAGTGTACGGGTTAGGATTAGGGTACGTGTTAGTGTTAGGTTAGGGGTTAGGGTTAGGGTACGTGTTAGGGTTAGGGTAGTTATTAAACCTATCCCTCTCTCTAGATACCCCTTAGCACGTAAAGGAATATTATTTGGGGGTCCAGCCATGGAGAAGAGTTTAGACACTAAGATAATATAAGGAACACACACATTATAAAGAAATCACATTAGGATTCTCTTTTTAAGCTGTTCCTTAAAACACTAGTGCTTAGGAAATCTATTGGAGGCAGAAGCAGTCAAGGGTAACCTAGGGTTAGGGTTAGGCTTAGGGTACGGCTTAGGGTACGGGTTCGGGGAGGGCTTCGGGTACGGCGTAGGGTATGGGTTAGGGTTAGGTTTAGGGTTAGTGATAGGGTTAGGACTCGGTTTAGGGTATGGGTTAGGATTAGGGTACGTGTTAGGGTTAGGGTAGGGGTTAGGGTTATGTTACACGTTAGGGTTAGGGTAGTGATTAAACCTATCCCACTCTCTAGATACCCCTTAGCACGTAAAGGAATATTATTTGGGGGTCCAACCATGGAGAAGAGTTTAGACACTAAGATAATATAAGGAACACACACATTATAAAGAAATCACATTAGGATTCTCTTTTTAAGCTGTTCCTTAAAACACTAGTGCTTAGGAAATCTATTGGAGGCAGAAGCAGTCAAGGGTAGCCTAGGGTTAGGGTTAGGCTTAGGGGTAGGCTTAGGGTACGGGTTCGGGGAGGGCTTCGGGTACGGCGTAGGGTATGGGTTAGGGTTAGGGTTAGGGTTAGTGTTAGGGTTAGGGCTCGGTTTAGGCTACGCGTTAGGATTAGGGTACGTGTTAGGGTTAGGGTAGCGGTTAGGGTTATGGTACGCGTTAGGGTTAGGGTAGTGATTAAACCTATCCCACTCTCTAGATACCCCTTAGCACATAAAGGAATATTATTTGGGGGTCCAGCCATGGAGAAGAGTTTAGACACTAGGATTAGATAAGGAACACACCCATTATAAAGAAATCACATTAGGATTCTCTTTTTAAGCTGTTCGATAAAACACTAGTGCTTAGGAAATCTATTGGAGGCAGAAGCAGTCAAGGGTAGCCTAGGGTTAGGGTTAGGCTTAGGTTTAGGCTTAGGGTACGGCTTAGGGTATGGGTTCGGGGAGGGCTTCGGATACGGTGTAGGGTATGTGTTAGGGTTAGGGTTAGGGTTAGTGTTAGGGTTAGGGCTCGGTTTAGGGTACGGGTTAGGATTAGGGTACGTGTTAGGGATAGGGTAGCGGTTAGCGTTAGGGTACGCGTTAGGGTTAGGGTAGTTATTAAACCTATCCCACTCTCTAGTTACCCCTTAGCCCGTAAAGGAATATTATTTGGGGGTCCAGCCATGGAGAAGAGTTTAGACACTAGTATAAGATAAGGAACACACCCATTATAAAGAAATCACATTAGGATTCTCTTTTTAAGCTGTTCCTTAAAACACTAGTGCTTAGGAAATCTATTGGAGGCAGAAGCAGTCAAGGGTAGCCTAGGGTTAGGGTACGGCTTAGGGTACGGGTTCGGGGAGGGCTTCGGGTACGGCGTAGGGTATGGGTTAGGGTTAGGGTTAGGGTTAGTGTTACGCTTAGGGCTCGGTTTAGGGTACGGGTTAGGATTAGGGTACGTGTTAGGGATATGGTAGGGGTTAGGGTTAGGGTACGCGTTAGGGTTAGGGTAGTTATTAAACCTATCCCACTTTCTAGATACCCCTTAGCACGTAAAGGAATATTATTTGGGGGTCCAGCCATGGAGAAGAGTTTAGACACTAAGATAATATAAGGAACACACACATTATAAAGAAATCACATTAGGATTCTCTTTTTAAGCTGTTCCTTAAAACACTAGTGCTTAGGAAATCTATTGGAGGCAGAAGCAGTGAAGGATAGCCTAGGGTTAGGGTTAGGCTTAGGGTTAGGCTTAGGGTACGGCTTAGGGTACGGGTTCAGGGAGGGCTTCGGGTACGGCGTAGGGTATGGGTTAGGGTTAGGGTTAGGGTTAGTGTTAGGGTTAGGGCTCGGTTTAGGGTACGGGTTAGGATTAGGGTACGTGTTAGGGTTAGGGTAGGGGTTAGGGTTAGGGTACGCGTTAGGGTTAGGGTAGTGATTAAACCTATCCCACTCTCTAGATACCCCTTAGCACATAAAGGAATATTATTTGGGGGTCCAGCCATGGAGAAGAGTTTAGACACTAGGATTAGATAAGGAACACACCCATTATAAAGAAATCACATTAGGATTCTCTTTTTAAGCTGTTCCTTAAAACACTAGTGCTTAGGAAATCTATTGGAGGCAGAAGAAGTCAAGGGTAGCCTAGGGTTAGGGTTAGGCTTAGGGTTAGGCTTAGGGTACGGCTTAGGGTACGGGTTCGGGGAGGGCTTCGGGTACGGCGTAGGGTATGGGTTAGGGTTAGGGTTAGGGTTAGTGTTAGGGTTAGGGCTCGGTTTAGGGTACGGGTTAGGATTAGGGTACGTGTTAGGGTTAGGGTAGGGGTTAGGGTTAGGGTACGCGTTAGGGTTAGGGTAGTTATTAAACCTATCCCACTCTCTAGATACCCCTTAGCACGTAAAGGAATATTATTTGGGGGTCCAGCCATGGAGAAGAGTTTAGACTCTAAGATAATATAAGGAACACACACATTATAAAGAAATCACATTAGGATTCTCTTTTTAAGCTGTTCCTTAAAACACTAGTGCTTAGGAAATCTATTGGAGGCAGAAGCAGTCAAGGGTAGCCTAGGGTTAGGGTTAGGCTTAGGGGTAGGCTTAGGGTACGGCTTAGGGTACGGGTTCGGGGAGGGCTTCGGGTGCGGCGTAGGGTATGGGTTAGGGTTAGTGTTAGGGTTAGTGTTAGGGTTAGGGCTCGGTTTAGGGTACGGGTTAGGATTAGGGTACGTGTTAGGGTTAGGGTAGGGGTTAGGGTTAGGGTACGCGTTAGTGTTAAGGTAGTGATTAAACCTATCCCACTCTCTAGATACCCCTTAGCACATAAAGGAATATTATTTGGGGGTCCAGCCATGGAGAAGAGTTTAGACACTAGGATTAGATAAGGAACACACCCATTATAAAGAAATCACATTAGGATTCTCTTTTTAAGCTTTTCCTTAAAACACTAGTGCTTAGGAAATCTATTGGAGGCAGAAGCAGTCAAGGGTAGCCTAGGGTTAGTGTTAGGCATAGGGTTAGGCTTAGGGTACGGCTTAGGGTACGGGTTCGGGGAGGGGTTCGGGTACGGCGTAGGGTATGGGTGAGGGTTAGGGTTAGGGCTCGGTTTAGGGTACAGGTTAGGATTAGGGTACGTGTTAGGGTTAGGGTAGGTGTTAGGGTTAGGTTACGCGTTAGGGTTAGAGTAGTTATTAAACCTATCCCACTCTCTAGATACCCCTTAGCACGTAAAGGAATATTATTTGGGGGTCCAGCCATGGAGAAGAGTTTAGACTCTAAGATAATATAAGGAACACACACATTATAAAGAAATCACATTAGGATTCTCTTTTTAAGCTGTTCCTTAAAACACTAGTGCTTAGGAAATCTATTGGAGGCAGAAGCAGTCAAGGGTAGCCTAGGGTTAGGGTTAGGCTTAGGGTTAGGCTTAGGGTACGGCTTAGGGTACGGGTTCGGGGAGGGCTTCGGGTGCGGCGTAGGGTATGGGTTAGGGTTAGGGTTAGGGTTAGTGTTAGGGTTAGGGCTCGGTTTAGGGTACGGGTTAGGATTAGGGTACGTGTTAGGGTTAGGGTAGGGGTTAGGGTTATGGTACGCGTTAGGGTTAGGGTAGTGATTAAACGTATCCCACTCTCTAGATACCCCTTAGCACGTAAAGGAATATTATTTGGGGGTCCAGCCATGGAGAAGAGATTAGACACTAAGATAATATAAGGAACACACACATTATAAAGAAATCACATTAGGATTCTCTTTTTAAGCTGTTCCTTAAAACACTAGTGCTTAGGAAATCTATTGGAGGCAGAAGCAGTCAAGGGTAGCCTAGGGTTAGGGTTAGGCTTAGGGGTAGGCTTAGGGTACGGCTTAGGGTACGGGTTCGGGGAGGGCTTCGGGTGCGGCGTAGGGTATGGGTTAGGGTTAGTGTTAGGGTTAGTGTTAGGGTTAGGGCTCGGTTTAGGGTACGGGTTAGGATTAGGGTACGTGTTAGGGTTAGGGTAGGGGTTAGGGTTAGGGTACGCGTTAGGGTTAAGGTAGTGATTAAACCTATCCCACTCTCTAGATACCCCTTAGCACATAAAGGAATATTATTTGGGGGTCCAGCCATGGAGAAGAGTTTAGACACTAGGATTAGATAAGGAACACACCCATTATAAAGAAATCACATTAGGATTCTCTTTTTAAGCTTTTCCTTAAAACACTAGTGCTTAGGAAATCTATTGGAGGCAGAAGCAGTCAAGGGTAGCCTAGGGTTAGTGTTAGGCATAGGGTTAGGCTTAGGGTACGGCTTAGGGTACGGGTTCGGGGAGGGGTTCGGGTACGGCGTAATGTATGGGTTAGGATTAGGGTTTGGGTTACTGTTAGTGTTAGGGCTCGGTTTAGGGTACGGGTTAGGATTAGGGTACGTGTTAGGGTTAGGGTAGGGGTTAGGGTTAGGGTACGCGTTAGTGTTAGGGTAGGGGTTAGGGTTAGGGTATGTGTTAGGGTTAGGGTAGTTATTAAACCTATCATACTCTCTAGATAAACATTAGCACGTAAAGGAATATTATTTGGGGGTCCAGCCATGGAGAAGAGTTTACACACTAGGATAAGATAAGGAACACACCCATTATAAAGAAATCACATTAGGATTCTCTTTTTAAGCTGTTCCTTAAAACACTAGTGCTTAGGAAATCTATTGGAGGCAGAAGAAGTCAAGGGTAGCCTAGGGTTAGGGTTATGCTTAGGGTTAGGCTTAGGGTACGGCTTAGGGTACGGGTTCGGGGAGGGCTTCCGGTACGGCGTAGGGTATGGGTTAGGGTTAGGGTTAGGGTTAGTGTTAGGGTTAGGGCTCGGTTTAGGGTACGGGTTAGGATTAGGGTACGTGTTAGGGTTAGGGTAGGGGTTAGGGTTAGGGTACGCGTTAGGGTTAGGGTAGTTATTAAACATATCCCACTCTCTAGATACCCCTTAGCACGTAAAGGAATATTATTTGGGGGTCCTGCCATGGAGAAGAGTTTAGACACTAGGATCAGATAAGAACACACCCATTATAAAGAAATCACATTAGGATTCTCTTTTTAAGCTGTTCCTTAAAACACTAGTGCTTAGGAAATATATTGGAGGCAGAAGCAGTCAAGGGTAGCCTAGGGTTAGGGTTAGGCTTAGGGTTAGGCTTAGGGCACGGCTTAGGGTACGGGTTTGGGTAGGGTTTCGGGTACGGCGTAGGGTATGGGTGAGGGTTAGGGTTAGGGCTCGGTTTAGGGTACAGGTTAGGATTAGGGTACGTGTTAGGGTTAGGGTAGGTGTTAGGGTTAGGTTACGCGTTAGGGTTAGAGTAGTTATTAAACCTATCCCACTCTCTAGATACCCCTTAGCACGTAAAGGAATATTATTTGGGGGTCCAGCCATGGAGAAGAGTTTAGACTCTAAGATAATATAAGGAACACACACATTATAAAGAAATCACATTAGGATTCTCTTTTTAAGCTGTTCCTTAAAACACTAGTGCTTAGGAAATCTATTGGAGGCAGAAGCAGTCAAGGGTAGCCTAGGGTTAGGGTTAGGCTTAGGGTTAGGCTTAGGGTACGGCTTAGGGTACGGGTTCGGGGAGGGCTTCGGGTGCGGCGTAGGGTATGGGTTAGGGTTAGGGTTAGGGTTAGTGTTAGGGTTAGGGCTCGGTTTAGGGTACGGGTTAGGATTAGGGTACGTGTTAGGGTTAGGGTAGGGGTTAGGGTTATGGTACGCGTTAGGGTTAGGGTAGTGATTAAACGTATCCCACTCTCTAGATACCCCTTAGCACGTAAAGGAATATTATTTGGGGGTCCAGCCATGGAGAAGAGATTAGACACTAAGATAATATAAGGAACACACACATTATAAAGAAATCACATTAGGATTCTCTTTTTAAGCTGTTCCTTAAAACACTAGTGCTTAGGAAATCTATTGGAGGCAGAAGCAGTCAAGGGTAGCCTAGGGTTAGGGTTAGGCTTAGGGGTAGGCTTAGGGTACGGCTTAGGGTACGGGTTCAGGGAGGGCTTCGGGTACGGCGTAGGGTATGGGTTAGGGTTAGGGTTAGGGTTAGTGTTAGGGTTAGGGCTCGGTTTAGTGTACGGGTTAGGATTAGGGTACGTGTTAGGGTTAGGTTAGGGGTTAGGGTTAGGGTACGTGTTAGGGTTAGGGTAGTTATTAAACCTATCCCACTCTCTAGATACCCCTTAGCACGTAAAGGAATATTATTTGGGGGTCCAGCCATGGAGAAGAGTTTAGACACTAAGATAATATAAGGAACACACACATTATAAAGAAATCACATTAGGATTCTCTTTTTAAGCTGTTCCTTAAAACACTAGTGCTTAGGAAATCTATTGGAGGCAGAAGCAGTCAAGGGTAGCCTAGGGTTAGGGTTAGGCTTAGGGTACGGCTTAGGGTACGGGTTCGGGGAGGGCTTCGGGTACGGCGTAGGGTATGGGTTAGGGTTAGGTTTAGGGTTAGTGATAGGGTTAGGACTCGGTTTAGGGTATGGGTTAGGATTAGGGTACGTGTTAGGGTTAGGGTAGGGGTTAGGGTTATGTTACGCGTTAGGGTTAGGGTAGTGATTAAACCTATCCCACTCTCTAGATACCCCTTAGCACGTAAAGGAATATTATTTGGGGGTCCAACCATGGAGAAGAGTTTAGACACTAAGATAATATAAGGAACACACACATTATAAAGAAATCACATTAGGATTCTCTTTTTAAGCTGTTCCTTAAAACACTAGTGCTTAGGAAATCTATTGGAGGCAGAAGCAGTCAAGGGTAGCCTAGGGTTAGGGTTAGGCTTAGGGTACGGGTTCGGGGAGGGCTTCGGGTACGGCGTAGGGTATGGGTTAGGGTTAGGGTTAGGGTTGGTTTTAGGGTTAGGGCTCGGTTTAGGGTACGGGTTAGGATTAGGGTACGTGTTATGGTTAGGGTAGGGGTTAGGGTTAGGGTACGCGTTAGGGTTAGGGTTGTTATTAAACATATCCCACTCTCTAGATACCCCTTAGCACGTAAAGGAATATTATTTGGGGGTCCAGCCATGGAGAAGAGTTTACACACTAGGATCAGATAAGGAACACACCCATTATAAAGAAATCACATTAGGATTCTCTTTTTAAGCTGTTCCTTAAAACTATAGTGCTTAGGAAATCTATTGGAGGCAGAAGCAGTCAAGGGTAGCCTAGGGTTAGGGTTAGGCTTAGGGTTAGGCTTAGGGTACGGATTAGGGTACGGGTTCGGGGAGGGTTTCGGGTACGGCGTAGGGTATGGGTTAGGGTTAGGGTTAGGGTTAGTGTTACGCTTAGGGCTCGGTTTAGGGTACGGGTTAGGATTAGGGTACGTGTTAGGGATATGGTAGGGGTTAGGGTTAGGGTACGCGTTAGGGTTAGGGTAGTTATTAAACCTATCCCACTTTCTAGATACCCCTTAGCACGTAAAGGAATATTATTTGGGGGTCCAGCCATGGAGAAGAGTTTAGACACTAAGATAATATAAGGAACACACACATTATAAAGAAATCACATTAGGATTCTCTTTTTAAGCTGTTCCTTAAAACACTAGTGCTTAGGAAATCTATTGGAGGCAGAAGCAGTGAAGGATAGCCTAGGGTTAGGGTTAGGCTTAGGGTTAGGCTTAGGGTACGGCTTAGGGTACGGGTTCAGGGAGGGCTTCGGGTACGGCGTAGGGTATGGGTTAGGGTTAGGGTTAGGGTTAGTGTTAGGGTTAGGGCTCGGTTTAGGGTACGGGTTAGGATTAGGGTACGTGTTAGGGTTAGGGTAGGGGTTAGGGTTAGGGTACGCGTTAGGGTTAGGGTAGTGATTAAACCTATCCCACTCTCTAGATACCCCTTAGCACATAAAGGAATATTATTTGGGGGTCCAGCCATGGAGAAGAGTTTAGACACTAGGATTAGATAAGGAACACACCCATTATAAAGAAATCACATTAGGATTCTCTTTTTAAGCTGTTCCTTAAAACACTAGTGCTTAGGAAATCTATTGGAGGCAGAAGCAGTCAAGGGTAGCCAAGGGTTAGTGTTAGGCATAGGGTTAGGCTTAGGGTACGGCTTAGGGTACGGGTTCAGGGAGGGGTTCGGGTACGGCGTAAGGTATGGGTTAGGGTTAGGGTTTGGTTTAGTGTTAGTGTTAGGGCTCGGTTTAGGGTACGGGTTAGGATTAGGGTACGTGTTAGGGTTAGGGTAGGGGTTAGGGTTAGGGTACGCGTTAGTGTTAGGGTAGGGGTTAGGGTTACGGTAGGTGTTAGGGTTAGGGTAGTTATTAAACCTATCATACTCTCTAGATAAACATTAGCACGTAAAGGAATATTATTTGGGGGTCCAGCCATGGAGAAGAGTTTAGACACTAGGATAAGATAAGGAACACACCCATTATAAAGAAATCACATTAGGATTCTCTTTTTAAGCTGTTCCTTAAAACACTAGTCCTTAGGAAATCTATTGGAGGCAGAAGCAGTCAAGGGTAGCCTAGGGTTAGGGTTAGGCTTAGGGTTAGGCTTAGGGTACGGCTTAGGGTACGGGTTCGGGGAGGGTTTCGGGTACGGCGTAGGGTATGGGTTAGGGTTAGGGTTAGGGTTAGTGTTACGCTTAGGGCTCGGTTTAGGGTACGGGTTAGGATTAGGGTACGTGTTAGGGATATGGTAGGGGTTAGGGTTAGGGTACGCGTTAGGGTTAGGGTAGTTATTAAACCTATCCCACTTTCTAGATACCCCTTAGCACGTAAAGGAATATTATTTGGGGGTCCAGCCATGGAGAAGAGTTTAGACACTAAGATAATATAAGGAACACACACATTATAAAGAAATCACATTAGGATTCTCTTTTTAAACTGTTCCTTAAAACACTAGTGCTTAGGAAATCTATTGGAGGCAGAAGCAGTGAAGGATAGCCTAGGGTTAGGGTTAGGCTTAGGGTTAGGCTTAGGGTACGGCTTAGGGTACGGGTTCAGGGAGGGCTTCGGGTACGGCGTAGGGTATGGGTTAGGGTTAGGGTTAGGGTTAGTGTTAGGGTTAGGGCTCGGTTTAGGGTACGGGTTAGGATTAGGGTACGTGTTAGGGTTAGGGTAGGGGTTAGGGTTAGGGTACGCGTTAGGGTTAGGGTAGTGATTAAACCTATCCCACTCTCTAGATACCCCTTAGCACATAAAGGAATATTATTTGGGGGTCCAGCCATGGAGAAGAGTTTAGACACTAGGATTAGATAAGGAACACACCCATTATAAAGAAATCACATTAGGATTCTCTTTTTAAGCTGTTCCTTAAAACACTAGTGCTTAGGAAATCTATTGGAGGCAGAAGCAGTCAAGGGTAGCCTAGGGTTAGTGTTAGGCATAGGGTTAGGCTTAGGGTACGGCTTAGGGTACGGGTTCAGGGAGGGGTTCGGGTACGGCGTAAGGTATGGGTTAGGGTTAGGGTTTGGTTTAGTGTTAGTGTTAGGGCTCGGTTTAGGGTACGGGTTAGGATTAGGGTACGTGTTAGGGTTAGGGTAGGGGTTAGGGTTAGGGTACGCGTTAGTGTTAGGGTAGGGGTTAGGGTTAGGGTACGTGTTAGGGTTAGGGTAGTTATTAAACCTATCATACTCTCTAGATAAACATTAGCACGTAAAGGAATATTATTTGGGGGTCCAGCCATGGAGAAGAGTTTAGACACTAGGATAAGATAAGGAACACACCCATTATAAAGAAATCACATTAGGATTGTCTTTTTAAGCTGTTCCTTAAAACACTAGTGGTTAGGAAATCTATTGGAGGCAGAAGCAGTCAAGGGTAGCCTAGGGTTAGGGTTAGGCTTAGGGTACGGCTTAGGGTACGGCTTAGGGTACGGGTTCGGGGAGGGCTTCGGGTACGGCGTAGGGTTTGGGTTAGGGTTAGGGTTAGGGTTAGTGTTAGGGTTAGGGCTCGGTTTAGGGTACGGGTTAGGATTAGGGTACGTGTTAGGGTTAGGGTAGGGGTTAGGGTTATGGTACGCGTTAGGGTTAGGGTAGTGATTAAACCTATCCCACTCTCTAGATACCCCTTAGCACGTAAAGGAATATTATTTGGGGGTCCAGCCATGGAGAAGAGTTTAGACACTAAGATAATATAAGGAACACACACATTATAAAGAAATCACATTAGGATTGTCTTTTTAAGCTGTTCATTAAAACACTAGTGCTTAGGAAATCTATTGGAGGCAGAAGCAGTCAAGGGTAGCCTAGGGTTAGGGTTAGGCTTAGGTTTAGGCTTAGGGTACGGCTTAGGGTACGGGTTCGGGGAGGGCTTCGGGTACGGCGTAGGGTATGGGTTAGGGTTAGGGTTAGGGTTAGTGTTAGGGTTAGGGCTCGGTTTAGGGTACGGGTTAGGATTAGGGTACGTGTTAGGGTTAGGGTAGTGGTTAGCGTTAGGGTACGCGTTAGGGTTAGGGTAGTTATTAAACCTATCCCACTCTCTAGTTACCCCTTAGCACGTAAAGGAATATTATTTGGGGGTCCAGCCATGGAGAATAGTTTAGACACTAGGATAAGATAAGGAACACACCCATTATAAAGAAATCACATTAGGATTCTCTTTTTAAGCTGTTCCTTAAAACACTAGTGCTTAGGAAATCTATTGGAGGCAGAAGAAGTCAAGGGTAGCCTAGGGTTAGGGTTAGGCTTAGGGTTAGGCTTAGGGTACGGCTTAGGGTATGGGTTCGGGGAGGGCTTCGGGTACGGCGTAGGGTATGTGTTAGGGTTAGGGTTAGGGCTCGGTTTAGGGTACAGGTTAGGATTAGGGTACGTGTTAGGGTTAGGGTAGGGGTTAGGGTTAGGGTACACGTTAGGGTTAGGGTAGTGATTAAACCTATCCCACTCTCTAGATACCCCTTAGCACGTAAAGGAATATTATTTGGGGGTCCAGCCATGGAGAAGAGTTTAGACTCTAAGATAATATAAGGAACACACACATTATAAAGAAATCACATTAGGATTCTCTTTTTAAGCTGTTCCTTAAAACACTAGTGCTTAGGAAATCTATTGGAGGCAGAAGCAGTCAAGGGTAGCCTAGAGTTAGGGTTAGGCTTAGGGGTAGGCTTAGGGTACGGCTTAGGGTACGGGTTCGGGGAGGGCTTCGGGTACGGTGTAGGGTATGGGTTAGGGTTAGGGTTAGGGTTAGTGTTAGGGTTAGGGCTCGGTTTAGGGTACGGGTTAGGATTAGGGTACGTGTTAGGGTTAGGGTAGGGGTTAGGGTTATGGTACGCGTTAGGGTTAGGGTAGTGATTAAACCTATCCCACTCTCTAGATACCCCTTAGCACGTAAAGGAATATTATTTGGGGGTCCAGACATGGAGAAGAGTTTAGACACTAGGATTAGATAAGGAACACACCCGTTATAAAGAAATCACATTAGGATTCTCTTTTTAAGCTGTTCCTTAAAACACTAGTGCTTAGGAAATCTATTGGAGGCAGAAGCAGTCAAGGGTAGCCTAGGGTTAGGGTTAGGCTTAGGGTTAGGCTTAGGGTACGGCTTAGGGTACGGGTTCGGGGAGGGCTTCGGGTACGGCGTAGGGTATGGGTTAGGGTTAGGGTTAGGGTTAGTGCTAGGATTAGGGCTCGGTTTAGGGTACGTGTTAGGGTTAGGGTAGCGGTTAGCGTTAGGGTACGCGTTAGGGTTAGGGTAGTTATTAAACCTATCCCACTCTCTAGTTACCCCTTAGCCTGTAAAGGAATATTATTTGGGGGTCCAACCATGGAGAAGAGTTTAGACACTAGGATAAGATAAGGAACACACCCATTATAAAGAAATCACATTAGGATTCTCTTTTTAAGCTGTTCCTTAAAACACTAGTGCTTAGGAAATCTATTGGAGGCAGAAGAAGTCAAGGGTAGCCTAGGGTTAGGGTTAGGCTTAGGGTACGGCTTAGGGTACGGGTTCGGGGAGGGCTTCGGGTACGGCGTAGGGTATGGGTTAGGGTTAGGGTTAGGGTTAGTTTTAGGGTTAGGGCTCGGTTTAGGGTACGGGTTAGGATTAGGGTACGTGTTAGGGTTAGGGTAGTTATTAAACATATCCCACTCTCTAGATACCCCTTAGCACGTAAAGGAATATTATTTGGGGGTCCTGCCATGGAGAAGTGTTTAGACACTAGGATCAGATAAGAACACACCCATTATAAAGAAATCACATTAGGATTCTCTTTTTAAGCTGTTCCTTAAAACACTAGTGCTTAGGAAATATATTGGAGGCAGAAGCAGTCAAGGGTAGCCTAGGGTTAGGGTTAGGCTTAGGGTTAGGCTTAGGGTACGGCTTAGGGTACGGGTTCGGGGAGGGTTTTGGGTACGGCGTAGGGTATGGGTTAGGGTTAGGGTTAGGGCTCGGTTTAGGGTACAGGTTAGGATTAGGGTACGTGTTAGGGTTAGGGTAGGGGTTAGGGTTAGGGTACGCGTTAGGGTTAGGGTAGTTATTAAACCTATCCCACTCTCTAGATACCCCTTAGCACGTAAAGGAATATTATTTGGGAGTCCAGCCATGGAGAAGAGTTTAGACTCTAAGATAATATAAGGAACACACACATTATAAAGAAATCACATTAGGATTCTCTTTTTAAGCTGTTCCTTAAAACACTAGTGCTTAGGAAATCTACTGGAGGCAGAAGCAGTCAAGGGTAGCCTAGGGTTAGGGTTAGGCTTAGGGGTAGGCTTAGGGTACGGCTTAGGGTACGGGTTCGGGGAGGGCTTCGGGTACGGCGTAGGGTATGGGTTAGGGTGAGGGTTAGGGTTAGTGTTAGGTTTAGGGCTCGGTTTAGGGTACGGGTTAGGATTAGGGTACGTGTTAGGGTTAGGTTAGGGGTTAGGGTTATGGTACGCGTTAGGGTTAGGGTAGTGATTAAACCTATCCCACTCTCTAGATACCCCTTAGCACATAAAGGAATATTATTTGGGCGTCCAGCCATGGAGAAGAGTTTAGACACTAGGATTAGATAAGGAACACACCCATTATAAAGAAATCACATTAGGATTCTCTTTTTAAGCTGTTCCTTAAAACACTAGTGCTTAGGAAATCTATTGGAGGCAGAAGCAGTCAAGGGTAGCCTAGGGTTAGGGTAAGGCTTAGGGTTAGGCTTAGGGTACGGCTTAGGGTACGGGTTCGGGGAGGGCTTCGGGTACGGCGTAGGGTATGGTTTAGGGTTAGGGTTAGGGTTAGTGTTAGGGTTGGGGCTCGGTTTAGGTTACGGGTTAGGATTAGGGTACGTGTTAGGGTTAGGGTAGGGGTTAGCGTTAGGGTACGCGTTACGTTTAGGGTAGTTGTTAAACCTATCCCACTCTCTAGTTACCCCTTAGCACGTAAAGGAATATTATTTGGGGGTCCAGCCATGGAGAACAGTTTAGACACTAGGATAAGATAAGCAACACACCCATTATAAAGAAATCACATTAGGATTCTCTTTTTAAGCTGTTCCTTAAAACACTAGTGCTTAGGAAATCTATTGGAGGCAGAAGCAGTCAAGGGTAGCCTAGGGTTAGGGTTAGGCTTAGGGGTAGGCTTAGGGTACAGCTTAGGGTACGGGTTCGGGGAGGGCTTCGGGTACGGCGTAGGGTATGGGTTAGGGTTAGGGTTAGGGTTAGTGTTAGGGTTACGGCTCGGTTTAGGGTACGGGTTAGGATTAGGGTACGTGTTAGGGTTAGGGTAGGGGTTAGGGTTATGGTACGCGTTAGGGTTAGGGTAGTGATTAAACCTATCCCACTCTCTAGATACCCCTTAGCACGTAAAGGAATATTTTTTGGGGGTCCAGCCATGGAGAAGAGTTTAGACACTAGGATTAGATAAGGAACACACCCGTTATAAAGAAATCACATTAGGATTCTCTTTTTAAGCTGTTCCTTAAAACACTAGTGCTTAGGAAATCTATTGGAGGCAGAAGCAGTCAAGGGTAGCCTAGGGTTAGGGTTAGGCTTAGGGTTAGGCTTAGGGTACGGCGTAGGGTACAGGTTCGGGGAGGGCTTCGGGTACGGCGTAGGGTATGGTTTAGGGTTAGGGTTAGGGTTAGTGTTAGGGTTGGGGCTCGGTTTAGGTTACGGGTTAGGATTAGGGTACATGTTAGGGTTAGGGTAGGGGTTAGCGTTAGGGTACGCGTTAGGTTTAGGGTCGTTATTAAACCTATCCCACTCTCTAGTTACCCCTTAGCACGTAAAGGAATATTATTTGGGGGTCCAGCCATGGAGAAGAGTTTAGACACTAGGATAAGATAAGCAACACACCCATTATAAAGAAATCACATTAGGATTCTCTTTTTAAGCTGTTCCTTAAAACACTAGTGCTTAGGAAATCTATTGGAGGCAGAAGCAGTCAAGGGTAGCCTAGGGTTAGGATTAGGCTTAGGGGTAGGCTTAGGGTACGGCTTAGGGTATGGGTTCGCGGAGGGCTTCGGGTACGGCGTAGGGTATGGGTTAGGGTTAGGGTTAGGGTTAGTGTTAGGGTTAGGGCTCGGTTTAGGGTACGGGTTAGGATTAGGGTACGTGTTAGGGTTAGGGTAGGGGTTAGTGTTATGGTACGCGTTAGGGTTAGGGTAGTGATTAAACCTATCCCACTCTCTAGATACCCCTTAGCATATAAAGGAATATTATTTGGGGGTCCACCCATGGTGAAGAGTTTAGACACTAGGATTAGATAAGGAACACACCCATTATAAAGAAATCACATTAGGATTCTCTTTTTAAGCTGTTCCTTAAAACACTAGTGCTTAGGAAATCTATTGGAGGCAGAAGCAGTCAAGGGTAGCCTAGGGTTAGGGTTAGGCTTAGGTTTAGGCTTAGGGTACGGCTTAGGGTACGGGTTCGGGGAGGGCTTCGGGTACGGCGTAGGGTATGGGTTAGGGTTAGGGTTAGGGTGAGGGTTAGGGTTAGAGCTCGGTTTAGGGTACGGGTTAGGATTAGGGTACGTGTTAGGGTTAGGGTAGGGGTTAGGGTTAGGGTACGCGTTAGGGTTAGGGTAGTGATTAAACCTATCCCACTCTCTAGATACCCCTTAGCACGTAAAGGAATATTATTTGGGGGTCCAGCCATGGAGAAGAGTTTAGACTCTAAGATAATATAAGGAACACACACATTATAAAGAAATCACATTAGGATTCTCTTTTTAAGCTGTTCCTTAAAACACTAGTGCTTAGGAAATCTATTGGAGGCAGAAGCAGTCAAGGGTAGCCTAGAGTTAGGGTTAGGCTTAGGGGTAGGCTTAGGGTACGGCTTAGGGTACGGGTTCGGGGAGGGCTTCGGGTACGGTGTAGGGTATGGGTTAGGGTTAGGGTTAGGGTTAGTGTTAGGGTTAGGGCTCGGTTTAGGGTACGGGTTAGGATTAGGGTACGTGCTAGGGTTAGGGTAGGGGTTAGGGTTAGGGTACGCTTTAGGGTTAGGGTAGTTATTAAACCTATCCCACTCTCTAGATACCCCTTAGCACGTAAAGGAATATTATTTGGGGGTCCAGCCATGGAGAAGAGTTTAGACTCTAAGATAATATAAGGAACACTCACATTATAAAGAAATCACATTAGGATTCTCTTTTTAAGCTGTTCCTTAAAACACTAGTGGTTAGGAAATCTATTGGAGGCAGAAGCAGTCAAGGGTAGCCTAGTGTTAGGGTTAGGCTTAGGGTTAGGCTTAGGGTACGGCTTAGGGTACGGGTTCGGGGAGGGCTTCGGGTACAGCGTAGGGTTTGGGTTAGGGTTAGGGTTAGGGTTAGTGTTAGGGTTAGGGCTCGGTTTAGGGTACGGGTTAGGATTAGGGTACGTGTTAGGGTTAGGGTAGGGGTTAGGGTTATGGTACGCGTTAGGGTTAGGGTAGTGATTAAACCTATCCCACTCTCTAGATACCCCTTAGCACGTAAAGGAATATTATTTGGGGGTCCAGCCATGGAGAAGAGTTTAGACACTAAGATAATATAAGGAACACACACATTATAAAGAAATCACATTAGGATTCTCTTTTTAAGCTGTTCCTTAAAACACTAGTGCTTAGGAAATCTATTGGAGGCAGAAGCAGTCAAGGGTAGCCTAGGGTTAGGGTTAGGCTTAGGGTTAGGCTTAGGGTACGGCTTAGGGTACGGGTTCGGGGAGGGCTTCGGGTACGGCGTAGGGTATGGGTTAGGGTTAGGGTTAGGGTTAGTGTTAGGGTTAGGGCTCGGTTTAGGGTACGGGTTAGGATTAGGGTACGTGTTAGGGTTAGGGTAGCGGTTAGGGTTATGGTACGCGTTAGGGTTAGGGTAGTGATTAAACCTATCCCACTCTCTAGATACCCCTTAGCACATAAAGGAATATTATTTGGGGGTCCAGCCATGGAGAAGAGTTTAGACACTAGGATTAGATAAGGAACACACCCATTATAAAGAAATCACATGAGGATTCTCTTTTTAAGCTGTTCGTTAAAACACTAGTGCTTAGGAAATCTATTGGAGGCAGAAGCAGTCAAGGGTAGCCTAGGGTTAGGGTTAGGCTTAGGTTTAGGCTTAGGGTACGGCTTAGGGTACGGGTTCGGGGAGGGCTTCGGGTACGGCGTAGGGTATGGGTTAGGGTTAGGGTTAGGGCTCGGTTTAGGGTACAGGTTAGGATTAGGGTACGTGTTAGGGTTAGGGTAGGGGTTAGGGTTAGGGTACGCGTTAGGGTTAGGGTAGTTATTAAACCTATCCCACTCTCTAGATACCCCTTAGCACGTAAAGGAATATTATTTGGGGGTCCAGCCATGGAGAAGAGTTTAGACTCTAAGATAATATAAGGAACACACACATTATAAAGAAATCACATTAGGATTCTCTTTTTAAGCTGTTCCTTAAAACACTAGTGCTTAGGAAATCTATTGGAGGCAGAAGCAGTCAAGGGTAGCCTAGGGTTAGGGTTAGGCTTAGGGTTAGGCTTAGGGTACGGCTTAGGGTACGGGTTCGGGGAGGGCTTCGGGTACGGCGTAGGGTATGGTTTAGGGTTAGGGTTAGGGTTAGTGTTAGGGTTGGGGCTCGGTTTAGGTTACGGGTTAGGATTAGGGTACGTGTTAGGGTTAGGGTAGGGGTTAGCGTTAGGGTACGCGTTAGGTTTAGGGTAGTTATTAAACCTATCCCACTCTCTAGTTACCCCTTAGCACGTAAAGGAATATTATTTGGGGGTCCAGCCATGGAGAAGAGTTTAGACACTAGGATAAAATAAGCAACACACCCATTATAAAGAAATCACATTAGGATTCTCTTTTTAAGCTGTTCCTTAAAACACTAGTGCTTAGGAAATCTATTGGAGGCAGAAGCAGTCAAGGGTAGCCTAGGGTTAGGATTAGGCTTAGGGGTAGGCTTAGGGTACGGCTTAGGGTAGGGGTTCGGGGAGGGCTTCGGGTACGGCGTAGGGTATGGGTTAGGGTTAGGGTTAGGGTTAGTGTTAGGGTTAGGGCTCGGTTTAGGGTACGGGTTAGGATTAGGGTACGTGTTAGGGTTATGGTAGGGGTTAGTGTTATGGTACGCGTTAGGGTTAGGGTAGTGATTAAACCTATCCCACTCTCTAGATACCCCTTAGCACATAAAGGAATATTATTTGGGGGTCCAGCCATGGTGAAGAGTTTAGACACTAGGATTAGATAAGGAACACACCCATTATAAAGAAATCACATTAGGATTCTCTTTTTAAGCTGTTCATTAAAACACTAGTGCTTAGGAAATCTATTGGAGGCAGAAGCAGTCAAGGGTAGCCTAGGGTTAGGGTTAGGCTTAGGTTTAGGCTTAGGGTACGGCTTAGGGTACGGGTTCGGGGAGGGCTTCGGGTATGGCGTAGGGTATGGGTTAGGGTTAGGGTTAGGGTTAGTGTTAGGGTTAGGGCTCGGTTTAGGGTACGGGTTAGGATTAGGGTACGTGTTAGGGTTAGGGTAGCGGTTAGCGTTAGGGTACGCGTTAGGGTTAGGGTAGTTATTAAACCTATCCCACTCTCTAGTTACCCCTTAACACGTAAAGGAATATTATTTTGGGGTCCAGCCATGGAGAATAGTTTAGACACTAGGATAAGATAAGGAACACACCCATTATAAGGAAATCACATTAGGATTCTCTTTTTAAGCTGTTCCTTAAAACACTAGTGCTTAGGAAATCTATTGGAGGCAGAAGAAGTCAAGGG
Organism: Balaenoptera physalus; assembly: GCF_965194825.1. NCBI lineage: Eukaryota > Metazoa > Chordata > Mammalia > Artiodactyla > Balaenopteridae > Balaenoptera > Balaenoptera physalus. The sequence continues at coordinate 372,954 of NW_028126360.1, read as the reverse complement.
TAGCCTAGGGTTAGGGTTAGGCTTAGGGTTAGGCTTAGGGTACGGCTTAGGGTATGGGTTCGGGGAGGGCTTCGGGTACGGCGTAGGGTATGTGTTAGGGTTAGGGTTAGGGCTCGGTTTAGGGTACAGGTTAGGATTAGGGTACGTGTTAGGGTTAGGGTAGGGGTTAGGGTTAGGGTACGCGTTAGGGTTAGGGTAGTTATTAAACCTATCCCACTCTCTAGATACCCCTTAGCACGTAAAGGAATATTATTTGGGGGTCCAGCCATGGAGAAGAGTTTAGACTCTAAGATAATATAAAGAACACACACATTATAAAGAAATCACATTAGGATTCTCTTTTTAAGCTGTTCCTTAAAACACTAGTGCTTAGGAAATCTATTGGAGGCAGAAGCAGTCAAGGGTAGCCTAGAGTTAGGGTTAGGCTTAGGGGTAGGCTTAGGGTACGGCTTAGGGTACGGGTTCGGGGAGGGCTTCGGGTACGGTGTAGGGTATGGGTTAGGGTTAGGGTTAGGGTTAGTGTTAGGGTTAGGGCTCGGTTTAGGGTACGGGTTAGGATTAGGGTATGTGTTAGGGTTAGGGTAGGGGTTAGGGTTATGGTACGCGTTAGGGTTAGGGTAGTGATTAAACCTATCCCACTCTCTAGATACCCCTTAGCACGTAAAGGAATATTTTTTGGGGGTCCAGCCATGGAGAAGAGTTTAGACACTAGGATTAGATAAGGAACACACCCGTTATAAAGAAATCACATTAGGATTCTCTTTTTAAGCTGTTCCTTAAAACACTAGTGCTTAGGAAATCTATTGGAGGCAGAAGCAGTCAAGGGTAGCCTAGGGTTAGGGTTAGGCTTAGGGTTAGGCTTAGGGTACGGCGTAGGGTACAGGTTCGGGGAGGGCTTCGGGTACGGCGTAGGGTATGGTTTAGGGTTAGGGTTAGGGTTAGTGTTAGGGTTGGGGCTCGGTTTAGGTTACGGGTTAGGATTAGGGTACATGTTAGGGTTAGGGTAGGGGTTAGCGTTAGGGTACGCGTTAGGTTTAGGGTCGTTATTAAACCTATCCCACTCTCTAGTTACCCCTTAGCACGTAAAGGAATATTATTTGGGGGTCCAGCCATGGAGAAGAGTTTAGACACTAGGATAAGATAAGCAACACACCCATTATAAAGAAATCACATTAGGATTCTCTTTTTAAGCTGTTCCTTAAAACACTAGTGCTTAGGAAATCTATTGGAGGCAGAAGCAGTCAAGGGTAGCCTAGGGTTAGGATTAGGCTTAGGGGTAGGCTTAGGGTACGGCTTAGGGTACGGGTTCGCGGAGGGCTTCGGGTACGGCGTAGGGTATGGGTTAGGGTTAGGGTTAGGGTTAGTGTTAGGGTTAGGGCTCGGTTTAGGGTACGGGTTAGGATTAGGGTACGTGTTAGGGTTAGGGTAGCGGTTAGGGTTATGGTACGCGTTAGGGTTAGGGTAGTGATTAAACCTATCCCACTCTCTAGATACCCCTTAGCACATAAAGGAATATTATTTGGGGGTCCAGCCATGGAGAAGAGTTTAGACACTAGGATTAGATAAGGAACACACCCATTATAAAGAAATCACATGAGGATTCTCTTTTTAAGCTGTTCGTTAAAACACTAGTGCTTAGGAAATCTATTGGAGGCAGAAGCAGTCAAGGGTAGCCTAGGGTTAGGGTTAGGCTTAGGTTTAGGCTTAGGGTACGGCTTAGGGTACGGGTTCGGGGAGGGCTTCGGGTACGGCGTAGGGTATGGGTTAGGGTTAGGGTTAGGGCTCGGTTTAGGGTACAGGTTAGGATTAGGGTACGTGTTAGGGTTAGGGTAGGGGTTAGGGTTAGGGTACGCGTTAGGGTTAGGGTAGTTATTAAACCTATCCCACTCTCTAGATACCCCTTAGCACGTAAAGGAATATTATTTGGGGGTCCAGCCATGGAGAAGAGTTTAGACTCTAAGATAATATAAGGAACACACACATTATAAAGAAATCACATTAGGATTCTCTTTTTAAGCTGTTCCTTAAAACACTAGTGCTTAGGAAATCTATTGGAGGCAGAAGCAGTCAAGGGTAGCCTAGGGTTAGGGTTAGGCTTAGGGTTAGGCTTAGGGTACGGCTTAGGGTACGGGTTCGGGGAGGGCTTCGGGTACGGCGTAGGGTATGGTTTAGGGTTAGGGTTAGGGTTAGTGTTAGGGTTGGGGCTCGGTTTAGGTTACGGGTTAGGATTAGGGTACGTGTTAGGGTTAGGGTAGGGGTTAGCGTTAGGGTACGCGTTAGGTTTAGGGTAGTTATTAAACCTATCCCACTCTCTAGTTACCCCTTAGCACGTAAAGGAATATTATTTGGGGGTCCAGCCATGGAGAAGAGTTTAGACACTAGGATAAAATAAGCAACACACCCATTATAAAGAAATCACATTAGGATTCTCTTTTTAAGCTGTTCCTTAAAACACTAGTGCTTAGGAAATCTATTGGAGGCAGAAGCAGTCAAGGGTAGCCTAGGGTTAGGATTAGGCTTAGGGGTAGGCTTAGGGTACGGCTTAGGGTAGGGGTTCGGGGAGGGCTTCGGGTACGGCGTAGGGTATGGGTTAGGGTTAGGGTTAGGGTTAGTGTTAGGGTTAGGGCTCGGTTTAGGGTACGGGTTAGGATTAGGGTACGTGTTAGGGTTATGGTAGGGGTTAGTGTTATGGTACGCGTTAGGGTTAAGGTAGTGATTAAACCTATCCCACTCTCTAGATACCCCTTAGCACATAAAGGAATATTATTTGGGGGTCCAGCCATGGTGAAGAGTTTAGACACTAGGATTAGATAAGGAACACACCCATTATAAAGAAATCACATTAGGATTCTCTTTTTAAGCTGTTCATTAAAACACTAGTGCTTAGGAAATCTATTGGAGGCAGAAGCAGTCAAGGGTAGCCTAGGGTTAGGGTTAGGCTTAGGTTTAGGCTTAGGGTACGGCTTAGGGTACGGGTTCGGGGAGGGCTTCGGGTATGGCGTAGGGTATGGGTTAGGGTTAGGGTTAGGGTTAGTGTTAGGGTTAGGGCTCGGTTTAGGGTACGGGTTAGGATTAGGGTACGTGTTAGGGTTAGGGTAGCGGTTAGCGTTAGGGTACGCGTTAGGGTTAGGGTAGTTATTAAACCTATCCCACTCTCTAGTTACCCCTTAGCACGTAAAGGAATATTATTTTGGGGTCCAGCCATGGAGAATAGTTTAGACACTAGGATAAGATAAGGAACACACCCATTATAAGGAAATCACATTAGGATTCTCTTTTTAAGCTGTTCCTTAAAACACTAGTGCTTAGGAAATCTATTGGAGGCAGAAGAAGTCAAGGGTAGCCTAGGGTTAGGGTTAGGCTTAGGGTTAGGCTTAGGGTACGGCTTAGGGTATGGGTTCGGGGAGGGCTTCGGGTACGGCGTAGGGTATGTGTTAGGGTTAGGGTTAGGGCTCGGTTTAGGGTACAGGTTAGGATTAGGGTACGTGTTAGGGTTAGGGTAGGGGTTAGGGTTAGGGTACGCGTTAGGGATAGGGTAGTTATTAAACCTATCCCACTCTCTAGATACCCCTTAGCACGTAAAGGAATATTATTTGGGGGTCCAGCCATGGAGAAGAGTTTAGACTCTAAGATAATATAAAGAACACACACATTATAAAGAAATCACATTAGGATTCTCTTTTTAAGCTGTTCCTTAAAACACTAGTGCTTAGGAAATCTATTGGAGGCAGAAGCAGTCAAGGGTAGCCTAGAGTTAGGGTTAGGCTTAGGGGTAGGCTTAGGGTACGGCTTAGGGTACGGGTTCGGGGAGGGCTTCGGGTACGGTGTAGGGTATGGGTTAGGGTTAGGGTTAGGGTTAGTGTTAGGGTTAGGGCTCGGTTTAGGGTACGGGTTAGGATTAGGGTACGTGTTAGGGTTAGGGTAGGGGTTAGGGTTATGGTACGCGTTAGGGTTAGGGTAGTGATTAAACCTATCCCACTCTCTAGATACCCCTTAGCACGTAAAGGAATATTTTTTGGGGGTCCAGCCATGGAGAAGAGTTTAGACACTAGGATTAGATAAGGAACACACCCGTTATAAAGAAATCACATTAGGATTCTCTTTTTAAGCTGTTCCTTAAAACACTAGTGCTTAGGAAATCTATTGGAGGCAGAAGCAGTCAAGGGTAGCCTAGGGTTAGGGTTAGGCTTAGGGTTAGGCTTAGGGTACGGCGTAGGGTACAGGTTCGGGGAGGGCTTCGGGTACGGCGTAGGGTATGGTTTAGGGTTAGGGTTAGGGTTAGTGTTAGGGTTGGGGCTCGGTTTAGGTTACGGGTTAGGATTAGGGTACATGTTAGGGTTAGGGTAGGGGTTAGCGTTAGGGTACGCGTTAGGTTTAGGGTCGTTATTAAACCTATCCCACTCTCTAGTTACCCCTTAGCACGTAAAGGAATATTATTTGGGGGTCCAGCCATGGAGAAGAGTTTAGACACTAGGATAAGATAAGCAACACACCCATTATAAAGAAATCACATTAGGATTCTCTTTTTAAGCTGTTCCTTAAAACACTAGTGCTTAGGAAATCTATTGGAGGCAGAAGCAGTCAAGGGTAGCCTAGGGTTAGGATTAGGCTTAGGGGTAGGCTTAGGGTACGGCTTAGGGTACGGGTTCGCGGAGGGCTTCGGGTACGGCGTAGGGTATGGGTTAGGGTTAGGGTTAGGGTTAGTGTTAGGGTTAGGGCTCGGTTTAGGGTACGGGTTAGGATTAGGGTACGTGTTAGGGTTAGGGTAGGGGTTAGTGTTATGGTACGCGTTAGGGTTAGGGTAGTGATTAAACCTATCCCACTCTCTAGATACCCCTTAGCATATAAAGGAATATTATTTGGGGGTCCACCCATGGTGAAGAGTTTAGACACTAGGATTAGATAAGGAACACACCCATTATAAAGAAATCACATTAGGATTCTCTTTTTAAGCTGTTCCTTAAAACACTAGTGCTTAGGAAATCTATTGGAGGCAGAAGCAGTCAAGGGTAGCCTAGGGTTAGGGTTAGGCTTAGGTTTAGGCTTACGGTACGGCTTAGGGTACGGGTTCGGGGAGGGCTTCGGGTACGGCGTAGGGTATGGGTTAGGGTTAGGGTTAGGGTGAGGGTTAGGGTTAGAGCTCGGTTTAGGGTACGGGTTAGGATTAGGGTACGTGTTAGGGTTAGGGTAGGGGTTAGGGTTAGGGTACGCGTTAGGGTTAGGGTAGTTATTAAACCTATCCCACTCTCTAGATACCCCTTAGCACGTAAAGGAATATTATTTGGGGGTCCAGCCATGGAGAAGAGTTTAGACTCTAAGATAATATAAGGAACACTCACATTATAAAGAAATCACATTAGGATTCTCTTTTTAAGCTGTTCCTTAAAACACTAGTGGTTAGGAAATCTATTGGAGGCAGAAGCAGTCAAGGGTAGCCTAGTGTTAGGGTTAGGCTTAGGGTTAGGCTTAGGGTACGGCTTAGGGTACGGGTTCGGGGAGGGCTTCGGGTACAGCGTAGGGTTTGGGTTAGGGTTAGGGTTAGGGTTAGTGTTAGGGTTAGGGCTCGGTTTAGGGTACGGGTTAGGATTAGGGTACGTGTTAGGGTTAGGGTAGGGGTTAGGGTTATGGTACGCGTTAGGGTTAGGGTAGTGATTAAACCTATCCCACGCTCTAGATACCCCTTAGCACGTAAAGGAATATTATTTGGGGGTCCAGCCATGGAGAAGAGTTTAGACACTAAGATAATATAAGGAACACACACATTATAAAGAAATCACATTAGGATTCTCTTTTTAAGCTGTTCCTTAAAACACTAGTGCTTAGGAAATCTATTGGAGGCAGAAGCAGTCAAGGGTAGCCTAGGGTTAGGGTTAGGCTTAGGGTTAGGCTTAGGGTACGGCTTAGGGTACGGGTTCGGGGAGGGCTTCGGGTACGGCGTAGGGTATGGGTTAGGGTTAGGGTTAGGGTTAGTGTTAGGGTTAGGGCTCGGTTTAGGGTACGGGTTAGGATTAGGGTACGTGTTAGGGTTAGGTTAGGGGTTAGGGTTAGGGTACGCGTTAGGGTTAGGGTAGTTATTAAACCTATCCCACTCTCTAGATACCCCTTAGCACGTAAAGGAATATTATTTGGGGGTCCAGCCATGGAGAAGAGTTTAGACACTAAGATAATATAAGGAACACACACATTATAAAGAAATCACATTAGGATTCTCTTTTTAAGCTGTTCCTTAAAACACTTGTGCTTAGGAAATCTATTGGAGGCAGAAGCAGTCAAGGGTAGCCTAGGGTTAGGGTTAGGCTTAGGGGTAGGCTTAGGGTACGGCTTAGGGTACGGGTTCGGGGAGGGCTTCGGGTACGGCGTAGGGTATGGGTTAGGGTTAGGGTTAGTGTTAGGGTTAGGGCTCGGTTTAGGGTACGGGTTAGGATTAGGGTACGTGTTAGGGTTAGGGTAGCGGTTAGGGTTATGGTACGCGTTAGGGTTAGGGTAGTGATTAAACCTATCCCACTCTCTAGATACCCCTTAGCACATAAAGGAATATTATTTGGGGGTCCAGCCATGGAGAAGAGTTTAGACACTAGGATTAGATAAGGAACACACCCATTATAAAGAAATCACATTAGGATTCTCTTTTTAAGCTGTTCGTTAAAACACTAGTGCTTAGGAAATCTATTGGAGGCAGAAGCAGTCAAGGGTAGCCTAGGGTTAGGGTTAGGCTTAGGTTTAGGCTTAGGGTACGGCTTAGGGTACGGGTTCGGGGAGGGCTTCGGGTACGGCGTAGGGTATGGGTTAGGGTTAGGGTTAGGGCTCGGTTTAGGGTACAGGTTAGGATTAGGGTACGTGTTAGGGTTAGGGTAGGGGTTAGGGTTAGGGTACGCGTTAGGGTTAGGGTAGTTATTAAACCTATCCCACTCTCTAGATACCCCTTAGCACGTAAAGGAATATTATTTGGGGGTCCAGCCATGGAGAAGAGTTTAGACTCTAAGATAATATAAGGAACACACACATTATAAAGAAATCACATTAGGATTCTCTTTTTAAGCTGTTCCTTAAAACACTAGTGCTTAGGAAATCTATTGGAGGCAGAAGCAGTCAAGGGTAGCCTAGGGTTAGGGTTAGGCTTAGGGTTAGGCTTAGGGTACGGCTTAGGGTACGGGTTCGGGGAGGGCTTCGGGTACGGCGTAAGGTATGGTTTAGGGTTAGGGTTAGGGTTAGTGTTAGGGTTGGGGCTCGGTTTAGGTTACGGGTTAGGATTAGGGTACGTGTTAGGGTTAGGGTAGGGGTTAGCGTTAGGGTACTCGTTAGGTTTAGGGTAGTTATTAAACCTATCCCACTCTCTAGGTACCCCTTAGCACGTAAAGGAATATTATTTGGGGGTCCAGCCATGGAGAAGAGTTTAGACACTAGGATAAAATAAGCAACACACCCATTATAAAGAAATCACATTAGGATTCTCTTTTTAAGCTGTTCCTTAAAACACTAGTGCTTAGGAAATCTATTGGAGGCAGAAGCAGTCAAGGGTAGCCTAGGGTTAGGATTAGGCTTAGGGGTAGGCTTAGGGTACGGCTTAGGGTAGGGGTTCGGGGAGGGCTTCGGGTACGGCGTAGGGTATGGGTTAGGGTTAGGGTTAGGGTTAGTGTTAGGGTTAGGGCTCGGTTTAGGGTACGGGTTAGGATTAGGGTACGTGTTAGGGTTAGGGTAGGGGTTAGTGTTATGGTACGCGTTAGGGTTAGGGTAGTGATTAAACCTATCCCACTCTCTAGATACCCCTTAGCACATAAAGGAATATTATTTGGGGGTCCAGCCATGGTGAAGAGTTTAGACACTAGGATTAGATAAGGAACACACCCATTATAAAGAAATCACATTAGGATTCTCTTTTTAAGCTGTTCATTAAAACACTAGTGCTTAGGAAATCTATTGGAGGCAGAAGCAGTCAAGGGTAGCCTAGGGTTAGGGTTAGGCTTAGGTTTAGGCTTAGGGTACGGCTTAGGGTACGGGTTCGGGGAGGGCTTCGGGTATGGTGTAGGGTATGGGTTAGGGTTAGGGTTAGGGTTAGTGTTAGGGTTAGGGCTCGGTTTAGGGTACGGGTTAGGATTAGGGTACGTGTTAGGGTTAGGGTAGCGGTTAGCGTTAGGGTACGCGTTAGGGTTAGGGTAGTTATTAAACCTATCCCACTCTCTAGTTACCCCTTAGCACGTAAAGGAATATTATTTTGGGGTCCAGCCATGGAGAATAGTTTAGACACTAGGATAAGATAAGGAACACACCCATTATAAAGAAATCACATTAGGATTCTCTTTTTAAGCTGTTCCTTAAAACACTAGTGCTTAGGAAATCTATTGGAGGCAGAAGAAGTCAAGGGTAGCCTAGGGTTAGGGTTAGGCTTAGGGTTAGGCTTAGGGTACGGCTTAGGGTATGGGTTCGGGGAGGGCTTCGGGTACGGCGTAGGGTATGTGTTAGGGTTAGGGTTAGGGCTCGGTTTAGGGTACAGGTTAGGATTAGGGTACGTGTTAGGGTTAGGGTAGGGGTTAGGGTTAGGGTACGCGTTAGGGTTAGGGTAGTTATTAAACCTATCCCACTCTCTAGATACCCCTTAGCACGTAAAGGAATATTATTTGGGGGTCCAGCCATGGAGAAGAGTTTAGACTCTAAGATAATATAAGGAACACACACATTATAAAGAAATCACATTAGGATTCTCTTTTTAAGCTGTTCCTTAAAACACTAGTGCTTAGGAAATCTATTGGAGGCAGAAGCAGTCAAGGGTAGCCTAGAGTTAGGGTTAGGCTTAGGGGTAGGCTTCGGGTACGGCTTAGGGTACGGGTTCGGGGAGGGCTTCGGGTACGGTGTAGGGTATGGGTTAGGGTTAGGGTTAGGGTTAGTGTTAGGGTTAGGGCTCGGTTTAGGGTACGGGTTAGGATTAGGGTACGTGTTAGGGTTAGGGTAGGGGTTAGGGTTATGGTACGCGTTAGGGTTAGGGTAGTGATTAAACCTATCCCACTCTCTAGATACCCCTTAGCACGTAAAGGAATATTATTTGGGGGTCCAGACATGGAGAAGAGTTTAGACACTAGGATTAGATAAGGAACACACCCGTTATAAAGAAATCACATTAGGATTCTCTTTTTAAGCTGTTCCTTAAAACACTAGTGCTTAGGAAATCTATTGGAGGCAGAAGCAGTCAAGGGTAGCCTAGGGTTAGGGTTAGGCTTAGGGTTAGGCTTAGGGTACGGCTTAGGGTACGGGTTCGGGGAGGGCTTCGGGTACGGCGTAGGGTATGATTTAGGGTTAGGGTTAGGGTTAGTGTTAGGGTTGGGGCTCGGTTTAGGTTACGGGTTAGGATTAGGGTACATGTTAGGGTTAGGGTAGGGGTTAGCGTTAGGTTACGCGTTAGGTTTAGGGTCGTTATTAAACCTATCCCACTCTCTAGTTACCCCTTAGCACGTAAAGGAATATTATTTGGGGGTCCAGCCATGGAGAAGAGTTTAGACACTAGGATAAGATAAGCAACACACCCATTATAAAGAAATCACATTAGGATTCTCTTTTTAAGCTGTTCCTTAAAACACTAGTGCTTAGGAAATCTATTGGAGGCAGAAGCAGTCAAGGGTAGCCTAGGGTTAGGATTAGTCTTAGGGGTAGGCTTAGGGTACGGCTTAGGGTACGGGTTCAGGGAGGGCTTCGGGTACGGCATAGGGTATGGGTTAGGGTTAGGGTTAGGGTTAGTGTTAGGGTTAGGGCTCGGTTTAGGGTACGGGTTAGGATTAGGGTACGTGTTAGGGTTAGGGTAGGGGTTAGTGTTATGGTACGCGTTAGGGTTAGGGTAGTGATTAAACCTATCCCACTCTCTAGATACCCCTTAGCACATAAAGGAATATTATTTGGAGGTCCAGCCATGGTGAAGCGTTTAGACACTAGGATTAGATAAGGAACACACCCATTATAAAGAAATCACTTTAGGATTCTCTTTTTAAGCTGTTCCTTAAAACACTAGTGCTTAGGAAATCTATTGGAGGCAGAAGCAGTCAAGGGTAGCCTAGGGTTAGGGTTAGGCTTAGGTTTAGGCTTAAGGTACGGCTTAGGGTACGGGTTCGGGGAGGGCTTCGGGTACGGCGTAGGGTATGGGTTAGGGTTAGGGTTAGGGTGAGTGTTAGGGTTAGGGCTCGGTTTAGGGTACGGGTTAGGATTAGGGTACGTGTTAGGGTTAGGGTAGGGGTTAGGGTTAGGGTACGCGTTAGGGTTAGGGTAGTTATTAAACCTATCCCTCTCTCTAGATACCCCTTAGCACGTAAAGGAATATTATTTGGGGGTCCAGCCATGGAGAAGAGTTTAGACTCTAAGATAATATAAGGAACACACACATTATAAAGAAATCACATTAGGATTCTCTTTTTAAGCTGTTCCTTAAAACACTAGTGCTTAGGAAATCTATTGGAGGCAGAAGCAGTCAAGGGTAGCCTAGGGTTATGGTTAGGCTTAGGGTTAGGCTTAGGGTACGGCTTAGGGTACGGGTTCGGGGAGGGCTTCGGGTACGGCGTAGGGTTTTGGTTAGGGTTAGGATTAGGGTTAGTGTTAGGGTTAGGGCTCGGTTTAGGTTACGGGTTAGGATTAGGGTACGTGTTAGGGTTAGGGTAGGGGTTAGGGTTATGGTACGCGTTAGGGTTAGGGTAGTGATTAAACCTATCCCACTCTCTAGATACCCCTTAGCACGTAAAGGAATATTATTTGGGGGTCCAGCCATGGAGAAGAGTTTAGACACTAAGATAATATAAGGAACACACACATTATAAAGAAATCACATTAGGATTCTCTTTTTAAGCTGTTCCTTAAAACACTAGTGCTTAGGAAATCTATTGGAGGCAGAAGCAGTCAAGGGTAGCCTAGGGTTAGGGTTAGGCTTAGGGTTAGGCTTAGGGTACGGCTTAGGGTACGGGTTCGGGGAGGGCTTCGGGTACGGCGTAGGGTATGGGTTAGGGTTAGGGTTAGGGTTAGTGTTAGGGTTAGGGCTCGGTTTAGGTTACGGGTTAGGATTAGGGTACGTGTTAGGGTTAGGGTAGGGGTTAGCGTTAAGGTACGCGTTAGGGTTAGGGTAGTTATTAAACCTATCCCACTCTCTAGTTACCCCTTAGCACGTAAAGGAATATTATTTGGGGGTCCAGCCATGGAGAAGTGTTTAGACACTAGGATAAGATAAGGAACACACCCATTATAAAGAAATCACATTAGGATTCTCTTTTTAAGCTGTTCCTTAAAACACTAGTGCTTAGGAAATCTATTGGAGGCAGAAGCAGTCAAGGGTAGCCTAGGGTTAGGGTTAGGCCTAGGGTTAGGCTTATGGTACGGCTTAGGGTACGGGTTCGGGGAGGGCTTCGGGTACGGCGTAGGGTATGGGTTAGGGTTAGGGTTAGTGTTAGGGTTAGGGCTCGGTTTAGGGTACGGGTTAGGATTAGGGTACGTGTTAGGGTTAGGTTAGGGGTTAGGGTTAGGGTACGCGTTAGGGTTAGGGTAGTTATTAAACCTATCCCACTCTCTAGATACCCCTTAGCACGTAAAGGAATATTATTTGGGGGTCCAGCCATGGAGAAGAGTTTAGACACTAAGATAATATAAGGAACACACACATTATAAAGAAATCACATTAGGATTCTCTTTTTAAGCTGTTCCTTAAAACACTAGTGCTTAGGAAATCTATTGGAGGCAGAAGCAGTCAAGGGTAGCCTAGGGTTAGGGTTAGGCTTAGGGTTAGGCTTAGGGTACGGCTTAGGGTACGGGTTCGGGGAGGGCTTCGGGTACGGCGTAGGGTATGGGTTAGGGTTAGGGTTAGGGTTAGTGTTAGTGTTAGGGCTCGGTTTAGGGTACGGGTTAGTATTAGGGTACGTGTTAGGGTTAGGGTAGCGGTTAGCGTTAGGGTACGCGTTAGGGTTAGGGTAGTTATTAAACCTATCCCACTCTCTAGTTACCCCTTAGCCCGTAAAGGAATATTATTTGGGGGTCCAGCCATGGAGAAGAGTTTAGACACTATGATAAGATAAGGAACACACCCATTATAAAGAAATCACATTAGGATTCTCTTTTTAAGCTGTTCCTTAAAACACTAGTGCTTAGGAAATCTATTGGAGGCAGAAGCAGTCAAGGGTAGCCTAGGGTTAGGGTTAGGCTTAGGGTTAGGCTTAGGGTACGGGTTCGGGGAGGGCTTCGGGTACGGCGTAGGGTATGGGTTAGGGTTAGGGTTAGGGTTAGTTTTAGGGTTAGGGCTCGGTTTAGGGTAGGGGTTAGGATTAGGGTACGTGTTAGGGTTAGGGTAGGGGTTAGGGTTAGGGTACGCGTTAGGGTTAGGGTAGTTATTAAACATATCCCACTCTCTAGATACCGCTTAGCACGTAAAGGAATATTATTTGGGGGTCCAGCCATGGAGAAGAGTTTAGACACTAGGATCAGATAAGGAACACACCCATTATAAAGAAATCACATTAGGATTCTCTTTTTAAGCTGTTCCTTAAAACTCTAGTGCTTAGGAAATATATTGGAGGCAGAAGCAGTCAAGGGTAGCCTAGGGTTAGGGTTAGGCTTAGGGTTAGGCTTAGGGTACGGCTTAGGGTACGGGTTCGGGGAGGGTTTCGGGTACGGCGTAGGGTATGGGTTAGGGTTAGGGTTAGGGTTAGTGTTAGGGTTAGGGCTCGGTTTAGGGTACGGGTTAGGATTAGTGTACGTGTTAGGGTTATGGTAGGGGTTAGGGTTAGGGTACGCGTTAGGGTTAGGGTAGTTATTAAACCTATCCCACTTTCTACATACCCCTTAGCACGTAAAGGAATATTATTTGGGGGTCCAGCCATGGAGAAGAGTTTAGACACTAAGATAATATAAGGAACACACACATTATAAAGAAATCACATTAGGATTCTCTTTTTAAGCTGTTCCTTAAAACACTAGTGCTTAGGAAATCTATTGGAGGCAGAAGCAGTGAAGGGTAGCCTAGGGTTAGGGTTAGGCTTAGGGTTAGGCTTAGGGTACGGCTTAGGGTACGGGTTCGGGGAGGGCTTCGGGTACGGCGTAGGGTATGGGTTAGGGTTAGGGTTAGGGTTAGTGTTAGTGTTAGGGCTCGGTTTAGGGTACGGGTTAGGATTAGGGTACGTGTTAGGGTTAGGGTAGGGGTTAGGGTTAGGGTACGCGTTAGGGTTAGGGTAGTGATTAAACCTATCCCACTCTCTAGATACCCCTTAGCACATAAAGGAATATTATTTGGGGGTCCAGCCATGGAGAAGAGTTTAGACACTAGGATTAGATAAGGAACACACCCATTATAAAGAAATCACATTAGGATTCTCTTTTTAAGCTGTTCCTTAAAACACTAGTGCTTAGGAAATCTATTGGAGGCAGAAGCAGTCAAGGGTAGCCTAGGGTTAGTGTTAGGCATAGGGTTAGGCTTAGGGTACGGCTTAGGGTACGGGTTCGGGGAGGGGTTCGGGTACGGCGTAAGGTATGGGTTAGGGTTAGGGTTTGGGTTAGTGTTAGGGTTAGGTCTCGGTTTAGGGTACGGGTTAGAATTAGGGTACGTGTTAGGGTTAGGGTAGGGGTTAGGGTTAGGGTACGCGTTAGTGTTAGGGTATGGGTTAGGGTTAGGGTACGTGTTAGAGTTAGGGTAGTTATTAAACCTATCATACTCTCTAGATAAACAATTAGCACGTAAAGGAATATTATTTGGGGGTCCAGCCATGGAGAAGAGTTTAGACACTAGGATTAGATAAGGAACACACCCATTATAAAGAAATCACATTAGGATTCTCTTTTTAAGCTGTTCCTTAAAACACTAGTGCTTAGGAAATCTATTGGAGGCAGAAGCAGTCAAGGGTAGCCTAGGGTTAGGGTTAGGCTTAGGGTTAGGCTTAGGGTACGGCTTAGGGTACGGGTTCGGGGAGGGCTTCGGGTACGGCGTAGGGTATGGTTTAGGGTTAGGGTTAGGGTTAGTGTTAGGGTTGGGGCTCGGTTTAGGTTACGGGTTAGGATTAGGGTACGTGTTAGGGTTAGGGTAGGGGTTAGCGTTAGGGAACGCGTTAGGTTTAGGGTAGTTATTAAACCTATCCCACTCTCTAGTTACCCCTTAGCACGTAAAGGAATATTATTTGGGGGTCCAGCCATGGAGAAGAGTTTAGACACTAGGATAAAATAAGCAACACACCCATTATAAAGAAATCACATTAGGATTCTCTTTTTAAGCTGTTCCTTAAAACACTAGTGCTTAGGAAATCTATTGGAGGCAGAAGCAGTCAAGGGTAGCCTAGGGTTAGGATTAGGCTTAGGGGTAGGCTTAGGGTACGGCTTAGGGTAGGGGTTCGGGGAGGGCTTCGGGTACGGCGTAGGGTATGGGTTAGGGTTAGGGTTAGGGTTAGTGTTAGGGTTAGGGCTCGGTTTAGGGTACGGGTTAGGATTAGGGTACGTGTTAGGGTTAGGGTAGGGTTTAGTGTTATGGTACGCGTTAGGGTTAGGGTAGTGATTAAACCTATCCCACTCTCTAGATACACCTTAGCACATAAAGGTATATTATTTGGGGGTCCAGCCATGGTGAAGAGTTTAGACACTAGGATTAGATAAGGAACACACCCATTATAAAGAAATCACATTAGGATTCTCTTTTTAAGCTGTTCCTTAAAACACTAGTGCTTAGGAAATCTATTGGAGGCAGAAGCAGTCAAGGTTAGCCTAGGGTTAGGGTTAGGCTTAGGTTTAGGCTTAGGGTACGGCTTAGGGTACGGCGTAGGGTATGGGTTAGGGTTAGGGTTAGGGTTAGTGTTAGGGTTAGGGCTCGGTTTAGGGTACGGGTTAGGATTAGGGTACGTGTTAGGGTTAGGGTAGCGGTTAGCGTTAGGGTACGCGTTAGGGTTAGGGTAGTTATTAAACCTATCCCACTCTCTAGTTACCCCTTAGCACGTAAAGGAATATTATTTGGCGGTCCAGCCATGGAGAATAGTTTAGACACTAGGATAAGATAAGGAACACACCCATTATAAAGAAATCACATTAGGATTCTCTTTTTAAGCTGTTCCTTAAAACACTAGTGCTTAGGAAATCTATTGGAGGCAGAAGAAGTCAAGGGTAGCCTAGGGTTAGGGTTAGGCTTAGGGTTAGGCTTAGGGTACGGCTTAGGGTACGGGTTCGGGGAGGGCTTCGGGTACGGCGTAGGGTATGGGTTAGGGTTAGGGTTAGGGCTCGGTTTAGGGTACAGGTTAGGATTAGGGTACGTGTTAGGGTTAGGGTAGGGGTTAGGGTTAGGGTACGCGTTAGGGTTAGGGTAGTTATTAAACCTATCCCACTCTCTAGATACCCCTTAGCACGTAAAGGAATATTATTTGGGTGTCCAGCCATGGAGAAGAGTTTAGACTCTAAGATAATATAAGGAACACACACATTATAAAGAAATCACATTAGGATTCTCTTTTTAAGCTGTTCCTTAAAACACTAGTGCTTAGGAAATCTATTGGAGGCAGAAGCAGTCAAGGGTAGCCTAGGGTTAGGGTTAGGCTTAGGGTTAGGCTTAGGGTACGGCTTAGGGTACGGGTTCGGGGAGGGCTTCGTGTACGGCGTAGGGTATGGTTTAGGGTTAGGTTTAGGGTTAGTGTTAGGGTTGGGGCTCGGTTTAGGTTACGGGTTAGGATTAGGGTACGTGTTAGGGTTAGGGTAGGGGTTAGCGTTAGGGTACGCGTTAGCTTTAGGGTAGTTAGTAAACCTATCCCACTCTCTAGTTACCCCTTAGCACGAAAAGGAATATTATTTGGGGGTCCAGCCATGGAGAAGAGTTTAGACACTAGGATAAAATAAGCAACACACCCATTATAAATAAATCACATTAGGATTCTCTTTTTAAGCTGTTCCTTAAAACACTAGTGCTTAGGAAATCTATTGGAGGCAGAAGCAGTCAAGGGTAGCCTAGGGTTAGGATTAGGCTTAGGGGTAGGCTTAGGGTACGGCTTAGGGTAGGGGTTCGGGGAGGGCTTCGGGTACGGCGTAGGGTATGGGTTAGGGTTAGGGTTAGGGTTAGTGTTAGGGTTAGGGCTCGGTTTAGGGTACGGGTTAGGATTAGGGTACGTGTTAGGGTTAGGGTAGGGGTTAGTGTTATGGTACGCGTTAGGGTTAGGGCAGTGATTAAACCTATCCCACTCTCTAGATACCCCTTAGCACATAAAGGAATATTATTTGGGGGTCCAGCCATGGTGAAGAGTTTAGACACTAGGATTAGATAAGGAACACACCCATTATAAAGAAATCACATTAGGATTCTCTTTTTAAGCTGTTCCTTAAAACACTAGTGCTTAGGAAATCTATTGGAGGCAGAAGCAGTCAAGGGTAGCCTAGGGTTAGGGTTAGGCTTAGGTTTAGGCTTAGGGTACGGCTTAGGGTACGGGTTCGGGGAGGGCTTCGGGTACGGCGTAGGGTATGGGTTAGGGTTAGGGTTAGGGTTAGTGTTAGGGTCAGGGCTCGGTTTAGGGTACGGGTTAGGATTAGGGTACGTGTTAGGGTTAGGGTAGCGGTTAGCGTTAGGGTACGCGTTAGGGTTAGGGTAGTTATTAAACCTATCCCACTCTCTAGTTACCCCTTAGCACGTAAAGGAATATTATTTGGGGGTCCAGCCATGGAGAATAGTTTAGACACTAGGATAAGATAAGGAACACACCCATTATAAAGAAATCACATTAGGATTCTCTTTTTAAGCTGTTCCTTAAAACACTAGTGCTTAGGAAATCTATTGGAGGCAGAAGAAGTCAAGGGTAGCCTAGGGTTAGGGTTAGGCTTAGGGTTAGGCTTAGGGTACGGCTTAGGGTACGGGTTCGGGGAGGGCTTCGGGTACGGCGTAGGGTATGTGTTAGGGTTAGGGTTAGGGCTCGGTTTAGGGTACAGGTTAGGAATAGGGTACGTGTTAGGGTTAGGGTAGGGGTTAGGGTTAGGGTAGTTATTAAACCTATCCCACTCTCTAGATACCCCTTAGCACGTAAAGGAATATTATTTGGGGGTCCAGCCATGGAGAAGAGTTTAGACTCTAAGATAATATAAGGAACACACACATTATAAAGAAATCACATTATGATTCTCTTTTTAAGCTGTTCCTTAAAACACTAGTGCTTAGGAAATCTATTGGAGGCAGAAGCAGTCAAGGGTAGCCTAGGGTTAGGGTTAGGCTTAGGTTTAGGCTTAGGGTACGGCTTAGGGTATGGGTTCGGGGAGGGCTTCGGGTACGGCGTAGGGTATGGGTTAGGGTTAGGGTTAGGGTTAGTGTTAGGGTTAGGGCTCGGTTTAGGGTACGGTTTAGGATTAGGGTACGTGTTAGGGTTAGGGTAGGGGTTAGTGTTATGGTACGCGTTAGGGTTAGGGTAGTGATTAAACCTATCCCACTCTCTAGATACCCCTTAGCACATAAAGGAATATTATTTGGGGGTCCAGCCATGGTGAAGAGTTTAGACACTAGGATTAGATAAGGAACACACCCATTATAAAGAAATCACATTAGGATTCTCTTTTTAAGCTGTTCCTTAAAACACTAGTGCTTAGGAAATCTATTGGAGGCAGAAGCAGTCAAGGGTAGCCTAGGGTTAGGGTTAGGCTTAGGTTTAGGCTTAGGGTACGGCTTAGGGTATGGGTTCGGGGAGGGCTTCGGGTACGGCGTAGGGTATGGGTTAGGGTTAGGGTTAGGGTGAGGGTTAGGGTTAGGGCTCGGTTTAGGGTACGGGTTAGGATTAGGGTACGTGTTAGGGTTAGGGTAGGGGTTAGGGTTAGGGTACGCGTTAGGGTTAGGGTAGTTTTTAAACCTATCCCACTCTCTAGATACCCCTTAGCACGTAAAGGAATATTATTTGGGGGTCCAGCCATGGAGAAGAGTTTAGACTCTAAGATAATATAAGGAACACACACATTATAAAGAAATCACATTAGGATTCTCTTTTTAAGCTGTTCCTTAAAACACTAGTGCTTAGGAAATCTATTGGAGGCAGAAGCAGTCAAGGGTAGCCTAGGGTTATGGTTAGGCTTAGGGTTAGGCTTAGGGTACGGCTTAGGGTACGGGTTCGGGGAGGGCTTCGGGTACGGCGTAGGGTTTGGGTTAGGGTTAGGGTTAGGGTTAGTGTTAGGGTTAGGGCTCGGTTTAGGGTACGGGTTAGGATTAGGGTACGTGTTAGGGTTCGGGTAGGGGTTAGGGTTATGGTACGCGTTGGGGTTAGGGTAGTGATTAAACCTATCCCACTCTCTAGATACCCCTTAGCACGTAAAGGAATATTATTTGGGGGTCCAGCCATGGAGAAGAGTTTAGACACTAAGATAATATAAGGAACACACCCATTATAAAGAAATCACATTAGGATTCTCTTTTTAAGCTGTTCGTTAAAACACTAGTGCTTAGGAAATCTATTGGAGGCAGAAGCAGTCAAGGGTAGCCTAGGGTTAGGGTTAGGCTTAGGTTTAGGCTTAGGGTACGGCTTAGGGTACGGGTTCGGGGAGGGCTTCGGATACGGCGTAGGGTATGGGTTAGGGTTAGGGCTAGGGCTAGTTTTAGGGTACGGGTTAGGATTAGGGTATGTGTTAGGGTTAGGGTAGCGGTTAGCGTTAGGGTACGCGTTAGGGTTAGGGTAGTTATTAAACCTATCCCACTCTCTAGTTACCCCTTAGCCCGTAAAGGAATATTATTTGGGGGTCCAGCCATGGAGAAGAGTTTAGACACTAGGATAAGATAAGGAACACACCCATTATAAAGAAATCACATTAGGATTCTCTTTTTAAGCTGTTCCTTAAAACACTAGTGCTTAGGAAATCTATTGGAGGCAGAAGCAGTCAAGGGTAGCCTAGGGTTAGGGTTAGGCTTAGGTTTAGGCTTAGGGTACGGGTTCGGGGAGGGTTTCGGGTACGGCGTAGGGTATGGGTTAGGGTTAGGGTTAGGGTTAGTGTTAGGGTTAGGGCTCGGTTTAGGGTACGGGTTAGGATTAGGGTACGTGTTAGGGTTATGGTAGGGGTTAGGGTTAGGGTACGCGTTAGGGTTAGGGTAGTTATTAAACCTATCCCACTTTCTAGATACCCCTTAGCACGTAAAGGAATATTATTTGGGGGTCCAGCCATGGAGAAGAGTTTAGACACTAAGGTAATATAAGGAACACACACATTATAAAGAAATCACATTAGGATTCTCTTTTTAAGCTGTTCCTTAAAACACTAGTGCTTAGGAAATCTATTGGAGGCAGAAGCAGTCAAGGGTAGCCTAGGGTTAGGGTTAGGCTTAGGGTTAGGCTTAGGGTACGGCTTAGGGTACGGGTTCGGGGAGGGCTTCGGGTACGGCGTAGGGTATGGGTTAGGGTTAGGGTTAGGGTTAGTGTTAGGGTTAGGGCTCGGTTTAGGTTACGGGTTAGGATTAGGGTACGTGTTAGGGTTAGGGTAGGGGTTAGCGTTAGGGTACGCGTTAGGGTTAGGGTAGTTATTAAACCTATCCCACTCTCTAGTTACCCCTTAGCACGTAAAGGAATATTATTTGGGGGTCCAGCCATGGAGAAGTGTTTAGACACTAGGATAAGATAAGGAACACACCCATTATAAAGAAATCACATTAGGATTCTCTTTTTAAGCTGTTCCTTAAAACACTAGTGCTTAGGAAATCTATTGGAGGCAGAAGCAGTCAAGGGTAGCCTAGGGTTAGGGTTAGGCTTAGGGTTAGGCTTATGGTACGGCTTAGGGTACGGGTTCGGGGAGGGCTTCGGGTATGGCGTAGGGTATGGGTTAGGGTTAGGGTTAGGGTTAGTGTTAGGGTTAGGGCTCGGTTTAGGGTACGGGTTAGGATTAGGGTACGTGTTAGGGTTAGGTTAGGGGTTAGGGTTAGGGTACGCGTTAGGGTTAGGGTAGTTATTAAACCTATCCCACTCTCTAGATACCCCTTAGCACGTAAAGGAATATTATTTGGGGGTCCAGCCATGGAGAAGAGTTTAGACACTAAGATAATATAAGGAACACACCCATTATAAAGAAATCACATTAGGATTCTCTTTTTAAGCTGTTCCTTAAAACACTAGTGCTTAGGAAATCTATTGGAGGCAGAAGCAGTCAAGGGTAGCCTAGGGTTAGTGTTAGGCTTAGGGGTAGGCTTAGGGTACGGCTTAGGGTACGGGTTCGGGGAGGGCTTCGGGTACGGCGTAGGGTATGGGTTAGGGTTAGGGTTAGGGTTAGTTTTAGGGTACGGGTTAGGGTTAGGGTACGTGTTAGGGTTAGGGTAGCGGTTAGGGTTATGGTACGCGTTAGGGTTAGGGTAGTGATTAAACCTATCCCACTCTCTAGATACCCCTTAGCACGTAAAGGAATATTATTTGGGGGTCCAGCCATGGAGAAGAGTTTAGACACTAAGATAATATAAGGAACACACCCATTATAAAGAAATCACATTAGGATTCTCTTTTTAAGCTGTTCGTTAAAACACTAGTGCTTAGGAAATCTATTGGAGGCAGAAGCAGTCAAGGGTAGCCTAGGGTTAGGGTTAGGCTTAGGTTTAGGCTTAGGGTACGGCTTAGGGTACGGGTTCGGGGAGGGCTTCGGATACGGCGTAGGGTATGGGTTAGGGTTAGGGCTTGGGCTAGGTTTAGGGTACGGGTTAGGATTAGGGTATGTGTTAGGGTTAGGGTAGCGGTTAGCGTTAGGGTACGCGTTAGGGTTAGGGTAGTTATTAAACCTATCCCACTCTCTAGTTACCCCTTAGCCCGTAAAGGAATATTATTTGGGGGTCCAGCCATGGAGAAGAGTTTAGACACTAGGATAAGATAAGGAACACACCCATTATAAAGAAATCACATTAGGATTCTCTTTTTAAGCTGTTCCTTAAAACACTAGTGCTTAGGAAATCTATTGGAGGCAGAAGCAGTCAAGGGTAGCCTAGGGTTAGGATTAGGCTTAGGGGTAGGCTTAGGGTACGGCTTAGGGTAGGGGTTCGGGGAGGGCTTCGGGTACGGCGTAGGGTATGGGTTAGGGTTAGGGTTAGGGTTAGTGTTAGGGTTAGGGCTCGGTTTAGGGTACGGGTTAGGATTAGGGTACGTGTTAGGGTTAGGGTAGGGGTTAGTGTTATGGTACGCGTTAGGGTTAGGGTAGTGATTAAACCTATCCCACTCTCTAGATACCCCTTAGCACATAAAGGAATATTATTTGTGGGTCCAGCCATGGTGAAGAGTTTAGACACTAGGATTAGATAAGGAACACACCCATTATAAAGAAATCACATTAGGATTCTCTTTTTAAGCTGTTCCTTAAAACACTAGTGCTTAGGAAATCTATTGGAGGCAGAAGCAGTCAAGGGTAGCCTAGGGTTAGGGTTAGGCTTAGGTTTAGGCTTAGGGTACGGCTTAGGGTACGGGTTCGGGGAGGGCTTCGGGTACGGCGTAGGGTATGGGTTAGGGTTAGGGTTAGGGTTAGTGTTAGGGTTAGGGCTCGGTTTAGGGTACGGGTTAGGATTAGGGTACGTGTTAGGGTTAGGGTAGCGGTTAGCGTTAGGGTACGCGTTAGGGTTAGGGTAGTTATTAAACCTATCCCACTCTCTAGTTACCCCTTAGCACGTAAAGGAATATTATTTGGGGGTCCAGCCATGGAGAATAGTTTAGACACTAGGATAAGATAAGGAACACACCCATTATAAAGAAATCACATTAGGATTCTCTTTTTAAGCTGTTCCTTAAAACACTAGTGCTTAGGAAATCTATTGGAGGCAGAAGAAGTCAAGGGTAGCCTAGGGTTAGGGTTAGGCTTAGGGTTAGGCTTAGGGTACGGCTTAGGGTACGGGTTCGGGGAGGGCTTCGGGTACGGCGTAGGGTATGTGTTAGGGTTAGGGTTAGGGCTCGGTTTAGGGTACAGGTTAGGAATAGGGTACGTGTTAGGGTTAGGGTAGGGGTTAGGGTTAGGGTAGTTATTAAACCTATCCCACTCTCTAGATACCCCTTAGCACGTAAAGGAATATTATTTGGGGGTCCAGCCATGGAGAAGAGTTTAGACTCTAAGATAATATAAGGAACACACACATTATAAAGAAATCACATTAGGATTCTCTTTTTAAGCTGTTCCTTAAAACACTAGTGCTTAGGAAATCTATTGGAGGCAGAAGCAGTCAAGGGTAGCCTAGGGTTATGGTTAGGCTTAGGGTTAGGCTTAGGGTACGGCTTAGGGTACGGGTTCGGGGAGGGCTTCGGGTACGGCGTAGGGTTTGGGTTAGGGTTAGGGTTAGGGTTAGTGTTAGGGTTAGGGCTCGGTTTAGGGTACGGGTTAGGATTAGGGTACGTGTTAGGGTTCGGGTAGGGGTTAGGGTTATGGTACGCGTTGGGGTTAGGGTAGTGATTAAACCTATCCCACTCTCTAGATACCCCTTAGCACGTAAAGGAATATTATTTGGGGGTCCAGCCATGGAGAAGAGTTTAGACACTAAGATAATATAAGGAACACACCCATTATAAAGAAATCACATTAGGATTCTCTTTTTAAGCTGTTCGTTAAAACACTAGTGCTTAGGAAATCTATTGGAGGCAGAAGCAGTCAAGGGTAGCCTAGGGTTAGGGTTAGGCTTAGGTTTAGGCTTAGGGTACGGCTTAGGGTACGGGTTCGGGGAGGGCTTCGGATACGGCGTAGGGTATGGGTTAGGGTTAGGGCTTGGGCTAGGTTTAGGGTACGGGTTAGGATTAGGGTATGTGTTAGGGTTAGGGTAGCGGTTAGCGTTAGGGTACGCGTTAGGGTTAGGGTAGTTATTAAACCTATCCCACTCTCTAGTTACCCCTTAGCCCGTAAAGGAATATTATTTGGGGGTCCAGCCATGGAGAAGAGTTTAGACACTAGGATAAGATAAGGAACACACCCATTATAAAGAAATCACATTAGGATTCTCTTTTTAAGCTGTTCCTTAAAACACTAGTGCTTAGGAAATCTATTGGAGGCAGAAGCAGTCAAGGGTAGCCTAGGGTTAGGATTAGGCTTAGGGGTAGGCTTAGGGTACGGCTTAGGGTAGGGGTTCGGGGAGGGCTTCGGGTACGGCGTAGGGTATGGGTTAGGGTTAGGGTTAGGGTTAGTGTTAGGGTTAGGGCTCGGTTTAGGGTACGGGTTAGGATTAGGGTACGTGTTAGGGTTAGGGTAGGGGTTAGTGTTATGGTACGCGTTAGGGTTAGGGTAGTGATTAAACCTATCCCACTCTCTAGATACCCCTTAGCACATAAAGGAATATTATTTGGGGGTCCAGCCATGGTGAAGAGTTTAGACACTAGGATTAGATAAGGAACACACCCATTATAAAGAAATCACATTAGGATTCTCTTTTTAAGCTGTTCCTTAAAACACTAGTGCTTAGGAAATCTATTGGAGGCAGAAGCAGTCAAGGGTAGCCTAGGGTTAGGGTTAGGCTTAGGTTTAGGCTTAGGGTACGGCTTAGGGTACGGGTTCGGGGAGGGCTTCGGGTACGGCGTAGGGTATGGGTTAGGGTTAGGGTTAGGGTTAGTGTTAGGGTTAGGGCTCGGTTTAGGGTACGGGTTAGGATTAGGGTACGTGTTAGGGTTAGGGTAGCGGTTAGCGTTAGGGTACGCGTTAGGGTTAGGGTAGTTATTAAACCTATCCCACTCTCTAGTTACCCCTTAGCACGTAAAGGAATATTATTTGGGGGTCCAGCCATGGAGAATAGTTTAGACACTAGGATAAGATAAGGAACACACCCATTATAAAGAAATCACATTAGGATTCTCTTTTTAAGCTGTTCCTTAAAACACTAGTGCTTAGGAAATCTATTGGAGGCAGAAGAAGTCAAGGGTAGCCTAGGGTTAGGGTTAGGCTTAGGGTTAGGCTTAGGGTACGGCTTAGGGTACGGGTTCGGGGAGGGCTTCGGGTACGGCGTAGGGTATGTGTTAGGGTTAGGGTTAGGGCTCGGTTTAGGGTACAGGTTAGGAATAGGGTACGTGTTAGGGTTAGGGTAGGGGTTAGGGTTAGGGTAGTTATTAAACCTATCCCACTCTCTAGATACCCCTTAGCACGTAAAGGAATATTATTTGGGGGTCCAGCCATGGAGAAGAGTTTAGACTCTAAGATAATATAAGGAACACACACATTATAAAGAAATCACATTAGGATTCTCTTTTTAAGCTGTTCCTTAAAACACTAGTGCTTAGGAAATCTATTGGAGGCAGAAGCAGTCAAGGGTAGCCTAGGGTTATGGTTAGGCTTAGGGTTAGGCTTAGGGTACGGCTTAGGGTACGGGTTCGGGGAGGGCTTCGGGTACGGCGTAGGGTTTGGGTTAGGGTTAGGGTTAGGGTTAGTGTTAGGGTTAGGGCTCGGTTTAGGGTACGGGTTAGGATTAGGGTACGTGTTAGGGTTCGGGTAGGGGTTAGGGTTATGGTACGCGTTGGGGTTAGGGTAGTGATTAAACCTATCCCACTCTCTAGATACCCCTTAGCACGTAAAGGAATATTATTTGGGGGTCCAGCCATGGAGAAGAGTTTAGACACTAAGATAATATAAGGAACACACCCATTATAAAGAAATCACATTAGGATTCTCTTTTTAAGCTGTTCGTTAAAACACTAGTGCTTAGGAAATCTATTGGAGGCAGAAGCAGTCAAGGGTAGCCTAGGGTTAGGGTTAGGCTTAGGTTTAGGCTTAGGGTACGGCTTAGGGTACGGGTTCGGGGAGGGCTTCGGATACGGCGTAGGGTATGGGTTAGGGTTAGGGCTAGGGCTAGGTTTAGGGTACGGGTTAGGATTAGGGTATGTGTTAGGGTTAGGGTAGCGGTTAGCGTTAGGGTACGCGTTAGGGTTAGGGTAGTTATTAAACCTATCCCACTCTCTAGTTACCCCTTAGCCCGTAAAGGAATATTATTTGGGGGTCCAGCCATGGAGAAGAGTTTAGACACTAGGATAAGATAAGGAACACACCCATTATAAAGAAATCACATTAGGATTCTCTTTTTAAGCTGTTCCTTAAAACACTAGTGCTTAGGAAATCTATTGGAGGCAGAAGCAGTCAAGGGTAGCCTAGGGTTAGGGTTAGGCTTAGGGTACGGCTTAGGGTACGGGTTCGGGGAGGGTTTCGGGTACGGCGTAGGGTATGGTTAGGGTTAGGGTTAGGGTTAGTGTTAGGGTTAGGGCTCGGTTTAGGGTACGGGTTAGGATTAGGGTACGTGTTAGGGTTATGGTAGGGGTTAGGGTTAGGGTACGCGTTAGGGTTAGGGTAGTTATTAAACCTATCCCACTTTCTAGATACCCCTTAGCACGTAAAGGAATATTATTTGGGGGTCCAGCCATGGAGAAGAGTTTAGACACTAAGGTAATATAAGGAACACACACATTATAAAGAAATCACATTAGGATTCTCTTTTTAAGCTGTTCCTTAAAACACTAGTGCTTAGGAAATCTATTGGAGGCAGAAGCAGTCAAGGGTAGCCTAGGGTTAGGGTTAGGCTTAGGGTTAGGCTTAGGGTACGGCTTAGGGTACGGGTTCGGGGAGGGCTTCGGGTACGGCGTAGGGTATGGGTTAGGGTTAGGGTTAGGGTTAGTGTTAGGGTTAGGGCTCGGTTTAGGTTACGGGTTAGGATTAGGGTACGTGTTAGGGTTAGGGTAGGGGTTAGCGTTAGGGTACGCGTTAGGGTTAGGGTAGTTATTAAACCTATCCCACTCTCTAGTTACCCCTTAGCACGTAAAGGAATATTATTTGGGGGTCCAGCCATGGAGAAGTGTTTAGACACTAGGATAAGATAAGGAACACACCCATTATAAAGAAATCACATTAGGATTCTCTTTTTAAGCTGTTCCTTAAAACACTAGTGCTTAGGAAATCTATTGGAGGCAGAAGCAGTCAAGGGTAGCCTAGGGTTAGGGTTAGGCTTAGGGTTAGGCTTATGGTACGGCTTAGGGTACGGGTTCGGGGAGGGCTTCGGGTACAGCGTAGGGTATGGGTTAGGGTTAGGGTTAGGGTTAGTGTTAGGGTTAGGGCTCGGTTTAGGGTACGGGTTAGGATTAGGGTACGTGTTAGGGTTAGGTTAGGGGTTAGGGTTAGGGTACGCGTTAGGGTTAGGGTAGTTATTAAACCTATCCCACTCTCTAGATACCCCTTAGCACGTAAAGGAATATTATTTGGGGGTCCAGCCATGGAGAAGAGTTTAGACACTAAGATAATATAAGGAACACACACATTATAAAGAAATCACATTAGGATTCTCTTTTTAAGCTGTTCCTTAAAACACTAGTGCTTAGGAAATCTATTGGAGGCAGAAGCAGTCAAGGGTAGCCTAGGGTTAGTGTTAGGCTTAGGGGTAGGCTTAGGGTACGGCTTAGGGTACGGGTTCGGGGAGGGCTTCGGGTACGGCGTAGGGTATGGGTTAGGGTTAGGGTTAGGGTTAGTTTTAGGGTACGGGTTAGGATTAGGGTACGTGTTAGGGTTATGGTAGGGGTTAGGGTTAGGGTACGCGTTAGGGTTAGGGTAGTTATTAAACATATCCCACTCTCTAGATACCCCTTAGCACGTAAAGGAATATTATTTGGGGGTCCATCCATGGAGAAGAGTTTAGACACTAGGATCAGATAAGGAACACTCCCATTATAAAGAAATCACATTAGGATTCTCTTTTTAAGCTGTTCCTTAAAACTCTAGTGCTTAGGAAATATATTGGAGGCAGAAGCAGTCAAGGGTAGCCTAGGGTTAGGGTTAGGCTTAGGGTTAGGCTTAGGGTACGGCTTAGGGTACGGGTTCGGGGAGGGTTTCGGGTACGGCGTAGGGTATGGGTTAGGGTTAGGGGTAGGGTTAGTGTTAGGGTTAGGGCTCGGTTTAGGGTACGGGTTAGGATTAGGGTACGTGTTAGGGTTATGGTAGGGGTTAGGGTTAGGGTACGCGTTAGGGTTAGGGTAGTTATTAAACCTATCCCACTTTCTAGATACCCCTTAGCACGTAAAGGAATATTATTTGGGGGTCCAGCCATGGAGAAGAGTTTAGACACTAAGATAATATAAGGAACACACACATTATAAAGAAATCACATTAGGATTCTCTTTTTAAGCTGTTCCTTAAAACACTAGTGCTTAGGAAATCTATTGGAGGCAGAAGCAGTGAAGGGTAGCCTAGGGTTAGGGTTAGGCTTAGGGTTAGGCTTAGGGTACGGCTTAGGGTACGGGTTCGGGGAGGGCTTCGGGTACGGCGTAGGGTATGGGTTAGGGTTAGGGTTAGGGTTAGTGTTAGTGTTAGGGCTCGGTTTAGGGTACGGGTTAGGATTAGGGTACGTGTTAGGGTTAGGTTAGGGGTTAGGGTTAGGGTACGCGTTAGGGTTAGGGTAGTGATTAAACCTATCCCACTCTCTAGATACCCCTTAGCACATAAAGGAATATTATTTGGGGGTCCAGCCATGGAGAAGAGTTTAGACACTAGGATTAGATATGGAACACACCCATTATAAAGAAATCACATTAGGATTCTCTTTTTAAGCTGTTCCTTAAAACACTAGTGCTTAGGAAATCTATTGGAGGCAGAAGCAGTCAAGGGCAGCCTAGGGTTAGTGTTAGGCATAGGGTTAGGCTTAGGGTACGGCTTAGGGTACGGGTTCGGGGAGGGGTTCGGGTACGGCGTAAGGTATGGGTTAGGGTTAGGGTTTGGGTTAGTGTTAGGGTTAGGGCTCGGTTTAGGGTACGGGTTAGGATTAGGGTACGTGTTAGGGTTAGGGTAGGGGTTAGGGTTAGGGTACACGTTAGTGTTAGGGTAGGGGTTAGGGTTAGGGTACGTGTTAGGGTTAGGGTAGTTATTAAACCTATCATACTCTCTAGATAAACATTAGCACGTAAAGGAATATTATTTGGGGGTCCAGCCATGGAGAAGAGTTTAGACACTAGGATAAGATAAGGAACACACCCATTATAAAGAAATCACATTAGGATTCTCTTTTTAAGCTGTTCCTTAAAACACTAGTGCTTAGGAAATCTATTGGAGGCAGAAGAAGTCAAGGGTAGCCTAGGGTTAGGGTTAGGCTTAGGGTTAGGCTTAGGGTACGGCTTAGGGTACGGGTTCGGGGAGGGCTTCGGGTACGGCGTAGGGTATGGGTTAGGGTTAGGGTTAGGGTTAGAGTTAGGGTTAGGGCTCGGTTTAGGGTACGGGTTAGGATTAGGGTACGTGTTAGGGTTAGGGTAGGGGTTAGGGTTAGGGTACGCGTTAGGGTTAGGGTAGTTATTAAACATATCCCACTCTCTAGATACCCCTTAGCACGTAAAGGAATATTATTTGGGGGTCCTGCCATGGAGAAGAGTTTAGACACTAGGATCAGATAAGAACACACCCATTATAAAGAAATCACATTAGGATTCTCTTTTTAAGCTGTTCCTTAAAACACTAGTGCTTAGGAAATATATTGGAGGCAGAAGCAGTCAAGGGTAGCCTAGGGTTAGGGTTAGGCTTAGGGTTAGGCTTAGGGTACGGCTTAGGGTACGGTTTCGGGGAGGGTTTCGGGTACGGCGTAGGGTATGAGTGAGGGTTAGGGTTAGGGCTCGGTTTAGGGTACAGGTTAGGATTAGGGTACGTGTTAGGGTTAGGGTAGGGGTTAGGGTTAGGGTAGTTATTAAACCTATCCCACTCTCTAGATACCCCTTAGCACGTAAAGGAATATTATTTGGGGGTCCAGCCATGGAGAAGAGTTTAGACTCTAAGATAATATAAGGAACACACACATTATAAAGAAATCACATTAGGATTCTCTTTTTAAGCTGTTCCTTAAAACACTAGTGCTTAGGAAATCTATTGGAGGCAGAAGCAGTCAAGGGTAGCCTAGGGTTAGGGTTAGGCTTAGGGGTAGGCTTAGGGTACGGCTTAGGGTACGGGTTCGGGGAGGGCTTCGGGTACGGCGTAGGGTATGGGTTAGGGTTAGGGTTAGGGTTAGTGTTAGGGATAGGGCTCGGTTTAGGGTACGGGTTAGGATTAGGGTACGTGTTAGGGTTAGGGTAGGTGTTAGGGTTATGGTACGCGTTAGGGTTAGGGTAGTGATTAAACCTTTCCCACACTCTAGATACCCCTTAGCACATAAAGGAATATTATTTGGGGGTCCAGCCATGGAGAAGAGTTTAGACACTAGGATTAGATAAGGAACACACCCATTATAAAGAAATCACATTAGGATTCTCTTTTTAAGCTGTTCCTTAAAACACTAGTGCTTAGGAAATCTATTGGAGGCAGAAGCAGTCAAGGGTAGCCTAGGGTTAGGGTTAGGCTTAGGTTTAGGCTTAGGGTACGGCTTAGGGTACGGGTTCGGGGAGGGCTTCGGGTACGGCATAGGGTATGGGTTAGGGTTAGGGTTAGGGTTAGTGTTAGGGTTAGGGCTCGGTTTAGGGTACCGGTTAGGATTAGCGTACGTGTTAGGGTTAGGGTAGCGGTTAGCGTTAGGGTACGCGTTAGGGTTAGGGTAGTTATTAAACCTATCCCACTCTCTAGTTACCCCTTAGCACGTAAAGGAATATTATTTGGGGGTCCAGCCATAGAGAAGAGTTTAGACACTAGGATAAGATAAGGAACACACCCATTATAAAGAAATCACATTAGGATTCTCTTTTTAAGCTGTTTCTTAAAACACTAGTGCTTAGGAAATCTATTGGAGGCAGAAGCAGTCAAGGGTAGCCTAGGGTTAGGGTTAGGCTTAGGGTTAGGCTTAGGGTACGGCTTAGGGTACGGGTTCGGGGAGGGCTTCGGGTACGGCGTAGGGTATGGGTTAGGGTTAGGGTTAGGGTTAGTGTTAGGGTTAGGGCTCGGTTTAGTGTACGGGTTAGGATTAGGGTACGTGTTAGGGTTATGGTAGGGGTTAGGGTTAGGGTACGCGTTAGGGTTAGGGTAGTTATTAAACCTATCCCACTCTCTAGATACCCCTTAGCACGTAAAGGAATATTATTTGGGGGTCCAGCCATGGAGAAGAGTTTAGACACTAAGATAATATAAGGAACACACACATTATAAAGAAATCACATTAGGATTCTCTTTTTAAGCTGTTCCTTACAACACTAGTGCTTAGGAAATCTATTGGAGGCAGAAGCAGTCAAGGGTAGCCTAGGGTTAGGGTTAGGCTTAGGGTTAGGCTTAGGGTACGGCTTAGGGTCCGGGTTCGGGGAGGGCTTCGGGTACGGCGTAGGGTATGGTTTAGGGTTAGTGTTAGGGTTAGTGTTAGGGTTGGGGCTCGGTTTAGGTTACGGGTTAGGATTAGGGTACGTGTTAGGGTTAGGGTAGGGGTTAGCGTTAGGGTACGCGTTAGGTTTAGGGTAGTTATTAAACCTATCCCACTCTCTAATTAACCCTTAGCACGTAAAGGAATATTATTTGGGGGTCCAGCCATGGAGAAGAGTTTAGACACTAGGATAAGATAAGGAACACACCCATTATAAAGAAATCACTTTAGGATTCTCTTTTTAAGCTGTTCCTTAAAACACTAGTGCTTAGGAAATCTATTGGAGGCAGAAGAAGTCAAGGGTAGCCTAGGGTTAGGGTTAGGCTTAGGGTTAGGCTTAGGGTACGGCTTAGGGTACGGGTTCGGGGAGGGCTTCGGGTACGGCGTAGGGTATGGGTTAGGGTTAGGGTTAGGGTTAGAGTTAGGGTTAGGGCTCGGTTTAGGGTACGGGTTAGGATTAGGGTACGTGTTAGGGTTAGGGTAGGGGTTAGGGTTAGGGTACGCGTTAGGGTTAGGGTAGTTATTAAACATATCCCACTCTCTAGATACCCCTTAGCACGTAAAGGAATATTATTTGGGGGTCCTGCCATGGAGAAGAGTTTAGACACTAGGATCAGATAAGAACACACCCATTATAAAGAAATCACATTAGGATTCTCTTTTTAAGCTGTTCCTTAAAACACTAGTGCTTAGGAAATATATTGGAGGCAGAAGCAGTCAAGGGTAGCCTAGGGTTAGGGTTAGGCTTAGGGTTAGGCTTAGGGTACGGCTTAGGGTACGGTTTCGGGGAGGGTTTCGGGTACGGCGTAGGGTATGAGTGAGGGTTAGGGTTAGGGCTCGGTTTAGGGTACAGGTTAGGATTAGGGTACGTGTTAGGGTTAGGGTAGGGGTTAGGGTTAGGGTAGTTATTAAACCTATCCCACTCTCTAGATACCCCTTAGCACGTAAAGGAATATTATTTGGGGGTCCAGCCATGGAGAAGAGTTTAGACTCTAAGATAATATAAGGAACACACACATTATAAAGAAATCACATTAGGATTCTCTTTTTAAGCTGTTCCTTAAAACACTAGTGCTTAGGAAATCTATTGGAGGCAGAAGCAGTCAAGGGTAGCCTAGGGTTAGGGTTAGGCTTAGGGGTAGGCTTAGGGTACGGCTTAGGGTACGGGTTCGGGGAGGGCTTCGGGTACGGCGTAGGGTATGGGTTAGGGTTAGGGTTAGGGTTAGTGTTAGGGATAGGGCTCGGTTTAGGGTACGGGTTAGGATTAGGGTACGTGTTAGGGTTAGGGTAGGTGTTAGGGTTATGGTACGCGTTAGGGTTAGGGTAGTGATTAAACCTTTCCCACACTCTAGATACCCCTTAGCACATAAAGGAATATTATTTGGGGGTCCAGCCATGGAGAAGAGTTTAGACACTAGGATTAGATAAGGAACACACCCATTATAAAGAAATCACATTAGGATTCTCTTTTTAAGCTGTTCCTTAAAACACTAGTGCTTAGGAAATCTATTGGAGGCAGAAGCAGTCAAGGGTAGCCTAGGGTTAGGGTTAGGCTTAGGTTTAGGCTTAGGGTACGGCTTAGGGTACGGGTTCGGGGAGGGCTTCGGGTACGGCATAGGGTATGGGTTAGGGTTAGGGTTAGGGTTAGTGTTAGGGTTAGGGCTCGGTTTAGGGTACCGGTTAGGATTAGCGTACGTGTTAGGGTTAGGGTAGCGGTTAGCGTTAGGGTACGCGTTAGGGTTAGGGTAGTTATTAAACCTATCCCACTCTCTAGTTACCCCTTAGCACGTAAAGGAATATTATTTGGGGGTCCAGCCATAGAGAAGAGTTTAGACACTAGGATAAGATAAGGAACACACCCATTATAAAGAAATCACATTAGGATTCTCTTTTTAAGCTGTTTCTTAAAACACTAGTGCTTAGGAAATCTATTGGAGGCAGAAGCAGTCAAGGGTAGCCTAGGGTTAGGGTTAGGCTTAGGGTTAGGCTTAGGGTACGGCTTAGGGTACGGGTTCGGGGAGGGCTTCGGGTACGGCGTAGGGTATGGGTTAGGGTTAGGGTTAGGGTTAGTGTTAGGGTTAGGGCTCGGTTTAGTGTACGGGTTAGGATTAGGGTACGTGTTAGGGTTATGGTAGGGGTTAGGGTTAGGGTACGCGTTAGGGTTAGGGTAGTTATTAAACCTATCCCACTCTCTAGATACCCCTTAGCACGTAAAGGAATATTATTTGGGGGTCCAGCCATGGAGAAGAGTTTAGACACTAAGATAATATAAGGAACACACACATTATAAAGAAATCACATTAGGATTCTCTTTTTAAGCTGTTCCTTACAACACTAGTGCTTAGGAAATCTATTGGAGGCAGAAGCAGTCAAGGGTAGCCTAGGGTTAGGGTTAGGCTTAGGGTTAGGCTTAGGGTACGGCTTAGGGTCCGGGTTCGGGGAGGGCTTCGGGTACGGCGTAGGGTATGGTTTAGGGTTAGTGTTAGGGTTAGTGTTAGGGTTGGGGCTCGGTTTAGGTTACGGGTTAGGATTAGGGTACGTGTTAGGGTTAGGGTAGGGGTTAGCGTTAGGGTACGCGTTAGGTTTAGGGTAGTTATTAAACCTATCCCACTCTCTAATTAACCCTTAGCACGTAAAGGAATATTATTTGGGGGTCCAGCCATGGAGAAGAGTTTAGACACTAGGATAAGATAAGGAACACACCCATTATAAAGAAATCACTTTAGGATTCTCTTTTTAAGCTGTTCCTTAAAACACTAGTGCTTAGGAAATCTATTGGAGGCAGAAGAAGTCAAGGGTAGCCTAGGGTTAGGGTTAGGCTTAGGGTTAGGCTTAGGGTACGGCTTAGGGTACGGGTTCGGGGAGGGCTTCGGGTACGGCGTAGGGTATGGGTTAGGGTTAGGGTTAGGGTTAGAGTTAGGGTTAGGGCTCGGTTTAGGGTACGGGTTAGGATTAGGGTACGTGTTAGGGTTAGGGTAGGGGTTAGGGTTAGGGTACGCGTTAGGGTTAGGGTAGTTATTAAACATATCCCACTCTCTAGATACCCCTTAGCACGTAAAGGAATATTATTTGGGGGTCCTGCCATGGAGAAGAGTTTAGACACTAGGATCAGATAAGAACACACCCATTATAAAGAAATCACATTAGGATTCTCTTTTTAAGCTGTTCCTTAAAACACTAGTGCTTAGGAAATATATTGGAGGCAGAAGCAGTCAAGGGTAGCCTAGGGTTAGGGTTAGGCTTAGGGTTAGGCTTAGGGTACGGCTTAGGGTACGGTTTCGGGGAGGGTTTCGGGTACGGCGTAGGGTATGAGTGAGGGTTAGGGTTAGGGCTCGGTTTAGGGTACAGGTTAGGATTAGGGTACGTGTTAGGGTTAGGGTAGGGGTTAGGGTTAGGGTAGTTATTAAACCTATCCCACTCTCTAGATACCCCTTAGCACGTAAAGGAATATTATTTGGGGGTCCAGCCATGGAGAAGAGTTTAGACTCTAAGATAATATAAGGAACACACACATTATAAAGAAATCACATTAGGATTCTCTTTTTAAGCTGTTCCTTAAAACACTAGTGCTTAGGAAATCTATTGGAGGCAGAAGCAGTCAAGGGTAGCCTAGGGTTAGGGTTAGGCTTAGGGGTAGGCTTAGGGTACGGCTTAGGGTACGGGTTCGGGGAGGGCTTCGGGTACGGCGTAGGGTATGGGTTAGGGTTAGGGTTAGGGTTAGTGTTAGGGATAGGGCTCGGTTTAGGGTACGGGTTAGGATTAGGGTACGTGTTAGGGTTAGGGTAGGTGTTAGGGTTATGGTACGCGTTAGGGTTAGGGTAGTGATTAAACCTTTCCCACACTCTAGATACCCCTTAGCACATAAAGGAATATTATTTGGGGGTCCAGCCATGGAGAAGAGTTTAGACACTAGGATTAGATAAGGAACACACCCATTATAAAGAAATCACATTAGGATTCTCTTTTTAAGCTGTTCCTTAAAACACTAGTGCTTAGGAAATCTATTGGAGGCAGAAGCAGTCAAGGGTAGCCTAGGGTTAGGGTTAGGCTTAGGTTTAGGCTTAGGGTACGGCTTAGGGTACGGGTTCGGGGAGGGCTTCGGGTACGGCATAGGGTATGGGTTAGGGTTAGGGTTAGGGTTAGTGTTAGGGTTAGGGCTCGGTTTAGGGTACCGGTTAGGATTAGCGTACGTGTTAGGGTTAGGGTAGCGGTTAGCGTTAGGGTACGCGTTAGGGTTAGGGTAGTTATTAAACCTATCCCACTCTCTAGTTACCCCTTAGCACGTAAAGGAATATTATTTGGGGGTCCAGCCATAGAGAAGAGTTTAGACACTAGGATAAGATAAGGAACACACCCATTATAAAGAAATCACATTAGGATTCTCTTTTTAAGCTGTTTCTTAAAACACTAGTGCTTAGGAAATCTATTGGAGGCAGAAGCAGTCAAGGGTAGCCTAGGGTTAGGGTTAGGCTTAGGGTTAGGCTTAGGGTACGGCTTAGGGTACGGGTTCGGGGAGGGCTTCGGGTACGGCGTAGGGTATGGGTTAGGGTTAGGGTTAGGGTTAGTGTTAGGGTTAGGGCTCGGTTTAGTGTACGGGTTAGGATTAGGGTACGTGTTAGGGTTATGGTAGGGGTTAGGGTTAGGGTACGCGTTAGGGTTAGGGTAGTTATTAAACCTATCCCACTCTCTAGATACCCCTTAGCACGTAAAGGAATATTATTTGGGGGTCCAGCCATGGAGAAGAGTTTAGACACTAAGATAATATAAGGAACACACACATTATAAAGAAATCACATTAGGATTCTCTTTTTAAGCTGTTCCTTACAACACTAGTGCTTAGGAAATCTATTGGAGGCAGAAGCAGTCAAGGGTAGCCTAGGGTTAGGGTTAGGCTTAGGGTTAGGCTTAGGGTACGGCTTAGGGTCCGGGTTCGGGGAGGGCTTCGGGTACGGCGTAGGGTATGGTTTAGGGTTAGTGTTAGGGTTAGTGTTAGGGTTGGGGCTCGGTTTAGGTTACGGGTTAGGATTAGGGTACGTGTTAGGGTTAGGGTAGGGGTTAGCGTTAGGGTACGCGTTAGGTTTAGGGTAGTTATTAAACCTATCCCACTCTCTAATTAACCCTTAGCACGTAAAGGAATATTATTTGGGGGTCCAGCCATGGAGAAGAGTTTAGACACTAGGATAAGATAAGGAACACACCCATTATAAAGAAATCACTTTAGGATTCTCTTTTTAAGCTGTTCCTTAAAACACTAGTGCTTAGGAAATCTATTGGAGGCAGAAGCAGTCAAGGGTAGCCTAGGGTTAGGATTAGGCTTAGGGGTAGGCTTAGGGTACGGCTTAGGGTACGGGTTCGGGGAGGGCTTCGGGTACGGCGTAGGGTATGGGTTAGGGTTAGGGTTAGGGTTAGTGTTAGGGTTAGGGCTCGGTTTAGGGTAGGGTTAGGATTAGGGTACGTGTTAGGGTTAGGGTAGCGATTAGGGTTATGGTACGCGTTAGGGTTAGGGTAGTGATTAAACCTATCCCACTCTCTAGATACCCCTTAGCACATAAAGGAATATTATTTGGGGGTCCAGCCATGGAGAAGAGTTTAGACACTAGGATTAGATAAGGAACACACCCATTATAAAGAAATCACATTAGGATTCTCTTTTTAAGCTGTTCGTTAAAACACTAGTGCTTAGGAAATGTATTGGAGGCAGAAGCAGTCAAGGGTAGCCTAGGGTTAGGGTTAGGCTTAGGTTTAGGCTTAGGGTACGGCTTAGGGTACGGGTTCGGGGAGGGCTTCGGATACGGCGTAGGGTATGGGTTAGGGTTAGGGTTAGGGTTAGTGTTAGGGTTAGGGCTCGGTTTAGGGTACGGGTTAGGATTAGGGTACGTGTTAGGGTTAGGGTAGCGGTTAGCGTT
Source organism: Balaenoptera physalus (assembly GCF_965194825.1). NCBI lineage: Eukaryota > Metazoa > Chordata > Mammalia > Artiodactyla > Balaenopteridae > Balaenoptera > Balaenoptera physalus. Next base: position 336,906 of record NW_028126360.1, on the reverse strand, counting down.
AGGGTAAGCGTTAGGGTTAGGGTAGTTATTAAACCTATCCCACTCTCTAGTTACCCCTTAGCCCGTAAAGGAATATTATTTCGGGGTCCAGCCATGGAGAAGAGTTTAGACACTAGGATAAGATAAGGAACACACCCATTATAAAGAAATCACATTAGGATTCTCTTTTTAAGCTGTTCCTTAAAACACTAGTGCTTAGGAAATCTATTGGAGTCAGAAGCAGTCAAGGGTAGCCTAGGGTTAGGGTTAGGCTTAGAGTTAGGCTTAGGGTACGGGTTCGGGGAGGGCTTCGGGTACGGCGTAGGGTATGGGTTAGGGTTAGGGTTAGGGTTAGTTTTAGGGTTAGGGCTCGGTTTAGGGTACGGGTTAGGATTAGGGTACGTGTTAGGGTTAGGGTAGGGGTTAGGGTTAGGGTACGCGTTAGGGTTAGGGTAGTTATTAAACATATCCCACTCTCTAGATACCCCTTAGCACGTAAAGGAATATTATTTGGGGGTCCAGCCATGGAGAAGAGTTTAGACACTAGGATTAGATAAGGAACACACCCATTATAAAGAAATCACATTAGGATTCTCTTTTTAAGCTGTTCCTTAAAACACTAGTGCTTAGGAAATCTATTGGAGGCAGAAGCAGTCAAGGGCAGCCTAGGGTTAGTGTTAGGCATAGGGTTAGGCTTAGGGTACGGCTTAGGGTACGGGTTCGGGGAGGGGTTCGGGTACGGCGTAAGGTATGGGTTAGGGTTAGGGTTTGGGTTAGTGTTAGGGTTAGGGCTCGGTTTAGGGTACGGGTTAGGATTAGGGTACGTGTTAGGGTTAGGGTAGGGGTTAGGGTTAGGGTACACGTTAGTGTTAGGGTAGGGGTTAGGGTTAGGGTACGTGTTAGGGTTAGGGTAGTTATTAAACCTATCATACTCTCTAGATAAACATTAGCACGTAAAGGAATATTATTTGGGGGTCCAGCCATGGAGAAGAGTTTAGACACTAGGATAAGATAAGGAACACACCCATTATAAAGAAATCACATTAGGATTCTCTTTTTAAGCTGTTCCTTAAAACACTAGTGCTTAGGAAATCTATTGGAGGCAGAAGAAGTCAAGGGTAGCCTAGGGTTAGGGTTAGGCTTAGGGTTAGGCTTAGGGTACGGCTTAGGGTACGGTTTCGGGGAGGGCTTCGGGTACGGCGTAGGGTATGGGTTAGGGTTAGGGTTAGGGTTAGGGCTCGGTTTAGGGTACGGGTTAGGATTAGGGTACGTGTTAGGGTTAGGGTAGGGGTTAGGGTTAGGGTACGCGTTAGGGTTAGGGTAGTTATTAAACATATCCCACTCTCTAGATACCCCTTAGCACGTAAAGGAATATTATTTGGGGGTCCTGCCATGGAGAAGAGTTTAGACACTAGGATCAGATAAGAACACACCCATTATAAAGAAATCACATTAGGATTCTCTTTTTAAGCTGTTCCTTAAAACACTAGTGCTTAGGAAATATATTGGAGGCAGAAGCAGTCATGGGTAGCCTAGGGTTAGGGTTAGGCTTAGGGTTAGGCTTAGGGTATGGCTTAGGGTACGGGTTCGGGGAGGGTTTCGGGTACGGCGTAGGGTATGGGTGAGGGTTAGGGTTAGGGCTCGGTTTAGGGTACAGGTTAGGATTAGGGTACGTGTTAGGGTTAGGGTAGGGGTTAGGGTTAGGGTACGCGTTAGGGTTAGGGTAGTTATTAAACCTATCCCACTCTCTAGATACCCCTTAGCACGTAAAGGAATATTATTTGGGGGTCCAGCCATGGAGAAGAGTTTAGACTCTAAGATAATATAAGGAACACACACATTATAAAGAAATCACATTAGGATTCTCTTTTTAAGCTGTTCCTTAAAACACTAGTGCTTAGGAAATCTATTGGACGCAGAAGCAGTCAAGGGTAGCCTAGGGTTAGGGTTAGGCTTAGGGGTAGGCTTAGGGTACGGCTTAGGGTACGGGTTCGGAGAGGGCTTCGGGTACGGTGTAGGGTATGGGTTAGGGTTAGGGTTAGGGTTAGTGTTAGGGTTAGGGCTCGGTTTAGGGTACGGTTTAGGATTAGGGTACGTGTTAGGGTTAGGGTAGGGGTTAGGGTTATGGTACGCGTTAGGGTTAGGGTAGTGATTAAACCTATCCCACACTCTAGATACCCCTTAGCACATATAGGAATATTATTTGGGGGTCCAGCCATGGAGAAGAGTTTAGACACTAGGATTAGATAAGGAACACACCCATTATAAAGAAATCACATTAGGATTCTCTTTTTAAGCTGTTCCTTAAAACACTAGTGCTTAGGAAATCTATTGGAGGCAGAAGCAGTCAAGGGTAGCCTAGGGTTAGGGTTAGGCTTAGGGTTAGGCTTAGGGTACGGCTTACTATACGGTTTCGGGGAGGGCTTTGGGTACGGCGTAGGGTATGGGTTAGGGTTAGGGTTAGGGTTAGTGTTAGGGTTAGGGCTCGGTTTAGGGTATGGGTTAGGATTAGGGTACGTGTTAGGGTTAGGGTAGGGGTTAGCGTTAGGGTACGCGTTAGGGTTAGGGTAGTTATTAAACCTATCCCACTCTCTAGTTACCCCTTAGCACGTAAAGGAATATTATTTGGGGGTCCAGCCATGGAGAAGAGTTTAGACACTAGGATAAGATAAGGAACACACCCATTATAAAGAAATCACATTAGGATAATCTTTTTAAGCTGTTCCTTAAAACACTAGTGCTTAGGAAATCTATTGGAGGCAGAAGCAGTCAAGGGTAGCCTAGGGTTAGGGTTAGGCTTAGGGTACGGCTTAGGGTACGGGTTCGGGGAGGGCTTCGGGTACGGCGTAGGGTATGGGTTAGGGTTAGGGTTAGGGTTAGTGTTAGGGTTAGGGCTCGGTTTAGGGTACGGGTTAGGATTAGGGTACGTGTTAGGGTTAGGGTAGGGGTTAGGTTTAGGGTACGCGTTACGGTTAAGGTAGTGATTAAACCTATCCCACTCTCTAGATACCCCTTAGCACGTAAAGGAATATTATTTTGGGGTCCAGCCATGGAGAAGAGTTTAGACACTAAGATAATATAAGGAACACACACATTATAAAGAAATCACATTAGGATTCTCTTTTTAAGCTGTTCCTTAAAACACTAGTGCTTAGGAAATCTATTGGAGGCAGAAGCAGTCAAGGGTAGCCTAGGGTTAGGGTTAGGCTTAGGGTTAGGCTTAGGGTACTGTTTAGGGTACGGGTTTGGGGAGGGCTTCGGGTATGGCGTAGGGTATGGGTTAGAGTTAGGGTTAGGGTTAGTGTTAGGTTTAGGGCTCGGTTTAGGGTACGGATTAGGATTAGGGTACGTGTTAGGGTTAGGGTAGGGGTTAGCGTTAGGGTACGCGTTGGGGTTAGGGTAGTTATTAAACCTATCCCACTCTCTAGTTACCCCTTAGCACGTAAAGGAATATTATTTGGGGGTCCAGCCATGGAGAAGAGTTTAGACACTAGGATAAGATAAGGAACACACCCATTATAAAGAAATCACATTAGGATTCTCTTTTTAAGCTGTTCCTTAAAACACTAGTGCTTAGGAAATCTATTGGAGGCAGAAGCAGTCAAGGGTAGCCTAGGGTTAGGGTTAGGCTTAGGGTTAGGCTTAGGGTACGGCTTAGGGTACGGGTTCGGGGAGGGCTTCGGGTACGGCGTAGGGTATGGGTTAGGGTTAGGGTTAGGGTTAGTGTTAGGGTTAGGGCTCGGTTTAGGGTACGGGTTAGGATTAGGGTACGTGTTAGGTTTATGGTAGGGGTTAGGGTTAGGGTACGCGTTAGGGTTAGGGTAGTTATTAAACCTATCCCACTCTCTAGATACCCCTTAGCACGTAAAGGAATATTATTTGGGGGTCCAGCCATGGAGAAGAGTTTAGACACTAAGATAATATAAGGAACACACACATTATAAAGAAATCACATTAGGATTCTCTTTTTAAGCTGTTCCTTACAACACTAGTGCTTAGGAAATCTATTGGAGGCAGAAGCAGTCAAGGGTAGCCTAGGGTTAGGGTTAGGCTTAGGGTTAGGCTTAGGGTACGGCTTAGGGTCCGGGTTCGGGGAGGGCTTCGGGTACGGCGTAGGGTATGGTTTAGGGTTAGTGTTAGGGTTAGTGTTAGGGTTGGGGCTCGGTTTAGGTTACGGGTTAGGATTAGGGTACGTGTTAGGGTTAGGGTAGGGGTTAGCGTTAGGGTACGCGTTAGGTTTAGGGTAGTTATTAAACCTATCCCACTCTCTAGTTAACCCTTAGCACGTAAAGGAATATTATTTGGGGGTCCAGCCATGGAGAAGAGTTTAGACACTAGGATAAGATAAGGAACACACCCATTATAAAGAAATCACTTTAGGATTCTCTTTTTAAGCTGTTCCTTAAAACACTAGTGCTTAGGAAATCTATTGGAGGCAGAAGCAGTCAAGGGTAGCCTAGGGTTAGGATTAGGCTTAGGGGTAGGCTTAGGGTACGGCTTAGGGTACGGGTTCGGGGAGGGCTTCGGGTACGGCGTAGGGTATGGGTTAGGGTTAGGGTTAGGGTTAGTGTTAGGGTTAGGGCTCGGTTTAGGTTACGGGTTAGGATTAGGGTACGTGTTAGGGTTAGGGTAGCGATTAGGGTTATGGTACGCGTTAGGGTTAGGGTAGTGATTAAACCTATCCCACTCTCTAGATACCCCTTAGCACATAAAGGAATATTATTTGGGGGTCCAGCCATGGAGAAGAGTTTAGACACTAGGATTAGATAAGGAACACACCCATTATAAAGAAATCACATTAGGATTCTCTTTTTAAGCTGTTCGTTAAAACACTAGTGCTTAGGAAATCTATTGGAGGCAGAAGCAGTCAAGGGTAGCCTAGGGTTAGGGTTAGGCTTAGGGTTAGGCTTAGGGTACGGGTTCGGGGAGGGCTTCGGGTACGGCGTAGGGTATGGGTTAGGGTTAGGGTTAGGGTTAGTTTTAGGGTTAGGGCTCGGTTTAGGGTACGGGTTAGGATTAGGGTACGTGTTAGGGTTAGGGTAGGGGTTAGGGTTAGGGTACGCGTTAGGGTTAGGGTAGTTATTAAACATATCCCACTCTCTAGATACCCCTTAGCACGTAAAGGAATATTATTTGGGGGTCCAGCCATGGAGAAGAGTTTAGACACTAGGATTAGATAAGGAACACACCCATTATAAAGAAATCACATTAGGATTCTCTTTTTAAGCTGTTCCTTAAAACACTAGTGCTTAGGAAATCTATTGGAGGCAGAAGCAGTCAAGGGCAGCCTAGGGTTAGTGTTAGGCATAGGGTTAGGCTTAGGGTACGGCTTAGGGTACGGGTTCGGGGAGGGGTTCGGGTACGGCGTAAGGTATGGGTTAGGGTTAGGGTTTGGGTTAGTGTTAGGGTTAGGGCTCGGTTTAGGGTACGGGTTAGGATTAGGGTACGTGTTAGGGTTAGGGTAGGGGTTAGGGTTAGGGTACACGTTAGTGTTAGGGTAGGGGTTAGGGTTAGGGTACGTGTTAGGGTTAGGGTAGTTATTAAACCTATCATACTCTCTAGATAAACATTAGCACGTAAAGGAATATTATTTGGGGGTCCAGCCATTGAGAAGAGTTTAGACACTAGGATAAGATAAGGAACACACCCATTATAAAGAAATCACATTAGGATTCTCTTTTTAAGCTGTTCCTTAAAACACTAGTGCTTAGGAAATCTATTGGAGGCAGAAGAAGTCAAGGGTAGCCTAGGGTTAGGGTTAGGCTTAAGGTTAGGCTTAGGGTACGGCTTAGGGTACGGTTTCGGGGAGGGCTTCGGGTACGGCGTAGGGTATGGGTTAGGGTTAGTGTTAGGGTTAGTGTTAGGGTTAGGGCTCGGTTTAGGGTACGGGTTAGGATTAGGGTACGTGTTAGGGTTAGGGTAGGGGTTAGGGTTAGGGTACGCGTTAGGGTTAGGGTAGTTATTAAACATATCCCACTCTCTAGATACCCCTTAGCACGTAAAGGAATATTATTTGGGGGTCCTGCCATGGAGAAGAGTTTAGACACTAGGATCAGATAAGAACACACCCATTATAAAGAAATCACATTAGGATTCTCTTTTTAAGCTGTTCCTTAAAACACTAGTGCTTAGGAAATATATTGGAGGCAGAAGCAGTCATGGGTAGCCTAGGGTTAGGGTTAGGCTTAGGGTTAGGCTTAGGGTACGGCTTAGGGTACGGGTTCGGGGAGGGTTTCGGGTACGGCGTAGGGTATGGGTGAGGGTTAGGGTTAGGGCTCGGTTTAGGGTACGGGTTAGGATTAGGGTACGTGTTAGGGTTAGGGTAGGGGTTAGGGTTAGGGTACGCGTTAGGTTTAGGGTAGTTATGAAACCTATCCCACTCTCTAGATACCCCTTAGCACGTAAAGGAATATTATTTGGGGGTCCAGCCATGGAGAAGAGTTTAGACTCTAAGATAATATAAGGAACACACACATTATAAAGAAATCACATTAGGATTCTCTTTTTAAGCTGTTCCTTAAAACACTAGTGCTTAGGAAATCTATTGGAGGCAGAAGCAGTCAAGGGTAGCCTAGGGTTAGGGTTAGGCTTAGGGGTAGGCTTAGGGTACGGCTTAGGGTACGGGTTCGGGGAGGGCTTCGGGTACGGCGTAGGGTATGGGTTAGGGTTAGGGTTAGGGTTAGTGTTAGGGTTAGGGCTCGGTTTAGGGTACGGGTTAGGATTAGGGAACGTGTTAGGGTTAGGGTAGGGGTTAGGGTTATGGTACGCTTTAGGGTTAGGGTAGTGATTAAACCTATCCCACACTCTAGATACCCCTTAGCACATAAAGGAATATTATTTGGGGTTCCAGCCATGGAGAAGAGTTTAGACACTAGGATTAGATAAGGAACACACCCATTATAAAGAAATCACATTAGGATTCTCTTTTTAAGCTGTTCCTTAAAACACTAGTGCTTAGGAAATCTATTGGAGGCAGAAGCAGTCAAGGGTAGCCTAGGGTTAGGGTTAGGCTTAGGGTTAGGCTTAGGGTACGGCTTAGGATACGGTTTCGGGGAGGGCTTTGGGTACGGCGTAGGGTATGGGTTAGGGTTAGGGTTTGGGTTAGTGTTAGGGTTAGGGCTCGGTTTAGGGTATGGGTTAGGATTAGGGTACGTGTTAGGGTTAGGGTAGGGGTTAGCGTTAGGGTACGCGTTAGGGTTAGGGTTAGGGTAGTTATTAAACCTATCCCACTCTCTAGTTACCCCTTAGCACGTAAAGGAATATTATTTGGGGGTCCAGCCATGGAGAAGAGTTTAGACACTAGGATAAGATAAGGAACACACCCATTATAAAGAAATCACATTAGGATAATCTTTTTAAGCTGTTCCTTAAAACACTAGTGCTTAGGAAATCTATTGGAGGCAGAAGCAGTCAAGGGTAGCCTAGGGTTAGGGTTAGGCTTAGGGTTAGGCTTAGGGTACGGGTTCGGGGAGGGCTTCGGGTACGGCGTAGGGTATGGGTTAGGGTTAGGGTTAGGGTTAGTGTTAGGGTTAGGGCTCGGTTTAGGGTACGGTTTAGGATTAGGGTACGTGTTAGGGTTAGGGTAGGGGTTAGGGTTAGGGTACGCGTTACGGTTAAGGTAGTGATTAAACCTATCCCACTCTCTAGATACCCCTTAGCACGTAAAGGAATATTATTTGGGGGTCCAGCCATGGAGAAGAGTTTAGACACTAGGATAAGATAAGGAACACACCCATTATAAAGAAATCACATTAGGATAATCTTTTTAAGCTGTTCCTTAAAACACTAGTGCTTAGGAAATCTATTGGAGGCAGAAGCAGTCAAGGGTAGCCTAGGGTTAGGGTTAGGCTTAGGGTTAGGCTTAGGGTACGGCTTAGGGTACGGGTTCGGGGAGGGCTTCGGGTACGGCGTAGGGTATGGGTTAGGGTTAGGGTTAGGGTTAGTGTTAGGGTTAGGGCTCGGTTTAGGGTACGGGTTAGGATTAGGGTACGTGTTAGGGTTAGGGTAGGGGTTAGGTTTAGGGTACGCGTTACGGTTAAGGTAGTGATTAAACCTATCCCACTCTCTAGATACCCCTTAGCACGTAAAGGAATATTATTTTGGGGTCCAGCCATGGAGAAGAGTTTAGACACTAAGATAATATAAGGAACACACACATTATAAAGAAATCACATTAGGATTCTCTTTTTAAGCTGTTCCTTAAAACACTAGTGCTTAGGAAATCTATTGGAGGCAGAAGCAGTCAAGGGTAGCCTAGGGTTAGGGTTAGGCTTAGGGTTAGGCTTAGGGTACTGTTTAGGGTACGGGTTTGGGGAGGGCTTCGGGTATGGCGTAGGGTATGGGTTAGAGTTAGGGTTAGGGTTAGTGTTAGGTTTAGGGCTCGGTTTAGGGTACGGATTAGGATTAGGGTACGTGTTAGGGTTAGGGTAGGGGTTAGCGTTAGGGTACGCGTTAGGGTTAGGGTAGTTATTAAACCTATCCCACTCTCTAGTTACCCCTTAGCACGTAAAGGAATATTATTTGGGGGTCCAGCCATGGAGAAGAGTTTAGACACTAGGATAAGATAAGGAACACACCCATTATAAAGAAAACACATTAGGATTCTCTTTTTAAGCTGTTCCTTAAAACACTAGTGCTTAGGAAATCTATTGGAGGCAGAAGCAGTCAAGGGTAGCCTAGGGTTAGGGTTAGGCTTAGTGTTAGGCTTAGGGTACGGCTTAGGGTACAGGTTCGGGGAGGGCTTCGGGTACGGCGTAGGGTATGGGTTAGGGTTAGGGTTAGGGTTAGTGTTAGGGTTAGGGCTCGGTTTAGGGTACGGGTTAGGATTAGGGTACGTGTTAGGGTTAGGGCAGGGGTTAGGGTTAGGGTACCCGTTAGGGTTAGGGTAGTTATTAAACCTAACCCACTCTCTAGATACCCCTTAGCACGTAAAGGAATATTATTTGGGGGTCCAGCCATGGAGAAGAGTTTAGACACTAGGATAAGATAAGGAACACACCCATTATAAAGAAATCACATTAGGATTCTCTTTTTAAGCTGTTCCTTAAAACACTAGTGCTTAGGAAATCTATTGGAGGCAGAAGCAGTCAAGGGTAGCCTAGGGTTAGGATTAGGCTTAGGGGTAGGCTTAGGGTACGGCTTAGGGTACGGGTTCGGGGAGGGCTTCGGGTACGGCGTAGGGTATGGGTTAGGGTTAGGGTTAGGGTTAGTGTTAGGGTTAGGGCTCGGTTTAGGTTACGGGTTAGGATTAGGGTACGTGTTAGGGTTAGGGTAGCGATTAGGGTTATGGTACGCGTTAGGGTTAGGGTAGTGATTAAACCTATCCCACTCTCTAGATACCCCTTAGCACATAAAGGAATATTATTTGGGGGTCCAGCCATGGAGAAGAGTTTAGACACTAGGATTAGATAAGGAACACACCCATTATAAAGAAATCACATTAGGATTCTCTTTTTAAGCTGTTCGTTAAAACACTAGTGCTTAGGAAATCTATTGGAGGCAGAAGCAGTCAAGGGTAGCCTAGGGTTAGGGTTAGGCTTAGGTTTAGGCTTAGGGTACGGCTTAGGGTACGGGTTCGGGGAGGGCTTCGGATACGGCGTAGGGTATTGGTTAGGGTTAGGGTTAGGGTTAGTGTTAGGGTTAGGGCTCGGTTTAGGGTACGGGTTAGGATTAGGGTACGTGTTAGGGTTAGGGTAGGGGTTAGGCTTAGGGTATGCGTTAGGGTTAGGGTAGTTATTAAACCTATCCCACTCTCTAGTTACCCCTTAGCCCGTAAAGGAATATTATTTGGGGGTCCAGCCATGGAGAAGAGTTTAGACACTAGGATAAGATAAGGAACACACCCATTATAAAGAAATCACATTAGGATTCTCTTTTTAAGCTGTTCCTTAAAACACTAGTGCTTAGGAAATCTATTGGAGTCAGAAGCAGTCAAGGGTAGCCTAGGGTTAGGGTTAGGCTTAGGGTTAGGCTTAGGGTACGGGTTCGGGGAGGGCTTCGGGTACGGCGTAGGGTATGGGTTAGGGTTAGGGTTAGGGTTAGTTTTAGGGTTAGGGCTCGGTTTAGGGTACGGGTTAGGATTAGGGTACGTGTTAGGGTTAGGGTAGGGGTTAGGGTTAGGGTACGAGTTTGGGTTAGGGTAGTTATTAAACATATCCCACTCTCTAGATACCCCTTAGCACGTAAAGGAATATTATTTGGGGGTCCAGCCATGGAGAAGAGTTTAGACACTAGGATTAGATAAGGAACACACCCATTATAAAGAAATCACATTAGGATTCTCTTTTTAAGCTGTTCCTTAAAACACTAGTGCTTAGGAAATCTATTGGAGGCAGAAGCAGTCAAGGGCAGCCTAGGTTTAGTGTTAGGCATAGGGTTAGGCTTAGGGTACGGCTTAGGGTACGGGTTCGGGGAGGGGTTCGGGTACGGCGTAAGGTATGGGTTAGGGTTAGGGTTTGGGTTAGTGTTAGGGTTAGGGCTCGGTTTAGGGTACGGGTTAGGATTAGGGTACGTGTTAGGGTTAGGGTAGGGGTTAGGGTTAGGGTACACGTTAGTGTTAGGGTAGGGGTTAGGGTTAGGGTACGTGTTAGGGTTAGGGTAGTTATTAAACCTATCATACTCTCTAGATAAACATTAGCACGTAAAGGAATATTATTTGGGGGTCCAGCCATTGAGAAGAGTTTAGACACTAGGATAAGATAAGGAACACACCCATTATAAAGAAATCACATTAGGATTCTCTTTTTAAGCTGTTCCTTAAAACACTAGTGCTTAGGAAATCTATTGGAGGCAGAAGAAGTCAAGGGTAGCCTAGGGTTAGGGTTAGGCTTAGGGTTAGGCTTAGGGTACGGCTTAGGGTACGGTTTCGGGGAGGGCTTCGGGTACGGCGTAGGGTATGGGTTAGGGTTAGTGTTAGGGTTAGTGTTAGGGTTAGGGCTCGGTTTAGGGTACGGGTTAGGATTAGGGTACGTGTTAGGGTTAGGGTAGGGGTTAGGGTTAGGGTACGCGTTAGGGTTAGGGTAGTTATTAAACATATCCCACTCTATAGATACCCCTTAGCACGTAAAGGAATATTATTTGGGGGTCCTGCCATGGAGAAGAGTTTAGACACTAGGATCAGATAAGAACACACCCATTATAAAGAAATCACATTAGGATTCTCTTTTTAAGCTGTTCCTTAAAACACTAGTGCTTAGGAAATATATTGGAGGCAGAAGCAGTCATGGGTAGCCTAGGGTTAGGGTTAGGCTTAGGGTTAGGCTTAGGTTACGGCTTAGGGTACGGGTTCGGGGAGGGTTTCGGGTACGGCGTAGGGTATGGGTGAGGGTTAGGGTTAGGGCTCGGTTTAGGGTACAGGTTAGGATTAGGGTACGTGTTAGGGTTAGGGTAGGGGTTAGGGTTAGGGTACGCGTTAGGTTTAGGGTAGTTATTAAACCTATCCCACTCTCTAGATACCCCTTAGCACGTAAAGGAATATTATTTGGGGGTCCAGCCATGGAGAAGAGTTTAGACTCTAAGATAATATAAGGAACACACACATTATAAAGAAATCACATTAGGATTCTCTTTTTAAGCTGTTCCTTAAAACACTAGTGCTTAGGAAATCTATTGGAGGCAGAAGCAGTCAAGGGTAGCCTAGGGTTAGGGTTAGGCTTAGGGGTAGGCTTAGGGTACGGCTTAGGGTACGGGTTCGGGGAGGGCTTCGGGTACGGCGTAGGGTATGGGTTAGGGTTAGGGTTAGGGTTAGTGTTAGGGTTAGGGCTCGGTTTAGGGTACGGGTTAGGATTAGGGTACGTGTTAGGGTTAGGGTAGGGGTTAGGGTTATGGTACGCTTTAGGGTTAGGGTAGTGATTAAACCTATCCCACACTCTAGATACCCCTTAGCACATAAAGGAATATTATTTGGGGGTCCAGCCATGGAGAAGAGTTTAGACACTAGGATTAGATAAGGAACACACCCATTATAAAGAAATCACATTAGGATTCTCTTTTTAAGCTGTTCCTTAAAACACTAGTGCTTAGGAAATCTATTGGAGGCAGAAGCAGTCAAGGGTAGCCTAGGGTTAGGGTTAGGCTTAGGGTTAGGCTTAGGGTACGGCTTAGGATACCGTTTCGGGGAGGGCTTTGGGTACGGCGTAGTGTATGGGTTAGGGTTAGGGTTAGGGTTAGTGTTAGGGTTAGGGCTCGGTTTAGGGTATGGGTTAGGATTAGGGTACGTGTTAGGGTTAGGGTAGGGGTTAGCGTTAGGGTACGCGTTAGGGTTAGGGTTAGGGTAGTTATTAAACCTATCCCACTCTCTAGTTACCCCTTAGCACGTAAAGGAATATTATTTGGGGGTCCAGCCATGGAGAAGAGTTTAGACACTAGGATAAGATAAGGAACACACCCATTATAAAGAAATCACATTAGGATAATCTTTTTAAGCTGTTCCTTAAAACACTAGTGCTTAGGAAATCTATTGGAGGCAGAAGCAGTCAAGGGTAGCCTAGGGTTAGGGTTAGGCTTAGGGTTAGGCTTAGGGTACGGGTTCGGGGAGGGCTTCGGGTACGGCGTAGGGTATGGGTTAGGGTTAGGGTTAGGGTTAGTGTTAGGGTTAGGGCTCGGTTTAGGGTACGGTTTAGGATTAGGGTACGTGTTAGGGTTAGGGTAGGGGTTAGGGTTAGGGTACGCGTTACGGTTAAGGTAGTGATTAAACCTATCCCACTCTCTAGATACCCCTTAGCACGTAAAGGAATATTATTTGGGGGTCCAGCCATGGAGAAGAGTTTAGACACTAGGATAAGATAAGGAACACACCCATTATAAAGAAATCACATTAGGATAATCTTTTTAAGCTGTTCCTTAAAACACTAGTGCTTAGGAAATCTATTGGAGGCAGAAGCAGTCAAGGGTAGCCTAGGGTTAGGGTTAGGCTTAGGGTTAGGCTTAGGGTACGGCTTAGGGTACGGGTTCGGGGAGGGCTTCGGGTACGGCGTAGGGTATGGGTTAGGGTTAGGGTTAGGGTTAGTGTTAGGGTTAGGGCTCGGTTTAGGTTACGGGTTAGGATTAGGGTACGTGTTAGGGTTAGGGTAGGGGTTAGGTTTAGGGTACGCGTTACGGTTAAGGTAGTGATTAAACCTATCCCACTCTCTAGATACCCCTTAGCACGTAAAGGAATATTATTTTGGGGTCCAGCCATGGAGAAGAGTTTAGACACTAAGATAATATAAGGAACACACACATTATAAAGAAATCACATTAGGATTCTCTTTTTAAGCTGTTCCTTAAAACACTAGTGCTTAGGAAATCTATTGGAGGCAGAAGCAGTCAAGGGTAGCCTAGGGTTAGGGTTAGGCTTAGGGTTAGGCTTAGGGTACGGCTTAGGGTACGGGTTCGGGGAGGGCTTCGGGTACGGCGTAGGGTATGGGTTAGGGTTAGGGTTAGGGTTAGTGTTAGGGTTAGGGCTCGGTTTAGGGTACGGGTTAGGATTAGGGTACGTGTTAGGGTTAGGGTAGGGGTTAGGTTTAGGGTACGCGTTAGGGTTAGGGTAGTTATTAAACCTATCCCACTCTCTAGTTACCCCTTAGCACGTAAAGGAATATTATTTGGGGGTCCAGCCATGGAGAAGAGTTTAGACACTAGGATAAGATAAGGAACACACCCATTATAAAGAAAACACATTAGGATTCTCTTTTTAAGCTGTTCCTTAAAACACTAGTGCTTAGGAAATCTATTGGAGGCAGAAGCAGTCAAGGGTAGCCTAGGGTTAGGGTTAGGCTTAGTGTTAGGCTTAGGGTACGGCTTAGGGTACAGGTTCGGGGAGGGCTTCGGGTACGGCGTAGGGTATGGGTTAGGGTTAGGGTTAGGGTTAGTGTTAGGGTTAGGGCTCGGTTTAGGGTACGGGTTAGGATTAGGGTACGTGTTAGGGTTAGGGCAGGGGTTAGGGTTAGGGTACCCGTTAGGGTTAGGGTAGTTATTAAACCTAACCCACTCTCTAGATACCCCTTAGCACGTAAAGGAATATTATTTGGGGGTCCAGCCATGGAGAAGAGTTTAGACACTAGGATAAGATAAGGAACACACCCATTATAAAGAAATCACATTAGGATTCTCTTTTTAAGCTGTTCCTTAAAACACTAGTGCTTAGGAAATCTATTGGAGGCAGAAGCAGTCAAGGGTAGCCTAGGGTTAGGGTTAGGCTTAGTGTTAGGCTTAGGGTACGGTTTAGGGTACGGGTTTGGGGAGGGCTTCGGGTACGGCGTAGGGTATGGGTTAGGGTTAGGGTTAGGGTTAGTGTTAGGGTTAGGGCTCGGTTTAGGGTACGGGTTAGGATTAGGGTACGTGTTAGGGTTAGGGTAGGGGTTAGGGTTAGGGTACGTGTTACGGTTAGGGTAGTTATTAAACCTATCCCACACTCTAGATCCCCCTTAGCACGTAAAGGAATATTATTTGGGGGTCCAGCCATGGAGAAGAGTTTAGACACTAAGATAATATAAGGAACACACACATTATAAAGAAATCACATTAGGATTCTCTTTTTAAGCTGTTCCTTAAAACACTAGTGCTTAGGAAATCTATTGGAGGCAGAAGAAGTCAAGGGTAGCCTAGGGTTAGGGTTAGGCTTAGGGTATGGCTTAGGATACGGTTTCGGGGAGGGCTTTGGGTACGGCGTAGGGTATGGGTTAGGGTTAGGGTTAGGGTTAGTGTTAGGGTTAGGGCTCGGTTTAGGGTACGGGTTAGGATTAGGGTACGTGTTAGGGTTAGGGTAGGGGTTAGCGTTAGTGTACGCGTTAGGGTTAGGGTAGTTATTAAACCTATCCCACTCTCTAGTTACCCCTTAGCACGTAAAGGAATATTATTTGGGGGTCCAGCCATGGAGAAGAGTTTAGACACTAGGATAAGATAAGGAACACACCCATTATAAAGAAATCACATTAGGATAATCTTTTTAAGCTGTTCCTTAAAACACTAGTGCTTAGGAAATCTATTGGAGGCAGAAGCAGTCAAGGGTAGCCTAGGGTTAGGGTTAGGCTTAGGGTTAGGCTTAGGGTACGGCTTAGGGTACGGGTTCGGGGAGGGCTTCGGGTACGGCGTAGGGTATGGGTTAGGGTTAGGGTTAGGGTTAGTGTTAGGGTTAGGGCTCGGTTTAGTGTACGGTTTAGGATTAGGGTACGTGTTAGGGTGAGGGTAGGGGTTAGGGTTAGGGTACGCGTTACGGTTAAGGTAGTGATTAAACCTATCCCACTCTCTAGATACCCCTTAGCACGTAAAGGAATATTATTTTGGGGTCCAGCCATGGAGAAGAGTTTAGACACTAAGATAATATAAGGAACACACACGTTATAAAGAAATCACATTAGGATTCTCTTTTTAAGCTGTTCCTTAAAACACTAGTGCTTAGGAAATCTATTGGAGGCAGAAGCAGTCAAGGGTAGCCTAGGGTTAGGGTTAGGCTTAGGGTTAGGCTTAGGGTACGGTTTAGGGTACGGGTTTGGGGAGGGCTTCGGGTGTGGCGTAGGGTATGGGTTAGGGTTAGGGTTAGGGCTCGGTTTAGGGTACAGGTTAGGATTAGGGTACGTGTTAGGGTTAGGGTAGGGGTTAGGGTTAGGGTACGCGTTAGGGTTAGGGTAGTTATTAAACCTATCCCACTCTCTAGATACCCCTTAGCACGTAAAGGAATATTATTTGGGTGTCCAGCCATGGAGAAGAGTTTAGACTCTAAGATAATATAAGGAACACACACATTATAAAGAAATCACATTAGGATTCTCTTTTTAAGCTGTTCCTTAAAACACTAGTGCTTAGGAAATCTATTGGAGGCAGAAGCAGTCAAGGGTAGCCTAGGGTTAGGGTTAGGCTTAGGGTTAGGCTTAGGGTACGGCTTAGGGTACGGGTTCGGGGAGGGCTTCGTGTACGGCGTAGGGTATGGTTTAGGGTTAGGTTTAGGGTTAGTGTTAGGGTTGGGGCTCGGTTTAGGTTACGGGTTAGGATTAGGGTACGTGTTAGGGTTAGGGTAGGGGTTAGCGTTAGGGTACGCGTTAGCTTTAGGGTAGTTAGTAAACCTATCCCACTCTCTAGTTACCCCTTAGCACGAAAAGGAATATTATTTGGGGGTCCAGCCATGGAGAAGAGTTTAGACACTAGGATAAAATAAGCAACACACCCATTATAAAGAAATCACATTAGGATTCTCTTTTTAAGCTGTTCCTTAAAACACTAGTGCTTAGGAAATCTATTGGAGGCAGAAGCAGTCAAGGGTAGCCTAGGGTTAGGATTAGGCTTAGGGGTAGGCTTAGGGTACGGCTTAGGGTAGGGGTTCGGGGAGGGCTTCGGGTACGGCGTAGGGTATGGGTTAGGGTTAGGGTTAGGGTTAGTGTTAGGGTTAGGGCTCGGTTTAGGGTACGGGTTAGGATTAGGGTACGTGTTAGGGTTAGGGTAGGGGTTAGTGTTATGGTACGCGTTAGGGTTAGGGTAGTGATTAAACCTATCCCACTCTCTAGATACCCCTTAGCACATAAAGGAATATTATTTGGGGGTCCAGCCATGGTGAAGAGTTTAGACACTAGGATTAGATAAGGAACACACCCATTATAAAGAAATCACATTAGGATTCTCTTTTTAAGCTGTTCCTTAAAACACTAGTGCTTAGGAAATCTATTGGAGGCAGAAGCAGTCAAGGGTAGCCTAGGGTTAGGGTTAGGCTTAGGTTTAGGCTTAGGGTACGGCTTAGGGTACGGGTTCGGGGAGGGCTTCGGGTACGGCGTAGGGTATGGGTTAGGGTTAGGGTTAGGGTTAGTGTTAGGGTCAGGGCTCGGTTTAGGGTACGGGTTAGGATTAGGGTACGTGTTAGGGTTAGGGTAGCGGTTAGCGTTAGGGTACGCGTTAGGGTTAGGGTAGTTATTAAACCTATCCCACTCTCTAGTTACCCCTTAGCACGTAAAGGAATATTATTTGGGGGTCCAGCCATGGAGAATAGTTTAGACACTAGGATAAGATAAGGAACACACCCATTATAAAGAAATCACATTAGGATTCTCTTTTTAAGCTGTTCCTTAAAACACTAGTGCTTAGGAAATCTATTGGAGGCAGAAGAAGTCAAGGGTAGCCTAGGGTTAGGGTTAGGCTTAGGGTTAGGCTTAGGGTACGGCTTAGGGTACGGGTTCGGGGAGGGCTTCGGGTACGGCGTAGGGTATGTGTTAGGGTTAGGGTTAGGGCTCGGTTTAGGGTACAGGTTAGGAATAGGGTACGTGTTAGGGTTAGGGTAGGGGTTAGGGTTAGGGTAGTTATTAAACCTATCCCACTCTCTAGATACCCCTTAGCACGTAAAGGAATATTATTTGGGGGTCCAGCCATGGAGAAGAGTTTAGACTCTAAGATAATATAAGGAACACACACATTATAAAGAAATCACATTATGATTCTCTTTTTAAGCTGTTCCTTAAAACACTAGTGCTTAGGAAATCTATTGGAGGCAGAAGCAGTCAAGGGTAGCCTAGGGTTAGGGTTAGGCTTAGGTTTAGGCTTAGGGTACGGCTTAGGGTATGGGTTCGGGGAGGGCTTCGGGTACGGCGTAGGGTATGGGTTAGGGTTAGGGTTAGGGTTAGTGTTAGGGTTAGGGCTCGGTTTAGGGTACGGTTTAGGATTAGGGTACGTGTTAGGGTTAGGGTAGGGGTTAGTGTTATGGTACGCGTTAGGGTTAGGGTAGTGATTAAACCTATCCCACTCTCTAGATACCCCTTAGCACATAAAGGAATATTATTTGGGGGTCCAGCCATGGTGAAGAGTTTAGACACTAGGATTAGATAAGGAACACACCCATTATAAAGAAATCACATTAGGATTCTCTTTTTAAGCTGTTCCTTAAAACACTAGTGCTTAGGAAATCTATTGGAGGCAGAAGCAGTCAAGGGTAGCCTAGGGTTAGGGTTAGGCTTAGGTTTAGGCTTAGGGTACGGCTTAGGGTATGGGTTCGGGGAGGGCTTCGGGTACGGCGTAGGGTATGGGTTAGGGTTAGGGTTAGGGTGAGGGTTAGGGTTAGGGCTCGGTTTAGGGTACGGGTTAGGATTAGGGTACGTGTTAGGGTTAGGGTAGGGGTTAGGGTTAGGGTACGCGTTAGGGTTAGGGTAGTTTTTAAACCTATCCCACTCTCTAGATACCCCTTAGCACGTAAAGGAATATTATTTGGGGGTCCAGCCATGGAGAAGAGTTTAGACTCTAAGATAATATAAGGAACACACACATTATAAAGAAATCACATTAGGATTCTCTTTTTAAGCTGTTCCTTAAAACACTAGTGCTTAGGAAATCTATTGGAGGCAGAAGCAGTCAAGGGTAGCCTAGGGTTATGGTTAGGCTTAGGGTTAGGCTTAGGGTACGGCTTAGGGTACGGGTTCGGGGAGGGCTTCGGGTACGGCGTAGGGTTTGGGTTAGGGTTAGGGTTAGGGTTAGTGTTAGGGTTAGGGCTCGGTTTAGGGTACGGGTTAGGATTAGGGTACGTGTTAGGGTTCGGGTAGGGGTTAGGGTTATGGTACGCGTTGGGGTTAGGGTAGTGATTAAACCTATCCCACTCTCTAGATACCCCTTAGCACGTAAAGGAATATTATTTGGGGGTCCAGCCATGGAGAAGAGTTTAGACACTAAGATAATATAAGGAACACACCCATTATAAAGAAATCACATTAGGATTCTCTTTTTAAGCTGTTCGTTAAAACACTAGTGCTTAGGAAATCTATTGGAGGCAGAAGCAGTCAAGGGTAGCCTAGGGTTAGGGTTAGGCTTAGGTTTAGGCTTAGGGTACGGCTTAGGGTACGGGTTCGGGGAGGGCTTCGGATACGGCGTAGGGTATGGGTTAGGGTTAGGGCTAGGGCTAGTTTTAGGGTACGGGTTAGGATTAGGGTATGTGTTAGGGTTAGGGTAGCGGTTAGCGTTAGGGTACGCGTTAGGGTTAGGGTAGTTATTAAACCTATCCCACTCTCTAGTTACCCCTTAGCCCGTAAAGGAATATTATTTGGGGGTCCAGCCATGGAGAAGAGTTTAGACACTAGGATAAGATAAGGAACACACCCATTATAAAGAAATCACATTAGGATTCTCTTTTTAAGCTGTTCCTTAAAACACTAGTGCTTAGGAAATCTATTGGAGGCAGAAGCAGTCAAGGGTAGCCTAGGGTTAGGGTTAGGCTTAGGTTTAGGCTTAGGGTACGGGTTCGGGGAGGGTTTCGGGTACGGCGTAGGGTATGGGTTAGGGTTAGGGTTAGGGTTAGTGTTAGGGTTAGGGCTCGGTTTAGGGTACGGGTTAGGATTAGGGTACGTGTTAGGGTTATGGTAGGGGTTAGGGTTAGGGTACGCGTTAGGGTTAGGGTAGTTATTAAACCTATCCCACTTTCTAGATACCCCTTAGCACGTAAAGGAATATTATTTGGGGGTCCAGCCATGGAGAAGAGTTTAGACACTAAGGTAATATAAGGAACACACACATTATAAAGAAATCACATTAGGATTCTCTTTTTAAGCTGTTCCTTAAAACACTAGTGCTTAGGAAATCTATTGGAGGCAGAAGCAGTCAAGGGTAGCCTAGGGTTAGGGTTAGGCTTAGGGTTAGGCTTAGGGTACGGCTTAGGGTACGGGTTCGGGGAGGGCTTCGGGTACGGCGTAGGGTATGGGTTAGGGTTAGGGTTAGGGTTAGTGTTAGGGTTAGGGCTCGGTTTAGGTTACGGGTTAGGATTAGGGTACGTGTTAGGGTTAGGGTAGGGGTTAGCGTTAGGGTACGCGTTAGGGTTAGGGTAGTTATTAAACCTATCCCACTCTCTAGTTACCCCTTAGCACGTAAAGGAATATTATTTGGGGGTCCAGCCATGGAGAAGTGTTTAGACACTAGGATAAGATAAGGAACACACCCATTATAAAGAAATCACATTAGGATTCTCTTTTTAAGCTGTTCCTTAAAACACTAGTGCTTAGGAAATCTATTGGAGGCAGAAGCAGTCAAGGGTAGCCTAGGGTTAGGGTTAGGCTTAGGGTTAGGCTTATGGTACGGCTTAGGGTACGGGTTCGGGGAGGGCTTCGGGTATGGCGTAGGGTATGGGTTAGGGTTAGGGTTAGGGTTAGTGTTAGGGTTAGGGCTCGGTTTAGGGTACGGGTTAGGATTAGGGTACGTGTTAGGGTTAGGTTAGGGGTTAGGGTTAGGGTACGCGTTAGGGTTTGGGTAGTTATTAAACCTATCCCACTCTCTAGATACCCCTTAGCACGTAAAGGAATATTATTTGGGGGTCCAGCCATGGAGAAGAGTTTAGACACTAAGATAATATAAGGAACACACCCATTATAAAGAAATCACATTAGGATTCTCTTTTTAAGCTGTTCCTTAAAACACTAGTGCTTAGGAAATCTATTGGAGGCAGAAGCAGTCAAGGGTAGCCTAGGGTTAGTGTTAGGCTTAGGGGTAGGCTTAGGGTACGGCTTAGGGTACGGGTTCGGGGAGGGCTTCGGGTACGGCGTAGGGTATGGGTTAGGGTTAGGGTTAGGGTTAGTTTTAGGGTACGGGTTAGGGTTAGGGTACGTGTTAGGGTTAGGGTAGCGGTTAGGGTTATGGTACGCGTTAGGGTTAGGGTAGTGATTAAACCTATCCCACTCTCTAGATACCCCTTAGCACGTAAAGGAATATTATTTGGGGGTCCAGCCATGGAGAAGAGTTTAGACACTAAGATAATATAAGGAACACACCCATTATAAAGAAATCACATTAGGATTCTCTTTTTAAGCTGTTCGTTAAAACACTAGTGCTTAGGAAATCTATTGGAGGCAGAAGCAGTCAAGGGTAGCCTAGGGTTAGGGTTAGGCTTAGGTTTAGGCTTAGGGTACGGCTTAGGGTACGGGTTCGGGGAGGGCTTCGGATACGGCGTAGGGTATGGGTTAGGGTTAGGGCTTGGGCTAGGTTTAGGGTACGGGTTAGGATTAGGGTATGTGTTAGGGTTAGGGTAGCGGTTAGCGTTAGGGTACGCGTTAGGGTTAGGGTAGTTATTAAACCTATCCCACTCTCTAGTTACCCCTTAGCCCGTAAAGGAATATTATTTGGGGGTCCAGCCATGGAGAAGAGTTTAGACACTAGGATAAGATAAGGAACACACCCATTATAAAGAAATCACATTAGGATTCTCTTTTTAAGCTGTTCCTTAAAACACTAGTGCTTAGGAAATCTATTGGAGGCAGAAGCAGTCAAGGGTAGCCTAGGGTTAGGATTAGGCTTAGGGGTAGGCTTAGGGTACGGCTTAGGGTAGGGGTTCGGGGAGGGCTTCGGGTACGGCGTAGGGTATGGGTTAGGGTTAGGGTTAGGGTTAGTGTTAGGGTTAGGGCTCGGTTTAGGGTACGGGTTAGGATTAGGGTACGTGTTAGGGTTAGGGTAGGGGTTAGTGTTATGGTACGCGTTAGGGTTAGGGTAGTGATTAAACCTATCCCACTCTCTAGATACCCCTTAGCACATAAAGGAATATTATTTGTGGGTCCAGCCATGGTGAAGAGTTTAGACACTAGGATTAGATAAGGAACACACCCATTATAAAGAAATCACATTAGGATTCTCTTTTTAAGCTGTTCCTTAAAACACTAGTGCTTAGGAAATCTATTGGAGGCAGAAGCAGTCAAGGGTAGCCTAGGGTTAGGGTTAGGCTTAGGTTTAGGCTTAGGGTACGGCTTAGGGTACGGGTTCGGGGAGGGCTTCGGGTACGGCGTAGGGTATGGGTTAGGGTTAGGGTTAGGGTTAGTGTTAGGGTTAGGGCTCGGTTTAGGGTACGGGTTAGGATTAGGGTACGTGTTAGGGTTAGGGTAGCGGTTAGCGTTAGGGTACGCGTTAGGGTTAGGGTAGTTATTAAACCTATCCCACTCTCTAGTTACCCCTTAGCACGTAAAGGAATATTATTTGGGGGTCCAGCCATGGAGAATAGTTTAGACACTAGGATAAGATAAGGAACACACCCATTATAAAGAAATCACATTAGGATTCTCTTTTTAAGCTGTTCCTTAAAACACTAGTGCTTAGGAAATCTATTGGAGGCAGAAGAAGTCAAGGGTAGCCTAGGGTTAGGGTTAGGCTTAGGGTTAGGCTTAGGGTACGGCTTAGGGTACGGGTTCGGGGAGGGCTTCGGGTACGGCGTAGGGTATGTGTTAGGGTTAGGGTTAGGGCTCGGTTTAGGGTACAGGTTAGGAATAGGGTACGTGTTAGGGTTAGGGTAGGGGTTAGGGTTAGGGTAGTTATTAAACCTATCCCACTCTCTAGATACCCCTTAGCACGTAAAGGAATATTATTTGGGGGTCCAGCCATGGAGAAGAGTTTAGACTCTAAGATAATATAAGGAACACACACATTATAAAGAAATCACATTAGGATTCTCTTTTTAAGCTGTTCCTTAAAACACTAGTGCTTAGGAAATCTATTGGAGGCAGAAGCAGTCAAGGGTAGCCTAGGGTTATGGTTAGGCTTAGGGTTAGGCTTAGGGTACGGCTTAGGGTACGGGTTCGGGGAGGGCTTCGGGTACGGCGTAGGGTTTGGGTTAGGGTTAGGGTTAGGGTTAGTGTTAGGGTTAGGGCTCGGTTTAGGGTACGGGTTAGGATTAGGGTACGTGTTAGGGTTCGGGTAGGGGTTAGGGTTATGGTACGCGTTGGGGTTAGGGTAGTGATTAAACCTATCCCACTCTCTAGATACCCCTTAGCACGTAAAGGAATATTATTTGGGGGTCCAGCCATGGAGAAGAGTTTAGACACTAAGATAATATAAGGAACACACCCATTATAAAGAAATCACATTAGGATTCTCTTTTTAAGCTGTTCGTTAAAACACTAGTGCTTAGGAAATCTATTGGAGGCAGAAGCAGTCAAGGGTAGCCTAGGGTTAGGGTTAGGCTTAGGTTTAGGCTTAGGGTACGGCTTAGGGTACGGGTTCGGGGAGGGCTTCGGATACGGCGTAGGGTATGGGTTAGGGTTAGGGCTTGGGCTAGGTTTAGGGTACGGGTTAGGATTAGGGTATGTGTTAGGGTTAGGGTAGCGGTTAGCGTTAGGGTACGCGTTAGGGTTAGGGTAGTTATTAAACCTATCCCACTCTCTAGTTACCCCTTAGCCCGTAAAGGAATATTATTTGGGGGTCCAGCCATGGAGAAGAGTTTAGACACTAGGATAAGATAAGGAACACACCCATTATAAAGAAATCACATTAGGATTCTCTTTTTAAGCTGTTCCTTAAAACACTAGTGCTTAGGAAATCTATTGGAGGCAGAAGCAGTCAAGGGTAGCCTAGGGTTAGGATTAGGCTTAGGGGTAGGCTTAGGGTACGGCTTAGGGTAGGGGTTCGGGGAGGGCTTCGGGTACGGCGTAGGGTATGGGTTAGGGTTAGGGTTAGGGTTAGTGTTAGGGTTAGGGCTCGGTTTAGGGTACGGGTTAGGATTAGGGTACGTGTTAGGGTTAGGGTAGGGGTTAGTGTTATGGTACGCGTTAGGGTTAGGGTAGTGATTAAACCTATCCCACTCTCTAGATACCCCTTAGCACATAAAGGAATATTATTTGGGGGTCCAGCCATGGTGAAGAGTTTAGACACTAGGATTAGATAAGGAACACACCCATTATAAAGAAATCACATTAGGATTCTCTTTTTAAGCTGTTCCTTAAAACACTAGTGCTTAGGAAATCTATTGGAGGCAGAAGCAGTCAAGGGTAGCCTAGGGTTAGGGTTAGGCTTAGGTTTAGGCTTAGGGTACGGCTTAGGGTACGGGTTCGGGGAGGGCTTCGGGTACGGCGTAGGGTATGGGTTAGGGTTAGGGTTAGGGTTAGTGTTAGGGTTAGGGCTCGGTTTAGGGTACGGGTTAGGATTAGGGTACGTGTTAGGGTTAGGGTAGCGGTTAGCGTTAGGGTACGCGTTAGGGTTAGGGTAGTTATTAAACCTATCCCACTCTCTAGTTACCCCTTAGCACGTAAAGGAATATTATTTGGGGGTCCAGCCATGGAGAATAGTTTAGACACTAGGATAAGATAAGGAACACACCCATTATAAAGAAATCACATTAGGATTCTCTTTTTAAGCTGTTCCTTAAAACACTAGTGCTTAGGAAATCTATTGGAGGCAGAAGAAGTCAAGGGTAGCCTAGGGTTAGGGTTAGGCTTAGGGTTAGGCTTAGGGTACGGCTTAGGGTACGGGTTCGGGGAGGGCTTCGGGTACGGCGTAGGGTATGTGTTAGGGTTAGGGTTAGGGCTCGGTTTAGGGTACAGGTTAGGAATAGGGTACGTGTTAGGGTTAGGGTAGGGGTTAGGGTTAGGGTAGTTATTAAACCTATCCCACTCTCTAGATACCCCTTAGCACGTAAAGGAATATTATTTGGGGGTCCAGCCATGGAGAAGAGTTTAGACTCTAAGATAATATAAGGAACACACACATTATAAAGAAATCACATTAGGATTCTCTTTTTAAGCTGTTCCTTAAAACACTAGTGCTTAGGAAATCTATTGGAGGCAGAAGCAGTCAAGGGTAGCCTAGGGTTATGGTTAGGCTTAGGGTTAGGCTTAGGGTACGGCTTAGGGTACGGGTTCGGGGAGGGCTTCGGGTACGGCGTAGGGTTTGGGTTAGGGTTAGGGTTAGGGTTAGTGTTAGGGTTAGGGCTCGGTTTAGGGTACGGGTTAGGATTAGGGTACGTGTTAGGGTTCGGGTAGGGGTTAGGGTTATGGTACGCGTTGGGGTTAGGGTAGTGATTAAACCTATCCCACTCTCTAGATACCCCTTAGCACGTAAAGGAATATTATTTGGGGGTCCAGCCATGGAGAAGAGTTTAGACACTAAGATAATATAAGGAACACACCCATTATAAAGAAATCACATTAGGATTCTCTTTTTAAGCTGTTCGTTAAAACACTAGTGCTTAGGAAATCTATTGGAGGCAGAAGCAGTCAAGGGTAGCCTAGGGTTAGGGTTAGGCTTAGGTTTAGGCTTAGGGTACGGCTTAGGGTACGGGTTCGGGGAGGGCTTCGGATACGGCGTAGGGTATGGGTTAGGGTTAGGGCTAGGGCTAGGTTTAGGGTACGGGTTAGGATTAGGGTATGTGTTAGGGTTAGGGTAGCGGTTAGCGTTAGGGTACGCGTTAGGGTTAGGGTAGTTATTAAACCTATCCCACTCTCTAGTTACCCCTTAGCCCGTAAAGGAATATTATTTGGGGGTCCAGCCATGGAGAAGAGTTTAGACACTAGGATAAGATAAGGAACACACCCATTATAAAGAAATCACATTAGGATTCTCTTTTTAAGCTGTTCCTTAAAACACTAGTGCTTAGGAAATCTATTGGAGGCAGAAGCAGTCAAGGGTAGCCTAGGGTTAGGGTTAGGCTTAGGGTACGGCTTAGGGTACGGGTTCGGGGAGGGTTTCGGGTTCGGCGTAGGGTATGGTTAGGGTTAGGGTTAGGGTTAGTGTTAGGGTTAGGGCTCGGTTTAGGGTACGGGTTAGGATTAGGGTACGTGTTAGGGTTATGGTAGGGGTTAGGGTTAGGGTACGCGTTAGGGTTAGGGTAGTTATTAAACCTATCCCACTTTCTAGATACCCCTTAGCACGTAAAGGAATATTATTTGGGGGTCCAGCCATGGAGAAGAGTTTAGACACTAAGGTAATATAAGGAACACACACATTATAAAGAAATCACATTAGGATTCTCTTTTTAAGCTGTTCCTTAAAACACTAGTGCTTAGGAAATCTATTGGAGGCAGAAGCAGTCAAGGGTAGCCTAGGGTTAGGGTTAGGCTTAGGGTTAGGCTTAGGGTACGGCTTAGGGTACGGGTTCGGGGAGGGCTTCGGGTACGGCGTAGGGTATGGGTTAGGGTTAGGGTTAGGGTTAGTGTTAGGGTTAGGGCTCGGTTTAGGTTACGGGTTAGGATTAGGGTACGTGTTAGGGTTAGGGTAGGGGTTAGCGTTAGGGTACGCGTTAGGGTTAGGGTAGTTATTAAACCTATCCCACTCTCTAGTTACCCCTTAGCACGTAAAGGAATATTATTTGGGGGTCCAGCCATGGAGAAGTGTTTAGACACTAGGATAAGATAAGGAACACACCCATTATAAAGAAATCACATTAGGATTCTCTTTTTAAGCTGTTCCTTAAAACACTAGTGCTTAGGAAATCTATTGGAGGCAGAAGCAGTCAAGGGTAGCCTAGGGTTAGGGTTAGGCTTAGGGTTAGGCTTATGGTACGGCTTAGGGTACGGGTTCGGGGAGGGCTTCGGGTACGGCGTAGGGTATGGGTTAGGGTTAGGGTTAGGGTTAGTGTTAGGGTTAGGGCTCGGTTTAGGGTACGGGTTAGGATTAGGGTACGTGTTAGGGTTAGGTTAGGGGTTAGGGTTAGGGTACGCGTTAGGGTTAGGGTAGTTATTAAACCTATCCCACTCTCTAGATACCCCTTAGCACGTAAAGGAATATTATTTGGGGGTCCAGCCATGGAGAAGAGTTTAGACACTAAGATAATATAAGGAACACACACATTATAAAGAAATCACATTAGGATTCTCTTTTTAAGCTGTTCCTTAAAACACTAGTGCTTAGGAAATCTATTGGAGGCAGAAGCAGTCAAGGGTAGCCTAGGGTTAGTGTTAGGCTTAGGGGTAGGCTTAGGGTACGGCTTAGGGTACGGGTTCGGGGAGGGCTTCGGGTACGGCGTAGGGTATGGGTTAGGGTTAGGGTTAGGGTTAGTTTTAGGGTACGGGTTAGGATTAGGGTACGTGTTAGGGTTATGGTAGGGGTTAGGGTTAGGGTACGCGTTAGGGTTAGGGTAGTTATTAAACATATCCCACTCTCTAGATACCCCTTAGCACGTAAAGGAATATTATTTGGGGGTCCATCCATGGAGAAGAGTTTAGACACTAGGATCAGATAAGGAACACTCCCATTATAAAGAAATCACATTAGGATTCTCTTTTTAAGCTGTTCCTTAAAACTCTAGTGCTTAGGAAATATATTGGAGGCAGAAGCAGTCAAGGGTAGCCTAGGGTTAGGGTTAGGCTTAGGGTTAGGCTTAGGGTACGGCTTAGGGTACGGGTTCGGGGAGGGTTTCGGGTACGGCGTAGGGTATGGGTTAGGGTTAGGGGTAGGGTTAGTGTTAGGGTTAGGGCTCGGTTTAGGGTACGGGTTAGGATTAGGGTACGTGTTAGGGTTATGGTAGGGGTTAGGGTTAGGGTACGCGTTAGGGTTAGGGTAGTTATTAAACCTATCCCACTTTCTAGATACCCCTTAGCACGTAAAGGAATATTATTTGGGGGTCCAGCCATGGAGAAGAGTTTAGACACTAAGATAATATAAGGAACACACACATTATAAAGAAATCACATTAGGATTCTCTTTTTAAGCTGTTCCTTAAAACACTAGTGCTTAGGAAATCTATTGGAGGCAGAAGCAGTGAAGGGTAGCCTAGGGTTAGGGTTAGGCTTAGGGTTAGGCTTAGGGTACGGCTTAGGGTACGGGTTCGGGGAGGGCTTCGGGTACGGCGTAGGGTATGGGTTAGGGTTAGGGTTAGGGTTAGTGTTAGTGTTAGGGCTCGGTTTAGGGTACGGGTTAGGATTAGGGTACGTGTTAGGGTTAGGTTAGGGGTTAGGGTTAGGGTACGCGTTAGGGTTAGGGTAGTGATTAAACCTATCCCACTCTCTAGATACCCCTTAGCACATAAAGGAATATTATTTGGGGGTCCAGCCATGGAGAAGAGTTTAGACACTAGGATTAGATATGGAACACACCCATTATAAAGAAATCACATTAGGATTCTCTTTTTAAGCTGTTCCTTAAAACACTAGTGCTTAGGAAATCTATTGGAGGCAGAAGCAGTCAAGGGCAGCCTAGGGTTAGTGTTAGGCATAGGGTTAGGCTTAGGGTACGGCTTAGGGTACGGGTTCGGGGAGGGGTTCGGGTACGGCGTAAGGTATGGGTTAGGGTTAGGGTTTGGGTTAGTGTTAGGGTTAGGGCTCGGTTTAGGGTACGGGTTAGGATTAGGGTACGTGTTAGGGTTAGGGTAGGGGTTAGGGTTAGGGTACACGTTAGTGTTAGGGTAGGGGTTAGGGTTAGGGTACGTGTTAGGGTTAGGGTAGTTATTAAACCTATCATACTCTCTAGATAAACATTAGCACGTAAAGGAATATTATTTGGGGGTCCAGCCATGGAGAAGAGTTTAGACACTAGGATAAGATAAGGAACACACCCATTATAAAGAAATCACATTAGGATTCTCTTTTTAAGCTGTTCCTTAAAACACTAGTGCTTAGGAAATCTATTGGAGGCAGAAGAAGTCAAGGGTAGCCTAGGGTTAGGGTTAGGCTTAGGGTTAGGCTTAGGGTACGGCTTAGGGTACGGGTTCGGGGAGGGCTTCGGGTACGGCGTAGGGTATGGGTTAGGGTTAGGGTTAGGGTTAGAGTTAGGGTTAGGGCTCGGTTTAGGGTACGGGTTAGGATTAGGGTACGTGTTAGGGTTAGGGTAGGGGTTAGGGTTAGGGTACGCGTTAGGGTTAGGGTAGTTATTAAACATATCCCACTCTCTAGATACCCCTTAGCACGTAAAGGAATATTATTTGGGGGTCCTGCCATGGAGAAGAGTTTAGACACTAGGATCAGATAAGAACACACCCATTATAAAGAAATCACATTAGGATTCTCTTTTTAAGCTGTTCCTTAAAACACTAGTGCTTAGGAAATATATTGGAGGCAGAAGCAGTCAAGGGTAGCCTAGGGTTAGGGTTAGGCTTAGGGTTAGGCTTAGGGTACGGCTTAGGGTACGGTTTCGGGGAGGGTTTCGGGTACGGCGTAGTGTATGAGTGAGGGTTAGGGTTAGGGCTCGGTTTAGGGTACAGGTTAGGATTAGGGTACGTGTTAGGGTTAGGGTAGGGGTTAGGGTTAGGGTAGTTATTAAACCTATCCCACTCTCTAGATACCCCTTAGCACGTAAAGGAATATTATTTGGGGGTCCAGCCATGGAGAAGAGTTTAGACTCTAAGATAATATAAGGAACACACACATTATAAAGAAATCACATTAGGATTCTCTTTTTAAGCTGTTCCTTAAAACACTAGTGCTTAGGAAATCTATTGGAGGCAGAAGCAGTCAAGGGTAGCCTAGGGTTAGGGTTAGGCTTAGGGGTAGGCTTAGGGTACGGCTTAGGGTACGGGTTCGGGGAGGGCTTCGGGTACGGCGTAGGGTATGGGTTAGGGTTAGGGTTAGGGTTAGTGTTAGGGATAGGGCTCGGTTTAGGGTACGGGTTAGGATTAGGGTACGTGTTAGGGTTAGGGTAGGTGTTAGGGTTATGGTACGCGTTAGGGTTAGGGTAGTGATTAAACCTTTCCCACACTCTAGATACCCCTTAGCACATAAAGGAATATTATTTGGGGGTCCAGCCATGGAGAAGAGTTTAGACACTAGGATTAGATAAGGAACACACCCATTATAAAGAAATCACATTAGGATTCTCTTTTTAAGCTGTTCCTTAAAACACTAGTGCTTAGGAAATCTATTGGAGGCAGAAGCAGTCAAGGGTAGCCTAGGGTTAGGGTTAGGCTTAGGTTTAGGCTTAGGGTACGGCTTAGGGTACGGGTTCGGGGAGGGCTTCGGGTACGGCATAGGGTATGGGTTAGGGTTAGGGTTAGGGTTAGTGTTAGGGTTAGGGCTCGGTTTAGGGTACCGGTTAGGATTAGCGTACGTGTTAGGGTTAGGGTAGCGGTTAGCGTTAGGGTACGCGTTAGGGTTAGGGTAGTTATTAAACCTATCCCACTCTCTAGTTACCCCTTAGCACGTAAAGGAATATTATTTGGGGGTCCAGCCATAGAGAAGAGTTTAGACACTAGGATAAGATAAGGAACACACCCATTATAAAGAAATCACATTAGGATTCTCTTTTTAAGCTGTTTCTTAAAACACTAGTGCTTAGGAAATCTATTGGAGGCAGAAGCAGTCAAGGGTAGCCTAGGGTTAGGGTTAGGCTTAGGGTTAGGCTTAGGGTACGGCTTAGGGTACGGGTTCGGGGAGGGCTTCGGGTACGGCGTAGGGTATGGGTTAGGGTTAGGGTTAGGGTTAGTGTTAGGGTTAGGGCTCGGTTTAGTGTACGGGTTAGGATTAGGGTACGTGTTAGGGTTATGGTAGGGGTTAGGGTTAGGGTACGCGTTAGGGTTAGGGTAGTTATTAAACCTATCCCACTCTCTAGATACCCCTTAGCACGTAAAGGAATATTATTTGGGGGTCCAGCCATGGAGAAGAGTTTAGACACTAAGATAATATAAGGAACACACACATTATAAAGAAATCACATTAGGATTCTCTTTTTAAGCTGTTCCTTACAACACTAGTGCTTAGGAAATCTATTGGAGGCAGAAGCAGTCAAGGGTAGCCTAGGGTTAGGGTTAGGCTTAGGGTTAGGCTTAGGGTACGGCTTAGGGTCCGGGTTCGGGGAGGGCTTCGGGTACGGCGTAGGGTATGGTTTAGGGTTAGTGTTAGGGTTAGTGTTAGGGTTGGGGCTCGGTTTAGGTTACGGGTTAGGATTAGGGTACGTGTTAGGGTTAGGGTAGGGGTTAGCGTTAGGGTACGCGTTAGGTTTAGGGTAGTTATTAAACCTATCCCACTCTCTAATTAACCCTTAGCACGTAAAGGAATATTATTTGGGGGTCCAGCCATGGAGAAGAGTTTAGACACTAGGATAAGATAAGGAACACACCCATTATAAAGAAATCACTTTAGGATTCTCTTTTTAAGCTGTTCCTTAAAACACTAGTGCTTAGGAAATCTATTGGAGGCAGAAGAAGTCAAGGGTAGCCTAGGGTTAGGGTTAGGCTTAGGGTTAGGCTTAGGGTACGGCTTAGGGTACGGGTTCGGGGAGGGCTTCGGGTACGGCGTAGGGTATGGGTTAGGGTTAGGGTTAGGGTTAGAGTTAGGGTTAGGGCTCGGTTTAGGGTACGGGTTAGGATTAGGGTACGTGTTAGGGTTAGGGTAGGGGTTAGGGTTAGGGTACGCGTTAGGGTTAGGGTAGTTATTAAACATATCCCACTCTCTAGATACCCCTTAGCACGTAAAGGAATATTATTTGGGGGTCCTGCCATGGAGAAGAGTTTAGACACTAGGATCAGATAAGAACACACCCATTATAAAGAAATCACATTAGGATTCTCTTTTTAAGCTGTTCCTTAAAACACTAGTGCTTAGGAAATATATTGGAGGCAGAAGCAGTCAAGGGTAGCCTAGGGTTAGGGTTAGGCTTAGGGTTAGGCTTAGGGTACGGCTTAGGGTACGGTTTCGGGGAGGGTTTCGGGTACGGCGTAGGGTATGAGTGAGGGTTAGGGTTAGGGCTCGGTTTAGGGTACAGGTTAGGATTAGGGTACGTGTTAGGGTTAGGGTAGGGGTTAGGGTTAGGGTAGTTATTAAACCTATCCCACTCTCTAGATACCCCTTAGCACGTAAAGGAATATTATTTGGGGGTCCAGCCATGGAGAAGAGTTTAGACTCTAAGATAATATAAGGAACACACACATTATAAAGAAATCACATTAGGATTCTCTTTTTAAGCTGTTCCTTAAAACACTAGTGCTTAGGAAATCTATTGGAGGCAGAAGCAGTCAAGGGTAGCCTAGGGTTAGGGTTAGGCTTAGGGGTAGGCTTAGGGTACGGCTTAGGGTACGGGTTCGGGGAGGGCTTCGGGTACGGCGTAGGGTATGGGTTAGGGTTAGGGTTAGGGTTAGTGTTAGGGATAGGGCTCGGTTTAGGGTACGGGTTAGGATTAGGGTACGTGTTAGGGTTAGGGTAGGTGTTAGGGTTATGGTACGCGTTAGGGTTAGGGTAGTGATTAAACCTTTCCCACACTCTAGATACCCCTTAGCACATAAAGGAATATTATTTGGGGGTCCAGCCATGGAGAAGAGTTTAGACACTAGGATTAGATAAGGAACACACCCATTATAAAGAAATCACATTAGGATTCTCTTTTTAAGCTGTTCCTTAAAACACTAGTGCTTAGGAAATCTATTGGAGGCAGAAGCAGTCAAGGGTAGCCTAGGGTTAGGGTTAGGCTTAGGTTTAGGCTTAGGGTACGGCTTAGGGTACGGGTTCGGGGAGGGCTTCGGGTACGGCATAGGGTATGGGTTAGGGTTAGGGTTAGGGTTAGTGTTAGGGTTAGGGCTCGGTTTAGGGTACCGGTTAGGATTAGCGTACGTGTTAGGGTTAGGGTAGCGGTTAGCGTTAGGGTACGCGTTAGGGTTAGGGTAGTTATTAAACCTATCCCACTCTCTAGTTACCCCTTAGCACGTAAAGGAATATTATTTGGGGGTCCAGCCATAGAGAAGAGTTTAGACACTAGGATAAGATAAGGAACACACCCATTATAAAGAAATCACATTAGGATTCTCTTTTTAAGCTGTTTCTTAAAACACTAGTGCTTAGGAAATCTATTGGAGGCAGAAGCAGTCAAGGGTAGCCTAGGGTTAGGGTTAGGCTTAGGGTTAGGCTTAGGGTACGGCTTAGGGTACGGGTTCGGGGAGGGCTTCGGGTACGGCGTAGGGTATGGGTTAGGGTTAGGGTTAGGGTTAGTGTTAGGGTTAGGGCTCGGTTTAGTGTACGGGTTAGGATTAGGGTACGTGTTAGGGTTATGGTAGGGGTTAGGGTTAGGGTACGCGTTAGGGTTAGGGTAGTTATTAAACCTATCCCACTCTCTAGATACCCCTTAGCACGTAAAGGAATATTATTTGGGGGTCCAGCCATGGAGAAGAGTTTAGACACTAAGATAATATAAGGAACACACACATTATAAAGAAATCACATTAGGATTCTCTTTTTAAGCTGTTCCTTACAACACTAGTGCTTAGGAAATCTATTGGAGGCAGAAGCAGTCAAGGGTAGCCTAGGGTTAGGGTTAGGCTTAGGGTTAGGCTTAGGGTACGGCTTAGGGTCCGGGTTCGGGGAGGGCTTCGGGTACGGCGTAGGGTATGGTTTAGGGTTAGTGTTAGGGTTAGTGTTAGGGTTGGGGCTCGGTTTAGGTTACGGGTTAGGATTAGGGTACGTGTTAGGGTTAGGGTAGGGGTTAGCGTTAGGGTACGCGTTAGGTTTAGGGTAGTTATTAAACCTATCCCACTCTCTAATTAACCCTTAGCACGTAAAGGAATATTATTTGGGGGTCCAGCCATGGAGAAGAGTTTAGACACTAGGATAAGATAAGGAACACACCCATTATAAAGAAATCACTTTAGGATTCTCTTTTTAAGCTGTTCCTTAAAACACTAGTGCTTAGGAAATCTATTGGAGGCAGAAGCAGTCAAGGGTAGCCTAGGGTTAGGATTAGGCTTAGGGGTAGGCTTAGGGTACGGCTTAGGGTACGGGTTCGGGGAGGGCTTCGGGTACGGCGTAGGGTATGGGTTAGGGTTAGGGTTAGGGTTAGTGTTAGGGTTAGGGCTCGGTTTAGGGTAGGGTTAGGATTAGGGTACGTGTTAGGGTTAGGGTAGCGATTAGGGTTATGGTACGCGTTAGGGTTAGGGTAGTGATTAAACCTATCCCACTCTCTAGATACCCCTTAGCACATAAAGGAATATTATTTGGGGGTCCAGCCATGGAGAAGAGTTTAGACACTAGGATTAGATAAGGAACACACCCATTATAAAGAAATCACATTAGGATTCTCTTTTTAAGCTGTTCGTTAAAACACTAGTGCTTAGGAAATGTATTGGAGGCAGAAGCAGTCAAGGGTAGCCTAGGGTTAGGGTTAGGCTTAGGTTTAGGCTTAGGGTACGGCTTAGGGTACGGGTTCGGGGAGGGCTTCGGATACGGCGTAGGGTATGGGTTAGGGTTAGGGTTAGGGTTAGTGTTAGGGTTAGGGCTCGGTTTAGGGTACGGGTTAGGATTAGGGTACGTGTTAGGGTTAGGGTAGCGGTTAGCGTTAGGGTAAGCGTTAGGGTTAGGGTAGTTATTAAACCTATCCCACTCTCTAGTTACCCCTTAGCCCGTAAAGGAATATTATTTCGGGGTCCAGCCATGGAGAAGAGTTTAGACACTAGGATAAGATAAGGAACACACCCATTATAAAGAAATCACATTAGGATTCTCTTTTTAAGCTGTTCCTTAAAACACTAGTGCTTAGGAAATCTATTGGAGTCAGAAGCAGTCAAGGGTAGCCTAGGGTTAGGGTTAGGCTTAGAGTTAGGCTTAGGGTACGGGTTCGGGGAGGGCTTCGGGTACGGCGTAGGGTATGGGTTAGGGTTAGGGTTAGGGTTAGTTTTAGGGTTAGGGCTCGGTTTAGGGTACGGGTTAGGATTAGGGTACGTGTTAGGGTTAGGGTAGGGGTTAGGGTTAGGGTACGCGTTAGGGTTAGGGTAGTTATTAAACATATCCCACTCTCTAGATACCCCTTAGCACGTAAAGGAATATTATTTGGGGGTCCAGCCATGGAGAAGAGTTTAGACACTAGGATTAGATAAGGAACACACCCATTATAAAGAAATCACATTAGGATTCTCTTTTTAAGCTGTTCCTTAAAACACTAGTGCTTAGGAAATCTATTGGAGGCAGAAGCAGTCAAGGGCAGCCTAGGGTTAGTGTTAGGCATAGGGTTAGGCTTAGGGTACGGCTTAGGGTACGGGTTCGGGGAGGGGTTCGGGTACGGCATAAGGTATGGGTTAGGGTTAGGGTTTGGGTTAGTGTTAGGGTTAGGGCTCGGTTTAGGGTACGGGTTAGGATTAGGGTACGTGTTAGGGTTAGGGTAGGGGTTAGGGTTAGGGTACACGTTAGTGTTAGGGTAGGGGTTAGGGTTAGGGTACGTGTTAGGGTTAGGGTAGTTATTAAACCTATCATACTCTCTAGATAAACATTAGCACGTAAAGGAATATTATTTGGGGGTCCAGCCATGGAGAAGAGTTTAGACACTAGGATAAGATAAGGAACACACCCATTATAAAGAAATCACATTAGGATTCTCTTTTTAAGCTGTTCCTTAAAACACTAGTGCTTAGGAAATCTATTGGAGGCAGAAGAAGTCAAGGGTAGCCTAGGGTTAGGGTTAGGCTTAGGGTTAGGCTTAGGGTACGGCTTAGGGTACGGTTTCGGGGAGGGCTTCGGGTACGGCGTAGGGTATGGGTTAGGGTTAGGGTTAGGGTTAGGGCTCGGTTTAGGGTACGGGTTAGGATTAGGGTACGTGTTAGGGTTAGGGTAGGGGTTAGGGTTAGGGTACGCGTTAGGGTTAGGGTAGTTATTAAACATATCCCACTCTCCAAATACCCCTTAGCACGTAAAGGAATATTATTTGGGGGTCCTGCCATGGAGAAGAGTTTAGACACTAGGATCAGATAAGAACACACCCATTATAAAGAAATCACATTAGGATTCTCTTTTTAAGCTGTTCCTTAAAACACTAGTGCTTAGGAAATATATTGGAGGCAGAAGCAGTCATGGGTAGCCTAGGGTTAGGGTTAGGCTTAGGGTTAGGCTTAGGGTATGGCTTAGGGTACGGGTTCGGGGAGGGTTTCGGGTACGGCGTAGGGTATGGGTGAGGGTTAGGGTTAGGGCTCGGTTTAGGGTACAGGTTAGGATTAGGGTACGTGTTAGGGTTAGGGTAGGGGTTAGGGTTAGGGTACGCTTTAGGGTTAGGGTAGTTATTAAACCTATCCCACTCTCTAGATACCCCTTAGCACGTAAAGGAATATTATTTGGGGGTCCAGCCATGGAGAAGAGTTTAGACTCTAAGATAATATAAGGAACACACACATTATAAAGAAATCACATTAGGATTCTCTTTTTAAGCTGTTCCTTAAAACACTAGTGCTTAGGAAATCTATTGGACGCAGAAGCAGTCAAGGGTAGCCTAGGGTTAGGGTTAGGCTTAGGGGTAGGCTTAGGGTACGGCTTAGGGTACGGGTTCGGAGAGGGCTTCGGGTACGGTGTAGGGTATGGGTTAGGGTTAGGGTTAGGGTTAGTGTTAGGGTTAGGGCTCGGTTTAGGGTACGGTTTAGGATTAGGGTACGTGTTAGGGTTAGGGTAGGGGTTAGGGTTATGGTACGCGTTAGGGTTAGGGTAGTGATTAAACCTATCCCACACTCTAGATACCCCTTAGCACATATAGGAATATTATTTGGGGGTCCAGCCATGGAGAAGAGTTTAGACACTAGGATTAGATAAGGAACACACCCATTATAAAGAAATCACATTAGGATTCTCTTTTTAAGCTGTTCCTTAAAACACTAGTGCTTAGGAAATCTATTGGAGGCAGAAGCAGTCAAGGGTAGCCTAGGGTTAGGGTTAGGCTTAGGGTTAGGCTTAGGGTACGGCTTACTATACGGTTTCGGGGAGGGCTTTGGGTACGGCGTAGGGTATGGGTTAGGGTTAGGGTTAGGGTTAGTGTTAGGGTTAGGGCTCGGTTTAGGGTATGGGTTAGGATTAGGGTACGTGTTAGGGTTAGGGTAGGGGTTAGCGTTAGGGTACGCGTTAGGGTTAGGGTAGTTATTAAACCTATCCCACTCTCTAGTTACCCCTTAGCACGTAAAGGAATATTATTTGGGGGTCCAGCCATGGAGAAGAGTTTAGACACTAGGATAAGATAAGGAACACACCCATTATAAAGAAATCACATTAGGATAATCTTTTTAAGCTGTTCCTTAAAACACTAGTGCTTAGGAAATCTATTGGAGGCAGAAGCAGTCAAGGGTAGCCTAGGGTTAGGGTTAGGCTTAGGGTACGGCTTAGGGTACGGGTTCGGGGAGGGCTTCGGGTACGGCGTAGGGTATGGGTTAGGGTTAGGGTTAGGGTTAGTGTTAGGGTTAGGGCTCGGTTTAGGGTACGGGTTAGGATTAGGGTACGTGTTAGGGTTAGGGTAGGGGTTAGGTTTAGGGTACGCGTTACGGTTAAGGTAGTGATTAAACCTATCCCACTCTCTAGATACCCCTTAGCACGTAAAGGAATATTATTTTGGGGTCCAGCCATGGAGAAGAGTTTAGACACTAAGATAATATAAGGAACACACACATTATAAAGAAATCACATTAGGATTCTCTTTTTAAGCTGTTCCTTAAAACACTAGTGCTTAGGAAATCTATTGGAGGCAGAAGCAGTCAAGGGTAGCCTAGGGTTAGGGTTAGGCTTAGGGTTAGGCTTAGGGTACTGTTTAGGGTACGGGTTTGGGGAGGGCTTCGGGTATGGCGTAGGGTATGGGTTAGAGTTAGGGTTAGGGTTAGTGTTAGGTTTAGGGCTCGGTTTAGGGTACGGATTAGGATTAGGGTACGTGTTAGGGTTAGGGTAGGGGTTAGCGTTAGGGTACGCGTTGGGGTTAGGGTAGTTATTAAACCTATCCCACTCTCTAGTTACCCCTTAGCACGTAAAGGAATATTATTTGGGGGTCCAGCCATGGAGAAGAGTTTAGACACTAGGATAAGATAAGGAACACACCCATTATAAAGAAATCACATTAGGATTCTCTTTTTAAGCTGTTCCTTAAAACACTAGTGCTTAGGAAATCTATTGGAGGCAGAAGCAGTCAAGGGTAGCCTAGGGTTAGGGTTAGGCTTAGGGTTAGGCTTAGGGTACGGCTTAGGGTACGGGTTCGGGGAGGGCTTCGGGTACGGCGTAGGGTATGGGTTAGGGTTAGGGTTAGGGTTAGTGTTAGGGTTAGGGCTCGGTTTAGGGTACGGGTTAGGATTAGGGTACGTGTTAGGTTTATGGTAGGGGTTAGGGTTAGGGTACGCGTTAGGGTTAGGGTAGTTATTAAACCTATCCCACTCTCTAGATACCCCTTAGCACGTAAAGGAATATTATTTGGGGGTCCAGCCATGGAGAAGAGTTTAGACACTAAGATAATATAAGGAACACACACATTATAAAGAAATCGCATTAGGATTCTCTTTTTAAGCTGTTCCTTACAACACTAGTGCTTAGGAAATCTATTGGAGGCAGAAGCAGTCAAGGGTAGCCTAGGGTTAGGGTTAGGCTTAGGGTTAGGCTTAGGGTACGGCTTAGGGTCCGGGTTCGGGGAGGGCTTCGGGTACGGCGTAGGGTATGGTTTAGGGTTAGTGTTAGGGTTAGTGTTACGGTTGGGGCTCGGTTTAGGTTACGGGTTAGGATTAGGGTACGTGTTAGGGTTAGGGTAGGGGTTAGCGTTAGGGTACGCGTTAGGTTTAGGGTAGTTATTAAACCTATCCCACTCTCTAGTTAACCCTTAGCACGTAAAGGAATATTATTTGGGGGTCCAGCCATGGAGAAGAGTTTAGACACTAGGATAAGATAAGGAACACACCCATTATAAAGAAATCACTTTAGGATTCTCTTTTTAAGCTGTTCCTTAAAACACTAGTGCTTAGGAAATCTATTGGAGGCAGAAGCAGTCAAGGGTAGCCTAGGGTTAGGATTAGGCTTAGGGGTAGGCTTAGGGTACGGCTTAGGGTACGGGTTCGGGGAGGGCTTCGGGTACGGCGTAGGGTATGGGTTAGGGTTAGGGTTAGGGTTAGTGTTAGGGTTAGGGCTCGGTTTAGGTTACGGGTTAGGATTAGGGTACGTGTTAGGGTTAGGGTAGCGATTAGGGTTATGGTACGCGTTAGGGTTAGGGTAGTGATTAAACCTATCCCACTCTCTAGATACCCCTTAGCACATAAAGGAATATTATTTGGGGGTCCAGCCATGGAGAAGAGTTTAGACACTAGGATTAGATAAGGAACACACCCATTATAAAGAAATCACATTAGGATTCTCTTTTTAAGCTGTTCGTTAAAACACTAGTGCTTAGGAAATCTATTGGAGGCAGAAGCAGTCAAGGGTAGCCTAGGGTTAGGGTTAGGCTTAGGGTTAGGCTTAGGGTACGGGTTCGGGGAGGGCTTCGGGTACGGCGTAGGGTATGGGTTAGGGTTAGGGTTAGGGTTAGTTTTAGGGTTAGGGCTCGGTTTAGGGTACGGGTTAGGATTAGGGTACGTGTTAGGGTTAGGGTAGGGGTTAGGGTTAGGGTACGCGTTAGGGTTAGGGTAGTTATTAAACATATCCCACTCTCTAGATACCCCTTAGCACGTAAAGGAATATTATTTGGGGGTCCAGCCATGGAGAAGAGTTTAGACACTAGGATTAGATAAGGAACACACCCATTATAAAGAAATCACATTAGGATTCTCTTTTTAAGCTGTTCCTTAAAACACTAGTGCTTAGGAAATCTATTGGAGGCAGAAGCAGTCAAGGGCAGCCTAGGGTTAGTGTTAGGCATAGGGTTAGGCTTAGGGTACGGCTTAGTGTACGGGTTCGGGGAGGGGTTCGGGTACGGCGTAAGGTATGGGTTAGGGTTAGGGTTTGGGTTAGTGTTAGGGTTAGGGCTCGGTTTAGGGTACGGGTTAGGATTAGGGTACGTGTTAGGGTTAGGGTAGGGGTTAGGGTTAGGGTACACGTTAGTGTTAGGGTAGGGGTTAGGGTTAGGGTACGTGTTAGGGTTAGGGTAGTTATTAAACCTATCATACTCTCTAGATAAACATTAGCACGTAAAGGAATATTATTTGGGGGTCCAGCCATTGAGAAGAGTTTAGACACTAGGATAAGATAAGGAACACACCCATTATAAAGAAATCACATTAGGATTCTCTTTTTAAGCTGTTCCTTAAAACACTAGTGCTTAGGAAATCTATTGGAGGCAGAAGAAGTCAAGGGTAGCCTAGGGTTAGGGTTAGGCTTAAGGTTAGGCTTAGGGTACGGCTTAGGGTACGGTTTCGGGGAGGGCTTCGGGTACGGCGTAGGGTATGGGTTAGGGTTAGTGTTAGGGTTAGTGTTAGGGTTAGGGCTCGGTTTAGGGTACGGGTTAGGATTAGGGTACGTGTTAGGGTTAGGGTAGGGGTTAGGGTTAGGGTACGCGTTAGGGTTAGGGTAGTTATTAAACATATCCCACTCTCTAGATACCCCTTAGCACGTAAAGGAATATTATTTGGGGGTCCTGCCATGGAGAAGAGTTTAGACACTAGGATCAGATAAGAACACACCCAT
Source organism: Balaenoptera physalus (assembly GCF_965194825.1). NCBI lineage: Eukaryota > Metazoa > Chordata > Mammalia > Artiodactyla > Balaenopteridae > Balaenoptera > Balaenoptera physalus. The sequence goes on along the minus strand of NW_028126360.1, from coordinate 297,004 downwards.
TATAAAGAAATCACATTAGGATTCTCTTTTTAAGCTGTTCCTTAAAACACTAGTGCTTAGGAAATATATTGGAGGCAGAAGCAGTCATGGGTAGCCTAGGGTTAGGGTTAGGCTTAGGGTTAGGCTTAGGGTACGGCTTAGGGTACGGGTTCGGGGAGGGTTTCGGGTACGGCGTAGGGTATGGGTGAGGGTTAGGGTTAGGGCTCGGTTTAGGGTACGGGTTAGGATTAGGGTACGTGTTAGGGTTAGGGTAGGGGTTAGGGTTAGGGTACGCGTTAGGTTTAGGGTAGTTATTAAACCTATCCCACTCTCTAGATACCCCTTAGCACGTAAAGGAATATTATTTGGGGGTCCAGCCATGGAGAAGAGTTTAGACTCTAAGATAATATAAGGAACACACACATTATAAAGAAATCACATTAGGATTCTCTTTTTAAGCTGTTCCTTAAAACACTAGTGCTTAGGAAATCTATTGGAGGCAGAAGCAGTCAAGGGTAGCCTAGGGTTAGGGTTAGGCTTAGGGGTAGGCTTAGGGTACGGCTTAGGGTACGGGTTCGGGGAGGGCTTCGGGTACGGCGTAGGGTATGGGTTAGGGTTAGGGTTAGGGTTAGTGTTAGGGTTAGGGCTCGGTTTAGGGTACGGGTTAGGATTAGGGTACGTGTTAGGGTTAGGGTAGGGGTTAGGGTTATGGTACGCTTTAGGGTTAGGGTAGTGATTAAACCTATCCCACACTCTAGATACCCCTTAGCACATAAAGGAATATTATTTGGGGTTCCAGCCATGGAGAAGAGTTTAGACACTAGGATTAGATAAGGAACACACCCATTATAAAGAAATCACATTAGGATTCTCTTTTTAAGCTGTTCCTTAAAACACTAGTGCTTAGGAAATCTATTGGAGGCAGAAGCAGTCAAGGGTAGCCTAGGGTTAGGGTTAGGCTTAGGGTTAGGCTTAGGGTACGGCTTAGGATACGGTTTCGGGGAGGGCTTTGGGTACGGCGTAGGGTATGGGTTAGGGTTAGGGTTTGGGTTAGTGTTAGGGTTAGGGCTCGGTTTAGGGTATGGGTTAGGATTAGTGTACGTGTTAGGGTTAGGGTAGGGGTTAGCGTTAGGGTACGCGTTAGGGTTAGGGTTAGGGTAGTTATTAAACCTATCCCACTCTCTAGTTACCCCTTAGCACGTAAAGGAATATTATTTGGGGGTCCAGCCATGGAGAAGAGTTTAGACACTAGGATAAGATAAGGAACACACCCATTATAAAGAAATCACATTAGGATAATCTTTTTAAGCTGTTCCTTAAAACACTAGTGCTTAGGAAATCTATTGGAGGCAGAAGCAGTCAAGGGTAGCCTAGGGTTAGGGTTAGGCTTAGGGTTAGGCTTAGGGTACGGGTTCGGGGAGGGCTTCGGGTACGGCGTAGGGTATGGGTTAGGGTTAGGGTTAGGGTTAGTGTTAGGGTTAGGGCTCGGTTTAGGGTACGGTTTAGGATTAGGGTACGTGTTAGGGTTAGGGTAGGGGTTAGGGTTAGGGTACGCGTTACGGTTAAGGTAGTGATTAAACCTATCCCACTCTCTAGATACCCCTTAGCACGTAAAGGAATATTATTTGGGGGTCCAGCCATGGAGAAGAGTTTAGACACTAGGATAAGATAAGGAACACACCCATTATAAAGAAATCACATTAGGATAATCTTTTTAAGCTGTTCCTTAAAACACTAGTGCTTAGGAAATCTATTGGAGGCAGAAGCAGTCAAGGGTAGCCTAGGGTTAGGGTTAGGCTTAGGGTTAGGCTTAGGGTACGGCTTAGGGTACGGGTTCGGGGAGGGCTTCGGGTACGGCGTAGGGTATGGGTTAGGGTTAGGGTTAGGGTTAGTGTTAGGGTTAGGGCTCGGTTTAGGGTACGGGTTAGGATTAGGGTACGTGTTAGGGTTAGGGTAGGGGTTAGGTTTAGGGTACGCGTTACGGTTAAGGTAGTGATTAAACCTATCCCACTCTCTAGATACCCCTTAGCACGTAAAGGAATATTATTTTGGGGTCCAGCCATGGAGAAGAGTTTAGACACTAAGATAATATAAGGAACACACACATTATAAAGAAATCACATTAGGATTCTCTTTTTAAGCTGTTCCTTAAAACACTAGTGCTTAGGAAATCTATTGGAGGCAGAAGCAGTCAAGGGTAGCCTAGGGTTAGGGTTAGGCTTAGGGTTAGGCTTAGGGTACTGTTTAGGGTACGGGTTTGGGGAGGGCTTCGGGTATGGCGTAGGGTATGGGTTAGAGTTAGGGTTAGGGTTAGTGTTAGGTTTAGGGCTCGGTTTAGGGTACGGATTAGGATTAGGGTACGTGTTAGGGTTAGGGTAGGGGTTAGCGTTAGGGTACGCGTTAGGGTTAGGGTAGTTATTAAACCTATCCCACTCTCTAGTTACCCCTTAGCACGTAAAGGAATATTATTTGGGGGTCCAGCCATGGAGAAGAGTTTAGACACTAGGATAAGATAAGGAACACACCCATTATAAAGAAAACACATTAGGATTCTCTTTTTAAGCTGTTCCTTAAAACACTAGTGCTTAGGAAATCTATTGGAGGCAGAAGCAGTCAAGGGTAGCCTAGGGTTAGGGTTAGGCTTAGTGTTAGGCTTAGGGTACGGCTTAGGGTACAGGTTCGGGGAGGGCTTCGGGTACGGCGTAGGGTATGGGTTAGGGTTAGGGTTAGGGTTAGTGTTAGGGTTAGGGCTCGGTTTAGGGTACGGGTTAGGATTAGGGTACGTGTTAGGGTTAGGGCAGGGGTTAGGGTTAGGGTACCCGTTAGGGTTAGGGTAGTTATTAAACCTAACCCACTCTCTAGATACCCCTTAGCACGTAAAGGAATATTATTTGGGGGTCCAGCCATGGAGAAGAGTTTAGACACTAGGATAAGATAAGGAACACACCCATTATAAAGAAATCACATTAGGATTCTCTTTTTAAGCTGTTCCTTAAAACACTAGTGCTTAGGAAATCTATTGGAGGCAGAAGCAGTCAAGGGTAGCCTAGGGTTAGGATTAGGCTTAGGGGTAGGCTTAGGGTACGGCTTAGGGTACGGGTTCGGGGAGGGCTTCGGGTACGGCGTAGGGTATGGGTTAGGGTTAGGGTTAGGGTTAGTGTTAGGGTTAGGGCTCGGTTTAGGTTACGGGTTAGGATTAGGGTACGTGTTAGGGTTAGGGTAGCGATTAGGGTTATGGTACGCGTTAGGGTTAGGGTAGTGATTAAACCTATCCCACTCTCTAGATACCCCTTAGCACATAAAGGAATATTATTTGGGGGTCCAGCCATGGAGAAGAGTTTAGACACTAGGATTAGATAAGGAACACACCCATTATAAAGAAATCACATTAGGATTCTCTTTTTAAGCTGTTCGTTAAAACACTAGTGCTTAGGAAATCTATTGGAGGCAGAAGCAGTCAAGGGTAGCCTAGGGTTAGGGTTAGGCTTAGGTTTAGGCTTAGGGTACGGCTTAGGGTACGGGTTCGGGGAGGGCTTCGGATACGGCGTAGGGTATTGGTTAGGGTTAGGGTTAGGGTTAGTGTTAGGGTTAGGGCTCGGTTTAGGGTACGGGTTAGGATTAGGGTACGTGTTAGGGTTAGGGTAGGGGTTAGGCTTAGGGTATGCGTTAGGGTTAGGGTAGTTATTAAACCTATCCCACTCTCTAGTTACCCCTTAGCCCGTAAAGGAATATTATTTGGGGGTCCAGCCATGGAGAAGAGTTTAGACACTAGGATAAGATAAGGAACACACCCATTATAAAGAAATCACATTAGGATTCTCTTTTTAAGCTGTTCCTTAAAACACTAGTGCTTAGGAAATCTATTGGAGTCAGAAGCAGTCAAGGGTAGCCTAGGGTTAGGGTTAGGCTTAGGGTTAGGCTTAGGGTACGGGTTCGGGGAGGGCTTCGGGTACGGCGTAGGGTATGGGTTAGGGTTAGGGTTAGGGTTAGTTTTAGGGTTAGGGCTCGGTTTAGGGTACGGGTTAGGATTAGGGTACGTGTTAGGGTTAGGGTAGGGGTTAGGGTTAGGGTACGAGTTTGGGTTAGGGTAGTTATTAAACATATCCCACTCTCTAGATACCCCTTAGCACGTAAAGGAATATTATTTGGGGGTCCAGCCATGGAGAAGAGTTTAGACACTAGGATTAGATAAGGAACACACCCATTATAAAGAAATCACATTAGGATTCTCTTTTTAAGCTGTTCCTTAAAACACTAGTGCTTAGGAAATCTATTGGAGGCAGAAGCAGTCAAGGGCAGCCTAGGTTTAGTGTTAGGCATAGGGTTAGGCTTAGGGTACGGCTTAGGGTACGGGTTCGGGGAGGGGTTCGGGTACGGCGTAAGGTATGGGTTAGGGTTAGGGTTTGGGTTAGTGTTAGGGTTAGGGCTCGGTTTAGGGTACGGGTTAGGATTAGGGTACGTGTTAGGGTTAGGGTAGGGGTTAGGGTTAGGGTACACGTTAGTGTTAGGGTAGGGGTTAGGGTTAGGGTACGTGTTAGGGTTAGGGTAGTTATTAAACCTATCATACTCTCTAGATAAACATTAGCACGTAAAGGAATATTATTTGGGGGTCCAGCCATTGAGAAGAGTTTAGACACTAGGATAAGATAAGGAACACACCCATTATAAAGAAATCACATTAGGATTCTCTTTTTAAGCTGTTCCTTAAAACACTAGTGCTTAGGAAATCTATTGGAGGCAGAAGAAGTCAAGGGTAGCCTAGGGTTAGGGTTAGGCTTAGGGTTAGGCTTAGGGTACGGCTTAGGGTACGGTTTCGGGGAGGGCTTCGGGTACGGCGTAGGGTATGGGTTAGGGTTAGTGTTAGGGTTAGTGTTAGGGTTAGGGCTCGGTTTAGGGTACGGGTTAGGATTAGGGTACGTGTTAGGGTTAGGGTAGGGGTTAGGGTTAGGGTACGCGTTAGGGTTAGGGTAGTTATTAAACATATCCCACTCTATAGATACCCCTTAGCACGTAAAGGAATATTATTTGGGGGTCCTGCCATGGAGAAGAGTTTAGACACTAGGATCAGATAAGAACACACCCATTATAAAGAAATCACATTAGGATTCTCTTTTTAAGCTGTTCCTTAAAACACTAGTGCTTAGGAAATATATTGGAGGCAGAAGCAGTCATGGGTAGCCTAGGGTTAGGGTTAGGCTTAGGGTTAGGCTTAGGGTACGGCTTAGGGTACGGGTTCGGGGAGGGTTTCGGGTACGGCGTAGGGTATGGGTGAGGGTTAGGGTTAGGGCTCGGTTTAGGGTACAGGTTAGGATTAGGGTACGTGTTAGGGTTAGGGTAGGGGTTAGGGTTAGGGTACGCGTTAGGTTTAGGGTAGTTATTAAACCTATCCCACTCTCTAGATACCCCTTAGCACGTAAAGGAATATTATTTGGGGGTCCAGCCATGGAGAAGAGTTTAGACTCTAAGATAATATAAGGAACACACACATTATAAAGAAATCACATTAGGATTCTCTTTTTAAGCTGTTCCTTAAAACACTAGTGCTTAGGAAATCTATTGGAGGCAGAAGCAGTCAAGGGTAGCCTAGGGTTAGGGTTAGGCTTAGGGGTAGGCTTAGGGTACGGCTTAGGGTACGGGTTCGGGGAGGGCTTCGGGTACGGCGTAGGGTATGGGTTAGGGTTAGGGTTAGGGTTAGTGTTAGGGTTAGGGCTCGGTTTAGGGTACGGGTTAGGATTAGGGTACGTGTTAGGGTTAGGGTAGGGGTTAGGGTTATGGTACGCTTTAGGGTTAGGGTAGTGATTAAACCTATCCCACACTCTAGATACCCCTTAGCACATAAAGGAATATTATTTGGGGGTCCAGCCATGGAGAAGAGTTTAGACACTAGGATTAGATAAGGAACACACCCATTATAAAGAAATCACATTAGGATTCTCTTTTTAAGCTGTTCCTTAAAACACTAGTGCTTAGGAAATCTATTGGAGGCAGAAGCAGTCAAGGGTAGCCTAGGGTTAGGGTTAGGCTTAGGGTTAGGCTTAGGGTACGGCTTAGGATACCGTTTCGGGGAGGGCTTTGGGTACGGCGTAGGGTATGGGTTAGGGTTAGGGTTAGGGTTAGTGTTAGGGTTAGGGCTCGGTTTAGGGTATGGGTTAGGATTAGGGTACGTGTTAGGGTTAGGGTAGGGGTTAGCGTTAGGGTACGCGTTAGGGTTAGGGTTAGGGTAGTTATTAAACCTATCCCACTCTCTAGTTACCCCTTAGCACGTAAAGGAATATTATTTGGGGGTCCAGCCATGGAGAAGAGTTTAGACACTAGGATAAGATAAGGAACACACCCATTATAAAGAAATCACATTAGGATAATCTTTTTAAGCTGTTCCTTAAAACACTAGTGCTTAGGAAATCTATTGGAGGCAGAAGCAGTCAAGGGTAGCCTAGGGTTAGGGTTAGGCTTAGGGTTAGGCTTAGGGTACGGGTTCGGGGAGGGCTTCGGGTACGGCGTAGGGTATGGGTTAGGGTTAGGGTTAGGGTTAGTGTTAGGGTTAGGGCTCGGTTTAGGGTACGGTTTAGGATTAGGGTACGTGTTAGGGTTAGGGTAGGGGTTAGGGTTAGGGTACGCGTTACGGTTAAGGTAGTGATTAAACCTATCCCACTCTCTAGATACCCCTTAGCACGTAAAGGAATATTATTTGGGGGTCCAGCCATGGAGAAGAGTTTAGACACTAGGATAAGATAAGGAACACACCCATTATAAAGAAATCACATTAGGATAATCTTTTTAAGCTGTTCCTTAAAACACTAGTGCTTAGGAAATCTATTGGAGGCAGAAGCAGTCAAGGGTAGCCTAGGGTTAGGGTTAGGCTTAGGGTTAGGCTTAGGGTACGGCTTAGGGTACGGGTTCGGGGAGGGCTTCGGGTACGGCGTAGGGTATGGGTTAGGGTTAGGGTTAGGGTTAGTGTTAGGGTTAGGGCTCGGTTTAGGTTACGGGTTAGGATTAGGGTACGTGTTAGGGTTAGGGTAGGGGTTAGGTTTAGGGTACGCGTTACGGTTAAGGTAGTGATTAAACCTATCCCACTCTCTAGATACCCCTTAGCACGTAAAGGAATATTATTTTGGGGTCCAGCCATGGAGAAGAGTTTAGACACTAAGATAATATAAGGAACACACACATTATAAAGAAATCACATTAGGATTCTCTTTTTAAGCTGTTCCTTAAAACACTAGTGCTTAGGAAATCTATTGGAGGCAGAAGCAGTCAAGGGTAGCCTAGGGTTAGGGTTAGGCTTAGGGTTAGGCTTAGGGTACGGCTTAGGGTACGGGTTCGGGGAGGGCTTCGGGTACGGCGTAGGGTATGGGTTAGGGTTAGGGTTAGGGTTAGTGTTAGGGTTAGGGCTCGGTTTAGGGTACGGGTTAGGATTAGGGTACGTGTTAGGGTTAGGGTAGGGGTTAGGTTTAGGGTACGCGTTAGGGTTAGGGTAGTTATTAAACCTATCCCACTCTCTAGTTACCCCTTAGCACGTAAAGGAATATTATTTGGGGGTCCAGCCATGGAGAAGAGTTTAGACACTAGGATAAGATAAGGAACACACCCATTATAAAGAAAACACATTAGGATTCTCTTTTTAAGCTGTTCCTTAAAACACTAGTGCTTAGGAAATCTATTGGAGGCAGAAGCAGTCAAGGGTAGCCTAGGGTTAGGGTTAGGCTTAGTGTTAGGCTTAGGGTACGGCTTAGGGTACAGGTTCGGGGAGGGCTTCGGGTACGGCGTAGGGTATGGGTTAGGGTTAGGGTTAGGGTTAGTGTTAGGGTTAGGGCTCGGTTTAGGGTACGGGTTAGGATTAGGGTACGTGTTAGGGTTAGGGCAGGGGTTAGGGTTAGGGTACCCGTTAGGGTTAGGGTAGTTATTAAACCTAACCCACTCTCTAGATACCCCTTAGCACGTAAAGGAATATTATTTGGGGGTCCAGCCATGGAGAAGAGTTTAGACACTAGGATAAGATAAGGAACACACCCATTATAAAGAAATCACATTAGGATTCTCTTTTTAAGCTGTTCCTTAAAACACTAGTGCTTAGGAAATCTATTGGAGGCAGAAGCAGTCAAGGGTAGCCTAGGGTTAGGGTTAGGCTTAGTGTTAGGCTTAGGGTACGGTTTAGGGTACGGGTTTGGGGAGGGCTTCGGGTACGGCGTAGGGTATGGGTTAGGGTTAGGGTTAGGGTTAGTGTTAGGGTTAGGGCTCGGTTTAGGGTACGGGTTAGGATTAGGGTACGTGTTAGGGTTAGGGTAGGGGTTAGGGTTAGGGTACGCGTTACGGTTAGGGTAGTTATTAAACCTATCCCACACTCTAGATCCCCCTTAGCACGTAAAGGAATATTATTTGGGGGTCCAGCCATGGAGAAGAGTTTAGACACTAAGATAATATAAGGAACACACACATTATAAAGAAATCACATTAGGATTCTCTTTTTAAGCTGTTCCTTAAAACACTAGTGCTTAGGAAATCTATTGGAGGCAGAAGAAGTCAAGGGTAGCCTAGGGTTAGGGTTAGGCTTAGGGTATGGCTTAGGATACGGTTTCGGGGAGGGCTTTGGGTACGGCGTAGGGTATGGGTTAGGGTTAGGGTTAGGGTTAGTGTTAGGGTTAGGGCTCGGTTTAGGGTACGGGTTAGGATTAGGGTACGTGTTAGGGTTAGGGTAGGGGTTAGCGTTAGTGTACGCGTTAGGGTTAGGGTAGTTATTAAACCTATCCCACTCTCTAGTTACCCCTTAGCACGTAAAGGAATATTATTTGGGGGTCCAGCCATGGAGAAGAGTTTAGACACTAGGATAAGATAAGGAACACACCCATTATAAAGAAATCACATTAGGATAATCTTTTTAAGCTGTTCCTTAAAACACTAGTGCTTAGGAAATCTATTGGAGGCAGAAGCAGTCAAGGGTAGCCTAGGGTTAGGGTTAGGCTTAGGGTTAGGCTTAGGGTACGGCTTAGGGTACGGGTTCGGGGAGGGCTTCGGGTACGGCGTAGGGTATGGGTTAGGGTTAGGGTTAGGGTTAGTGTTAGGGTTAGGGCTCGGTTTAGTGTACGGTTTAGGATTAGGGTACGTGTTAGGGTTAGGGTAGGGGTTAGGGTTAGGGTACGCGTTACGGTTAAGGTAGTGATTAAACCTATCCCACTCTCTAGATACCCCTTAGCACGTAAAGGAATATTATTTTGGGGTCCAGCCATGGAGAAGAGTTTAGACACTAAGATAATATAAGGAACACACACGTTATAAAGAAATCACATTAGGATTCTCTTTTTAAGCTGTTCCTTAAAACACTAGTGCTTAGGAAATCTATTGGAGGCAGAAGCAGTCAAGGGTAGCCTAGGGTTAGGGTTAGGCTTAGGGTTAGGCTTAGGGTACGGTTTAGGGTACGGGTTTGGGGAGGGCTTCGGGTGTGGCGTAGGGTATGGGTTAGAGTTAGGGTTAGGGTTAGTGTTAGGGTTAGGGCTCGGTTTAGGGTACGGGTTAGGATTAGGGTACGTGTTAGGGTTAGGGTAGGGGTTAGCGTTAGGGTACGCGTTAGGGTTAGGGTAGTTATTAAACCTATCCCACTCTCTAGTTACCCCTTAGCACGTAAAGGAATATTATTTGGGGGTCCAGCCATGGAGAAGAGTTTAGACACTAGGATAAGATAAGGAACACACCCATTATAAAGAAATCACATTAGGATTCTCTTTTTAAGCTGTTCCTTAAAACACTAGTTCTTAGGAAATCTATTGGAGGCAGAAGCAGTCAAGGGTAGCCTAGGGTTAGGGTTAGGCTTAGGGTTAGGCTTTGGGTACGGCTTAGGGTACGGGTTCGGGGAGGGCTTCGGGTACGGCGTAGGGTATGGGTTAGGGTTTGGGTTAGGGTTAGTGTTAGGGTTAGGGCTCGGTTTAGGGTACGGGTTAGGATTAGGGTACGTGTTAGGGTTAGGGCAGGGGTTAGGGTTAGGGTACCCGTTAGGGTTAGGGTAGTTATTAAACCTAACCCACTCTCTAGATACCCCTTAGCACGTAAAGGAATATTATTTTGGGGTCCAGCCATGGAGAAGAGTTTAGACACTAAGATAATATAAGGAACACACACGTTATAAAGAAATCACATTAGGATTCTCTTTTTAAGCTGTTCCTTAAAACACTAGTGCTTAGGAAATCAATTGGAGGCAGAAGCAGTCAAGGGTAGCCTAGGGTTAGGGTTAGGCTTAGGGTTAGGCTTAGGGTACGGTTTAGGGTACGGGTTTGGGGAGGGCTTCGGGTGTGGCGTAGGGTATGGGTTAGAGTTAGGGTTAGGGTTAGTGTTAGGGTTAGGGCTCGGTTTAGGGTACGGGTTAGGATTAGGGTACGTGTTAGGGTTAGGGTAGGGGTTAGCGTTAGGGTACGCGTTAGGGTTAGGGTAGTTATTAAACCTATCCCACTCTCTAGTTACCCCTTAGCACGTAAAGGAATATTATTTGGGGGTCCAGCCATGGAGAAGAGTTTAGACACTAGGATAAGATAAGGAACACACCCATTATAAAGAAATCACATTAGGATTCTCTTTTTAAGCTGTTCCTTAAAACACTAGTTCTTAGGAAATCTATTGGAGGCAGAAGCAGTCAAGGGTAGCCTAGGGTTAGGGTTAGGCTTAGGGTTAGGCTTTGGGTACGGCTTAGGGTACGGGTTCGGGGAGGGCTTCGGGTACGGCGTAGGGTATGGGTTAGGGTTTGGGTTAGGGTTAGTGTTAGGGTTAGGGCTCGGTTTAGGGTACGGGTTAGGATTAGGGTACGTGTTAGGGTTAGGGCAGGGGTTAGGGTTAGGGTACCCGTTAGGGTTAGGGTAGTTATTAAACCTAACCCACTCTCTAGATACCCCTTAGCACGTAAAGGAATATTATTTGGGGGTCCAGCCATGGAGAAGAGTTTAGACACTAAGATAATATAAGGAACACACACATTATAAAGAAATCACATTAGGATTCTCTTTTTAAGCTGTTCCTTAAAACACTAGTGCTTAGGAAATCTATTGGAGGCAGAAGCAGTCAAGGGTAGCCTAGGGTTAGGGTTAGGCTTAGGGTTACGCTTAGGGTACGGCTTAGGGTACGGGTTCGGGGAGGGCTTCGGGTACGGCGTAGGGTATGGGTTAGGGTTAGGGTTAGGGTTAGTGTTAGGGTTAGGGCTCGGTTTAGGGTACGGGTTAGGATTAGGGTACGTGTTAGGGTTAGGGTAGGGGTTAGGGTTAGGGTACGCGTTACGGTTAGGGTAGTTATTAAACCTATCCCACTCTCTAGATACCCCTTAGCACGTAAAGGAATATTATTTGGGGGTCCAGCCATGGAGAAGAGTTTAGACACTAAGATAATATAAGGAACACACACATTATAAAGAAATCACATTAGGATTCTCTTCTTAAGCTGTTCCTTAAAACACTAGTGCTTAGGAAATCTATTGGAGGCAGAAGCAGTCAAGGGTAGCCTAGGGTTAGGGTTAGGCTTAGGGTTAGGCTTAGGGTACGGCTTAGGATACGGTTTCGGGGAGGGCTTTGGGTACGGCGTAGGGTATGGGTTAGGGTTAGGGTTAGGGTTAGTGTTAGGGTTAGGGCTCGGTTTAGGGTACGGGTTAGGATTAGGGTACGTGTTAGGGTTAGGGTAGGGGTTAGCGTTAGGGTACGCGTTAGGGTTAGGGTAGTTATTAAACCTATCCCACTCTCTAGTTACCCCTTAGCACGTAAAGGAATATTATTTGGGGGTCCAGCCATGGAGAAGAGTTTAGACACTAGGATAAGATAAGGAACACACCCATTATAAAGAAATCACATTAGGATAATCTTTTTAAGCTGTTCCTTAAAACACTAGTGCTTAGGAAATCTATTGGAGGCAGAAGCAGTCAAGGGTAGCCTAGGGTTAGGGTTAGGCTTAGGGTTAGGCTTAGGGTACGGCTTAGGGTACGGGTTCGGGGAGGGCTTCGGGTACGGCGTAGGGTATGGGTTAGGGTTAGGGTTAGGGTTAGTGTTAGGGTTAGGGCTCGGTTTAGGGTACGGTTTAGGATTAGGGTACGTGTTAGGGTTAGGGTAGGGGTTAGGGTTAGGGTACGCGTTACGGTTAAGGTAGTGATTAAACCTATCCCACTCTCTAGATACCCCTTAGCACGTAAAGGAATATTATTTGGGGGTCCAGCCATGGAGAAGAGTTTAGACACTAGGATAAGATAAGGAACACACCCATTATAAAGAAATCACATTAGGATAATCTTTTTAAGCTGTTCCTTAAAACACTAGTGCTTAGGAAATCTATTGGAGGCAGAAGCAGTCAAGGGTAGCCTAGGGTTAGGGTTAGGCTTAGGGTTAGGCTTAGGGTACGGTTTAGGGTACGGGTTTGGGGAGGGCTTCGGGTGTGGCGTAGGGTATGGGTTAGAGTTAGGGTTAGGGTTAGTGTTAGGGTTAGGGCTCGGTTTAGGGTACGGGTTAGGATTAGGGTACGTGTTAGGGTTAGGGTAGGGGTTAGCGTTAGGGTACGCGTTAGGGTTAGGGTAGTTATTAAACCTATCCCACTCTCTAGTTACCCCTTAGCACGTAAAGGAATATTATTTGGGGGTCCAGCCATGGAGAAGAGTTTAGACACTAGGATAAGATAAGGAACACACCCATTATAAAGAAATCACATTAGGATTCTCTTTTTAAGCTGTTCCTTAAAACACTAGTTCTTAGGAAATCTATTGGAGGCAGAAGCAGTCAAGGGTAGCCTAGGGTTAGGGTTAGGCTTAGGGTTAGGCTTTGGGTACGGCTTAGGGTACGGGTTCGGGGAGGGCTTCGGGTACGGCGTAGGGTATGGGTTAGGGTTTGGGTTAGGGTTAGTGTTAGGGTTAGGGCTCGGTTTAGGGTACGGGTTAGGATTAGGGTACGTGTTAGGGTTAGGGCAGGGGTTAGGGTTAGGGTACCCGTTAGGGTTAGGGTAGTTATTAAACCTAACCCACTCTCTAGATACCCCTTAGCACGTAAAGGAATATTATTTTGGGGTCCAGCCATGGAGAAGAGTTTAGACACTAAGATAATATAAGGAACACACACGTTATAAAGAAATCACATTAGGATTCTCTTTTTAAGCTGTTCCTTAAAACACTAGTGCTTAGGAAATCAATTGGAGGCAGAAGCAGTCAAGGGTAGCCTAGGGTTAGGGTTAGGCTTAGGGTTAGGCTTAGGGTACGGTTTAGGGTACGGGTTTGGGGAGGGCTTCGGGTGTGGCGTAGGGTATGGGTTAGAGTTAGGGTTAGGGTTAGTGTTAGGGTTAGGGCTCGGTTTAGGGTACGGGTTAGGATTAGGGTACGTGTTAGGGTTAGGGTAGGGGTTAGCGTTAGGGTACGCGTTAGGGTTAGGGTAGTTATTAAACCTATCCCACTCTCTAGTTACCCCTTAGCACGTAAAGGAATATTATTTGGGGGTCCAGCCATGGAGAAGAGTTTAGACACTAGGATAAGATAAGGAACACACCCATTATAAAGAAATCACATTAGGATTCTCTTTTTAAGCTGTTCCTTAAAACACTAGTTCTTAGGAAATCTATTGGAGGCAGAAGCAGTCAAGGGTAGCCTAGGGTTAGGGTTAGGCTTAGGGTTAGGCTTTGGGTACGGCTTAGGGTACGGGTTCGGGGAGGGCTTCGGGTACGGCGTAGGGTATGGGTTAGGGTTTGGGTTAGGGTTAGTGTTAGGGTTAGGGCTCGGTTTAGGGTACGGGTTAGGATTAGGGTACGTGTTAGGGTTAGGGCAGGGGTTAGGGTTAGGGTACCCGTTAGGGTTAGGGTAGTTATTAAACCTAACCCACTCTCTAGATACCCCTTAGCACGTAAAGGAATATTATTTGGGGGTCCAGCCATGGAGAAGAGTTTAGACACTAAGATAATATAAGGAACACACACATTATAAAGAAATCACATTAGGATTCTCTTTTTAAGCTGTTCCTTAAAACACTAGTGCTTAGGAAATCTATTGGAGGCAGAAGCAGTCAAGGGTAGCCTAGGGTTAGGGTTAGGCTTAGGGTTACGCTTAGGGTACGGCTTAGGGTACGGGTTCGGGGAGGGCTTCGGGTACGGCGTAGGGTATGGGTTAGGGTTAGGGTTAGGGTTAGTGTTAGGGTTAGGGCTCGGTTTAGGGTACGGGTTAGGATTAGGGTACGTGTTAGGGTTAGGGTAGGGGTTAGGGTTAGGGTACGCGTTACGGTTAGGGTAGTTATTAAACCTATCCCACTCTCTAGATACCCCTTAGCACGTAAAGGAATATTATTTGGGGGTCCAGCCATGGAGAAGAGTTTAGACACTAAGATAATATAAGGAACACACACATTATAAAGAAATCACATTAGGATTCTCTTCTTAAGCTGTTCCTTAAAACACTAGTGCTTAGGAAATCTATTGGAGGCAGAAGCAGTCAAGGGTAGCCTAGGGTTAGGGTTAGGCTTAGGGTTAGGCTTAGGGTACGGCTTAGGATACGGTTTCGGGGAGGGCTTTGGGTACGGCGTAGGGTATGGGTTAGGGTTAGGGTTAGGGTTAGTGTTAGGGTTAGGGCTCGGTTTAGGGTACGGGTTAGGATTAGGGTACGTGTTAGGGTTAGGGTAGGGGTTAGCGTTAGGGTACGCGTTAGGGTTAGGGTAGTTATTAAACCTATCCCACTCTCTAGTTACCCCTTAGCACGTAAAGGAATATTATTTGGGGGTCCAGCCATGGAGAAGAGTTTAGACACTAGGATAAGATAAGGAACACACCCATTATAAAGAAATCACATTAGGATAATCTTTTTAAGCTGTTCCTTAAAACACTAGTGCTTAGGAAATCTATTGGAGGCAGAAGCAGTCAAGGGTAGCCTAGGGTTAGGGTTAGGCTTAGGGTTAGGCTTAGGGTACGGCTTAGGGTACGGGTTCGGGGAGGGCTTCGGGTACGGCGTAGGGTATGGGTTAGGGTTAGGGTTAGGGTTAGTGTTAGGGTTAGGGCTCGGTTTAGGGTACGGTTTAGGATTAGGGTACGTGTTAGGGTTAGGGTAGGGGTTAGGGTTAGGGTACGCGTTACGGTTAAGGTAGTGATTAAACCTATCCCACTCTCTAGATACCCCTTAGCACGTAAAGGAATATTATTTGGGGGTCCAGCCATGGAGAAGAGTTTAGACACTAGGATAAGATAAGGAACACACCCATTATAAAGAAATCACATTAGGATAATCTTTTTAAGCTGTTCCTTAAAACACTAGTGCTTAGGAAATCTATTGGAGGCAGAAGCAGTCAAGGGTAGCCTAGGGTTAGGGTTAGGCTTAGGGTTAGGCTTAGGGTACGGTTTAGGGTACGGGTTTGGGGAGGGCTTCGGGTACGGCGTAGGGTATGGGTTAGGGTTAGGGTTAGGGTTAGTGTTAGGGTTAGGGCTCGGTTTAGGGTACGGGTTAGGATTAGGGTACGTGTTAGGGTTAGGGTAGGGGTTAGGGTTAGGGTACGCGTTAGGGTTAGGGTAGTTATTAAACCTATCCAACTCTGTAGATACCCCTTAGCACGTAAAGGAATATTATTTGGGGGTCCAGCCATGGAGAAGAGTTTAGACACTAAGATAATATAAGGAACACACACATTATAAAGAAATCACATTAGGATTCTCTTTTTAAGCTTTTCCTTAAAACACTAGTGCTTAGGAAATCTATTGGAGGCAGAAGCAGTCAAGGGTAGCCTAGGGTTAGGGTTAGGCTTAGGGTTAGGCTTAGGGTACGGCTTAGGATACGGTTTCGGGGAGGGCTTTGGGTACGGCGTAGGGTATGGGTTAGGGTTAGGGTTAGGGTTAGAGTTAGGGTTAGGGCTCGGTTTAGGGTACGGGTTAGGATTAGGGTACGTGTTAGGGTTAGGGTAGGGGTTAGCGTTAGGGTACGCGTTAGGGTTAGGGTAGTTATTAAACCTATCCCACTCTCTAGTTACCCCTTAGCACGTAAAGGAATATTATTTGGGGGTCCAGCCATGGAGAAGAGTTTAGACACTAGGATAAGATAAGGAACACACCCATTATAAAGAAATCACATTAGGATTCTCTTTTTAAGCTGTTCCTTAAAACACTAGTGCTTAGGACATCTATTGGAGGTAGAAGCAGTCAAGGGTAGCTTAGGGTTAGGGTTAGGCTTAGGGATAGGCTTAGGGTACGGCTTAGGGTACGGGTTCGGGGAGGGCTTCGGGTACGGCGTAGGGTATGGGTTAGGGTTAGGGTTAGGGTTAGTGTTAGGGTTAGGGCTCGGTTTAGGGTACGGGTTAGGATTAGGGTACGTGTTAGGGTTAGGGTAGGGGTTAGGGTTAGGGTACGCGTTACGGTTAGGGTAGTTATTAAACCTATCCCACTCTCTAGATACCCCTTAGCACGTAAAGGAATATTATTTGGGGGTCCAGCCATGGAGAAGACTTTAGACACTAAGATAATATAAGGAACACACCCATTATAAAGAAATCACATTAGGATAATCTTTTTAAGCTGTTCCTTAAAACACTAGTGCTTAGGAAATCTATTGGAGGCAGAAGCAGTCAAGGGTAGCCTAGGGTTAGGTTTAGGCTTAGGGTTAGGCTTAGGGTACGGCTTAGGGTACGGGTTCGGGGAGGGCTTCGGGTACGGCGTAGGGTATGGGTTAGGGTTAGGGTTAGGGTTAGTGTTAGGGTTAGGGCTCGGTTTAGGGTACGGTTTAGGATTAGGGTACGTGTTAGGGTTAGGGTAGGGGTTAGGGTTAGGGTACGCGTTACGGTTAAGGTAGTGATTAAACCTATCCCACTCTCTAGATACCCCTTAGCACGTAAAGGAATATTATTTGGGGGTCCAGCCATGGAGAAGAGTTTAGACACTAGGATAAGATAAGGAACACACCCATTATAAAGAAATCACATTAGGATAATCTTTTTAAGCTGTTCCTTAAAACACTAGTGCTTAGGAAATATATTGGAGGCAGAAGCAGTCAAGGGTAGCCTAGGGTTAGGGTTAGGCTTAGGGTTAGGCTTAGGGTACGGCTTAGGGTACGGGTTCGGGGAGGGCTTCGGGTACGGCGTAGGGTATGGGTTAGGGTTAGGGTTAGGGTTAGTGTTAGGGTTAGGGCTCGGTTTAGCGTACGGTTTAGGATTAGGGTACGTGTTAGGGTTAGGGTAGGGGTTAGGTTTAGGGTACGCGTTACGGTTAAGGTAGTGATTAAACCTATCCCACTCTCTAGATACCCCTTAGCACGTAAAGGAATATTATTTTGGGGTCCAGCCATGGAGAAGAGTTTAGACACGAAGATAATATAAGAAACACACACATTATAAAGAAATCACATTAGGATTCTCTTTTTAAGCTGTTCCTTAAAACACTAGTGCTTAGGAAATCTATTGGAGGCAGAAGCAGTCAAGGGTAGCCTAGTGTTAGGGTTAGGCTTAGGGTTAGGCTTAGGGTACGGTTTAGGGTACGGGTTTGGGGAGGGCTTCGGGTACGGCGTAGGGTATGGGTTAGGGTTAGGGTTAGGGTTAGTGTTAGGGTTAGGGCTCGGTTTAGGGTACGGGTTAGGATTAGGGTACGTGTTAGGGTTAGGGTAGGGGTTAGCGTTAGGGTACGCGTTAGGGTTAGGGTAGTTATTAAACCTATCCCACTCTCTACTTACCCCTTAGCACGTAAAGGAATATTATTTGGGGGTCCAGCCATGGAGAAGAGTTTAGACACTAGGATAAGATAAAGAACACACACATTATAAAGAAATCACATTAGGATTCTCTTTTTAAGCTGTTCCTTAAAACACTAGTGCTTAGGAAATCTATTGGAGGCAGAAGCAGTCAAGGGTAGCCTAGGGTTAGGGTTAGGCTTAGGGTTAGGCTTAGGGTACGGCTTAGGGTACGGGTTCGGGGAGGGCTTCGGGTACGGCGTAGGGTATGGGTTAGGGTTAGGGTTAGGGTTAGTGTTAGGGTTAGGGCTCGGTTTAGGGTACGGGTTAGGATTAGGGTACGTGTTAGGGTTAGGGTAGGGGTTAGGGTTAGGGTACGCGTTACGGTTAGGGTAGTTATTAAACCTATCCCACTCTCTAGATACCCCTTAGCACGTAAAGGAATATTATTTGGGGGTCCAGCCATGGAGAAGAGTTTAGACACTAGGATAAGATAAGGAACACACCCATTATAAAGAAATCACATTAGGATAATCTTTTTAAGCTGTTCCTTAAAACACTAGTGCTTAGGAAATATATTGGAGGCAGAAGCAGTCAAGGGTAGCCTAGGGTTAGGGTTAGGCTTAGGGTTAGGCTTAGGTTACGGCTTAGGGTACGGTTTCGGGGAGGGCTTCGGGTATGGCGTAGGGTATGGGTTAGGGTTAGGGTTAGGGTTAGTGTTAGGGTTAGGGCTCGGTTTAGGGTACGGGTTAGGATTAGGGTACGTGTTAGGGTTAGGGTAGGGGTTAGCGTTAGGGTACGCGTTAGGGATAGGGTAGTTATTAAACCTATCCCACTCTCTAGTTACCCCTTAGCACGTAAAGGAATATTATTTGGGGGTCCAGCCATGGAGAAGAGTTTAGACACTAGGATAAGATAAGGAACACACCCATTATAAAGAAATCACATTAGGATTCTCTTTTTAAGCTGTTCCTTAAAACACTAGTGCTTAGGAAATCTATTGGAGGCAGAAGCAGTCAAGGGTAGCCTAGGGTTAGGGTTAGGCTTAGGGTTAGGCTTAGGGTACGGCTTAGGTTACCGGTTCGGGGAGGGTTTCGGGTACGGCGTAGGGTATGGGTTAGGGTTAGGGTTAGGGTTAGTGTTAGGGTTAGGGCTCGGTTTAGGGTACAGGTTAGGATTAGGGTACGTGTTAGGGTTAGGGTAGGGGTTAGGGTTAGGGTACGCGTTACGGTTAGGGTAGTTATTAAACCTGTCCCACTCTCTAGATACCCCTTAGCACGTAAAGGAATATTATTTGGGGGTCCAGCCATGGAGAAGAGTTTAGACACTAGGATAAGATAAGGAACACACCCATTATAAAGAAATCACATTAGGATAATCTTTTTAAGCTGTTCCTTAAAACACTAGTGCTTAGGAAATCTATTGGAGGCAGAAGCAGTCAAGGGTAGCCTAGGGTTAGGTTTAGGCTTAGGGTTAGGCTTAGGGTACGGCTTAGGGTACGGGTTCGGGGAGGGCTTCGGGTACGGCGTAGGGTATGGGTTAGGGTTAGGGTTAGGGTTAGTGTTAGGGTTAGGGCTCGGTTTAGGGTACGGTTTAGGATTAGGGTACGTGTTAGGGTTAGGGTAGGGGTTAGGGTTAGGGTACGCGTTACGGTTAAGGTAGTGATTAAACCTATCCCACTCTCTAGATACCCCTTAGCACGTAAAGGAATATTATTTGGGGGTCCAGCCATGGAGAAGAGTTTAGACACTAGGATAAGATAAGGAACACACCCATTATAAAGAAATCACATTAGGATAATCTTTTTAAGCTGTTCCTTAAAACACTAGTGCTTAGGAAATATATTGGAGGCAGAAGCAGTCAAGGGTAGCCTAGGGTTAGGGTTAGGCTTAGGGTTAGGCTTAGGGTACGGCTTAGGGTACGGGTTCGGGGAGGGCTTCGGGTACGGCGTAGGGTATGGGTTAGGGTTAGGGTTAGGGTTAGTGTTAGGGTTAGGGCTCGGTTTAGCGTACGGGTTAGGATTAGGGTACGTGTTAGGGTTAGGGTAGGGGTTAGGTTTAGGGTACGCGTTACGGTTAAGGTAGTGATTAAACCTATCCAACTCTCTAGATACCCCTTAGCACGTAAAGGAATATTATTTTGGGGTCCAGCCATAGAGAAGAGTTTAGACACGAAGATAATATAAGGAACACACACATTATAAAGAAATCACATTAGGATTCTCTTTTTAAGCTGTTCCTTAAAACACTAGTGCTTAGGAAATCTATTGGAGGCAGAAGCAGTCAAGGGTAGCCTAGGGTTAGGGTTAGGCTTAGGGTTAGGCTTAGGGTACGGTTTAGGGTACGGGTTTGGGGAGGGCTTCGGGTACGGCGTAGGGTATGGGTTAGGGTTAGGGTTAGTGTTAGTGTTAGGGTTAGGGCTCGGTTTAGGGTACGGGTTAGGATTAGGGTACGTGTTAGGGTTAGGGTAGGGGTTAGGGTTAGGGTACGCGTTACGGTTAGGGTAGTTATTAAACCTATCCCACTCTCTAGATACCCCTTAGCACGTAAAGGAATATTATTTGGGGGTCCAGCCATGGAGAAGAGTTTAGACACTAAGATAATATAAGGAACACACACATTATAAAGAAATCACATTAGGATTCTCTTTTTAAGCTGTTCCTTAAAACACTAGTGCTTAGGAAACCTATTGGAGGCAGAAGCAGTAAAGGGTAGCCTAGGGTTAGGGTTAGGCTTAGGGTTAGGCTTAGGGTACGGCTTAGGGTACGGGTTCGGGGAGGGCTTCGGGTACGGCGTAGGGTATGGGTTAGGGTTAGGGTTAGGGTTAGTGTTAGGGTTAGGGCTCGGTTTAGGGTACGGGTTAGGATTAGGGTACGTGTTAGGGTTAGGGTAGGGGTTAGCGTTAGGGTACGCGTTAGGGTTAGCATAGTTATTAAACCTATGTCACTCTCTAGTTACCCCTTAGCACGTAAAGGAATATTATTTGGGGGTCCCGCCATGGAGAAGAGTTTAGACACTAGGATAAGATAAGGAACACACCCATTATAAAGAAATCACATTAGGATTCTCTTTTTAAGCTGTTCCTTAAAACACTAGTGCTTAGGAAATCTATTGGAGGCAGAAGCAGTCAAGGGTAGCCTAGGGTTAGGGTTAGGCTTAGGATTAGGCTTAGGGTACGGCTTAGGGTACGGGTTCGGGGAGGGCTTCCGGTACGGCGTAGGGTATGGGTTAGGGTTAGGGTTAGGGTTAGTGTTAGGGTTAGGGCTCGGTTTAGGGTACGGGTTAGGATTAGGGTACGTGTTAGGGTTAGGGTAGGGGTTAGGGTTAGGGTACACGTTAGGGTTAGGGTAGTGATTAAACCTATCCCACTCTCTAGATACCCCTTAGCACATAAAGGAATATTATTTGGGGGTCCAGCCATGGCGAAGAGTTTAGACACTAGGATTAGATAAGGAACACACCCATTATAAAGAAATCACATTAGGATTCTCTTTTTAAGCTGTTCCTTAAAACACTAGTGCTTAGGAAATCTATTGGAGGCAGAAGCAGTCAAGGGTAGCCTAGGGTTAGGGTTAGGCTTAGGGTTAGGCTTAGGTTACGGCTTAGGGTACGGTTTCGGGGAGGGCTTCGGGTATGGCGTAGGGTATGGGTTAGGGTTAGGGTTAGGGTTAGTGTTAGGGTTAGGGCTCGGTTTAGGGTACGGGTTAGGATTAGGGTACGTGTTAGGGTTAGGGTAGGGGTTAGCGTTAGGGTACGCGTTAGGGATAGGGTAGTTATTAAACCTATCCCACTCTCTAGTTACCCCTTAGCACGTAAAGGAATATTATTTGGGGGTCCAGCCATGGAGAAGAGTTTAGACACTAGGATAAGATAAGGAACACACCCATTATAAAGAAATCACATTAGGATTCTCTTTTTAAGCTGTTCCTTAAAACACTAGTGCTTAGGAAATCTATTGGAGGCAGAAGCAGTCAAGGGTAGCCTAGGGTTAGGGTTAGGCTTAGGGTTGGCTTAGGGTACGGCTTAGGTTACCGGTTCGGGGAGGGTTTCGGGTACGGCGTAGGGTATGGGTTAGGGTTAGGGTTAGGGTTAGTGTTAGGGTTAGAGCTCGGTTTAGCGTACGGGTTAGGATTAGGGTACGTGTTAGGGTTAGGGTAGGGGTTAGGTTTAGGGTACGCGTTACGGTTAAGGTAGTGATTAAACCTATCCAACTCTCTAGATACCCCTTAGCACGTAAAGGAATATTATTTTGGGGTCCAGCCATAGAGAAGAGTTTAGACACGAAGATAATATAAGGAACACACACATTATAAAGAAATCACATTAGGATTCTCTTTTTAAGCTGTTCCTTAAAACACTAGTGCTTAGGAAATCTATTGGAGGCAGAAGCAGTCAAGGGTAGCCTAGGGTTAGGGTTAGGCTTAGGGTTAGGCTTAGGGTACGGTTTAGGGTACGGGTTTGGGGAGGGCTTCGGGTACGGCGTAGGGTATGGGTTAGGGTTAGGGTTAGTGTTAGTGTTAGGGTTAGGGCTCGGTTTAGGGTACGGGTTAGGATTAGGGTACGTGTTAGGGTTAGGGTAGGGGTTAGGGTTAGGGTACGCGTTACGGTTAGGGTAGTTATTAAACCTATCCCACTCTCTAGATACCCCTTAGCACGTAAAGGAATATTATTTGGGGGTCCAGCCATGGAGAAGAGTTTAGACACTAAGATAATATAAGGAACACACACATTATAAAGAAATCACATTAGGATTCTCTTTTTAAGCTGTTCCTTAAAACACTAGTGCTTAGGAAACCTATTGGAGGCAGAAGCAGTAAAGGGTAGCCTAGGGTTAGGGTTAGGCTTAGGGTTAGGCTTAGGGTACGGCTTAGGGTACGGGTTCGGGGAGGGCTTCGGGTACGGCGTAGGGTATGGGTTAGGGTTAGGGTTAGGGTTAGTGTTAGGGTTAGGGCTCGGTTTAGGGTACGGGTTAGGATTAGGGTACGTGTTAGGGTTAGGGTAGGGGTTAGCGTTAGGGTACGCGTTAGGGTTAGCATAGTTATTAAACCTATGTCACTCTCTAGTTACCCCTTAGCACGTAAAGGAATATTATTTGGGGGTCCCGCCATGGAGAAGAGTTTAGACACTAGGATAAGATAAGGAACACACCCATTATAAAGAAATCACATTAGGATTCTCTTTTTAAGCTGTTCCTTAAAACACTAGTGCTTAGGAAATCTATTGGAGGCAGAAGCAGTCAAGGGTAGCCTAGGGTTAGGGTTAGGCTTAGGATTAGGCTTAGGGTACGGCTTAGGGTACGGGTTCGGGGAGGGCTTCCGGTACGGCGTAGGGTATGGGTTAGGGTTAGGGTTAGGGTTAGTGTTAGGGTTAGGGCTCGGTTTAGGGTACGGGTTAGGATTAGGGTACGTGTTAGGGTTAGGGTAGGGGTTAGGGTTAGGGTACACGTTAGGGTTAGGGTAGTGATTAAACCTATCCCACTCTCTAGATACCCCTTAGCACATAAAGGAATATTATTTGGGGGTCCAGCCATGGCGAAGAGTTTAGACACTAGGATTAGATAAGGAACACACCCATTATAAAGAAATCACATTAGGATTCTCTTTTTAAGCTGTTCCTTAAAACACTAGTGCTTAGGAAATCTATTGGAGGCAGAAGCAGTCAAGGGTAGCCTAGGGTTAGGGTTAGGCTTAGGGTTAGGCTTAGGTTACGGCTTAGGGTACGGTTTCGGGGAGGGCTTCGGGTATGGCGTAGGGTATGGGTTAGGGTTAGGGTTAGGGTTAGTGTTAGGGTTAGGGCTCGGTTTAGGGTACGGGTTAGGATTAGGGTACGTGTTAGGGTTAGGGTAGGGGTTAGCGTTAGGGTACGCGTTAGGGATAGGGTAGTTATTAAACCTATCCCACTCTCTAGTTACCCCTTAGCACGTAAAGGAATATTATTTGGGGGTCCAGCCATGGAGAAGAGTTTAGACACTAGGATAAGATAAGGAACACACCCATTATAAAGAAATCACATTAGGATTCTCTTTTTAAGCTGTTCCTTAAAACACTAGTGCTTAGGAAATCTATTGGAGGCAGAAGCAGTCAAGGGTAGCCTAGGGTTAGGGTTAGGCTTAGGGTTGGCTTAGGGTACGGCTTAGGTTACCGGTTCGGGGAGGGTTTCGGGTACGGCGTAGGGTATGGGTTAGGGTTAGGGTTAGGGTTAGTGTTAGGGTTAGGGCTCGGTTTAGGGTACAGGTTAGGATTAGGGTACGTGTTAGGGTTAGGGTAGGGGTTAGGGTTAGGGTACGCGTTACGGTTAGGGTAGTTATTAAACCTGTCCCACTCTCTAGATACCCCTTAGCACGTAAAGGAATATTATTTGGGGGTCCAGCCATGGAGAAGAGTTTAGACACTAGGATAAGATAAGGAACACACCCATTATAAAGAAATCACATTAGGATAATCTTTTTAAGCTGTTCCTTAAAACACTAGTGCTTAGGAAATCTATTGGAGGCAGAAGCAGTCAAGGGTAGCCTAGGGTTAGGGTTAGGCTTAGGGTTAGGCTTAGGGTACGGCTTAGGGTACGGGTTCGGGGAGGGCTTCGGGTACGGCGTAGGGTATGGGTTAGGGTTAGGGTTAGAGTTAGTGTTAGGGTTAGGGCTCGGTTTAGGGTACGGGTTAGGATTAGGGTACGTGTTAGGGTTAGGGTAGGGGTTAGGGTTAGGGTACGCGTTACGGATAGGGTAGTGATTAAACCTATCCCACTCTCTAGATACCCCTTAGCACGTAAAGGAATATTATTTGGGGGTCCAGCCATGGAGAAGAGTTTAGACACTAGGATAAGATAAGGAACACACCCATTATAAAGAAATCACATTAGGATTCTCTTCTTAAGCTGTTGCTTAAAACACTAGTGCTTAGGAAATCTATTGGAGGCAGAAGCAGTCAAGGGTAGCCTAGGGTTAGGGTTAGGCTTAGGGTTAGGCTTAGGGTACGGCTTAGGGTACGGGTTCGGGGAGGGCTTCGGGTACGGCGTAGGTTATGGGTTAGGGTTAGGGTTAGGGTTAGTGTTAGGGTTACGGCTCGGTTTAGGGTACGGGTTAGGATTAGGGTACGTGTTAGGGTTAGGGCAGGGGTTAGGGTTAGGGTACCCGTTAGGTTTAGGGTAGTTATTAAACCTATCCCACTCTCTAGATACCCCTTAGCACGTAAAGGAATATTATTTGGGGGTCCAGCCATGGAGAAGAGTTTAGACACTAAGATAATATAAGGAACACACACATTATAAAGAAATCACATTAGGATTCTCTTTTTAAGCTGTTCCTTAAAACACTAGTGCTTAGGAAATCTATTGGAGGCAGAAGCAGTCAAGGGTAGCCTAGGGTTAGGGTTAGGCTTAGGGTTAGGCTTAGGGTACGGCTTAGGATACGGTTTTGGGGAGGGCTTTGGGTACGGCGTAGGGTATGGGTTAGGGTTAGGGTTAGGGTTAGTGTTAGGGTTAGGGCTCGGTTTAGGGTACGGGTTATGATTAGGGTACGTGTTAGGGTTAGGGTAGGGGTTAGCGTTAGGGTACGCGTTTGGGTTAGGGTAGTTATTAAACCTATCCCACTCTCTAGTTACCCCTTAGCACGTAAAGGAATATTATTTGGGGGTCCAGCCATGGAGAAGAGTTTAGACACTAGGATAAGATAAGGAACACACCCATTATAAAGAAATCACATTAGGATTCTCTTTTTAAGCTGTTCCTTAAAACACTAGTGCTTAGGAAATCTATTGGAGGCAGAAGCAGTCAAGGGTAGCCTAGGGTTAGGGTTAGGCTTAGGGTTAGGCTTAGGGTACGGCTTAGGGTACTGGTTCGGGGAGGGCTTCGGGTACGGCGTAGGGTATGGGTTAGGGTTAGGGTTAGGGTTAGTGTTAGGGTTAGGGCTCGGTTTAGGGTACGGGTTAGGATTAGGGTACGTGTTAGGGTTAGGGCAGGGGTTAGGGTTAGGGTACCCGTTAGGGTTAGGGTAGTTATTAAACCTATCCCACTCTCTAGATACCCCTTAGCACGTAAAGGAATATTATTTGGGGGTCCAGCCATGGAGAAGAGTTTAGACACTAAGATAATATAAGGAACACACACATTATAAAGAAATCACATTAGGATTCTCTTTTTAAGCTGTTCCTTAAAACACTAGTGCTTAGGAAATCTATTGGAGGCAGAAGCAGTCAAGGGTAGCCTAGGGTTAGGGTTAGGCTTAGGGTTACGCTTAGGGTACGGCTTAGGGTACGGGTTCGGGGAGGGCTTCGGGTACGGCGTAGGGTATGGGTTAGGGTTAGGGTTAGGGTTAGTGTTAGGGTTAGGGCTCGGTTTAGGGTACGGGTTAGGATTAGGGTACGTGTTAGTGTTAGGGCAGGGGTTAGGGTTAGGGTACCCGTTAGGGTTAGGGTAGTTATTAAACCTATCCCACTCTCTAGATACCCCTTAGCACGTAAAGGAATATTATTTGGGGGTCCAGCCATGGAGAAGAGTTTAGACACTAAGATAATATAAGGAACACACACATTATAAAGAAATCACATTAGGATTCTCTTTTTAAGCTGTTCCTTAAAACACTAGTGCTTAGGAAATCTATTGGAGGCAGAAGCAGTCAAGGGTAGCCTAGGGTTAGGGTTAGGCTTAGGGTTAGGCTTAGGGTACGGCTTAGGATACGGTTTCGGGGAGGGCTTCGGGTACGGCGTAGGGTATGGGTTAGGGTTAGGGTTAGGGTTAGTGTTAGGGTTAGGGCTCGGTTTAGGGTACGGGTTAGGATTAGGGTACGTGTTAGGGTTAGGGTAGGGGTTAGCGTTAGGGTACGCGTTTGGGTTAGGGTAGTTATTAAACCTATCCCACTCTCTAGTTACCCCTTAGCACGTAAAGGAATATTATTTGGGGGTCCAGCCATGGAGAAGAGTTTAGACACTAGGATAAGATAAGGAACACACCCATTATAAAGAAATCACATTAGGATTCTCTTTTTAAGCTGTTCCTTAAAACACTAGTGCTTAGGAAATCTATTGGAGGCAGAAGCAGTCAAGGGTAGCCTAGGGTTAGGGTTAGGCTTAGGGTTAGGCTTAGGGTACGGCTTAGGGTACTGGTTCGGGGAGGGCTTCGGGTACGGCGTAGGGTATGGGTTATGGTTAGGGTTAGGGTTAGTGTTAGGGTTAGGGCTCGGTTTAGGGTACGGGTTAGGATTAGGGTACGTGTTAGGGTTAGGGCAGGGGTTAGGGTTAGGGTACCCGTTAGGGTTAGGGTAGTTATTAAACCTATCCCACTCTCTAGATACCCCTTAGCACGTAAAGGAATATTATTTGGGGGTCCAGCCATGGAGAAGAGTTTAGACACTAAGATAATATAAGGAACACACACATTATAAAGAAATCACATTAGGATTCTCTTTTTAAGCTGTTCCTTAAAACACTAGTGCTTAGGAAACCTATTGGAGGCAGAAGCAGTAAAGGGTAGCCTAGGGTTAGGGTTAGGCTTAGGGTTAGGCTTAGGGTACGGCTTAGGGTACGGGTTCGGGGAGGGCTTCGGGTACGGCGTAGGGTATGGGTTAGGGTTAGGGTTAGGGTTAGTGTTAGGGTTAGGGCTCGGTTTAGGGTACGGGTTAGGATTAGGGTACGTGTTAGGGTTAGGGTAGGGGTTAGCGTTAGGGTACGCGTTAGGGTTAGCATAGTTATTAAACCTATGTCACTCTCTAGTTACCCCTTAGCACGTAAAGGAATATTATTTGGGGGTCCCGCCATGGAGAAGAGTTTAGACACTAGGATAAGATAAGGAACACACCCATTATAAAGAAATCACATTAGGATTCTCTTTTTAAGCTGTTCCTTAAAACACTAGTGCTTAGGAAATCTATTGGAGGCAGAAGCAGTCAAGGGTAGCCTAGGGTTAGGGTTAGGCTTAGGATTAGGCTTAGGGTACGGCTTAGGGTACGGGTTCGGGGAGGGCTTCCGGTACGGCGTAGGGTATGGGTTAGGGTTAGGGTTAGGGTTAGTGTTAGGGTTAGGGCTCGGTTTAGGGTACGGGTTAGGATTAGGGTACGTGTTAGGGTTAGGGTAGGGGTTAGGGTTAGGGTACACGTTAGGGTTAGGGTAGTGATTAAACCTATCCCACTCTCTACATACCCCTTAGCACATAAAGGAATATTATTTGGGGGTCCAGCCATGGCGAAGAGTTTAGACACTAGGATTAGATAAGGAACACACCCATTATAAAGAAATCACATTAGGATTCTCTTTTTAAGCTGTTCCTTAAAACACTAGTGCTTAGGAAATCTATTGGAGGCAGAAGCAGTCAAGGGTAGCCTAGGGTTAGGGTTAGGCTTAGGGTTAGGCTTAGGTTACGGCTTAGGGTACGGTTTCGGGGAGGGCTTCGGGTATGGCGTAGGGTATGGGTTAGGGTTAGGGTTAGGGTTAGTGTTAGGGTTAGGGCTCGGTTTAGGGTACGGGTTAGGATTAGGGTACGTGTTAGGGTTAGGGTAGGGGTTAGCGTTAGGGTACGCGTTAGGGATAGGGTAGTTATTAAACCTATCCCACTCTCTAGTTACCCCTTAGCACGTAAAGGAATATTATTTGGGGGTCCAGCCATGGAGAATAGTTTAGACACTAGGATAAGATAAGGAACACACCCATTATAAAGAAATCACATTAGGATTCTCTTTTTAAGCTGTTCCTTAAAACACTAGTGCTTAGGAAATCTATTGGAGGCAGAAGAAGTCAAGGGTAGCCTAGGGTTAGGGTTAGGCTTAGGGTTAGGCTTAGGGTACGGCTTAGGGTACGGGTTCGGGGAGGGCTTCGGGTACGGCGTAGGGTATGTGTTAGGGTTAGGGTTAGGGCTCGGTTTAGGGTACAGGTTAGGAATAGGGTACGTGTTAGGGTTAGGGTAGGGGTTAGGGTTAGGGTAGTTATTAAACCTATCCCACTCTCTAGATACCCCTTAGCACGTAAAGGAATATTATTTGGGGGTCCAGCCATGGAGAAGAGTTTAGACTCTAAGATAATATAAGGAACACACACATTATAAAGAAATCACATTAGGATTCTCTTTTTAAGCTGTTCCTTAAAACACTAGTGCTTAGGAAATCTATTGGAGGCAGAAGCAGTCAAGGGTAGCCTAGGGTTATGGTTAGGCTTAGGGTTAGGCTTAGGGTACGGCTTAGGGTCCGGGTTCGGGGAGGGCTTCGGGTACGGCGTAGGGTTTGGGTTAGGGTTAGGGTTAGGGTTAGTGTTAGGGTTAGGGCTCGGTTTAGGGTACGGGTTAGGATTAGGGTACGTGTTAGGGTTCGGGTAGGGGTTAGGGTTATGGTACGCGTTGGGATTAGGGTAGTGATTAAACCTATCCCACTCTCTAGATACCCCTTAGCACGTAAAGGAATATTATTTGGGGGTCCAGCCATGGAGAAGAGTTTAGACACTAAGATAATATAAGGAACACACCCATTATAAAGAAATCACATTAGGATTCTCTTTTTAAGCTGTTCGTTAAAACACTAGTGCTTAGGAAATCTATTGGAGGCAGAAGCAGTCAAGGGTAGCCTAGGGTTAGGGTTAGGCTTAGGTTTAGGCTTAGGGTACGGCTTAGGGTACGGGTTCGGGGAGGGCTTCGGATACGGCGTAGGGTATGGGTTAGGGTTAGGGCTAGGGCTAGGTTTAGGGTACGGGTTAGGATTAGGGTATGTGTTAGGGTTAGGGTAGCGGTTAGCGTTAGGGTACGCGTTAGGGTTAGGGTAGTTATTAAACCTATCCCACTCTCTAGTTACCCCTTAGCCCGTAAAGGAATATTATTTGGGGGTCCAGCCATGGAGAAGAGTTTAGACACTAGGATAAGATAAGGAACACACCCATTATAAAGAAATCACATTAGGATTCTCTTTTTAAGCTGTTCCTTAAAACACTAGTGCTTAGGAAATCTATTGGAGGCAGAAGCAGTCAAGGGTAGCCTAGGGTTAGGGTTAGGCTTAGGGTACGGCTTAGGGTACGGGTTCGGGGAGGGTTTCGGGTACGGCGTAGGGTATGGTTAGGGTTAGGGTTAGGGTTAGTGTTAGGGTTAGGGCTCGGTTTAGGGTACGGGTTAGGATTAGGGTACGTGTTAGGGTTATGGTAGGGGTTAGGGTTAGGGTACGCGTTAGGGTTAGGGTAGTTATTAAACCTATCCCACTTTCTAGATACCCCTTAGCACGTAAAGGAATATTATTTGGGGGTCCAGCCATGGAGAAGAGTTTAGACACTAAGGTAATATAAGGAACACACACATTATAAAGAAATCACATTAGGATTCTCTTTTTAAGCTGTTCCTTAAAACACTAGTGCTTAGGAAATCTATTGGAGGCAGAAGCAGTCAAGGGTAGCCTAGGGTTAGGGTTAGGCTTAGGGTTAGGCTTAGGGTACGGCTTAGGGTACGGGTTCGGGGAGGGCTTCGGGTACGGCGTAGGGTATGGGTTAGGGTTAGGGTTAGGGTTAGTGTTAGGGTTAGGGCTCGGTTTAGGTTACGGGTTAGGATTAGGGTACGTGTTAGGGTTAGGGTAGGGGTTAGCGTTAGGGTACGCGTTAGGGTTAGGGTAGTTATTAAACCTATCCCACTCTCTAGTTACCCCTTAGCACGTAAAGGAATATTATTTGGGGGTCCAGCCATGGAGAAGTGTTTAGACACTAGGATAAGATAAGGAACACACCCATTATAAAGAAATCACATTAGGATTCTCTTTTTAAGCTGTTCCTTAAAACACTAGTGCTTAGGAAATCTATTGGAGGCAGAAGCAGTCAAGGGTAGCCTAGGGTTAGGGTTAGGCTTAGGGTTAGGCTTATGGTACGGCTTAGGGTACGGGTTCGGGGAGGGCTTCGGGTACGGCGTAGGGTATGGGTTAGGGTTAGGGTTAGGGTTAGTGTTAGGGTTAGGGCTCGGTTTAGGGTACGGGTTAGGATTAGGGTACGTGTTAGGGTTAGGTTAGGGGTTAGGGTTAGGGTACGCGTTAGGGTTAGGGTAGTTATTAAACCTATCCCACTCTCTAGATACCCCTTAGCACGTAAAGGAATATTATTTGGGGGTCCAGCCATGGAGAAGAGTTTAGACACTAAGATAATATAAGGAACACACACATTATAAAGAAATCACATTAGGATTCTCTTTTTAAGCTGTTCCTTAAAACACTAGTGCTTAGGAAATCTATTGGAGGCAGAAGCAGTCAAGGGTAGCCTAGGGTTAGTGTTAGGCTTAGGGGTAGGCTTAGGGTACGGCTTAGGGTACGGGTTCGGGGAGGGCTTCGGGTACGGCGTAGGGTATGGGTTAGGGTTAGGGTTAGGGTTAGTTTTAGGGTACGGGTTAGGATTAGGGTACGTGTTAGGGTTATGGTAGGGGTTAGGGTTAGGGTACGCGTTAGGGTTAGGGTAGTTAT
Source organism: Balaenoptera physalus (assembly GCF_965194825.1). Classification (NCBI taxonomy): domain Eukaryota; kingdom Metazoa; phylum Chordata; class Mammalia; order Artiodactyla; family Balaenopteridae; genus Balaenoptera; species Balaenoptera physalus. The sequence continues at coordinate 266,010 of NW_028126360.1, read as the reverse complement.
TAAACATATCCCACTCTCTAGATACCCCTTAGCACGTAAAGGAATATTATTTGGGGGTCCATCCATGGAGAAGAGTTTAGACACTAGGATCAGATAAGGAACACTCCCATTATAAAGAAATCACATTAGGATTCTCTTTTTAAGCTGTTCCTTAAAACTCTAGTGCTTAGGAAATATATTGGAGGCAGAAGCAGTCAAGGGTAGCCTAGGGTTAGGGTTAGGCTTAGGGTTAGGCTTAGGGTACGGCTTAGGGTACGGGTTCGGGGAGGGTTTCGGGTACGGCGTAGGGTATGGGTTAGGGTTAGGGGTAGGGTTAGTGTTAGGGTTAGGGCTCGGTTTAGGGTACGGGTTAGGATTAGGGTACGTGTTAGGGTTATGGTAGGGGTTAGGGTTAGGGTACGCGTTAGGGTTAGGGTAGTTATTAAACCTATCCCACTTTCTAGATACCCCTTAGCACGTAAAGGAATATTATTTGGGGGTCCAGCCATGGAGAAGAGTTTAGACACTAAGATAATATAAGGAACACACACATTATAAAGAAATCACATTAGGATTCTCTTTTTAAGCTGTTCCTTAAAACACTAGTGCTTAGGAAATCTATTGGAGGCAGAAGCAGTGAAGGGTAGCCTAGGGTTAGGGTTAGGCTTAGGGTTAGGCTTAGGGTACGGCTTAGGGTACGGGTTCGGGGAGGGCTTCGGGTACGGCGTAGGGTATGGGTTAGGGTTAGGGTTAGGGTTAGTGTTAGTGTTAGGGCTCGGTTTAGGGTACGGGATAGGATTAGGGTACGTGTTAGGGTTAGGTTAGGGGTTAGGGTTAGGGTACGCGTTAGGGTTAGGGTAGTGATTAAACCTATCCCACTCTCTAGATACCCCTTAGCACATAAAGGAATATTATTTGGGGGTCCAGCCATGGAGAAGAGTTTAGACACTAGGATTAGATATGGAACACACCCATTATAAAGAAATCACATTAGGATTCTCTTTTTAAGCTGTTCCTTAAAACACTAGTGCTTAGGAAATCTATTGGAGGCAGAAGCAGTCAAGGGCAGCCTAGGGTTAGTGTTAGGCATAGGGTTAGGCTTAGGGTACGGCTTAGGGTACGGGTTCGGGGAGGGGTTCGGGTACGGCGTAAGGTATGGGTTAGGGTTAGGGTTTGGGTTAGTGTTAGGGTTAGGGCTCGGTTTAGGGTACGGGTTAGGATTAGGGTACGTGTTAGGGTTAGGGTAGGGGTTAGGGTTAGGGTACACGTTAGTGTTAGGGTAGGGGTTAGGGTTAGGGTACGTGTTAGGGTTAGGGTAGTTATTAAACCTATCATACTCTCTAGATAAACATTAGCACGTAAAGGAATATTATTTGGGGGTCCAGCCATGGAGAAGAGTTTAGACACTAGGATAAGATAAGGAACACACCCATTATAAAGAAATCACATTAGGATTCTCTTTTTAAGCTGTTCCTTAAAACACTAGTGCTTAGGAAATCTATTGGAGGCAGAAGAAGTCAAGGGTAGCCTAGGGTTAGGGTTAGGCTTAGGGTTAGGCTTAGGGTACGGCTTAGGGTACGGGTTCGGGGAGGGCTTCGGGTACGGCGTAGGGTATGGGTTAGGGTTAGGGTTAGGGTTAGAGTTAGGGTTAGGGCTCGGTTTAGGGTACGGGTTAGGATTAGGGTACGTGTTAGGGTTAGGGTAGGGGTTAGGGTTAGGGTACGCGTTAGGGTTAGGGTAGTTATTAAACATATCCCACTCTCTAGATACCCCTTAGCACGTAAAGGAATATTATTTGGGGGTCCTGCCATGGAGAAGAGTTTAGACACTAGGATCAGATAAGAACACACCCATTATAAAGAAATCACATTAGGATTCTCTTTTTAAGCTGTTCCTTAAAACACTAGTGCTTAGGAAATATATTGGAGGCAGAAGCAGTCAAGGGTAGCCTAGGGTTAGGGTTAGGCTTAGGGTTAGGCTTAGGGTACGGCTTAGGGTACGGTTTCGGGGAGGGTTTCGGGTACGGCGTAGGGTATGAGTGAGGGTTAGGGTTAGGGCTCGGTTTAGGGTACAGGTTAGGATTAGGGTACGTGTTAGGGTTAGGGTAGGGGTTAGGGTTAGGGTAGTTATTAAACCTATCCCACTCTCTAGATACCCCTTAGCACGTAAAGGAATATTATTTGGGGGTCCAGCCATGGAGAAGAGTTTAGACTCTAAGATAATATAAGGAACACACACATTATAAAGAAATCACATTAGGATTCTCTTTTTAAGCTGTTCCTTAAAACACTAGTGCTTAGGAAATCTATTGGAGGCAGAAGCAGTCAAGGGTAGCCTAGGGTTAGGGTTAGGCTTAGGGGTAGGCTTAGGGTACGGCTTAGGGTACGGTTTCGGGGAGGGCTTCGGGTATGGCGTAGGGTATGGGTTAGGGTTAGGGTTAGGGTTAGTGTTAGGGTTAGGGCTCGGTTTAGGGTACGGGTTAGGATTAGGGTACGTGTTAGGGTTAGGGTAGGGGTTAGCGTTAGGGTACGCGTTAGGGATAGGGTAGTTATTAAACCTATCCCACTCTCTAGTTACCCCTTAGCACGTAAAGGAATATTATTTGGGGGTCCAGCCATGGAGAATAGTTTAGACACTAGGATAAGATAAGGAACACACCCATTATAAAGAAATCACATTAGGATTCTCTTTTTAAGCTGTTCCTTAAAACACTAGTGCTTAGGAAATCTATTGGAGGCAGAAGAAGTCAAGGGTAGCCTAGGGTTAGGGTTAGGCTTAGGGTTAGGCTTAGGGTACGGCTTAGGGTACGGGTTCGGGGAGGGCTTCGGGTACGGCGTAGGGTATGTGTTAGGGTTAGGGTTAGGGCTCGGTTTAGGGTACAGGTTAGGAATAGGGTACGTGTTAGGGTTAGGGTAGGGGTTAGGGTTAGGGTAGTTATTAAACCTATCCCACTCTCTAGATACCCCTTAGCACGTAAAGGAATATTATTTGGGGGTCCAGCCATGGAGAAGAGTTTAGACTCTAAGATAATATAAGGAACACACACATTATAAAGAAATCACATTAGGATTCTCTTTTTAAGCTGTTCCTTAAAACACTAGTGCTTAGGAAATCTATTGGAGGCAGAAGCAGTCAAGGGTAGCCTAGGGTTATGGTTAGGCTTAGGGTTAGGCTTAGGGTACGGCTTAGGGTCCGGGTTCGGGGAGGGCTTCGGGTACGGCGTAGGGTTTGGGTTAGGGTTAGGGTTAGGGTTAGTGTTAGGGTTAGGGCTCGGTTTAGGGTACGGGTTAGGATTAGGGTACGTGTTAGGGTTCGGGTAGGGGTTAGGGTTATGGTACGCGTTGGGGTTAGGGTAGTGATTAAACCTATCCCACTCTCTAGATACCCCTTAGCACGTAAAGGAATATTATTTGGGGGTCCAGCCATGGAGAAGAGTTTAGACACTAAGATAATATAAGGAACACACCCATTATAAAGAAATCACATTAGGATTCTCTTTTTAAGCTGTTCGTTAAAACACTAGTGCTTAGGAAATCTATTGGAGGCAGAAGCAGTCAAGGGTAGCCTAGGGTTAGGGTTAGGCTTAGGTTTAGGCTTAGGGTACGGCTTAGGGTACGGGTTCGGGGAGGGCTTCGGATACGGCGTAGGGTATGGGTTAGGGTTAGGGCTAGGGCTAGGTTTAGGGTACGGGTTAGGATTAGGGTATGTGTTAGGGTTAGGGTAGCGGTTAGCGTTAGGGTACGCGTTAGGGTTAGGGTAGTTATTAAACCTATCCCACTCTCTAGTTACCCCTTAGCCCGTAAAGGAATATTATTTGGGGGTCCAGCCATGGAGAAGAGTTTAGACACTAGGATAAGATAAGGAACACACCCATTATAAAGAAATCACATTAGGATTCTCTTTTTAAGCTGTTCCTTAAAACACTAGTGCTTAGGAAATCTATTGGAGGCAGAAGCAGTCAAGGGTAGCCTAGGGTTAGGGTTAGGCTTAGGGTACGGCTTAGGGTACGGGTTCGGGGAGGGTTTCGGGTACGGCGTAGGGTATGGTTAGGGTTAGGGTTAGGGTTAGTGTTAGGGTTAGGGCTCGGTTTAGGGTACGGGTTAGGATTAGGGTACGTGTTAGGGTTATGGTAGGGGTTAGGGTTAGGGTACGCGTTAGGGTTAGGGTAGTTATTAAACCTATCCCACTTTCTAGATACCCCTTAGCACGTAAAGGAATATTATTTGGGGGTCCAGCCATGGAGAAGAGTTTAGACACTAAGGTAATATAAGGAACACACACATTATAAAGAAATCACATTAGGATTCTCTTTTTAAGCTGTTCCTTAAAACACTAGTGCTTAGGAAATCTATTGGAGGCAGAAGCAGTCAAGGGTAGCCTAGGGTTAGGGTTAGGCTTAGGGTTAGGCTTAGGGTACGGCTTAGGGTACGGGTTCGGGGAGGGCTTCGGGTACGGCGTAGGGTATGGGTTAGGGTTAGGGTTAGGGTTAGTGTTAGGGTTAGGGCTCGGTTTAGGTTACGGGTTAGGATTAGGGTACGTGTTAGGGTTAGGGTAGGGGTTAGCGTTAGGGTACGCGTTAGGGTTAGGGTAGTTATTAAACCTATCCCACTCTCTAGTTACCCCTTAGCACGTAAAGGAATATTATTTGGGGGTCCAGCCATGGAGAAGTGTTTAGACACTAGGATAAGATAAGGAACACACCCATTATAAAGAAATCACATTAGGATTCTCTTTTTAAGCTGTTCCTTAAAACACTAGTGCTTAGGAAATCTATTGGAGGCAGAAGCAGTCAAGGGTAGCCTAGGGTTAGGGTTAGGCTTAGGGTTAGGCTTATGGTACGGCTTAGGGTACGGGTTCGGGGAGGGCTTCGGGTACGGCGTAGGGTATGGGTTAGGGTTAGGGTTAGGGTTAGTGTTAGGGTTAGGGCTCGGTTTAGGGTACGGGTTAGGATTAGGGTACGTGTTAGGGTTAGGTTAGGGGTTAGGGTTAGGGTACGCGTTAGGGTTAGGGTAGTTATTAAACCTATCCCACTCTCTAGATACCCCTTAGCACGTAAAGGAATATTATTTGGGGGTCCAGCCATGGAGAAGAGTTTAGACACTAAGATAATATAAGGAACACACACATTATAAAGAAATCACATTAGGATTCTCTTTTTAAGCTGTTCCTTAAAACACTAGTGCTTAGGAAATCTATTGGAGGCAGAAGCAGTCAAGGGTAGCCTAGGGTTAGTGTTAGGCTTAGGGGTAGGCTTAGGGTACGGCTTAGGGTACGGGTTCGGGGAGGGCTTCGGGTACGGCGTAGGGTATGGGTTAGGGTTAGGGTTAGGGTTAGTTTTAGGGTACGGGTTAGGATTAGGGTACGTGTTAGGGTTATGGTAGGGGTTAGGGTTAGGGTACGCGTTAGGGTTAGGGTAGTTATTAAACATATCCCACTCTCTAGATACCCCTTAGCACGTAAAGGAATATTATTTGGGGGTCCATCCATGGAGAAGAGTTTAGACACTAGGATCAGATAAGGAACACTCCCATTATAAAGAAATCACATTAGGATTCTCTTTTTAAGCTGTTCCTTAAAACTCTAGTGCTTAGGAAATATATTGGAGGCAGAAGCAGTCAAGGGTAGCCTAGGGTTAGGGTTAGGCTTAGGGTTAGGCTTAGGGTACGGCTTAGGGTACGGGTTCGGGGAGGGTTTCGGGTACGGCGTAGGGTATGGGTTAGGGTTAGGGGTAGGGTTAGTGTTAGGGTTAGGGCTCGGTTTAGGGTACGGGTTAGGATTAGGGTACGTGTTAGGGTTATGGTAGGGGTTAGGGTTAGGGTACGCGTTAGGGTTAGGGTAGTTATTAAACCTATCCCACTTTCTAGATACCCCTTAGCACGTAAAGGAATATTATTTGGGGGTCCAGCCATGGAGAAGAGTTTAGACACTAAGATAATATAAGGAACACACACATTATAAAGAAATCACATTAGGATTCTCTTTTTAAGCTGTTCCTTAAAACACTAGTGCTTAGGAAATCTATTGGAGGCAGAAGCAGTGAAGGGTAGCCTAGGGTTAGGGTTAGGCTTAGGGTTAGGCTTAGGGTACGGCTTAGGGTACGGGTTCGGGGAGGGCTTCGGGTACGGCGTAGGGTATGGGTTAGGGTTAGGGTTAGGGTTAGTGTTAGTGTTAGGGCTCGGTTTAGGATACGGGTTAGGATTAGGGTACGTGTTAGGGTTAGGTTAGGGGTTAGGGTTAGGGTACGCGTTAGGGTTAGGGTAGTGATTAAACCTATCCCACTCTCTAGATACCCCTTAGCACATAAAGGAATATTATTTGGGGGTCCAGCCATGGAGAAGAGTTTAGACACTAGGATTAGATATGGAACACACCCATTATAAAGAAATCACATTAGGATTCTCTTTTTAAGCTGTTCCTTAAAACACTAGTGCTTAGGAAATCTATTGGAGGCAGAAGCAGTCAAGGGCAGCCTAGGGTTAGTGTTAGGCATAGGGTTAGGCTTAGGGTACGGCTTAGGGTACGGGTTCGGGGAGGGGTTCGGGTACGGCGTAAGGTATGGGTTAGGGTTAGGGTTTGGGTTAGTGTTAGGGTTAGGGCTCGGTTTAGGGTACGGGTTAGGATTAGGGTACGTGTTAGGGTTAGGGTAGGGGTTAGGGTTAGGGTACACGTTAGTGTTAGGGTAGGGGTTAGGGTTAGGGTACGTGTTAGGGTTAGGGTAGTTATTAAACCTATCATACTCTCTAGATAAACATTAGCACGTAAAGGAATATTATTTGGGGGTCCAGCCATGGAGAAGAGTTTAGACACTAGGATAAGATAAGGAACACACCCATTATAAAGAAATCACATTAGGATTCTCTTTTTAAGCTGTTCCTTAAAACACTAGTGCTTAGGAAATCTATTGGAGGCAGAAGAAGTCAAGGGTAGCCTAGGGTTAGGGTTAGGCTTAGGGTTAGGCTTAGGGTACGGCTTAGGGTACGGGTTCGGGGAGGGCTTCGGGTACGGCGTAGGGTATGGGTTAGGGTTAGGGTTAGGGTTAGAGTTAGGGTTAGGGCTCGGTTTAGGGTACGGGTTAGGATTAGGGTACGTGTTAGGGTTAGGGTAGGGGTTAGGGTTAGGGTACGCGTTAGGGTTAGGGTAGTTATTAAACATATCCCACTCTCTAGATACCCCTTAGCACGTAAAGGAATATTATTTGGGGGTCCTGCCATGGAGAAGAGTTTAGACACTAGGATCAGATAAGAACACACCCATTATAAAGAAATCACATTAGGATTCTCTTTTTAAGCTGTTCCTTAAAACACTAGTGCTTAGGAAATATATTGGAGGCAGAAGCAGTCAAGGGTAGCCTAGGGTTAGGGTTAGGCTTAGGGTTAGGCTTAGGGTACGGCTTAGGGTACGGTTTCGGGGAGGGTTTCGGGTACGGCGTAGGGTATGAGTGAGGGTTAGGGTTAGGGCTCGGTTTAGGGTACAGGTTAGGATTAGGGTACGTGTTAGGGTTAGGGTAGGGGTTAGGGTTAGGGTAGTTATTAAACCTATCCCACTCTCTAGATACCCCTTAGCACGTAAAGGAATATTATTTGGGGGTCCAGCCATGGAGAAGAGTTTAGACTCTAAGATAATATAAGGAACACACACATTATAAAGAAATCACATTAGGATTCTCTTTTTAAGCTGTTCCTTAAAACACTAGTGCTTAGGAAATCTATTGGAGGCAGAAGCAGTCAAGGGTAGCCTAGGGTTAGGGTTAGGCTTAGGGGTAGGCTTAGGGTACGGCTTAGGGTACGGGTTCGGGGAGGGCTTCGGGTACGGCGTAGGGTATGGGTTAGTGTTAGGGTTAGGGTTAGTGTTAGGGATAGGGCTCGGTTTAGGGTACGGGTTAGGATTAGGGTACGTGTTAGGGTTAGGGTAGGTGTTAGGGTTATGGTACGCGTTAGGGTTAGGGTAGTGATTAAACCTATCCCACACTCTAGATACCCCTTAGCACATAAAGGAATATTATTTGGGGGTCCAGCCATGGAGAAGAGTTTAGACACTAGGATTAGATAAGGAACACACCCATTATAAAGAAATCACATTAGGATTCTCTTTTTAAGCTGTTCCTTAAAACACTAGTGCTTAGGAAATCTATTGGAGGCAGAAGCAGTCAAGGGTAGCCTAGGGTTAGGTTTAGGCTTAGGTTTAGGCTTAGGGTACGGCTTAGGGTACGGGTTCGGGGAGGGCTTCGGGTACGGCATAGGGTATGGGTTAGGGTTAGGGTTAGGGTTAGTGTTAGGGTTAGGGCTCGGTTTAGGGTACCGGTTAGGATTAGGGTACGTGTTAGGGTTAGGGTAGCGGTTAGCGTTAGGGTACGCGTTAGGGTTAGGGTAGTTATTAAACCTATCCCACTCTCTAGTTACCCCTTAGCACGTAAAGGAATATTATTTGGGGGTCCAGCCATAGAGAAGAGTTTAGACACTAGGATAAGATAAGGAACACACCCATTATAAAGAAATCACATTAGGATTCTCTTTTTAAGCTGTTTCTTAAAACACTAGTGCTTAGGAAATCTATTGGAGGCAGAAGCAGTCAAGGGTAGCCTAGGGTTAGGGTTAGGCTTAGGGTTAGGCTTAGGGTACGGCTTAGGGTACGGGTTCGGGGAGGGCTTCGGGTACGGCGTAGGGTATGGGTTAGGGTTAGGGTTAGGGTTAGTGTTAGGGTTAGGGCTCGGTTTAGTGTACGGGTTAGGATTAGGGTACGTGTTAGGGTTATGGTAGGGGTTAGGGTTAGGGTACGCGTTAGGGTTAGGGTAGTTATTAAACCTATCCCACTCTCTAGATACCCCTTAGCACGTAAAGGAATATTATTTGGGGGTCCAGCCATGGAGAAGAGTTTAGACACTAAGATAATATAAGGAACACACACATTATAAAGAAATCACATTAGGATTCTCTTTTTAAGCTGTTCCTTACAACACTAGTGCTTAGGAAATCTATTGGAGGCAGAAGCAGTCAAGGGTAGCCTAGGGTTAGGGTTAGGCTTAGGGTTAGGCTTAGGGTACGGCTTAGGGTCCGGGTTCGGGGAGGGCTTCGGGTACGGCGTAGGGTATGGTTTAGGGTTAGTGTTAGGGTTAGTGTTAGGGTTGGGGCTCGGTTTAGGTTACGGGTTAGGATTAGGGTACGTGTTAGGGTTAGGGTAGGGGTTAGCGTTAGGGTACGCGTTAGGTTTAGGGTAGTTATTAAACCTATCCCACTCTCTAGTTAACCCTTAGCACGTAAAGGAATATTATTTGGGGGTCCAGCCATGGAGAAGAGTTTAGACACTAGGATAAGATAAGGAACACACCCATTATAAAGAAATCACTTTAGGATTCTCTTTTTAAGCTGTTCCTTAAAACACTAGTGCTTAGGAAATCTATTGGAGGCAGAAGCAGTCAAGGGTAGCCTAGGGTTAGGATTAGGCTTAGGGGTAGGCTTAGGGTACGGCTTAGGGTACGGGTTCGGGGAGGGCTTCGGGTACGGCGTAGGGTATGGGTTAGGGTTAGGGTTAGGGTTAGTGTTAGGGTTAGGGCTCGGTTTAGGGTAGGGTTAGGATTAGGGTACGTGTTAGGGTTAGGGTAGCGATTAGGGTTATGGTACGCGTTAGGGTTAGGGTAGTGATTAAACCTATCCCACTCTCTAGATACCCCTTAGCACATAAAGGAATATTATTTGGGGGTCCAGCCATGGAGAAGAGTTTAGACACTAGGATTAGATAAGGAACACACCCATTATAAAGAAATCACATTAGGATTCTCTTTTTAAGCTGTTCGTTAAAACACTAGTGCTTAGGAAATGTATTGGAGGCAGAAGCAGTCAAGGGTAGCCTAGGGTTAGGGTTAGGCTTAGGTTTAGGCTTAGGGTACGGCTTAGGGTACGGGTTCGGGGAGGGCTTCGGATACGGCGTAGGGTATGGGTTAGGGTTAGGGTTAGGGTTAGTGTTAGGGTTAGGGCTCGGTTTAGGGTACGGGTTAGGATTAGGGTACGTGTTAGGGTTAGGGTAGCGGTTAGCGTTAGGGTAAGCGTTAGGGTTAGGGTAGTTATTAAACCTATCCCACTCTCTAGTTACCCCTTAGCCCGTAAAGGAATATTATTTCGGGGTCCAGCCATGGAGAAGAGTTTAGACACTAGGATAAGATAAGGAACACACCCATTATAAAGAAATCACATTAGGATTCTCTTTTTAAGCTGTTCCTTAAAACACTAGTGCTTAGGAAATCTATTGGAGTCAGAAGCAGTCAAGGGTAGCCTAGGGTTAGGGTTAGGCTTAGAGTTAGGCTTAGGGTACGGGTTCGGGGAGGGCTTCGGGTACGGCGTAGGGTATGGGTTAGGGTTAGGGTTAGGGTTAGTTTTAGGGTTAGGGCTCGGTTTAGGGTACGGGTTAGGATTAGGGTACGTGTTAGGGTTAGGGTAGGGGTTAGGGTTAGGGTACGCGTTAGGGTTAGGGTAGTTATTAAACATATCCCACTCTCTAGATACCCCTTAGCACGTAAAGGAATATTATTTGGGGGTCCAGCCATGGAGAAGAGTTTAGACACTAGGATTAGATAAGGAACACACCCATTATAAAGAAATCACATTAGGATTCTCTTTTTAAGCTGTTCCTTAAAACACTAGCGCTTAGGAAATCTATTGGAGGCAGAAGCAGTCAAGGGCAGCCTAGGGTTAGTGTTAGGCATAGGGTTAGGCTTAGGGTACGGCTTAGGGTACGGGTTCGGGGAGGGGTTCGGGTACGGCGTAAGGTATGGGTTAGGGTTAGGGTTTGGGTTAGTGTTAGGGTTAGGGCTCGGTTTAGGGTACGGGTTAGGATTAGGGTACGTGTTAGGGTTAGGGTAGGGGTTAGGGTTAGGGTACACGTTAGTGTTAGGGTAGGGGTTAGGGTTAGGGTACGTGTTAGGGTTAGGGTAGTTATTAAACCTATCATACTCTCTAGATAAACATTAGCACGTAAAGGAATATTATTTGGGGGTCCAGCCATGGAGAAGAGTTTAGACACTAGGATAAGATAAGGAACACACCCATTATAAAGAAATCACATTAGGATTCTCTTTTTAAGCTGTTCCTTAAAACACTAGTGCTTAGGAAATCTATTGGAGGCAGAAGAAGTCAAGGGTAGCCTAGGGTTAGGGTTAGGCTTAGGGTTAGGCTTAGGGTACGGCTTAGGGTACGGTTTCGGGGAGGGCTTCGGGTACGGCGTAGGGTATGGGTTAGGGTTAGGGTTAGGGTTAGGGCTCGGTTTAGGGTACGGGTTAGGATTAGGGTACGTGTTAGGGTTAGGGTAGGGGTTAGGGTTAGGGTACGCGTTAGGGTTAGGGTAGTTATTAAACATATCCCACTCTCTAGATACCCCTTAGCACGTAAAGGAATATTATTTGGGGGTCCTGCCATGGAGAAGAGTTTAGACACTAGGATCAGATAAGAACACACCCATTATAAAGAAATCACATTAGGATTCTCTTTTTAAGCTGTTCCTTAAAACACTAGTGCTTAGGAAATATATTGGAGGCAGAAGCAGTCATGGGTAGCCTAGGGTTAGGGTTAGGCTTAGGGTTAGGCTTAGGGTATGGCTTAGGGTACGGGTTCGGGGAGGGTTTCGGGTACGGTGTAGGGTATGGGTGAGGGTTAGGGTTAGGGCTCGGTTTAGGGTACAGGTTAGGATTAGGGTACGTGTTAGGGTTAGGGTAGGGGTTAGGGTTAGGGTACGCGTTAGGGTTAGGGTAGTTATTAAACCTATCCCACTCTCTAGATACCCCTTAGCACGTAAAGGAATATTATTTGGGGGTCCAGCCATGGAGAAGAGTTTAGACTCTAAGATAATATAAGGAACACACACATTATAAAGAAATCACATTAGGATTCTCTTTTTAAGCTGTTCCTTAAAACACTAGTGCTTAGGAAATCTATTGGACGCAGAAGCAGTCAAGGGTAGCCTAGGGTTAGGGTTAGGCTTAGGGGTAGGCTTAGGGTACGGCTTAGGGTACGGGTTCGGAGAGGGCTTCGGGTACGGTGTAGGGTATGGGTTAGGGTTAGGGTTAGGGTTAGTGTTAGGGTTAGGGCTCGGTTTAGGGTACGGTTTAGGATTAGGGTACGTGTTAGGGTTAGGGTAGGGGTTAGGGTTATGGTACGCGTTAGGGTTAGGGTAGTGATTAAACCTATCCCACACTCTAGATACCCCTTAGCACATATAGGAATATTATTTGGGGGTCCAGCCATGGAGAAGAGTTTAGACACTAGGATTAGATAAGGAACACACCCATTATAAAGAAATCACATTAGGATTCTCTTTTTAAGCTGTTCCTTAAAACACTAGTGCTTAGGAAATCTATTGGAGGCAGAAGCAGTCAAGGGTAGCCTAGGGTTAGGGTTAGGCTTAGGGTTAGGCTTAGGGTACGGCTTACTATACGGTTTCGGGGAGGGCTTTGGGTACGGCGTAGGGTATGGGTTAGGGTTAGGGTTAGGGTTAGTGTTAGGGTTAGGGCTCGGTTTAGGGTATGGGTTAGGATTAGGGTACGTGTTAGGGTTAGGGTAGGGGTTAGCGTTAGGGTACGCGTTAGGGTTAGGGTAGTTATTAAACCTATCCCACTCTCTAGTTACCCCTTAGCACGTAAAGGAATATTATTTGGGGGTCCAGCCATGGAGAAGAGTTTAGACACTAGGATAAGATAAGGAACACACCCATTATAAAGAAATCACATTAGGATAATCTTTTTAAGCTGTTCCTTAAAACACTAGTGCTTAGGAAATCTATTGGAGGCAGAAGCAGTCAAGGGTAGCCTAGGGTTAGGGTTAGGCTTAGGGTACGGCTTAGGGTACGGGTTCGGGGAGGGCTTCGGGTACGGCGTAGGGTATGGGTTAGGGTTAGGGTTAGGGTTAGTGTTAGGGTTAGGGCTCGGTTTAGGGTACGGGTTAGGATTAGGGTACGTGTTAGGGTTAGGGTAGGGGTTAGGTTTAGGGTACGCATTACGGTTAAGGTAGTGATTAAACCTATCCCACTCTCTAGATACCCCTTAGCACGTAAAGGAATATTATTTTGGGGTCCAGCCATGGAGAAGAGTTTAGACACTAAGATAATATAAGGAACACACACATTATAAAGAAATCACATTAGGATTCTCTTTTTAAGCTGTTCCTTAAAACACTAGTGCTTAGGAAATCTATTGGAGGCAGAAGCAGTCAAGGGTAGCCTAGGGTTAGGGTTAGGCTTAGGGTTAGGCTTAGGGTACTGTTTAGGGTACGGGTTTGGGGAGGGCTTCGGGTATGGCGTAGGGTATGGGTTAGAGTTAGGGTTAGGGTTAGTGTTAGGTTTAGGGCTCGGTTTAGGGTACGGATTAGGATTAGGGTACGTGTTAGGGTTAGGGTAGGGGTTAGCGTTAGGGTACGCGTTGGGGTTAGGGTAGTTATTAAACCTATCCCACTCTCTAGTTACCCCTTAGCACGTAAAGGAATATTATTTGGGGGTCCAGCCATGGAGAAGAGTTTAGACACTAGGATAAGATAAGGAACACACCCATTATAAAGAAATCACATTAGGATTCTCTTTTTAAGCTGTTCCTTAAAACACTAGTGCTTAGGAAATCTATTGGAGGCAGAAGCAGTCAAGGGTAGCCTAGGGTTAGGGTTAGGCTTAGGGTTAGGCTTAGGGTACGGCTTAGGGTACGGGTTCGGGGAGGGCTTCGGGTACGGCGTAGGGTATGGGTTAGGGTTAGGGTTAGGGTTAGTGTTAGGGTTAGGGCTCGGTTTAGGGTACGGGTTAGGATTAGGGTACGTGTTAGGTTTATGGTAGGGGTTAGGGTTAGGGTACGCGTTAGGGTTAGGGTAGTTATTAAACCTATCCCACTCTCTAGATACCCCTTAGCACGTAAAGGAATATTATTTGGGGGTCCAGCCATGGAGAAGAGTTTAGACACTAAGATAATATAAGGAACACACACATTATAAAGAAATCACATTAGGATTCTCTTTTTAAGCTGTTCCTTACAACACTAGTGCTTAGGAAATCTATTGGAGGCAGAAGCAGTCAAGGGTAGCCTAGGGATAGGGTTAGGCTTAGGGTTAGGCTTAGGGTACGGCTTAGGGTCCGGGTTCGGGGAGGGCTTCGGGTACGGCGTAGGGTATGGTTTAGGGTTAGTGTTAGGGTTAGTGTTAGGGTTGGGGCTCGGTTTAGGTTACGGGTTAGGATTAGGGTACGTGTTAGGGTTAGGGTAGGGGTTAGCGTTAGGGTACGCGTTAGGTTTAGGGTAGTTATTAAACCTATCCCACTCTCTAGTTAACCCTTAGCACGTAAAGGAATATTATTTGGGGGTCCAGCCATGGAGAAGAGTTTAGACACTAGGATAAGATAAGGAACACACCCATTATAAAGAAATCACTTTAGGATTCTCTTTTTAAGCTGTTCCTTAAAACACTAGTGCTTAGGAAATCTATTGGAGGCAGAAGCAGTCAAGGGTAGCCTAGGGTTAGGATTAGGCTTAGGGGTAGGCTTAGGGTACGGCTTAGGGTACGGGTTCGGGGAGGGCTTCGGGTACGGCGTAGGGTATGGGTTAGGGTTAGGGTTAGGGTTAGTGTTAGGGTTAGGGCTCGGTTTAGGTTACGGGTTAGGATTAGGGTACGTGTTAGGGTTAGGGTAGCGATTAGGGTTATGGTACGCGTTAGGGTTAGGGTAGTGATTAAACCTATCCCACTCTCTAGATACCCCTTAGCACATAAAGGAATATTATTTGGGGGTCCAGCCATGGAGAAGAGTTTAGACACTAGGATTAGATAAGGAACACACCCATTATAAAGAAATCACATTAGGATTCTCTTTTTAAGCTGTTCGTTAAAACACTAGTGCTTAGGAAATCTATTGGAGGCAGAAGCAGTCAAGGGTAGCCTAGGGTTAGGGTTAGGCTTAGGTTTAGGCTTAGGGTACGGCTTAGGGTACGGGTTCGGGGAGGGCTTCGGATACGGCGTAGGGTATTGGTTAGGGTTAGGGTTAGGGTTAGTGTTAGGGTTAGGGCTCGGTTTAGGGTACGGGTTAGGATTAGGGTACGTGTTAGGGTTAGGGTAGCGGTTAGCGTTAGGGTAAGCGTTAGGGTTAGGGTAGTTATTAAACCTATCCCACTCTCTAGTTACCCCTTAGCCCGTAAAGGAATATTATTTGGGGGTCCAGCCATGGAGAAGAGTTTAGACACTAGGATAAGATAAGGAACACACCCATTATAAAGAAATCACATTAGGATTCTCTTTTTAAGCTGTTCCTTAAAACACTAGTGCTTAGGAAATCTATTGGAGTCAGAAGCAGTCAAGGGTAGCCTAGGGTTAGGGTTAGGCTTAGGGTTAGGCTTAGGGTACGGGTTCGGGGAGGGCTTCGGGTACGGCGTAGGGTATGGGTTAGGGTTAGGGTTAGGGTTAGTTTTAGGGTTAGGGCTCGGTTTAGGGTACGGGTTAGGATTAGGGTACGTGTTAGGGTTAGGGTAGGGGTTAGGGTTAGGGTACGCGTTAGGGTTAGGGTAGTTATTAAACATATCCCACTCTCTAGATACCCCTTAGCACGTAAAGGAATATTATTTGGGGGTCCAGCCATGGAGAAGAGTTTAGACACTAGGATTAGATAAGGAACACACCCATTATAAAGAAATCACATTAGGATTCTCTTTTTAAGCTGTTCCTTAAAACACTAGTGCTTAGGAAATCTATTGGAGGCAGAAGCAGTCAAGGGCAGCCTAGGGTTAGTGTTAGGCATAGGGTTAGGCTTAGGGTACGGCTTAGGGTACGGGTTCGGGGAGGGGTTCGGGTACGGCGTAAGGTATGGGTTAGGGTTAGGGTTTGGGTTAGTGTTAGGGTTAGGGCTCGGTTTAGGGTACGGGTTAGGATTAGGGTACGTGTTAGGGTTAGGGTAGGGGTTAGGGTTAGGGTACACGTTAGTGTTAGGGTAGGGGTTAGGGTTAGGGTACGTGTTAGGGTTAGGGTAGTTATTAAACCTATCATACTCTCTAGATAAACATTAGCACGTAAAGGAATATTATTTGGGGGTCCAGCCATTGAGAAGAGTTTAGACACTAGGATAAGATAAGGAACACACCCATTATAAAGAAATCACATTAGGATTCTCTTTTTAAGCTGTTCCTTAAAACACTAGTGCTTAGGAAATCTATTGGAGGCAGAAGAAGTCAAGGGTAGCCTAGGGTTAGGGTTAGGCTTAAGGTTAGGCTTAGGGTACGGCTTAGGGTACGGTTTCGGGGAGGGCTTCGGGTACGGCGTAGGGTATGGGTTAGGGTTAGTGTTAGGGTTAGTGTTAGGGTTAGGGCTCGGTTTAGGGTACGGGTTAGGATTAGGGTACGTGTTAGGGTTAGGGTAGGGGTTAGGGTTAGGGTACGCGTTAGGGTTAGGGTAGTTATTAAACATATCCCACTCTCTAGATACCCCTTAGCACGTAAAGGAATATTATTTGGGGGTCCTGCCATGGAGAAGAGTTTAGACACTAGGATCAGATAAGAACACACCCATTATAAAGAAATCACATTAGGATTCTCTTTTTAAGCTGTTCCTTAAAACACTAGTGCTTAGGAAATATATTGGAGGCAGAAGCAGTCATGGGTAGCCTAGGGTTAGGGTTAGGCTTAGGGTTAGGCTTAGGGTACGGCTTAGGGTACGGGTTCGGGGAGGGTTTCGGGTACGGCGTAGGGTATGGGTGAGGGTTAGGGTTAGGGCTCGGTTTAGGGTACAGGTTAGGATTAGGGTACGTGTTAGGGTTAGGGTAGGGGTTAGGGTTAGGGTACGCGTTAGGTTTAGGGTAGTTATTAAACCTATCCCACTCTCTAGATACCCCTTAGCACGTAAAGGAATATTATTTGGGGGTCCAGCCATGGAGAAGAGTTTAGACTCTAAGATAATATAAGGAACACACACATTATAAAGAAATCACATTAGGATTCTCTTTTTAAGCTGTTCCTTAAAACACTAGTGCTTAGGAAATCTATTGGAGGCAGAAGCAGTCAAGGGTAGCCTAGGGTTAGGGTTAGGCTTAGGGGTAGGCTTAGGGTACGGCTTAGGGTACGGGTTCGGGGAGGGCTTCGGGTACGGCGTAGGGTATGGGTTAGGGTTAGGGTTAGGGTTAGTGTTAGGGTTAGGGCTCGGTTTAGGGTACGGGTTAGGATTAGGGTACGTGTTAGGGTTAGGGTAGGGGTTAGGGTTATGGTACGCTTTAGGGTTAGGGTAGTGATTAAACCTATCCCACACTCTAGATACCCCTTAGCACATAAAGGAATATTATTTGGGGGTCCAGCCATGGAGAAGAGTTTAGACACTAGGATTAGATAAGGAACACACCCATTATAAAGAAATCACATTAGGATTCTCTTTTTAAGCTGTTCCTTAAAACACTAGTGCTTAGGAAATCTATTGGAGGCAGAAGCAGTCAAGGGTAGCCTAGGGTTAGGGTTAGGCTTAGGGTTAGGCTTAGGGTACGGCTTAGGATACGGTTTCGGGGAGGGCTTTGGGTACGGCGTAGGGTATGGGTTAGGGTTAGGGTTAGGGTTAGTGTTAGGGTTAGGGCTCGGATTAGGGTATGGGTTAGGATTAGGGTACGTGTTAGGGTTAGGGTAGGGGTTAGCGTTAGGGTACGCGTTAGGGTTAGGGTTAGGGTAGTTATTAAACCTATCCCACTCTCTAGTTACCCCTTAGCACGTAAAGGAATATTATTTGGGGGTCCAGCCATGGAGAAGAGTTTAGACACTAGGATAAGATAAGGAACACACCCATTATAAAGAAATCACATTAGGATAATCTTTTTAAGCTGTTCCTTAAAACACTAGTGCTTAGGAAATCTATTGGAGGCAGAAGCAGTCAAGGGTAGCCTAGGGTTAGGGTTAGGCTTAGGGTTAGGCTTAGGGTACGGGTTCGGGGAGGGCTTCGGGTACGGCGTAGGGTATGGGTTAGGGTTAGGGTTAGGGTTAGTGTTAGGGTTAGGGCTCGGTTTAGGGTACGGTTTAGGATTAGGGTACGTGTTAGGGTTAGGGTAGGGGTTAGGGTTAGGGTACGCGTTACGGTTAAGGTAGTGATTAAACCTATCCCACTCTCTAGATACCCCTTAGCACGTAAAGGAATATTATTTGGGGGTCCAGCCATGGAGAAGAGTTTAGACACTAGGATAAGATAAGGAACACACCCATTATAAAGAAATCACATTAGGATAATCTTTTTAAGCTGTTCCTTAAAACACTAGTGCTTAGGAAATCTATTGGAGGCAGAAGCAGTCAAGGGTAGCCTAGGGTTAGGGTTAGGCTTAGGGTTAGGCTTAGGGTACGGCTTAGGGTACGGGTTCGGGGAGGGCTTCGGGTACGGCGTAGGGTATGGGTTAGGGTTAGGGTTAGGGTTAGTGTTAGGGTTAGGGCTCGGTTTAGGGTACGGGTTAGGATTAGGGTACGTGTTAGGGTTAGGGTAGGGGTTAGGTTTAGGGTACGCGTTACGGTTAAGGTAGTGATTAAACCTATCCCACTCTCTAGATACCCCTTAGCACGTAAAGGAATATTATTTTGGGGTCCAGCCATGGAGAAGAGTTTAGACACTAAGATAATATAAGGAACACACACATTATAAAGAAATCACATTAGGATTCTCTTTTTAAGCTGTTCCTTAAAACACTAGTGCTTAGGAAATCTATTGGAGGCAGAAGCAGTCAAGGGTAGCCTAGGGTTAGGGTTAGGCTTAGGGTTAGGCTTAGGGTACTGTTTAGGGTACGGGTTTGGGGAGGGCTTCGGGTATGGCGTAGGGTATGGGTTAGAGTTAGGGTTAGGGTTAGTGTTAGGTTTAGGGCTCGGTTTAGGGTACGGATTAGGATTAGGGTACGTGTTAGGGTTAGGGTAGGGGTTAGCGTTAGGGTACGCGTTAGGGTTAGGGTAGTTATTAAACCTATCCCACTCTCTAGTTACCCCTTAGCACGTAAAGGAATATTATTTGGGGGTCCAGCCATGGAGAAGAGTTTAGACACTAGGATAAGATAAGGAACACACCCATTATAAAGAAAACACATTAGGATTCTCTTTTTAAGCTGTTCCTTAAAACACTAGTGCTTAGGAAATCTATTGGAGGCAGAAGCAGTCAAGGGTAGCCTAGGGTTAGGGTTAGGCTTAGTGTTAGGCTTAGGGTACGGCTTAGGGTACAGGTTCGGGGAGGGCTTCGGGTACGGCGTAGGGTATGGGTTAGGGTTAGGGTTAGGGTTAGTGTTAGGGTTAGGGCTCGGTTTAGGGTACGGGTTAGGATTAGGGTACGTGTTAGGGTTAGGGCAGGGGTTAGGGTTAGGGTACCCGTTAGGGTTAGGGTAGTTATTAAACCTAACCCACTCTCTAGATACCCCTTAGCACGTAAAGGAATATTATTTGGGGGTCCAGCCATGGAGAAGAGTTTAGACACTAGGATAAGATAAGGAACACACCCATTATAAAGAAATCACATTAGGATTCTCTTTTTAAGCTGTTCCTTAAAACACTAGTGCTTAGGAAATCTATTGGAGGCAGAAGCAGTCAAGGGTAGCCTAGGGTTAGGATTAGGCTTAGGGGTAGGCTTAGGGTACGGCTTAGGGTACGGGTTCGGGGAGGGCTTCGGGTACGGCGTAGGGTATGGGTTAGGGTTAGGGTTAGGGTTAGTGTTAGGGTTAGGGCTCGGTTTAGGTTACGGGTTAGGATTAGGGTACGTGTTAGGGTTAGGGTAGCGATTAGGGTTATGGTACGCGTTAGGGTTAGGGTAGTGATTAAACCTATCCCACTCTCTAGATACCCCTTAGCACATAAAGGAATATTATTTGGGGGTCCAGCCATGGAGAAGAGTTTAGACACTAGGATTAGATAAGGAACACACCCATTATAAAGAAATCACATTAGGATTCTCTTTTTAAGCTGTTCGTTAAAACACTAGTGCTTAGGAAATCTATTGGAGGCAGAAGCAGTCAAGGGTAGCCTAGGGTTAGGGTTAGGCTTAGGTTTAGGCTTAGGGTACGGCTTAGGGTACGGGTTCGGGGAGGGCTTCGGATACGGCGTAGGGTATTGGTTAGGGTTAGGGTTAGGGTTAGTGTTAGGGTTAGGGCTCGGTTTAGGGTACGGGTTAGGATTAGGGTACGTGTTAGGGTTAGGGTAGCGGTTAGCGTTAGGGTAAGCGTTAGGGTTAGGGTAGTTATTAAACCTATCCCACTCTCTAGTTACCCCTTAGCCCGTAAAGGAATATTATTTGGGGGTCCAGCCATGGAGAAGAGTTTAGACACTAGGATAAGATAAGGAACACACCCATTATAAAGAAATCACATTAGGATTCTCTTTTTAAGCTGTTCCTTAAAACACTAGTGCTTAGGAAATCTATTGGAGTCAGAAGCAGTCAAGGGTAGCCTAGGGTTAGGGTTAGGCTTAGGGTTAGGCTTAGGGTACGGGTTCGGGGAGGGCTTCGGGTACGGCGTAGGGTATGGGTTAGGGTTAGGGTTAGGGTTAGTTTTAGGGTTAGGGCTCGGTTTAGGGTACGGGTTAGGATTAGGGTACGTGTTAGGGTTAGGGTAGGGGTTAGGGTTAGGGTACGCGTTAGGGTTAGGGTAGTTATTAAACATATCCCACTCTCTAGATACCCCTTAGCACGTAAAGGAATATTATTTGGGGGTCCAGCCATGGAGAAGAGTTTAGACACTAGGATTAGATAAGGAACACACCCATTATAAAGAAATCACATTAGGATTCTCTTTTTAAGCTGTTCCTTAAAACACTAGTGCTTAGGAAATCTATTGGAGGCAGAAGCAGTCAAGGGCAGCCTAGGGTTAGTGTTAGGCATAGGGTTAGGCTTAGGGTACGGCTTAGGGTACGGGTTCGGGGAGGGGTTCGGGTACGGCGTAAGGTATGGGTTAGGGTTAGGGTTTGGGTTAGTGTTAGGGTTAGGGCTCGGTTTAGGGTACGGGTTAGGATTAGGGTACGTGTTAGGGTTAGGGTAGGGGTTAGGGTTAGGGTACACGTTAGTGTTAGGGTAGGGGTTAGGGTTAGGGTACGTGTTAGGGTTAGGGTAGTTATTAAACCTATCATACTCTCTAGATAAACATTAGCACGTAAAGGAATATTATTTGGGGGTCCAGCCATTGAGAAGAGTTTAGACACTAGGATAAGATAAGGAACACACCCATTATAAAGAAATCACATTAGGATTCTCTTTTTAAGCTGTTCCTTAAAACACTAGTGCTTAGGAAATCTATTGGAGGCAGAAGAAGTCAAGGGTAGCCTAGGGTTAGGGTTAGGCTTAGGGTTAGGCTTAGGGTACGGCTTAGGGTACGGTTTCGGGGAGGGCTTCGGGTACGGCGTAGGGTATGGGTTAGGGTTAGGGTTAGGGTTAGTGTTAGGGTTAGGGCTCGGTTTAGGGTACGGGTTAGGATTAGGGTACGTGTTAGGGTTAGGGTAGGGGTTAGGGTTAGGGTACGCGTTAGGGTTAGGGTAGTTATTAAACATATCCCACTCTCTAGATACCCCTTAGCACGTAAAGGAATATTATTTGGGGGTCCTGCCATGGAGAAGAGTTTAGACACTAGGATCAGATAAGAACACACCCATTATAAAGAAATCACATTAGGATTCTCTTTTTAAGCTGTTCCTTAAAACACTAGTGCTTAGGAAATATATTGGAGGCAGAAGCAGTCATGGGTAGCCTAGGGTTAGGGTTAGGCTTAGGGTTAGGCTTAGGGTACGGCTTAGGGTACGGGTTCGGGGAGGGTTTCGGGTACGGCGTAGGGTATGGGTGAGGGTTAGGGTTAGGGCTCGGTTTAGGGTACAGGTTAGGATTAGGGTACGTGTTAGGGTTAGGGTAGGGGTTAGGGTTAGGGTACGCGTTAGGTTTAGGGTAGTTATTAAACCTATCCCACTCTCTAGATACCCCTTAGCACGTAAAGGAATATTATTTGGGGGTCCAGCCATGGAGAAGAGTTTAGACTCTAAGATAATATAAGGAACACACACATTATAAAGAAATCACATTAGGATTCTCTTTTTAAGCTGTTCCTTAAAACACTAGTGCTTAGGAAATCTATTGGAGGCAGAAGCAGTCAAGGGTAGCCTAGGGTTAGGGTTAGGCTTAGGGGTAGGCTTAGGGTACGGCTTAGGGTACGGGTTCGGGGAGGGCTTCGGGTACGGCGTAGGGTATGGGTTAGGGTTAGGGTTAGGGTTAGTGTTAGGGTTAGGGCTCGGTTTAGGGTACGGGTTAGGATTAGGGTACGTGTTAGGGTTAGGGTAGGGGTTAGGGTTATGGTACGCTTTAGGGTTAGGGTAGTGATTAAACCTATCCCACACTCTAGATACCCCTTAGCACATAAAGGAATATTATTTGGGGGTCCAGCCATGGAGAAGAGTTTAGACACTAGGATTAGATAAGGAACACACCCATTATAAAGAAATCACATTAGGATTCTCTTTTTAAGCTGTTCCTTAAAACACTAGTGCTTAGGAAATCTATTGGAGGCAGAAGCAGTCAAGGGTAGCCTAGGGTTAGGGTTAGGCTTAGGGTTAGGCTTAGGGTACGGCTTAGGATACGGTTTCGGGGAGGGCTTTGGGTACGGCGTAGGGTATGGGTTAGGGTTAGGGTTAGGGTTAGTGTTAGGGTTAGGGCTCGGTTTAGGGTATGGGTTAGGATTAGGGTACGTGTTAGGGTTAGGGTAGGGGTTAGCGTTAGGGTACGCGTTAGGGTTAGGGTTAGGGTAGTTATTAAACCTATCCCACTCTCTAGTTACCCCTTAGCACGTAAAGGAATATTATTTGGGGGTCCAGCCATGGAGAAGAGTTTAGACACTAGGATAAGATAAGGAACACACCCATTATAAAGAAATCACATTAGGATAATCTTTTTAAGCTGTTCCTTAAAACACTAGTGCTTAGGAAATCTATTGGAGGCAGAAGCAGTCAAGGGTAGCCTAGGGTTAGGGTTAGGCTTAGGGTTAGGCTTAGGGTACGGGTTCGGGGAGGGCTTCGGGTACGGCGTAGGGTATGGGTTAGGGTTAGGGTTAGGGTTAGTGTTAGGGTTAGGGCTCGGTTTAGGGTACGGTTTAGGATTAGGGTACGTGTTAGGGTTAGGGTAGGGGTTAGGGTTAGGGTACGCGTTACGGTTAAGGTAGTGATTAAACCTATCCCACTCTCTAGATACCCCTTAGCACGTAAAGGAATATTATTTGGGGGTCCAGCCATGGAGAAGAGTTTAGACACTAGGATAAGATAAGGAACACACCCATTATAAAGAAATCACATTAGGATAATCTTTTTAAGCTGTTCCTTAAAACACTAGTGCTTAGGAAATCTATTGGAGGCAGAAGCAGTCAAGGGTAGCCTAGGGTTAGGGTTAGGCTTAGGGTTAGGCTTAGGGTACGGCTTAGGGTATGGGTTCGGGGAGGGCTTCGGGTACGGCGTAGGGTATGGGTTAGGGTTAGGGTTAGGGTTAGTGTTAGGGTTAGGGCTCGGTTTAGGGTACGGGTTAGGATTAGGGTACGTGTTAGGGTTAGGGTAGGGGTTAGGTTTAGGGTACGCGTTACGGTTAAGGTAGTGATTAAACCTATTCCACTCTCTAGATACCCCTTAGCACGTAAAGGAATATTATTTTGGGGTCCAGCCATGGAGAAGAGTTTAGACACTAAGATAATATAAGGAACACACACATTATAAAGAAATCACATTAGGATTCTCTTTTTAAGCTGTTCCTTAAAACACTAGTGCTTAGGAAATCTATTGGAGGCAGAAGCAGTCAAGGGTAGCCTAGGGTTAGGGTTAGGCTTAGGGTTAGGCTTAGGGTACGGCTTAGGGTACGGGTTCGGGGAGGGCTTCGGGTACGGCGTAGGGTATGGGTTAGGGTTAGGGTTAGGGTTAGTGTTAGGGTTAGGGCTCGGTTTAGGGTACGGGTTAGGATTAGGGTACGTGTTAGGGTTAGGGTAGGGGTTAGGTTTAGGGTACGCGTTAGGGTTAGGGTAGTTATTAAACCTATCCCACTCTCTAGTTACCCCTTAGCACGTAAAGGAATATTATTTGGGGGTCCAGCCATGGAGAAGAGTTTAGACACTAGGATAAGATAAGGAACACACCCATTATAAAGAAAACACATTAGGATTCTCTTTTTAAGCTGTTCCTTAAAACACTAGTGCTTAGGAAATCTATTGGAGGCAGAAGCAGTCAAGGGTAGCCTAGGGTTAGGGTTAGGCTTAGTGTTAGGCTTAGGGTACGGCTTAGGGTACAGGTTCGGGGAGGGCTTCGGGTACGGCGTAGGGTATGGGTTAGGGTTAGGGTTAGGGTTAGTGTTAGGGTTAGGGCTCGGTTTAGGGTACGGGTTAGGATTAGGGTACGTGTTAGGGTTAGGGCAGGGGTTAGGGTTAGGGTACCCGTTAGGGTTAGGGTAGTTATTAAACCTAACCCACTCTCTAGATACCCCTTAGCACGTAAAGGAATATTATTTGGGGGTCCAGCCATGGAGAAGAGTTTAGACACTAGGATAAGATAAGGAACACACCCATTATAAAGAAATCACATTAGGATTCTCTTTTTAAGCTGTTCCTTAAAACACTAGTGCTTAGGAAATCTATTGGAGGCAGAAGCAGTCAAGGGTAGCCTAGGGTTAGGGTTAGGCTTAGTGTTAGGCTTAGGGTACGGTTTAGGGTACGGGTTTGGGGAGGGCTTCGGGTACGGCGTAGGGTATGGGTTAGGGTTAGGGTTAGGGTTAGTGTTAGGGTTAGGGCTCGGTTTAGGGTACGGGTTAGGATTAGGGTACGTGTTAGGGTTAGGGTAGGGGTTAGGGTTAGGGTACGCGTTACGGTTAGGGTAGTTATTAAACCTATCCCACACTCTAGATCCCCCTTAGCACGTAAAGGAATATTATTTGGGGGTCCAGCCATGGAGAAGAGTTTAGACACTAAGATAATATAAGGAACACACACATTATAAAGAAATCACATTAGGATTCTCTTTTTAAGCTGTTCCTTAAAACACTAGTGCTTAGGAAATCTATTGGAGGCAGAAGAAGTCAAGGGTAGCCTAGGGTTAGGGTTAGGCTTAGGGTATGGCTTAGGATACGGTTTCGGGGAGGGCTTTGGGTACGGCGTAGGGTATGGGTTAGGGTTAGGGTTAGGGTTAGTGTTAGGGTTAGGGCTCGGTTTAGGGTACGGGTTAGGATTAGGGTACGTGTTAGGGTTAGGGTAGGGGTTAGCGTTAGTGTACGCGTTAGGGTTAGGGTAGTTATTAAACCTATCCCACTCTCTAGTTACCCCTTAGCACGTAAAGGAATATTATTTGGGGGTCCAGCCATGGAGAAGAGTTTAGACACTAGGATAAGATAAGGAACACACCCATTATAAAGAAATCACATTAGGATAATCTTTTTAAGCTGTTCCTTAAAACACTAGTGCTTAGGAAATCTATTGGAGGCAGAAGCAGTCAAGGGTAGCCTAGGGTTAGGGTTAGGCTTAGGGTTAGGCTTAGGGTACGGCTTAGGGTACGGGTTCGGGGAGGGCTTCGGGTACGGCGTAGGGTATGGGTTAGGGTTAGGGTTAGGGTTAGTGTTAGGGTTAGGGCTCGGTTTAGTGTACGGTTTAGGATTAGGGTACGTGTTAGGGTTAGGGTAGGGGTTAGGGTTAGGGTACGCGTTACGGTTAAGGTAGTGATTAAACCTATCCCACTCTCTAGATACCCCTTAGCACGTAAAGGAATATTATTTTGGGGTCCAGCCATGGAGAAGAGTTTAGACACTAAGATAATATAAGGAACACACACGTTATAAAGAAATCACATTAGGATTCTCTTTTTAAGCTGTTCCTTAAAACACTAGTGCTTAGGAAATCTATTGGAGGCAGAAGCAGTCAAGGGTAGCCTAGGGTTAGGGTTAGGCTTAGGGTTAGGCTTAGGGTACGGTTTAGGGTACGGGTTTGGGGAGGGCTTCGGGTGTGGCGTAGGGTATGGGTTAGAGTTAGGGTTAGGGTTAGTGTTAGGGTTAGGGCTCGGTTTAGGGTACGGGTTAGGATTAGGGTACGTGTTAGGGTTAGGGTAGGGGTTAGCGTTAGGGTACGCGTTAGGGTTAGGGTAGTTATTAAACCTATCCCACTCTCTAGTTACCCCTTAGCACGTAAAGGAATATTATTTGGGGGTCCAGCCATGGAGAAGAGTTTAGACACTAGGATAAGATAAGGAACACACCCATTATAAAGAAATCACATTAGGATTCTCTTTTTAAGCTGTTCCTTAAAACACTAGTTCTTAGGAAATCTATTGGAGGCAGAAGCAGTCAAGGGTAGCCTAGGGTTAGGGTTAGGCTTAGGGTTAGGCTTTGGGTACGGCTTAGGGTACGGGTTCGGGGAGGGCTTCGGGTACGGCGTAGGGTATGGGTTAGGGTTTGGGTTAGGGTTAGTGTTAGGGTTAGGGCTCGGTTTAGGTTACGGGTTAGGATTAGGGTACGTGTTAGGGTTAGGGCAGGGGTTAGGGTTAGGGTACCCGTTAGGGTTAGGGTAGTTATTAAACCTAACCCACTCTCTAGATACCCCTTAGCACGTAAAGGAATATTATTTTGGGGTCCAGCCATGGAGAAGAGTTTAGACACTAAGATAATATAAGGAACACACACGTTATAAAGAAATCACATTAGGATTCTCTTTTTAAGCTGTTCCTTAAAACACTAGTGCTTAGGAAATCAATTGGAGGCAGAAGCAGTCAAGGGTAGCCTAGGGTTAGGGTTAGGCTTAGGGTTAGGCTTAGGGTACGGTTTAGGGTACGGGTTTGGGGAGGGCTTCGGGTGTGGCGTAGGGTATGGGTTAGAGTTAGGGTTAGGGTTAGTGTTAGGGTTAGGGCTCGGTTTAGGGTACGGGTTAGGATTAGGGTACGTGTTAGGGTTAGGGTAGGGGTTAGCGTTAGGGTACGCGTTAGGGTTAGGGTAGTTATTAAACCTATCCCACTCTCTAGTTACCCCTTAGCACGTAAAGGAATATTATTTGGGGGTCCAGCCATGGAGAAGAGTTTAGACACTAGGATAAGATAAGGAACACACCCATTATAAAGAAATCACATTAGGATTCTCTTTTTAAGCTGTTCCTTAAAACACTAGTTCTTAGGAAATCTATTGGAGGCAGAAGCAGTCAAGGGTAGCCTAGGGTTAGGGTTAGGCTTAGGGTTAGGCTTTGGGTACGGCTTAGGGTACGGGTTCGGGGAGGGCTTCGGGTACGGCGTAGGGTATGGGTTAGGGTTTGGGTTAGGGTTAGTGTTAGGGTTAGGGCTCGGTTTAGGGTACGGGTTAGGATTAGGGTACGTGTTAGGGTTAGGGCAGGGGTTAGGGTTAGGGTACCCGTTAGGGTTAGGGTAGTTATTAAACCTAACCCACTCTCTAGATACCCCTTAGCACGTAAAGGAATATTATTTGGGGGTCCAGCCATGGAGAAGAGTTTAGACACTAAGATAATATAAGGAACACACACATTATAAAGAAATCACATTAGGATTCTCTTTTTAAGCTGTTCCTTAAAACACTAGTGCTTAGGAAATCTATTGGAGGCAGAAGCAGTCAAGGGTAGCCTAGGGTTAGGGTTAGGCTTAGGGTTACGCTTAGGGTACGGCTTAGGGTACGGGTTCGGGGAGGGCTTCGGGTACGGCGTAGGGTATGGGTTAGGGTTAGGGTTAGGGTTAGTGTTAGGGTTAGGGCTCGGTTTAGGGTACGGGTTAGGATTAGGGTACGTGTTAGGGTTAGGGTAGGGGTTAGGGTTAGGGTACGCGTTACGGTTAGGGTAGTTATTAAACCTATCCCACTCTCTAGATACCCCTTAGCACGTAAAGGAATATTATTTGGGGGTCCAGCCATGGAGAAGAGTTTAGACACTAAGATAATATAAGGAACACACACATTATAAAGAAATCACATTAGGATTCTCTTCTTAAGCTGTTCCTTAAAACACTAGTGCTTAGGAAATCTATTGGAGGCAGAAGCAGTCAAGGGTAGCCTAGGGTTAGGGTTAGGCTTAGGGTTAGGCTTAGGGTACGGCTTAGGATACGGTTTCGGGGAGGGCTTTGGGTACGGCGTAGGGTATGGGTTAGGGTTAGGGTTAGGGTTAGTGTTAGGGTTAGGGCTCGGTTTAGGGTACGGGTTAGGATTAGGGTACGTGTTAGGGTTAGGGTAGGGGTTAGCGTTAGGGTACGCGTTAGGGTTAGGGTAGTTATTAAACCTAATCCACTCTCTAGTTACCCCTTAGCACGTAAAGGAATTTTATTTGGGGGTCCAGCCATGGAGAAGAGTTTAGACACTAGGATAAGATAAGGAACACACCCATTATAAAGAAATCACATTAGGATAATCTTTTTAAGCTGTTCCTTAAAACACTAGTGCTTAGGAAATCTATTGGAGGCAGAAGCAGTCAAGGGTAGCCTAGGGTTAGGGTTAGGCTTAGGGTTAGGCTTAGGGTACGGCTTAGGGTACGGGTTCGGGGAGGGCTTCGGGTACGGCGTAGGGTATGGGTTAGGGTTAGGGTTAGGGTTAGTGTTAGGGTTAGGGCTCGGTTTAGGGTACGGTTTAGGATTAGGGTACGTGTTAGGGTTAGGGTAGGGGTTAGGGTTAGGGTACGCGTTACGGTTAAGGTAGTGATTAAACCTATCCCACTCTCTAGATACCCCTTAGCACGTAAAGGAATATTATTTGGGGGTCCAGCCATGGAGAAGAGTTTAGACACTAGGATAAGATAAGGAACACACCCATTATAAAGAAATCACATTAGGATAATCTTTTTAAGCTGTTCCTTAAAACACTAGTGCTTAGGAAATCTATTGGAGGCAGAAGCAGTCAAGGGTAGCCTAGGGTTAGGTTTAGGCTTAGGGTTAGGCTTAGGGTACGGTTTAGGGTACGGGTTTGGGGAGGGCTTCGGGTACGGCGTAGGGTATGGGTTAGGGTTAGGGTTAGGGTTAGTGTTAGGGTTAGGGCTCGGTTTAGGGTACGGGTTAGGATTAGGGTACGTGTTAGGGTTAGGGTAGGGGTTAGGGTTAGGGTACGCGTTAGGGTTAGGGTAGTTATTAAACCTATCCCACTCTGTAGATACCCCTTAGCACGTAAAGGAATATTATTTGGGGGTCCAGCCATGGAGAAGAGTTTAGACACTAAGATAATATAAGGAACACACACATTATAAAGAAATCACATTAGGATTCTCTTTTTAAGCTTTTCCTTAAAACACTAGTGCTTAGGAAATCTATTGGAGGCAGAAGCAGTCAAGGGTAGCCTAGGGTTAGGGTTAGGCTTAGGGTTAGGCTTAGGGTACGGCTTAGGATACGGTTTCGGGGAGGGCTTTGGGTACGGCGTAGGGTATGGGTTAGGGTTAGGGTTAGGGTTAGAGTTAGGGTTAGGGCTCGGTTTAGGGTACGGGTTAGGATTAGGGTACGTGTTAGGGTTAGGGTAGGGGTTAGCGTTAGGGTACGCGTTAGGGTTAGGGTAGTTATTAAACCTATCCCACTCTCTAGTTACCCCTTAGCACGTAAAGGAATATTATTTGGGGGTCCAGCCATGGAGAAGAGTTTAGACACTAGGATAAGATAAGGAACACACCCATTATAAAGAAATCACATTAGGATTCTCTTTTTAAGCTGTTCCTTAAAACACTAGTGCTTAGGACATCTATTGGAGGTAGAAGCAGTCAAGGGTAGCCTAGGGTTAGGGTTAGGCTTAGGGATAGGCTTAGGGTACGGTTTAGGGTACGGGTTTGGGGAGGGCTTCGGGTATGGCGTAGGGTATGGGTTAGAGTTAGGGTTAGGGTTAGTGTTAGGGTTAGGGCTCGGTTTAGGGTACGGGTTAGGATTAGGGTACGTGTTAGGGTTAGGGTAGGGGTTAGCGTTAGGGTACGCGTTAGGGTTAGGGTAGTTATTAAACCTATCCCACTCTCTACTTACCCCTTAGCACGTAAAGGAATATTATTTGGGGGTCCAGCCATGGAGAAGAGTTTAGACACTAGGATAAGATAAAGAACACACACATTATAAAGAAATCACATTAGGATTCTCTTTTTAAGCTGTTCCTTAAAACACTAGTGCTTAGGAAATCTATTGGAGGCAGAAGCAGTCAAGGGTAGCCTAGGGTTAGGGTTAGGCTTAGGGTTAGGCTTAGGGTACGGCTTAGGGTACGGGTTCGGGGAGGGCTTCGGGTACGGCGTAGGGTATGGGTTAGGGTTAGGGTTAGGGTTAGTGTTAGGGTTAGGGCTCGGTTTAGGGTACGGGTTAGGATTAGGGTACGTGTTAGGGTTAGGGTAGGGGTTAGGGTTAGGGTACGCGTTACGGTTAGGGTAGTTATTAAACCTATCCCACTCTCTAGATACCCCTTAGCACGTAAAGGAATATTATTTGGGGGTCCAGCCATGGAGAAGAGTTTAGACACTAAGATAATATAAGGAACACACCCATTATAAAGAAATCACATTAGGATAATCTTTTTAAGCTGTTCCTTAAAACACTAGTGCTTAGGAAATCTATTGGAGGCAGAAGCAGTCAAGGGTAGCCTAGGGTTAGGTTTAGGCTTAGGGTTAGGCTTAGGGTACGGCTTAGGGTACGGGTTCGGGGAGGGCTTCGGGTACGGCGTAGGGTATGGGTTAGGGTTAGGGTTAGGGTTAGTGTTAGGGTTAGGGCTCGGTTTAGGGTACGGTTTAGGATTAGGGTACGTGTTAGGGTTAGGGTAGGGGTTAGGGTTAGGGTACGCGTTACGGTTAAGGTAGTGATTAAACCTATCCCACTCTCTAGATACCCCTTAGCACGTAAAGGAATATTATTTGGGGGTCCAGCCATGGAGAAGAGTTTAGACACTAGGATAAGATAAGGAACACACCCATTATAAAGAAATCACATTAGGATAATCTTTTTAAGCTGTTCCTTAAAACACTAGTGCTTAGGAAATATATTGGAGGCAGAAGCAGTCAAGGGTAGCCTAGGGTTAGGGTTAGGCTTAGGGTTAGGCTTAGGGTACGGCTTAGGGTACGGGTTCGGGGAGGGCTTCGGGTACGGCGTAGGGTATGGGTTAGGGTTAGGGTTAGGGTTAGTGTTAGGGTTAGGGCTCGGTTTAGCGTACGGGTTAGGATTAGGGTACGTGTTAGGGTTAGGGTAGGGGTTAGGTTTAGGGTACGCGTTACGGTTAAGGTAGTGATTAAACCTATCCCACTCTCTAGATACCCCTTAGCACGTAAAGGAATATTATTTTGGGGTCCAGCCATGGAGAAGAGTTTAGACACGAAGATAATATAAGAAACACACACATTATAAAGAAATCACATTAGGATTCTCTTTTTAAGCTGTTCCTTAAAACACTAGTGCTTAGGAAATCTATTGGAGGCAGAAGCAGTCAAGGGTAGCCTAGTGTTAGGGTTAGGCTTAGGGTTAGGCTTAGGGTACGGTTTAGGGTACGGGTTTGGGGAGGGCTTCGGGTACGGCGTAGGGTATGGGTTAGGGTTAGGGTTAGGGTTAGTGTTAGGGTTAGGGCTCGGTTTAGGGTACGGGTTAGGATTAGGGTACGTGTTAGGGTTAGGGTAGGGGTTAGCGTTAGGGTACGCGTTAGGGTTAGGGTAGTTATTAAACCTATCCCACTCTCTACTTACCCCTTAGCACGTAAAGGAATATTATTTGGGGGTCCAGCCATGGAGAAGAGTTTAGACACTAGGATAAGATAAAGAACACACACATTATAAAGAAATCACATTAGGATTCTCTTTTTAAGCTGTTCCTTAAAACACTAGTGCTTAGGAAATCTATTGGAGGCAGAAGCAGTCAAGGGTAGCCTAGGGTTAGGGTTAGGCTTAGGGTTAGGCTTAGGGTACGGCTTAGGGTACGGGTTCGGGGAGGGCTTCGGGTACGGCGTAGGGTATGGGTTAGGGTTAGGGTTAGGGTTAGTGTTAGGGTTAGGGCTCGGTTTAGGGTACGGGTTAGGATTAGGGTACGTGTTAGGGTTAGGGTAGGGGTTAGGGTTAGGGTACGCGTTACGGTTAGGGTAGTTATTAAACCTATCCCACTCTCTAGATACCCCTTAGCACGTAAAGGAATATTATTTGGGGGTCCAGCCATGGAGAAGAGTTTAGACACTAAGATAATATAAGGAACACACACATTATAAAGAAATCACATTAGGATTCTCTTTTTAAGCTGTTCCTTAAAACACTAGTGCTTAGGAAATCTATTGGAGGCAGAAGCAGTCAAGGGTAGCCTAGGGTTAGGGTTAGGCTTAGGGTTAGGCTTAGGGTACGGCTTAGGATACGGTTTCGGGGAGGGCTTTGGGTACGGCCTAGGGTATGGGTTAGGGTTAGGCTTAGGGTTAGTGTTAGGGTTAGGGCTCGGTTTAGGGTACGGGTTAGGATTAGGGTACGTGTTAGGGTTAGGGTAGGGGTTAGCGTTAGGGTATGCGTTAGGGTTAGGGTAGTTATTAAACATATCCCACTCTCTAGTTACCCCTTAGCACGTAAAGGAATATTATTTGGGGGTCCAGCCATGGAGAAGAGTTTAGACACTAGGATAAGATAAGGAACACACCCATTATAAAGAAATCACATTAGGATAATCTTTTTAAGCTGTTCCTTAAAACACTAGTGCTTAGGAAATCTATTGGAGGCAGAAGCAGTCAAGGGTAGCCTAGGGTTAGGTTTAGGCTTAGGGTTAGGCTTAGGGTACGGCTTAGGGTACGGGTTCGGGGAGGGCTTCGGGTACGGCGTAGGGTATGGGTTAGGGTTAGGGTTAGGGTTAGTGTTAGGGTTAGGGCTCGGTTTAGGGTACGGTTTAGGATTAGGGTACGTGTTAGGGTTAGGGTAGGGGTTAGGGTTAGGGTACGCGTTACGGTTAAGGTAGTGATTAAACCTATCCCACTCTCTAGATACCCCTTAGCACGTAAAGGAATATTATTTGGGGGTCCAGCCATGGAGAAGAGTTTAGACACTAGGATAAGATAAGGAACACACCCATTATAAAGAAATCACATTAGGATAATCTTTTTAAGCTGTTCCTTAAAACACTAGTGCTTAGGAAATATATTGGAGGCAGAAGCAGTCAAGGGTAGCCTAGGGTTAGGGTTAGGCTTAGGGTTAGGCTTAGGGTACGGCTTAGGGTACGGTTTCGGGGAGGGCTTCGGGTATGGCGTAGGGTATGGGTTAGGGTTAGGGTTAGGGTTAGTGTTAGGGTTAGGGCTCGGTTTAGGGTACGGGTTAGGATTAGGGTACGTGTTAGGGTTAGGGTAGGGGTTAGCGTTAGGGTACGCGTTAGGGATAGGGTAGTTATTAAACCTATCCCACTCTCTAGTTACCCCTTAGCACGTAAAGGAATATTATTTGGGGGTCCAGCCATGGAGAAGAGTTTAGACACTAGGATAAGATAAGGAACACACCCATTATAAAGAAATCACATTAGGATTCTCTTTTTAAGCTGTTCCTTAAAACACTAGTGCTTAGGAAATCTATTGGAGGCAGAAGCAGTCAAGGGTAGCCTAGGGTTAGGGTTAGGCTTAGGGTTAGGCTTAGGGTACGGCTTAGGTTACCGGTTCGGGGAGGGTTTCGGGTACGGCGTAGGGTATGGGTTAGGGTTAGGGTTAGGGTTAGTGTTAGGGTTAGGGCTCGGTTTAGGGTACAGGTTAGGATTAGGGTACGTGTTAGGGTTAGGGTAGGGGTTAGGGTTAGGGTACGCGTTACGGTTAGGGTAGTTATTAAACCTGTCCCACTCTCTAGATACCCCTTAGCACGTAAAGGAATATTATTTGGGGGTCCAGCCATGGAGAAGAGTTTAGACACTAGGATAAGATAAGGAACACACCCATTATAAAGAAATCACATTAGGATAATCTTTTTAAGCTGTTCCTTAAAACACTAGTGCTTAGGAAATCTATTGGAGGCAGAAGCAGTCAAGGGTAGCCTAGGGTTAGGTTTAGGCTTAGGGTTAGGCTTAGGGTACGGCTTAGGGTACGGGTTCGGGGAGGGCTTCGGGTACGGCGTAGGGTATGGGTTAGGGTTAGGGTTAGGGTTAGTGTTAGGGTTAGGGCTCGGTTTAGGGTACGGTTTAGGATTAGGGTACGTGTTAGGGTTAGGGTAGGGGTTAGGGTTAGGGTACGCGTTACGGTTAAGGTAGTGATTAAACCTATCCCACTCTCTAGATACCCCTTAGCACGTAAAGGAATATTATTTGGGGGTCCAGCCATGGAGAAGAGTTTAGACACTAAGATAATATAAGGAACACACACATTATAAAGAAATCACATTAGGATTCTCTTTTTAAGCTGTTCCTTAAAACACTAGTGCTTAGGAAACCTATTGGAGGCAGAAGCAGTAAAGGGTAGCCTAGGGTTAGGGTTAGGCTTAGGGTTAGGCTTAGGGTACGGCTTAGGGTACGGGTTCGGGGAGGGCTTCGGGTACGGCGTAGGGTATGGGTTAGGGTTAGGGTTAGGGTTAGTGTTAGGGTTAGGGCTCGGTTTAGGGTACGGGTTAGGATTAGGGTACGTGTTAGGGTTAGGGTAGGGGTTAGCGTTAGGGTACGCGTTAGGGTTAGCATAGTTATTAAACCTATGTCACTCTCTAGTTACCCCTTAGCACGTAAAGGAATATTATTTGGGGGTCCCGCCATGGAGAAGAGTTTAGACACTAGGATAAGATAAGGAACACACCCATTATAAAGAAATCACATTAGGATTCTCTTTTTAAGCTGTTCCTTAAAACACTAGTGCTTAGGAAATCTATTGGAGGCAGAAGCAGTCAAGGGTAGCCTAGGGTTAGGGTTAGGCTTAGGATTAGGCTTAGGGTACGGCTTAGGGTACGGGTTCGGGGAGGGCTTCCGGTACGGCGTAGGGTATGGGTTAGGGTTAGGGTTAGGGTTAGTGTTAGGGTTAGGGCTCGGTTTAGGGTACGGGTTAGGATTAGGGTACGTGTTAGGGTTAGGGTAGGGGTTAGGGTTAGGGTACACGTTAGGGTTAGGGTAGTGATTAAACCTATCCCACTCTCTAGATACCCCTTAGCACATAAAGGAATATTATTTGGGGGTCCAGCCATGGCGAAGAGTTTAGACACTAGGATTAGATAAGGAACACACCCATTATAAAGAAATCACATTAGGATTCTCTTTTTAAGCTGTTCCTTAAAACACTAGTGCTTAGGAAATCTATTGGAGGCAGAAGCAGTCAAGGGTAGCCTAGGGTTAGCGTTAGGCTTAGGGTTAGGCTTAGGTTACGGCTTAGGGTACGGTTTCGGGGAGGGCTTCGGGTATGGCGTAGGGTATGGGTTAGGGTTAGGGTTAGGGTTAGTGTTAGGGTTAGGGCTCGGTTTAGGGTACGGGTTAGGATTAGGGTACGTGTTAGGGTTAGGGTAGGGGTTAGCGTTAGGGTACGCGTTAGGGATAGGGTAGTTATTAAACCTATCCCACTCTCTAGTTACCCCTTAGCACGTAAAGGAATATTATTTGGGGGTCCAGCCATGGAGAAGAGTTTAGACACTAGGATAAGATAAGGAACACACCCATTATAAAGAAATCACATTAGGATTCTCTTTTTAAGCTGTTCCTTAAAACACTAGTGCTTAGGAAATCTATTGGAGGCAGAAGCAGTCAAGGGTAGCCTAGGGTTAGGGTTAGGCTTAGGGTTAGGCTTAGGGTACGGCTTAGGTTACCGGTTCGGGGAGGGTTTCGGGTACGGCGTAGGGTATGGGTTAGGGTTAGGGTTAGGGTTAGTGTTAGGGTTAGGGCTCGGTTTAGGGTACAGGTTAGGATTAGGGTACGTGTTAGGGTTAGGGTAGGGGTTAGGGTTAGGGTACGCGTTACGGTTAGGGTAGTTATTAAACCTGTCCCACTCTCTAGATACCCCTTAGCACGTAAAGGAATATTATTTGGGGGTCCAGCCATGGAGAAGAGTTTAGACACTAGGATAAGATAAGGAACACACCCATTATAAAGAAATCACATTAGGATAATCTTTTTAAGCTGTTCCTTAAAACACTAGTGCTTAGGAAATCTATTGGAGGCAGAAGCAGTCAAGGGTAGCCTAGGGTTAGGGTTAGGCTTAGGGTTAGGCTTAGGGTACGGCTTAGGGTACGGGTTCGGGGAGGGCTTCGGGTACGGCGTAGGGTATGGGTTAGGGTTAGGGTTAGAGTTAGTGTTAGGGTTAGGGCTCGGTTTAGGGTACGGGTTAGGATTAGGGTACGTGTTAGGGTTAGGGTAGGGGTTAGGGTTAGGGTACGCGTTACGGATAGGGTAGTGATTAAACCTATCCCACTCTCTAGATACCCCTTAGCACGTAAAGGAATATTATTTGGGGGTCCAGCCATGGAGAAGAGTTTAGACACTAGGATAAGATAAGGAACACACCCATTATAAAGAAATCACATTAGGATTCTCTTCTTAAGCTGTTCCTTAAAACACTAGTGCTTAGGAAATCTATTGGAGGCAGAAGCAGTCAAGGGTAGCCTAGGGTTAGGGTTAGGCTTAGGGTTAGGCTTAGGGTACGGCTTACGGTACGGGTTCGGGGAGGGCTTCGGGTACGGCGTAGGTTATGGGTTAGGGTTAGGGTTAGGGTTAGTGTTAGGGTTACGGCTCGGTTTAGGGTACGGGTTAGGATTAGGGTACGTGTTAGGGTTAGGGCAGGGGTTAGGGTTAGGGTACCCGTTAGGTTTAGGGTAGTTATTAAACCTATCCCACTCTCTAGATACCCCTTAGCACGTAAAGGAATATTATTTGGGGGTCCAGCCATGGAGAAGAGTTTAGACACTAAGATAATATAAGGAACACACACATTATAAAGAAATCACATTAGGATTCTCTTTTTAAGCTGTTCCTTAAAACACTAGTGCTTAGGAAATCTATTGGAGGCAGAAGCAGTCAAGGGTAGCCTAGGGTTAGGGTTAGGCTTAGGGTTAGGCTTAGGGTACGGCTTAGGATACGGTTTTGGGGAGGGCTTTGGGTACGGCGTAGGGTATGGGTTAGGGTTAGGGTTAGGGTTAGTGTTAGGGTTAGGGCTCGGTTTAGGGTACGGGTTATGATTAGGGTACGTGTTAGGGTTAGGGTAGGGTTTAGCGTTAGGGTACGCGTTTGGGTTAGGGTAGTTATTAAACCTATCCCACTCTCTAGTTACCCCTTAGCACGTAAAGGAATATTATTTGGGGGTCCAGCCATGGAGAAGAGTTTAGACACTAGGATAAGATAAGGAACACACCCATTATAAAGAAATCACATTAGGATTCTCTTTTTAAGCTGTTCCTTAAAACACTAGTGCTTAGGAAATCTATTGGAGGCAGAAGCAGTCAAGGGTAGCCTAGGGTTAGGGTTAGGCTTAGGGTTAGGCTTAGGGTACGGCTTAGGGTACTGGTTCGGGGAGGGCTTCGGGTACGGCGTAGGGTATGGGTTAGGGTTAGGGTTAGGGTTAGTGTTAGGGTTAGGGCTCGGTTTAGGGTACGGGTTAGGATTAGGGTACGTGTTAGGGTTAGGGCAGGGGTTAGGGTTAGGGTACCCGTTAGGGTTAGGGTAGTTATTAAACCTATCCCACTCTCTAGATACCCCTTAGCACGTAAAGGAATATTATTTGGGGGTCCAGCCATGGAGAAGAGTTTAGACACTAAGATAATATAAGGAACACACACATTATAAAGAAATCACATTAGGATTCTCTTTTTAAGCTGTTCCTTAAAACACTAGTGCTTAGGAAATCTATTGGAGGCAGAAGCAGTCAAGGGTAGCCTAGGGTTAGGGTTAGGCTTAGGGTTACGCTTAGGGTACGGCTTAGGGTACGGGTTCGGGGAGGGCTTCGGGTACGGCGTAGGGTATGGGTTAGGGTTAGGGTTAGGGTTAGTGTTAGGGTTAGGGCTCGGTTTAGGGTACGCGTTAGGATTAGGGTACGTGTTAGGGTTAGGGCAGGGGTTAGGGTTAGGGTACCCGTTAGGGTTAGGGTAGTTATTAAACCTATCCCACTCTCTAGATACCCCTTAGCACGTAAAGGAATATTATTTGGGGGTCCAGCCATGGAGAAGAGTTTAGACACTAAGATAATATAAGGAACACACACATTATAAAGAAATCACATTAGGATTCTCTTTTTAAGCTGTTCCTTAAAACACTAGTGCTTAGGAAATCTATTGGAGGCAGAAGCAGTCAAGGGTAGCCTAGGGTTAGGGTTAGGCTTAGGGTTAGGCTTAGGGTACGGCTTAGGATACGGTTTCGGGGAGGGCTTCGGGTACGGCGTAGGGTATGGGTTAGGGTTAGGGTTAGGGTTAGTGTTAGGGTTAGGGCTCGGTTTAGGGTACGGGTTAGGATTAGGGTACGTGTTAGGGTTAGGGTAGGGGTTAGCGTTAGGGTACGCGTTTGGGTTAGGGTAGTTATTAAACCTATCCCACTCTCTAGTTACCCCTTAGCACGTAAAGGAATATTATTTGGGGGTCCAGCCATGGAGAAGAGTTTAGACACTAGGATAAGATAAGGAACACACCCATTATAAAGAAATCACATTAGGATTCTCTTTTTAAGCTGTTCCTTAAAACACTAGTGCTTAGGAAATCTATTGGAGGCAGAAGCAGTCAAGGGTAGCCTAGGGTTAGGGTTAGGCTTAGGGTTAGGCTTAGGGTACGGCTTAGGGTACTGGTTCGGGGAGGGCTTCGGGTACGGCGTAGGGTATGGGTTATGGTTAGGGTTAGGGTTAGTGTTAGGGTTAGGGCTCGGTTTAGGGTACGGGTTAGGATTAGGGTACGTGTTAGGGTTAGGGCAGGGGTTAGGGTTAGGGTACCCGTTAGGGTTAGGGTAGTTATTAAACCTATCCCACTCTCTAGATACCCCTTAGCACGTAAAGGAATATTATTTGGGGGTCCAGCCATGGAGAAGAGTTTAGACACTAAGATAATATAAGGAACACACACATTATAAAGAAATCACATTAGGATTCTCTTTTTAAGCTGTTCCTTAAAACACTAGTGCTTAGGAAACCTATTGGAGGCAGAAGCAGTAAAGGGTAGCCTAGGGTTAGGGTTAGGCTTAGGGTTAGGCTTAGGGTACGGCTTAGGGTACGGGTTCGGGGAGGGCTTCGGGTACGGCGTAGGGTATGGGTTAGGGTTAGGGTTAGGGTTAGTGTTAGGGTTAGGGCTCGGTTTAGGGTACGGGTTAGGATTAGGGTACGTGTTAGGGTTAGGGTAGGGGTTAGCGTTAGGGTACGCGTTAGGGTTAGCATAGTTATTAAACCTATGTCACTCTCTAGTTACCCCTTAGCACGTAAAGGAATATTATTTGGGGGTCCCGCCATGGAGAAGAGTTTAGACACTAGGATAAGATAAGGAACACACCCATTATAAAGAAATCACATTAGGATTCTCTTTTTAAGCTGTTCCTTAAAACACTAGTGCTTAGGAAATCTATTGGAGGCAGAAGCAGTCAAGGGTAGCCTAGGGTTAGGGTTAGGCTTAGGATTAGGCTTAGGGTACGGCTTAGGGTACGGGTTCGGGGAGGGCTTCCGGTACGGCGTAGGGTATGGGTTAGGGTTAGGGTTAGGGTTAGTGTTAGGGTTAGGGCTCGGTTTAGGGTACGGGTTAGGATTAGGGTACGTGTTAGGGTTAGGGTAGGGGTTAGGGTTAGGGTACACGTTAGGGTTAGGGTAGTGATTAAACCTATCCCACT
This sequence comes from Balaenoptera physalus, assembly GCF_965194825.1. NCBI lineage: Eukaryota > Metazoa > Chordata > Mammalia > Artiodactyla > Balaenopteridae > Balaenoptera > Balaenoptera physalus. Next base: position 226,448 of record NW_028126360.1, on the reverse strand, counting down.
CTCTACATACCCCTTAGCACATAAAGGAATATTATTTGGGGGTCCAGCCATGGCGAAGAGTTTAGACACTAGGATTAGATAAGGAACACACCCATTATAAAGAAATCACATTAGGATTCTCTTTTTAAGCTGTTCCTTAAAACACTAGTGCTTAGGAAATCTATTGGAGGCAGAAGCAGTCAAGGGTAGCCTAGGGTTAGGGTTAGGCTTAGGGTTAGGCTTAGGTTACGGCTTAGGGTACGGTTTCGGGGAGGGCTTCGGGTATGGCGTAGGGTATGGGTTAGGGTTAGGGTTAGGGTTAGTGTTAGGGTTAGGGCTCGGTTTAGGGTACGGGTTAGGATTAGGGTACGTGTTAGGGTTAGGGTAGGGGTTAGCGTTAGGGTACGCGTTAGGGATAGGGTAGTTATTAAACCTATCCCACTCTCTAGTTACCCCTTAGCACGTAAAGGAATATTATTTGGGGGTCCAGCCATGGAGAAGAGTTTAGACACTAGGATAAGATAAGGAACACACCCATTATAAAGAAATCACATTAGGATTCTCTTTTTAAGCTGTTCCTTAAAACACTAGTGCTTAGGAAATCTATTGGAGGCAGAAGCAGTCAAGGGTAGCCTAGGGTTAGGGTTAGGCTTAGGGTTAGGCTTAGGGTACGGCTTAGGTTACCGGTTCGGGGAGGGTTTCGGGTACGGCGTAGGGTATGGGTTAGGGTTAGGGTTAGGGTTAGTGTTAGGGTTAGGGCTCGGTTTAGGGTACAGGTTAGGATTAGGGTACGTGTTAGGGTTAGGGTAGGGGTTAGGGTTAGGGTACGCGTTACGGTTAGGGTAGTTATTAAACCTGTCCCACTCTCTAGATACCCCTTAGCACGTAAAGGAATATTATTTGGGGGTCCAGCCATGGAGAAGAGTTTAGACACGAAGATAATATAAGGAACACACACATTATAAAGAAATCACATTAGGATTCTCTTTTTAAGCTGTTCCTTAAAACACTAGTGCTTAGGAAATCTATTGGAGGCAGAAGCAGTCAAGGGTAGCCTAGTGTTAGGGTTAGGCTTAGGGTTAGGCTTAGGGTACGGTTTAGGGTACGGGTTTGGGGAGGGCTTCGGGTACGGCGTAGGGTATGGGTTAGGGTTAGGGTTAGGGTTAGTGTTAGGGTTAGGGCTCGGTTTAGGGTACGGGTTAGGATTAGGGTACGTGTTAGGGTTAGGGTAGGGGTTAGCGTTAGGGTACGCGTTAGGGTTAGGGTAGTTATTAAACCTATCCCACTCTCTACTTACCCCTTAGCACGTAAAGGAATATTATTTGGGGGTCCAGCCATGGAGAAGAGTTTAGACACTAGGATAAGATAAAGAACACACACATTATAAAGAAATCACATTAGGATTCTCTTTTTAAGCTGTTCCTTAAAACACTAGTGCTTAGGAAATCTATTGGAGGCAGAAGCAGTCAAGGGTAGCCTAGGGTTAGGGTTAGGCTTAGGGTTAGGCTTAGGGTACGGCTTAGGGTACGGTTTCGGGGAGGGCTTCGGGTATGGCGTAGGGTATGGGTTAGGGTTAGGGTTAGGGTTAGTGTTAGGGTTAGGGCTCGGTTTAGGGTACGGGTTAGGATTAGGGTACGTGTTAGGGTTAGGGTAGGGGTTAGCGTTAGGGTACGCGTTAGGGATAGGGTAGTTATTAAACCTATCCCACTCTCTAGTTACCCCTTAGCACGTAAAGGAATATTATTTGGGGGTCCAGCCATGGAGAAGAGTTTAGACACTAGGATAAGATAAGGAACACACCCATTATAAAGAAATCACATTAGGATTCTCTTTTTAAGCTGTTCCTTAAAACACTAGTGCTTAGGAAATCTATTGGAGGCAGAAGCAGTCAAGGGTAGCCTAGGGTTAGGGTTAGGCTTAGGGTTAGGCTTAGGGTACGGCTTAGGGTACTGGTTCGGGGAGGGCTTCGGGTACGGCGTAGGGTATGGGTTAGGGTTAGGGTTAGGGTTAGTGTTAGGGTTAGGGCTCGGTTTAGGGTACGGGTTAGGATTAGGGTACGTGTTAGGGTTAGGGCAGGGGTTAGGGTTAGGGTACCCGTTAGGGTTAGGGTAGTTATTAAACCTATCCCACTCTCTAGATACCCCTTAGCACGTAAAGGAATATTATTTGGGGGTCCAGCCATGGAGAAGAGTTTAGACACTAAGATAATATAAGGAACACACACATTATAAAGAAATCACATTAGGATTCTCTTTTTAAGCTGTTCCTTAAAACACTAGTGCTTAGGAAACCTATTGGAGGCAGAAGCAGTAAAGGGTAGCCTAGGGTTAGGGTTAGGCTTAGGGTTAGGCTTAGGGTACGGCTTAGGGTACGGGTTCGGGGAGGGCTTCGGGTACGGCGTAGGGTATGGGTTAGGGTTAGGGTTAGGGTTAGTGTTAGGGTTAGGGCTCGGTTTAGGGTACGGGTTAGGATTAGGGTACGTGTTAGGGTTAGGGTAGGGGTTAGCGTTAGGGTACGCGTTAGGGTTAGCATAGTTATTAAACCTATGTCACTCTCTAGTTACCCCTTAGCACGTAAAGGAATATTATTTGGGGGTCCCGCCATGGAGAAGAGTTTAGACACTAGGATAAGATAAGGAACACACCCATTATAAAGAAATCACATTAGGATTCTCTTTTTAAGCTGTTCCTTAAAACACTAGTGCTTAGGATATCTATTGGAGGCAGAAGCAGTCAAGGGTAGCCTAGGGTTAGGGTTAGGCTTAGGATTAGGCTTAGGGTACGGCTTAGGGTACGGGTTCGGGGAGGGCTTCCGGTATGGCGTAGGGTATGGGTTAGGGTTAGGGTTAGGGTTAGTGTTAGGGTTAGGGCTCGGTTTAGGGTACGGGTTAGGATTAGGGTACGTGTTAGGGTTAGGGTAGGGGTTAGGTTTAGGGTACACGTTAGGGTTAGGGTAGTGATTAAACCTATCCCACTCTCTAGATACCCCTTAGCACATAAAGGAATATTATTTGGGGGTCCAGCCATGGCGAAGAGTTTAGACACTAGGATTAGATAAGGAACACACCCATTATAAAGAAATCACATTAGGATTCTCTTTTTAAGCTGTTCCTTAAAACACTAGTGCTTAGGAAATCTATTGGAGGCAGAAGCAGTCAAGGGTAGCCTAGGGTTAGGGTTAGGCTTAGGGTTAGGCTTAGGTTACGGCTTAGGGTACGGTTTCGGGGAGGGCTTCGGGTATGGCGTAGGGTATGGGTTAGGGTTAGGGTTAGGGTTAGTGTTAGGGTTAGGGCTCGGTTTAGGGTACGGGTTAGGATTAGGGTACGTGTTAGGGTTAGGGTAGGGGTTAGCGTTAGGGTACGCGTTAGGGATAGGGTAGTTATTAAACCTATCCCACTCTCTAGTTACCCCTTAGCACGTAAAGGAATATTATTTGGGGGTCCAGCCATGGAGAAGAGTTTAGACACTAGGATAAGATAAGGAACACACCCATTATAAAGAAATCACATTAGGATTCTCTTTTTAAGCTGTTCCTTAAAACACTAGTGCTTAGGAAATCTATTGGAGGCAGAAGCAGTCAAGGGTAGCCTAGGGTTAGGGTTAGGCTTAGGGTTAGGCTTAGGGTACGGCTTAGGTTACCGGTTCGGGGAGGGTTTCGGGTACGGCGTAGGGTATGGGTTAGGGTTAGGGTTAGGGTTAGTGTTAGGGTTAGGGCTCGGTTTAGGGTACAGGTTAGGATTAGGGTACGTGTTAGGGTTAGGGTAGGGGTTAGGGTTAGGGTACGCGTTACGGTTAGGGTAGTTATTAAACCTGTCCCACTCTCTAGATACCCCTTAGCACGTAAAGGAATATTATTTGGGGGTCCAGCCATGGAGAAGAGTTTAGACACGAAGATAATATAAGGAACACACACATTATAAAGAAATCACATTAGGATTCTCTTTTTAAGCTGTTCCTTAAAACACTAGTGCTTAGGAAATCTATTGGAGGCAGAAGCAGTCAAGGGTAGCCTAGTGTTAGGGTTAGGCTTAGGGTTAGGCTTAGGGTACGGTTTAGGGTACGGGTTTGGGGAGGGCTTCGGGTACGGCGTAGGGTATGGGTTAGGGTTAGGGTTAGGGTTAGTGTTAGGGTTAGGGCTCGGTTTAGGGTACGGGTTAGGATTAGGGTACGTGTTAGGGTTAGGGTAGGGGTTAGCGTTAGGGTACGCGTTAGGGTTAGGGTAGTTATTAAACCTATCCCACTCTCTACTTACCCCTTAGCACGTAAAGGAATATTATTTGGGGGTCCAGCCATGGAGAAGAGTTTAGACACTAGGATAAGATAAAGAACACACACATTATAAAGAAATCACATTAGGATTCTCTTTTTAAGCTGTTCCTTAAAACACTAGTGCTTAGGAAATCTATTGGAGGCAGAAGCAGTCAAGGGTAGCCTAGGGTTAGGGTTAGGCTTAGGGTTAGGCTTAGGGTACGGCTTAGGGTACGGTTTCGGGGAGGGCTTCGGGTATGGCGTAGGGTATGGGTTAGGGTTAGGGTTAGGGTTAGTGTTAGGGTTAGGGCTCGGTTTAGGGTACGGGTTAGGATTAGGGTACGTGTTAGGGTTAGGGTAGGGGTTAGCGTTAGGGTACGCGTTAGGGATAGGGTAGTTATTAAACCTATCCCACTCTCTAGTTACCCCTTAGCACGTAAAGGAATATTATTTGGGGGTCCAGCCATGGAGAAGAGTTTAGACACTAGGATAAGATAAGGAACACACCCATTATAAAGAAATCACATTAGGATTCTCTTTTTAAGCTGTTCCTTAAAACACTAGTGCTTAGGAAATCTATTGGAGGCAGAAGCAGTCAAGGGTAGCCTAGGGTTAGGGTTAGGCTTAGGGTTAGGCTTAGGGTACGGCTTAGGGTACTGGTTCGGGGAGGGCTTCGGGTACGGCGTAGGGTATGGGTTAGGGTTAGGGTTAGGGTTAGTGTTAGGGTTAGGGCTCGGTTTAGGGTACGGGTTAGGATTAGGGTACGTGTTAGGGTTAGGGCAGGGGTTAGGGTTAGGGTACCCGTTAGGGTTAGGGTAGTTATTAAACCTATCCCACTCTCTAGATACCCCTTAGCACGTAAAGGAATATTATTTGGGGGTCCAGCCATGGAGAAGAGTTTAGACACTAAGATAATATAAGGAACACACACATTATAAAGAAATCACATTAGGATTCTCTTTTTAAGCTGTTCCTTAAAACACTAGTGCTTAGGAAACCTATTGGAGGCAGAAGCAGTAAAGGGTAGCCTAGGGTTAGGGTTAGGCTTAGGGTTAGGCTTAGGGTACGGCTTAGGGTACGGGTTCGGGGAGGGCTTCGGGTACGGCGTAGGGTATGGGTTAGGGTTAGGGTTAGGGTTAGTGTTAGGGTTAGGGCTCGGTTTAGGGTACGGGTTAGGATTAGGGTACGTGTTAGGGTTAGGGTAGGGGTTAGCGTTAGGGTACGCGTTAGGGTTAGCAGAGTTATTAAACCTATGTCACTCTCTAGTTACCCCTTAGCACGTAAAGGAATATTATTTGGGGGTCCCGCCATGGAGAAGAGTTTAGACACTAGGATAAGATAAGGAACACACCCATTATAAAGAAATCACATTAGGATTCTCTTTTTAAGCTGTTCCTTAAAACACTAGTGCTTAGGATATCTATTGGAGGCAGAAGCAGTCAAGGGTAGCCTAGGGTTAGGGTTAGGCTTAGGATTAGGCTTAGGGTACGGCTTAGGGTACGGGTTCGGGGAGGGCTTCCGGTATGGCGTAGGGTATGGGTTAGGGTTAGGGTTAGGGTTAGTGTTAGGGTTAGGGCTCGGTTTAGGGTACGGGTTAGGATTAGGGTACGTGTTAGGGTTAGGGTAGGGGTTAGGTTTAGGGTACACGTTAGGGTTAGGGTAGTGATTAAACCTATCCCACTCTCTAGATACCCCTTAGCACATAAAGGAATATTATTTGGGGGTCCAGCCATGGCGAAGAGTTTAGACACTAGGATTAGATAAGGAACACACCCATTATAAAGAAATCACATTAGGATTCTCTTTTTAAGCTGTTCCTTAAAACACTAGTGCTTAGGAAATCTATTGGAGGCAGAAGCAGTCAAGGGTAGCCTAGGGTTAGGGTTAGGCTTAGGGTTAGGCTTAGGTTACGGCTTAGGGTACGGTTTCGGGGAGGGCTTCGGGTATGGCGTAGGGTATGGGTTAGGGTTAGGGTTAGGGTTAGTGTTAGGGTTAGGGCTCGGTTTAGGGTACGGGTTAGGATTAGGGTACGTGTTAGGGTTAGGGTAGGGGTTAGCGTTAGGGTACGCGTTAGGGATAGGGTAGTTATTAAACCTATCCCACTCTCTAGTTACCCCTTAGCACGTAAAGGAATATTATTTGGGGGTCCAGCCATGGAGAAGAGTTTAGACACTAGGATAAGATAAGGAACACACCCATTATAAAGAAATCACATTAGGATTCTCTTTTTAAGCTGTTCCTTAAAACACTAGTGCTTAGGAAATCTATTGGAGGCAGAAGCAGTCAAGGGTAGCCTAGGGTTAGGGTTAGGCTTAGGGTTAGGCTTAGGGTACGGCTTAGGTTACCGGTTCGGGGAGGGTTTCGGGTACGGCGTAGGGTATGGGTTAGGGTTAGGGTTAGGGTTAGTGTTAGGGTTAGGGCTCGGTTTAGGGTACAGGTTAGGATTAGGGTACGTGTTAGGGTTAGGGTAGGGGTTAGGGTTAGGGTACGCGTTACGGTTAGGGTAGTTATTAAACCTGTCCCACTCTCTAGATACCCCTTAGCACGTAAAGGAATATTATTTGGGGGTCCAGCCATGGAGAAGAGTTTAGACACTAGGATAAGATAAGGAACACACCCATTATAAAGAAATCACATTAGGATAATCTTTTTAAGCTGTTCCTTAAAACACTAGTGCTTAGGAAATCTATTGGAGGCAGAAGCAGTCAAGGGTAGCCTAGGGTTAGGGTTAGGCTTAGGGTTAGGCTTAGGGTACGGCTTAGGGTACGGGTTCGGGGAGGGCTTCGGGTACGGCGTAGGGTATGGGTTAGGGTTAGGGTTAGAGTTAGTGTTAGGGTTAGGGCTCGGTTTAGGGTACGGGTTAGGATTAGGGTACGTGTTAGGGTTAGGGTAGGGGTTAGGGTTAGGGTACGCGTTACGGTTAGGGTAGTGATTAAACCTATCCCACTCTCTAGATACCCCTTAGCACGTAAAGGAATATTATTTGGGGGTCCAGCCATGGAGAAGAGTTTAGACACTAGGATAAGATAAGGAACACACCCATTATAAAGAAATCACATTAGGATTCTCTTCTTAAGCTGTTCCTTAAAACACTAGTGCTTAGGAAATCTATTGGAGGCAGAAGCAGTCAAGGGTAGCCTAGGGTTAGGGTTAGGCTTAGGGTTAGGCTTAGGGTACGGCTTAGGGTACGGGTTCGGGGAGGGCTTCGGGTACGGCGTAGGTTATGGGTTAGGGTTAGGGTTAGGGTTAGTGTTAGGGTTACGGCTCGGTTTAGGGTACGGGTTAGGATTAGGGTACGTGTTAGGGTTAGGGCAGGGGTTAGGGTTAGGGTACCCGTTAGGTTTAGGGTAGTTATTAAACCTATCCCACTCTCTAGATACCCCTTAGCACGTAAAGGAATATTATTTGGGGGTCCAGCCATGGAGAAGAGTTTAGACACTAAGATAATATAAGGAACACACACATTATAAAGAAATCACATTAGGATTCTCTTTTTAAGCTGTTCCTTAAAACACTAGTGCTTAGGAAATCTATTGGAGGCAGAAGCAGTCAAGGGTAGCCTAGGGTTAGGGTTAGGCTTAGGGTTAGGCTTAGGGTACGGCTTAGGATACGGTTTCGCGGAGGGCTTTGGGTACGGCGTAGGGTATGGGTTAGGGTTAGGGTTAGGGTTAGTGTTAGGGTTAGGGCTCGGTTTAGGGTACGGGTTATGATTAGGGTACGTGTTAGGGTTAGGGTAGGGGTTAGCGTTAGGGTACGCGTTTGGGTTAGGGTAGTTATTAAACCTATCCCACTCTCTAGTTACCCCTTAGCACGTAAAGGAATATTATTTGGGGGTCCAGCCATGGAGAAGAGTTTAGACACTAGGATAAGATAAGGAACACACCCATTATAAAGAAATCACATTAGGATTCTCTTTTTAAGCTGTTCCTTAAAACACTAGTGCTTAGGAAATCTATTGGAGGCAGAAGCAGTCAAGGGTAGCCTAGGGTTAGGGTTAGGCTTAGGGTTAGGCTTAGGGTACGGCTTAGGGTACTTGTTCGGGGAGGGCTTCGGGTACGGCGTAGGGTATGGGTTAGGGTTAGGGTTAGGGTTAGTGTTAGGGTTAGGGCTCGGTTTAGGGTACGGGTTAGGATTAGGGTACGTGTTAGGGTTAGGGCAGGGGTTAGGGTTAGGGTACCCGTTAGGGTTAGGGTAGTTATTAAACCTATCCCACTCTCTAGATACCCCTTAGCACGTAAAGGAATATTATTTGGGGGTCCAGCCATGGAGAAGAGTTTAGACACTAAGATAATATAAGGAACACACACATTATAAAGAAATCACATTAGGATTCTGTTTTTAAGCTGTTCCTTAAAACACTAGTGCTTAGGAAATCTAATGGAGGCAGAAGCAGTCAAGGGTAGCCTAGGGTTAGGGTTAGGCTTAGGGTTAGGCTTAGGGTACGGCTTAGGGTACGGGTTCGGGGAGGGCTTCGGGTACGGCGTAGGGTATGGGTTAGGGTTAGGGTTAGGGTTAGTGTTAGGGTTAGGGCTCGGTTTAGGGTACGGGTTAGGATTAGGGTACGTGTTAGGGTTAGGGCAGGGGTTAGGGTTAGGGTACCCGTTAGGGTTAGGGTAGTTATTAAACCTATCCCACTCTCTAGATACCCCTTAGCACGTAAAGGAATATTATTTGGGGGTCCAGCCATGGAGAAGAGTTTAGACACTAAGATAATATAAGGAACACACACATTATAAAGAAATCACATTAGGATTCTCTTTTTAAGCTGTTCCTTAAAACACTAGTGCTTAGGAAATCTATTGGAGGCAGAAGCAGTCAAGGGTAGCCTAGGGTTAGGGTTAGGCTTAGGGTTAGGCTTAGGGTACGGCTTAGGATACGGTTTCGGGGAGGGCTTTGGGTACGGCGTAGGGTATGGGTTAGGGTTAGGGTTAGGGTTAGTGTTAGGGTTAGGGCTCGGTTTAGGGTACGGGTTAGGATTAGGGTACGTGTTAGGGTTAGGGTAGGGGTTAGCGTTAGGGTACGCGTTTGGGTTAGGGTAGTTATTAAACCTATCCCACTCTCTAGTTACCCCTTAGCACGTAAAGGAATATTATTTGGGGGTCCAGCCATGGAGAAGAGTTTAGACACTAGGATAAGATAAGGAACACACCCATTATAAAGAAATCACATTAGGATTCTCTTTTTAAGCTGTTCCTTAAAACACTAGTGCTTAGGAAATCTATTGGAGGCAGAAGCAGTCAAGGGTAGCCTAGGGTTAGGGTTAGGCTTAGGGTTAGGCTTAGGGTACGGCTTAGGGTACTGGTTCGGGGAGGGCGTCGGGTACGGCGTAGGGTATGGGTTAGGGTTAGGGTTAGGGTTAGTGTTAGGGTTAGGGCTCGGTTTAGGGTACGGGTTAGGATTAGGGTACGTGTTAGGGTTAGGGCAGGGGTTTGGGTTAGGGTACCCGTTAGGGTTAGGGTAGTTATTAAACCTATCCCACTCTCTAGATACCCCTTAGCACGTAAAGGAATATTATTTGGGGGTCCAGCCATGGAGAAGAGTTTAGACACTAAGATAATATAAGGAACACACACATTATAAAGAAATCACATTAGGATTCTCTTTTTAAGCTGTTCCTTAAAACACTAGTGCTTAGGAAACCTATTGGAGGCAGAAGCAGTAAAGGGTAGCCTAGGGTTAGGGTTAGGCTTAGGGTTAGGCTTAGGGTACGGCTTAGGGTACGGGTTCGGGGAGGGCTTCGGGTACGGCGTAGGGTATGGGTTAGGGTTAGGGTTAGGGTTAGTGTTAGGGTTAGGGCTCGGTTTAGGGTACGGGTTAGGATTAGGGTACGTGTTAGGGTTAGGGCAGGGGTTAGGGTTAGGGTACCCGTTAGGGTTAGGGTAGTTATTAAACCTATCCCACTCTCTAGATACCCCTTAGCACGTAAAGGAATATTATTTGGGGGTCCAGCCATGGAGAAGAGTTTAGACACTAAGATAATATAAGGAACACACACATTATAAAGAAATCACATTAGGATTCTCTTTTTAAGCTGTTCCTTAAAACACTAGTGCTTAGGAAATCTATTGGAGGCAGAAGCAGTCAAGGGTAGCCTAGGGTTAGGGTTAGGCTTAGGGTTAGGCTTAGGGTACGGCTTAGGATACGGTTTCGGGGAGGGCTTTGGGTACGGCGTAGGGTATGGGTTAGGGTTAGGGTTAGGGTTAGTGTTAGGGTTAGGGCTCGGTTTAGGGTACGGGTTAGGATTAGGGTACGTGTTAGGGTTAGGGTAGGGGTTAGCGTTAGGGTACGCGTTTGGGTTAGGGTAGTTATTAAACCTATCCCACTCTCTAGTTACCCCTTAGCACGTAAAGGAATATTATTTGGGGGTCCAGCCATGGAGAAGAGTTTAGACACTAGGATAAGATAAGGAACACACCCATTATAAAGAAATCACATTAGGATTCTCTTTTTAAGCTGTTCCTTAAAACACTAGTGCTTAGGAAATCTATTGGAGGCAGAAGCAGTCAAGGGTAGCCTAGGGTTAGGGTTAGGCTTAGGGTTAGGCTTAGGGTACGGCTTAGGGTACTGGTTCGGGGAGGGCGTCGGGTACGGCGTAGGGTATGGGTTAGGGTTAGGGTTAGGGTTAGTGTTAGGGTTAGGGCTCGGTTTAGGGTACGGGTTAGGATTAGGGTACGTGTTAGGGTTAGGGCAGGGGTTTGGGTTAGGGTACCCGTTAGGGTTAGGGTAGTTATTAAACCTATCCCACTCTCTAGATACCCCTTAGCACGTAAAGGAATATTATTTGGGGGTCCAGCCATGGAGAAGAGTTTAGACACTAAGATAATATAAGGAACACACACATTATAAAGAAATCACATTAGGATTCTCTTTTTAAGCTGTTCCTTAAAACACTAGTGCTTAGGAAACCTATTGGAGGCAGAAGCAGTAAAGGGTAGCCTAGGGTTAGGGTTAGGCTTAGGGTTAGGCTTAGGGTACGGCTTAAGGTACGGGTTCGGGGAGGGCTTCGGGTACGGCGTAGGGTATGGGTTAGGGTTAGGGTTAGGGTTAGTGTTAGGGTTAGGGCTCGGTTTAGGGTACGGGTTAGGATTAGGGTACGTGTTAGGGTTAGGGTAGGGGTTAGCGTTAGGGTACGCGTTAGGGTTAGCATAGTTATTAAACCTATGTCACTCTCTAGTTACCCCTTAGCACGTAAAGGAATATTATTTGGGGGTCCCGCCATGGAGAAGAGTTTAGACACTAGGATAAGATAAGGAACACACCCATTATAAAGAAATCACATTAGGATTCTCTTTTTAAGCTGTTCCTTAAAACACTAGTGCTTAGGAAATCTATTGGAGGCAGAAGCAGTCAAGGGTAGCCTAGGGTTAGGGTTAGGCTTAGGATTAGGCTTAGGGTACGGCTTAGGGTACGGGTTCGGGGAGGGCTTCCGGTACGGCGTAGGGTATGGGTTAGGGTTAGGGTTAGGGTTAGTGTTAGGGTTAGGGCTCGGTTTAGGGTACGGGTTAGGATTAGGGTACGTGTTAGGGTTAGGGTAGGGGTTAGGGTTAGGGTACACGTTAGGGTTAGGGTAGTGATTAAACCTATCCCACTCTCTAGATACCCCTTAGCACATAAAGGAATATTATTTGGGGGTCCAGCCATGGCGAAGAGTTTAGACACTAGGATTAGATAAGGAACACACCCATTATAAAGAAATCACATTAGGATTCTCTTTTTAAGCTGTTCCTTAAAACACTAGTGCTTAGGAAATCTATTGGAGGCAGAAGCAGTCAAGGGTAGCCTAGGGTTAGGGTTAGGCTTAGGGTTAGGCTTAGGGTACGGCTTAGGGTACGGGTTCGGGGAGGGCTTCGGGTACGGCGTAGGGTATGGGTTAGGGTTAGGGTTAGGGTTAGTGTTAGGGTTAGGGCTCGGTTTAGGGTACGGGTTAGGATTAGGGTACGTGTTAGGGTTAGGGCAGGGGTTAGGGTTAGGGTACCCGTTAGGGTTAGGGTAGTTATTAAACCTATCCCACTCTCTAGATACCCCTTAGCACGTAAAGGAATATTATTTGGGGGTCCAGCCATGGAGAAGAGTTTAGACACTAGGATAAGATAAGGAACACACCCATTATAAAGAAATCACATTAGGATTCTCTTTTTAAGCTGTTCCTTAAAACACTAGTGCTTAGGAAATCTATTGGAGGCAGAAGCAGTCAAGGGTAGCCTAGGGTTAGGGTTAGGCTTAGGGTTACGCTTAGGGTACGGCTTAGGTTACCGGTTCGGGGAGGGTTTCGGGTACGGCGTAGGGTATGGGTTAGGGTTAGGGTTAGGGTTAGGGTTAGGGCTCGGTTTAGGGTACAGGTTAGGATTAGGGTACGTGTTAGGGTTAGGGTAGGGGTTAGGGTTAGGGTACGCGTTACGGTTAGGGTAGTTATTAAACCTGTCCCACTCTCTAGATACCCCTTAGCACGTAAAGGAATATTATTTGGGGGTCCAGCCATGGAGAAGAGTTTAGACACTAGGATAAGATAAGGAACACACCCATTATAAAGAAATCACATTAGGATAATCTTTTTAAGCTGTTCCTTAAAACACTAGTGCTTAGGAAATCTATTGGAGGCAGAAGCAGTCAAGGGTAGCCTAGGGTTAGGGTTAGGCTTAGGGTTAGGCTTAGGGTACGGCTTAGGGTACGGGTTCGGGGAGGGCTTCGGGTACGGCGTAGGGTATGGGTTAGGGTTAGGGTTAGAGTTAGTGTTAGGGTTAGGGCTCGGTTTAGGGTACGGGTTAGGATTAGGGTACGTGTTAGGGTTAGGGTAGGGGTTAGGGTTAGGTTACGCGTTAGGGTTAGGGTAGTGATTAAACCTATCCCACTCTCTAGATACCCCTTAGCACGTAAAGGAATATTATTTGGGGGTCCAGCCATGGAGAAGAGTTTAGACACTAGGATAAGATAAGGAACACACCCATTATAAAGAAATCACATTAGGATTCTCTTCTTAAGCTGTTCCTTAAAACACTAGTGCTTAGGAAATCTATTGGAGGCAGAAGCAGTCAAGGGTAGCCTAGGGTTAGGGTTAGGCTTAGGGTTAGGCTTAGGGTACGGCTTAGGGTACGGGTTCGGGGAGGGCTTCGGGTACGGCGTAGGGTATGGGTTAGGGTTAGGGTTAGGGTTAGTGTTAGGGTTAGGGCTCGGTTTAGGGTACGGTTTAGGATTAGGGTACGTGTTAGGGTTAGGGTAGGGGTTAGCGTTAGGGTACGCGTTAGGGTTAGCGTAGTTATTAAACCTATCTCACTCTCTAGTTACCCCTTAGCACGTAAAGGAATATTATTTGGGGGTCCCGCCATGGAGAAGAGTTTAGACACTAGGATAAGATAAGGAACACACCCATTATAAAGAAATCACATTAGGATTCTCTTTTTAAGCTGTTCCTTAAAACACTAGTGCTTAGGAAATCTATTGGAGGCAGAAGCAGTCAAGGGTAGCCTAGGGTTAGGGTTAGGCTTAGGGTTAGGCTTAGGTTACGGCTTAGGGTACGGTTTCGGGGAGGGATTCGGGTATGGCGTAGGGTATGGGTTAGGGTTAGGGTTAGGGTTAGTGTTAGGGTTAGGGCTCGGTTTAGGGTACGGGTTAGGATTAGGGTACGGGTTAGGGTTAGGGTAGGGGTTAGCGTTAGGGTACGCGTTAGGGATAGGGTAGTTATTAAACCTATCCCACTCTCTAGTTACCCCTTAGCACGTAAAGGAATATTATTTGGGGGTCCAGCCATGGAGAAGAGTTTAGACACTAGGATAAGATAAGGAACACACCCATTATAAAGAAATCACATTAGGATTCTCTTTTTAAGCTGTTCCTTAAAACACTAGTGCTTAGGAAATCTATTGGAGGCAGAAGCAGTCAAGGGTAGCCTAGGGTTAGGGTTAGGCTTAGGGTTAGGCTTAGGGTACGGCTTAGGTTACCGGTTCGGGGAGGGTTTCGGGTACGGCGTAGGGTATGGGTTAGGGTTAGGGTTAGGGTTAGTGTTAGGGTTAGGGCTCGGTTTAGGGTACAGGTTAGGATTAGGGTACGTGTTAGGGTTAGGGTAGGGGTTAGGGTTAGGGTACGCGTTACGGTTAGGGTAGTTATTAAACCTGTCCCACTCTCTAGATACCCCTTAGCACGTAAAGGAATATTATTTGGGGGTCCAGCCATGGAGAAGAGTTTAGACACTAGGATAAGATAAGGAACACACCCATTATAAAGAAATCACATTAGGATAATCTTTTTAAGCTGTTCCTTAAAACACTAGTGCTTAGGAAATCTATTGGAGGCAGAAGCAGTCAAGGGTAGCCTAGGGTTAGGGTTAGGCTTAGGGTTAGGCTTAGGGTACGGCTTAGGGTACGGGTTCGGGGAGGGCTTCGGGTACGGCGTAGGTTATGGGTTAGGGTTAGGGTTAGAGTTAGTGTTAGGGTTAGGGCTCGGTTTAGGGTACGGGTTAGGATTAGGGTACGTGTTAGGGTTAGGGTAGGGGTTAGGGTTAGGGTACGCGTTACGGTTAGGGTAGTGATTAAACCTATCCCACTCTCTAGATACCCCTTAGCACGTAAAGGAATATTATTTGGGGGTCCAGCCATGGAGAAGAGTTTAGACACTAGGAAAAGATAAGGAACACACCCATTATAAAGAAATCACATTAGGATTCTCTTCTTAAGCTGTTCCTTAAAACACTAGTGCTTAGGAAATCTATTGGAGGCAGAAGCAGTCAAGGGTAGCCTAGGGTTAGGGTTAGGCTTAGGGTTAGGCTTAGGGTACGGCTTAGGGTACGCGTTCGGGGAGGGCTTCGGGTACGGCGTAGGTTATGGGTTAGGGTTAGGGTTAGGGTTAGTGTTAGGGTTACGGCTCGGTTTAGGGTACGGGTTAGGATTAGGGTACGTGTTAGGGTTAGGGCAGGGGTTAGGGTTAGGGTACCCGTTAGGTTTAGGGTAGTTATTAAACCTATCCCACTCTCTAGATACCCCTTAGCACGTAAAGGAATATTATTTGGGGGTCCAGCCATGGAGAAGAGTTTAGACACTAAGATAATATAAGGAACACACACATTATAAAGAAATCACATTAGGATTCTCTTTTTAAGCTGTTCCTTAAAACACTAGTGCTTAGGAAATCTATTGGAGGCAGAAGCAGTCAAGGGTAGCCTAGGGTTAGGGTTAGGCTTAGGGTTAGGCTTAGGGTACGGCTTAGGGTACGGGTTCGGGAAGGGCTTCGGGTACGGCGTAGGGTATGGGTTAGTGTTAGGGTTAGGGTTAGTGTTAGGGTTAGGGCTCAGTTTAGGGTACGGGTTAGGATTAGGGTACGTGTTAGGGTTAGGGTAGGGGTTAGCGTTAGGGTACGCGTTAGGGTTAGCGTAGTTATTAAACCTATCTCACTCTCTAGTTACCCCTTAGCACGTAAAGGAATATTATTTGGGGGTCCCGCCATGGAGAAGAGTTTAGACACTAGGATAAGATAAAGAACACACCCATTATAAAGAAATCACATTAGGATTCCCTTTTTAAGCTGTTCCTTAAAACACTAGTGCTTAGGAAATCTATTGGAGGCAGAAGCAGTCAAGGGTAGCCTAGGGTTAGGGTTAGGCTTAGGGTTAGCCTTAGGGTACGGCTTAGGGTACGGGTTCGGGGAGGGCTTCGGGTACGGCGTAGGGTATGGGTTAGGGTTAGGGTTAGGGTTAGTGTTAGGGTTAGGGCTCGGTTTAGGGTACGGGTTAGGATTAGGGTACGTGTTAGGGTTAGGGTAGGGGTTAGGGTTAGGGTACACGTTAGGGTTAGGGTAGTGATTAAACCTATCCAACTCTCTAGATACCCCTTAGCACATAAAGGAATATTATTTGGGGGTCCAGCCATGGAGAAGAGTTTAGACACTAGGATTAGATAAGGAACACACCCATTATAAAGAAATCACATTAGGATTCTCTTTTTAAGCTGTTCCTTAAAACACTAGTGCTTAGGAAATCTATTGGAGGCAGAAGCAGTCAAGGGTAGCCTAGGGTTAGGGTTAGGCTTAAGCTACGGCTTAGGGTACGTGTTCGGGGTGGGCTTCGGGTACGGCGTAGGGTATGGGTTAGGGTTAGGGTTAGGGTTAGTGTTAGGGTTAGGGCTCGGTTTAGGGTACGGGTTAGGATTAGGGTACGTGTTAGGGTTAGGGTAGGGGTTAGGGTTAGGGTACGCGTTACGGTTAGGGTAGTGATTAAACCTATCCCACTCTCTAGATACCCCTTAGCACGTAAAGGAATATTATTTGGGGGTCCAGCCATGGAGAAGAGTTTAGACACTAGGATAAGATAAGGAACACACCCATTATAAAGAAATCACATTAGGATTCTCTTCTTAAGCTGTTCCTCAAAACACTAGTGCTTAGGAAATCTATTGGAGGCAGAAGCAGTCAAGGGTAGCCTAGGGTTAGGGTTAGGCTTAGGGTTAGGCTTAGGGTACGGCTTAGGGTACGGGTTCGGGGAGGGCTTCGGGTACGGCGTAGGGTATGGGTTAGGGTTAGGGTTAGGGTTAGTGTTAGGGTTACGGCTCGGTTTAGGGTACGGGTTAGGATTAGGGTACGTGTTAGGGTTAGGGCAGGGGTTAGGGTTAGGGTACCCGTTAGGTTTAGGGTAGTTATTAAACCTATCCCACTCTCTAGATACCCCTTAGCACGTAAAGGAATATTATTTGGGGGTCCAGCCATGGAGAAGAGTTTAGACACTAAGATAATATAAGGAACACACACATTATAAAGAAATCACATTAGGATTCTCTTTTTAAGCTGTTCCTTAAAACACTAGTGCTTAGGAAATCTATTGGAGGCAGAAGCAGTCAAGGGTAGCCTAGGGTTAGGGTTAGGCTTAGGGTTAGGCTTAGGGTACGGCTTAGGGTACGGGTTCGGGAAGGGCTTCGGGTACGGCGTAGGGTATGGGTTAGGGTTAGGGTTAGGGTTAGTGTTAGGGTTAGGGCTCGGTTTAGGGTACGGGTTAGGATTAGGGTACGTGTTAGGGTTAGTGTAGGGGTTAGCGTTAGGGTACGCGTTAGGGTTAGCGTAGTTATTAAACCTATCTCACTCTCTAGTTACCCCTTAGCAGGTAAAGGAATATTATTTGGGGGTCCCGCCATGGAGAAGAGTTTAGACACTAGGATAAGATAAGGAACACACCCATTATAAAGAAATCACATTAGGATTCTCTTTTTAAGCTGTTCCTTAAAACACTAGTGCTTAGGAAATCTATTGGAGGCAGAAGCAGTCAAGGGTAGCCTAGAGTTAGGCTTAGGATTAGGCTTAGGGTACGGCTTAGTGTACGGGTTCGGGGAGGGCTTCGGGTATGGCGTAGGGTATGGGTTAGGGTAAGGGTTAGGGTTAGTGTTAGGGTTAGGGCTCGGTTTAGGGTACGGGTTAGGATTAGGGTACGTGTTAGGGTTAGGGTAGGGGTTAGGGTTAGTGTACGCGTTAGGGTTAGGGTAGTGATTAAACCTATCCCACTCTCTAGATACCCCTTAGCACATAAAAGAATATTATTTGGGGGTCCAGCCATGGAGAAGAGTTTAGACACTAGGATTAGATAAGGAATACACCCATTATAAAGAAATCACATTAGGATTGTCTTTTTAAGCTGTTCCTTAAAACACTAGTGCTTAGGAAATCTATTGGAGGCAGAAGCAGTCAAGGGTAGCCTAGGGTTAGGGTTAGGCTTAGGGTTAGGCTTAGGGTACGGTTTAGGGTACGGGTTTGGGGAGGGCTTCGGGTACGGCGCAGGGTATGGGTTAGAGTTAGGGTTAGGTTTAGTGTTAGGGTTAGGGCTCGGTTTAGGGTACGGGTTAGGATTAGGGTACGTGTTAGGGTTAGGGTAGGGGTTAGCATTAGGGTACGCGTTAGGTTTAGGGTAGTTATTAAACCTATCCCACTCTCTAGTTACCCCTTAGCACGTAAAGGAATATTATTTGGGGGTCCAGCCATGGAGAAGAGTTTAGACACTAGGATAAGATAAGGAACACACCGATTATAAAGAAATCACATTAGGATTCTCTTTTTAAGCTGTTCCTTAAAACACTAGTGCTTAGGAAATCTATTGGAGGCAGAAGCAGTCAAGGGTAGCCTAGGGTTAGGGTTAGGCTTAGGGTTAGGCTTAGGGTACGGCTTAGGGTATGGGTTCGGGGAGGGCTTCGGGTACGGCGTAGGGTATGGGTTAGTGTTAGGGTTAGGGTTAGTGTTAGGGTTAGGGCTCGGTTTAGGGTACGGGTTAGGATTAGGGTACGTGTTAGGGTTAGGGTAGGGGTTAGCGTTAGGGTACGCGTTAGGGTTAGCGTAGTTATTAAACCTATCTCACTCTCTAGTTACCCCTTAGCACGTAAAGGAATATTATTTGGGGGTCCCGCCATGGACAAGAGTTTAGACACTAGGATAAGATAAAGAACACACCCATTATAAAGAAATCACATTAGGATTCCCTTTTTAAGCTGTTCCTTAAAACACTAGTGCTTAGGAAATCTATTGGAGGCAGAAGCAGTCAAGGGTAGCCTAGGGTTAGGGTTAGGCTTAGGGTTAGGCTTAGGGTACGGCTTAGGGTACGGGTTCGGGGAGGGCTTCGGGTACGGCGTAGGGTATGGGTTAGGGTTAGGGTTAGGGTTAGTGTTAGGGTTAGGGCTCGGTTTAGGGTACGGGTTAGGATTAGGGTACGTGTTAGGGTTAGGGTAGGGGTTAGGGTTAGGGTACACGTTAGGGTTAGGGTAGTGATTAAACCTATCCAACTCTCTAGATACCCCTTAGCACATAAAGGAATATTATTTGGGGGTCCAGCCATGGAGAAGAGTTTAGACACTAGGATTAGATAAGGAACACACCCATTATAAAGAAATCACATTAGGATTCTCTTTTTAAGCTGTTCCTTAAAACACTAGTGCTTAGGAAATCTATTGGAGGCAGAAGCAGTCAAGGGTAGCCTAGGGTTAGGGTTAGGCTTAGGGTTAGGCTTAAGCTACGGCTTAGGGTACGTGTTCGGGGTGGGCTTCGGGTACGGCGTAGGGTATGGGTTAGGGTTAGGGTTAGGGTTAGTGTTAGGGTTAGGGCTCGGTTTAGGGTACGGGTTAGGATTAGGGTACGTGTTAGGGTTAGGGTAGGGGTTAGGGTTAGGGTACGCGTTACGGTTAGGGTAGTGATTAAACCTATCCCACTCTCTAGATACCCCTTAGCACGTAAAGGAATATTATTTGGGGGTCCAGCCATGGAGAAGAGTTTAGACACTAGGATAAGATAAGGAACACACCCATTATAAAGAAATCACATTAGGATTCTCTTCTTAAGCTGTTCCTCAAAACACTAGTGCTTAGGAAATCTATTGGAGGCAGAAGCAGTCAAGGGTAGCCTAGGGTTAGGGTTAGGCTTAGGGTTAGGCTTAGGGTACGGCTTAGGGTACGGGTTCGGGGAGGGCTTCGGGTACGGCGTAGGGTATGGGTTAGGGTTAGGGTTAGGGTTAGTGTTAGGGTTACGGCTCGGTTTAGGGTACGGGTTAGGATTAGGGTACGTGTTAGGGTTAGGGCAGGGGTTAGGGTTAGGGTACCCGTTAGGTTTAGGGTAGTTATTAAACCTATCCCACTCTCTAGATACCCCTTAGCACGTAAAGGAATATTATTTGGGGGTCCAGCCATGGAGAAGAGTTTAGACACTAAGATAATATAAGGAACACACACATTATAAAGAAATCACATTAGGATTCTCTTTTTAAGCTGTTCCTTAAAACACTAGTGCTTAGGAAATCTATTGGAGGCAGAAGCAGTCAAGGGTAGCCTAGGGTTAGGGTTAGGCTTAGGGTTAGGCTTAGGGTACGGCTTAGGGTACGGGTTCGGGAAGGGCTTCGGGTACGGCGTAGGGTATGGGTTAGGGTTAGGGTTAGGGTTAGTGTTAGGGTTAGGGCTCGGTTTAGGGTACGGGTTAGGATTAGGGTACGTGTTAGGGTTAGTGTAGGGGTTAGCGTTAGGGTACGCGTTAGGGTTAGCGTAGTTATTAAACCTATCTCACTCTCTAGTTACCCCTTAGCAGGTAAAGGAATATTATTTGGGGGTCCCGCCATGGAGAAGAGTTTAGACACTAGGATAAGATAAGGAACACACCCATTATAAAGAAATCACATTAGGATTCTCTTTTTAAGCTGTTCCTTAAAACACTAGTGCTTAGGAAATCTATTGGAGGCAGAAGCAGTCAAGGGTAGCCTAGAGTTAGGCTTAGGATTAGGCTTAGGGTACGGCTTAGTGTACGGGTTCGGGGAGGGCTTCGGGTATGGCGTAGGGTATGGGTTAGGGTTAGGGTTAGGGTTAGTGTTAGGGTTAGGGCTCGGTTTAGGGTACGGGTTAGGATTAGGGTACGTGTTAGGGTTAGGGTAGGGGTTAGGGTTAGTGTACGCGTTAGGGTTAGGGTAGTGATTAAACCTATCCCACTCTCTAGATACCCCTTAGCACATAAAAGAATATTATTTGGGGGTCCAGCCATGGAGAAGAGTTTAGACACTAGGATTAGATAAGGAATACACCCATTATAAAGAAATCACATTAGGATTGTCTTTTTAAGCTGTTCCTTAAAACACTAGTGCTTAGGAAATCTATTGGAGGCAGAAGCAGTCAAGGGTAGCCTAGGGTTAGGGTTAGGCTTAGGGTTAGGCTTAGGGTACGGTTTAGGGTACGGGTTTGGGGAGGGCTTCGGGTACGGCGCAGGGTATGGGTTAGAGTTAGGGTTAGGTTTAGTGTTAGGGTTAGGGCTCGGTTTAGGGTACGGGTTAGGATTAGGGTACGTGTTAGGGTTAGGGTAGGGGTTAGCATTAGGGTACGCGTTAGGTTTAGGGTAGTTATTAAACCTATCCCACTCTCTAGTTACCCCTTAGCACGTAAAGGAATATTATTTGGGGGTCCAGCCATGGAGAAGAGTTTAGACACTAGGATAAGATAAGGAACACACCGATTATAAAGAAATCACATTAGGATTCTCTTTTTAAGCTGTTCCTTAAAACACTAGTGCTTAGGAAATCTATTGGAGGCAGAAGCAGTCAAGGGTAGCCTAGGGTTAGGGTTAGGCTTAGGGTTAGGCTTAGGGTACGGCTTAGGGTACGGGTTCGGGGAGGGCTTCGGGTACGGCGTAGGGTATGGGTTAGGGTTAGGGTTAGGGTTAGTGTTAGGGTTAGGGCTCGGTTTAGGGTACGGGTTAGGATTAGGGTACGTGTTAGGGTTAGGGCAGGGGTTAGGGTTAGGGTACCCGTTAGGTTTAGGGTAGTTATTAAACCTATCCCACTCTCTAGATACCCCTTAGCACGTAAAGGAATATTATTTGGGGGTCCAGCCATGGAGAAGAGTTTAGACACTAAGATAATATAAGAAACACACACATTATAAAGAAATCACATTAGGATTCTCTTTTTAAGCTGTTCCTTAAAACACTAGTGCTTAGGAAATCTATTGGAGGCAGAAGCAGTCAAGGGTAGCCTAGGGTTAGGGTTAGGCTTAGGGTTAGGCTTAGGGTACAGCTTAGGGTACGGGTTCGGGGAGGGCTTCGGGTACGGCGTAGGGTATGGGTTAGGGTTAGGGTTAGGGTTAGTGTTAGGGTTAGGGCTCGGTTTAGGGTACGGGTTAGGATTAGGGTACGTGTTAGGGTTAGGGTAGGGGTTAGCGTTAGGGTACGCGTTAGGGTTAGCGTAGTTATTAAACCTATCTCACTCTCTAGTTACCCCTTAGCACGTAAAGGAATATTATTTGGGGGTCCCGCCATGGAGAAGAGTTTAGACACTAGGATAAGATAAGGAACACACCCATTTTAAAGAAATCACATTAGGATTCTCTTTTTAAGCTGTTCCTTAAAACACTAGTGCTTAGGAAATCTATTGGAGGCAGAAGCAGTCAAGGGTAGCCTAGGGTTAGGGTTAGGCTTAGGGTTAGGCTTAGGGTACGGCTTAGGGTACGGGTTCGGGGAGGGCTTCGGGTACGGCGTAGGGTATGGTTTAGGGTTAGGGTTAGGGTTAGTGTTAGGGTTAGGGCTCGGTTTAGGGTACGGGTTAGGATTAGGGTACGTGTTAGGGTTAGGGTAGGGGTTAGGGTTAGGGTACACGTTAGGGTTAGGGTAGTGATTAAACCTATCCAACTCTCTAGATACCCCTTAGCACATAAAGGAATATTATTTGGGGGTCCAGCCATGGAGAAGAGTTTAGACACTAGGATTAGATAAGGAACACACCCATTATAAAGAAATCACATTAGGATTCTCTTTTTAAGCTGTTCCTTAAAACACTAGTGCTTAGGAAATCTATTGGAGGCAGAAGCAGTCAAGGGTAGCCTAGGGTTAGGGTTAGGCTTAGGGTTAGGCTTAAGCTACGGCTTAGGGTACGTGTTCGGGGAGGGCTTCGGGTACGGCGTAGGGTATGGGTTAGGGTTAGGTTTAGGGTTAGTGTTAGGGTTAGGGCTCGGTTTAGGGTACGGGTTAGGATTAGGGTACGTGTTAGGGTTAGGGTAGGGGTTAGGGTTAGGGTACGCGTTACGGTTAGGGTAGTTATTAAACCTATCCCACTCTCTAGATACCCCTTAGCACGTAAAGGAATATCATTTGGGGTTCCAGACATGGAGAAGAGTTTAGACACTAGGATAAGATAAGGAACACACCCATTATAAAGAAATCACATTAGGATAATCTTTTTAAGCTGTTCCTTAAAACACTAGTGCTTAGGAAATCTATTGGAGGCAGAAGCAGTCAAGGGTAGCCTAGGGTTAGGGTTAGGCTTAGGTTTAGGCTTAGGGTACGGCTTAGGGTACGGGTTCGGGGAGGGCTTCGGGTACGGCGTAGGGTATGGGTTAGGGTTAGGGTTAGGGTTAGTGTTAGGGTTAGGGCTCGGTTTAGGGTACGGGTTAGGATTAGGGTACGTGTTAGGGTTAGGGTAGGGGTTAGGGTTAGGGTACGCGTTACGGTTAGGGTAGTGATTAAACCTATCCCACTCTCTAGATACCCCTTAGCACGTAAAGGAATATTATTTGGGGGTCCAGCCATGGAGAAGAGTTTAGACACTACGATAAGATATGGAGCACACCCATTATAAAGAAATCACATTAGGATTCTCTTCTTAAGCTGTTCCTTAAAACACTAGTGCTTAGGAAATCTATTGGAGGCAGAAGCAGTCAACGGTAGCCTAGGGTTAGGGTTAGGCTTAGGGTTAGGCTTAGGGTACGGCTTAGGGTACGGGTTCGGGGAGGGCTTCGGGTACGGCGTAGGGTATGGGTTAGGGTTAGGGTTAGGGTTAGTGTTAGGGTTAGGGCTCTGTTTAGGGTACGGGTTAGGATTAGGGTACGTGTTAGGGTTAGGGTAGGGGTTAGCGTTAGGGTACGCATTAGGGTTAGCGTAGTTATTAAACTTATCTCATTCTCTAGTTACCCCTTAGCACGTAAAGGAATATTATTTGGGGGTCCCGCCATGGAGAAGAGTTTAGACACTAGGATAAGATAAGGAACACACCCATTATAAAGAAATCACATTAGGATTCTCTTTTTAAGCTGTTCCTTAAAACACTAGTGCTTAGGAAATCTATTGGAGGCAGAAGCAGTCAAGGGTAGCCTAGGGTTAGGGTTAGGCTTAGGGTTAGGCTTAGGGTACGGCTTAGGGTACGGGTTCGGGGAGGGCTTCGGGTACGGCGTAGGGTATGGGTTAGGGTTAGGGTTAGGGTTAGTGTTAGGGTTAGGGCTCGGTTTAGGGTACGGGTTAGGATTAGGGTACGTGTTAGGGTTAGGGTAGGGGTTAGGGTTAGGGTACGCGTTACAGTTAGGGTAGTTATTAATCCTATCCCACTCTCTAGATTCCCCTTAGCACGTAAAGGAATATTATTTGGGGGTCCAGCCATGGAGAAGAGTTTAGAGACTAAGATAATATAAGGAACACACACATTATAAAGAAATCACATTAGGATTCTCTTTTTAAGCTGTTCCTTAAAACACTAGTGCTTAGGAAATCTATTGGAGGCAGAAGCAGTCAAGGGTAGCCTAGGGTTAGGGTTAGGCTTAGGGTTAGGCTTAGGGTACGGCTTAGGATACGGGTTCGGGGAGGGCTTCGGGTACGGCGTAGGGTATGAGTTAGGGTTAGGGTTAGGGTTAGTGTTAGGGTTAGGGCTCGGTTTAGGGTACGGGTTAGGATTAGCGTACGTGTTAGGGTTAGGGTAGGGGTTAGCGTTAAGGTACGCGTTAGGGTTAGGGTAGTTATTAAACCTATCCCACTCTCTAGTTACCCCTTAGCACGTAAAGGAATATTATTTGGGGGTCCAGCCATGGAGAAGAGTTTAGACACTAGGATTAGATGAGGAACATACCCATTATAAAGAAATCACATTAGGATTCTCTTTTTAAGCTGTTCCTTAAAACACTAGTGCTTAGGAAATCTATTGGAGGCAGAAACAGTCAAGGGTAGCCTAGGGTTAGGGTTAGGCTTAGGGTTAGGCTTAGGGTACGGCTTAGGGTACGGTTTCGGGGAGGGCTGCGGGTACGGCGTAGGGTATGTGTTAGGGTTAGGGTTAGGGTTTGTGTTAGGGTTAGGGCTCTGTTTAGGGTACGGGTTAGGATTAGGGTACGTGTTAGGGTTAGGGTAGGGGTTAGCGTTAGGGTACGCATTAGGGTTAGCGTAGTTATTAAACTTATCTCATTCTCTAGTTACTCCTTAGCACGTAAAGGAATATTATTTGGGGGTCCCGCCATGGAGAAGAGTTTAGACACTAGGATAAGATAAGGAACACACCCATTATAAAGAAATCACATTAGGATTCTCTTTTTAAGCTGTTCCTTAAAACACTAGTGCTTAGGAAATCTATTGGAGGCAGAAGCAGTCAAGGGTAGCCTAGGGTTAGGGTTAGGCTTAGGGTTAGGCTTAGGGTACGGCTTAGGGTACGGGTTCGGGGAGGGCTTCGGGTACGGCGTAGGGTATAGGTTAGGGTTAGGGTTAGGGTTAGTGTTAGGGTTAGGGCTCGGTTTAGGGTACGGATTAGGATTAGGGTACGTGTTAGGGTTAGGGTAGGGGTTAGGGTTAGAGTACACGTTAGGGTTAGGGTAGTGATTAAACCTATCCAACTCTCTAGATACCCCTTAGCACATAAAGGAATATTATTTGGGGGTCCAGCCATGGAGAAGAGTTTAGACACTAGGATTAGATAAGGAACACACCCATTATAAAGAAATCACATTAGGATTCTCTTTTTAAGCTGTTCCTTAAAACACTAGTGCTTAGGAAATCTATTGGAGGCAGAAACAGTCAAGGGTAGCCTAGGGTTAGGGTTAGGCTTAGGGTTAGGCTTAAGGTACGGCTTAGGGTACGTGTTCGGGGAGGGCTTCGGGTGCGGCGTAGGGTATGGGTTAGGGTTAGGGTTAGGGTTAGTGTTAGGGTTAGGGCTCGGTTTAGGGTACGGGTTAGGATTAGGGTACGTGTTAGGGTTAGGGCACGCGTTACGGTTAGGGTAGTTATTAAACCTATCCCACTCTCTAGATTCCCCTTAGCACGTAAAGGAATATTATTTGGGGGTCCAGCCATGGAGAAGAGTTTAGACACTAAGATAATATAAGGAACACACACATTATAAAGAAATCACATTAGGATTCTCTTTTTAAGCTGTTCCTTAAAACACTAGTGCTTAGGAAATCTATTGGAGGCAGAAGCAGTCAAGGGTAGCCTAGGGTTAGGGTTAGGCTTAGGGTTAGGCTTAGGGTACGGCTTAGGATACGGGTTCGGGGAGGGCTTCGGGTACGGCGTAGGGTATGTGTTAGGGTTAGGGTGAGGGTTAGTGTTAGGGTTAGGGCTCGGTTTAGGGTACGGGTTAGGATTAGGGTACCTGTTAGGGTTAGGGTAGGGGTTAGCGTTAAGGTACGCGTTAGGGTTAGGGTAGTTATTAAACCTATCCCACTCTCTAGTTACCCCTTAGCATGTAAAGGAATATTATTTGGGGGTCCAGCCATGGAGAAGAGTTTAGACACTAGGATAAGATAAGGAACACACCCATTATAAAGAAATCACATTAGGTTTCTCTTTTTAAGCTGTTCCTTAAAACACTAGTTCTTAGGAAATCTATTGGAGGCAGAAGCAGTCAAGGGTAGCCTAGGGATAGGGTTAGGCTTAGGGGTAGGCTTAGGGTACGGCTTAGGGTACGGGTTCGGGGAGGGCTTCGGGTACGGCGTAGGGTATGGGTTAGGGTTAGGGTTAGGGTTAGTGTTAGGGTTAGGGCTCGGTTTAGGGTACGGGTTAGGATTAGGGTACGTGTTAGGGTTAGGGTAGGGGTTAGCGTTAGGGTACGCGTTAGGGTTAGCGTAGTTATTAAACCTATCTCACTCTCTAGTTACCCTTTAGCACGTAAAGGAATATTATTTGGGGGTCCCGCCATGGAGAAGAGTTTAGACACTAGGATAAGATAAGGAACACACCCATTATAAAGAAATCACATTAGGATTCTCTTTTTAAGCTGTTCCTTAAAACACTAGTGCTTAGGAAATCTATTGGAGGCAGAAGCAGTCAAGGGTAGCCTAGGGTTAGGGTTAGGCTTAGGGTTAGGCTTAGGGTACGGCTTAGGGTACGGGTTCGGGGAGGGCTTCGGGTACGGCGTAGGGTATGGGTTAGGGTTAGGGTTAGGGTTAGTGTTAGGGTTAGGGCTCGGTTTAGGGTACGGGTTAGGATTAGGGTACGTGTTAGGGTTAGGGTAGGGGTTAGGGTTAGGGTACACGTTAGGGTTAGGGTAGTGATTAAACCTATCCCACTCTCTAGATACCCCTTAGCACATAAAGGAATATTATTTGGTGGGTCCAGCCATGGAGAAGAGTTTAGAAACTAGGATTAGATAAGGAACACACCCATTATAAAGAAATCACATTAGGATTCTCTTTTTAAGCTGTTCCTTAATACACTAGTGGTTAGGAAATCTATTGGAGGCAGAAGCAGTCAAGGGTAGCCTAGGGTTAGGGTTAGGCTTAGGGTTAGGCTTAGGTTACGGCTTAGGGTACGGGTTCGGGGAGGGCTTCGGGTACAGCGTAGGGTATGGGTTAGGGTTAGGGTTAGGGTTAGTGTTAGGGTTAGGGCTCGGTTTAGGGTACGGGTTAGGATTAGGGTACGTGTTAGGGTTAGGGTAGGGGTTAGGGTTAGGGTACGCGTTATGGTTAGGGTAGTTATTAAACCTATCCCACTCTCTAGATACCCCTTAGCACGTAAAGGAATATTATTTGGGGGTCCAGCCATGGAGAAGAGTTTAGACACTAAGATAATATAAGGAACACACACATTATAAAGAAATCACATTAGGATTCTCTTTTTAAGCTGTTCCTTAAAACACTAGTGCTTAGGAAATCTATTGGAGGCAGAAGCAGTCAAGGGTAGCCCAGGGTTAGGGTTAGGCTTAGGGTTAGGCTTAGGGTACGGCTTAGGGTACGGGTTCGGGGAGGGCTTCGGGTACGGCGTAGGGTATGGGTTAGGGTTAGGGTTAGGGTTAGTGTTAGGGTTAGGGCTCGCTTTAGGGTACGGGTTAGGATTAGGGTACGTGTTAGGGTTAGGGTAGGGGTTAGCGTTAGGGTACGCGTTAGGATTAGGGTAGTTATTAAACCTATCCCACTCTCTAGTTACCCCTTAGCACGTAAAGGAATATTATTTGGGGGTCCAGCCATGGAGAAGAGTTTAGACACTAGGATAAGATAAGGAACACACCCATTTTAAAGAAATCACATTAGGATTCTCTTTTTAAGCTGTTCCTTAAAACACTAGTGCTTAAGAAATCTATTGGAGGCAGAAGCAGTCAAGGGTAGACTACGGTTAGGGTTAGGCTTAGGGTTAGGCTTAGGGTACGGCTTAGGGTACGGGTTCGGGGAGGGCTTTGGGTACGGCGTAGGGTATGGGTTAGGGTTAGGGTTACGGTTAGTGTTAGGGTTAGGGCTCGGTTTAGGGTACGGGTTAGGATTAGGGTACGTGTTAGGGTTAGGGTAGGGGTTAGGGTTAGGGTACGCGTTAGGGTTAGGGTAGTTATTAAACCTATCCCACTCTCTAGATACCCCTTAGCACGTAAAGGAATATTATTTGGGGGTCCAGCCATGGAGAAGAGTTTAGACACTAAGATAATATAAGAAACACACACATTATAAAGAAATCACATTAGGATTCTCTTTTTAAGCTGTTCCTTAAAACACTAGTGCTTAGGAAATCTATTGGAGGCAGAAGCAGTCAAGGGTAGCCTAGGGTTAGGGTTAGGCTTAGGGTTAGGCTTAGGGTACAGCTTAGGGTACGGGTTCGGGGAGGGCTTCGGGTACGGCGTAGGGTATGGGTTAGGGTTAGGGTTAGGGTTAGTGTTAGGGTTAGGGCTCGGTTTAGGGTACGGGTTAGGATTAGGGTACGTGTTAGGGTTAGGGTAGGGGTTAGCGTTAGGGTACGCGTTAGGGTTAGCGTAGTTATTAAACCTATCTCACTCTCTAGTTACCCCTTAGCACGTAAAGGAATATTATTTGGGGGTCCCGCCATGGAGAAGAGTTTAGACACTAGGATAAGATAAGGAACACACCCATTTTAAAGAAATCACATTAGGATTCTCTTTTTAAGCTGTTTCTTAAAACACTAGTGCTTAGGAAATCTATTGGAGGCAGAAGCAGTCAAGGGTAGCCTAGGGTTAGGGTTAGGCTTAGGGTTAGGCTTAGGGTACGGCTTAGGGTACGGGTTCGGGGAGGGCTTCGGGTACGGCGTAGGGTATGGTTTAGGGTTAGGGTTAGGGTTAGTGTTAGGGTTAGGGCTCGGTTTAGGGTACGGGTTAGGATTAGGGTACGTGTTAGGGTTAGGGTAGGGGTTAGGGTTAGGGTACACGTTAGGGTTAGGGTAGTGATTAAACCTATCCAACTCTCTAGATACCCCTTAGCACATAAAGGAATATTATTTGGGGGTCCAGCCATGGAGAAGAGTTTAGACACTAGGATTAGATAAGGAACACAGCCATTATAAAGAAATCACATTAGGATTCTCTTTTTAAGCTGTTCCTTAAAACACTAGTGCTTAGGAAATCTATTGGAGGCAGAAGCAGTCAAGGGTAGCCTAGGGTTAGGGTTAGGCTTAGGGTTAGGCTTAAGCTACGGCTTAGGGTACGTGTTCGGGGAGGGCTTCGGGTACGGCGTAGGGTATGGGTTAGGGTTAGGTTTAGGGTTAGTGTTAGGGTTAGGGCTCGGTTTAGGGTACGGGTTAGGATTAGGGTACGTGTTAGGGTTAGGGTAGGGGTTAGGGTTAGGGTACGCGTTACGGTTAGGGTAGTTATTAAACCTATCCCACTCTCTAGATACCCCTTAGCACGTAAAGGAATATCATTTGGGGTTCCAGACATGGAGAAGAGTTTAGACACTAGGATAAGATAAGGAACACACCCATTATAAAGAAATCACATTAGGATAATCTTTTTAAGCTGTTCCTTAAAACACTAGTGCTTAGGAAATCTATTGGAGGCAGAAGCAGTCAAGGGTAGCCTAGGGTTAGGGTTAGGCTTAGGTTTAGGCTTAGGGTATGGCTTAGGGTACGGGTTCGGGGAGGGCTTCGGGTACGGCGTAGGGTATGGGTTAGGGTTAGGGTTAGGGTTAGTGTTAGGGTTAGGGCTCGGTTTAGGGTACGGGTTAGGATTAGGGTACGTGTTAGGGTTAGGGTAGGGGTTAGGGTTAGGGTACGCGTTACGGTTAGGGTAGTGATTAAACCTATCCCACTCTCTAGATACCCCTTAGCACGTAAAGGAATATTATTTGGGGGTCCAGCCATGGAGAAGAGTTTAGACACTACGATAAGATATGGAGCACACCCATTATAAAGAAATCACATTAGGATTCTCTTCTTAAGCTGTTCCTTAAAACACTAGTGCTTAGGAAATCTATTGGAGGCAGAAGCAGTCAACGGTAGCCTAGGGTTAGGGTTAGGCTTAGGGTTAGGCTTAGGGTACGGCTTAGGGTACGGGTTCGGGGAGGGCTTCGGGTACGGCGTAGGGTATGGGTTAGGGTTAGGGTTAGGGTTAGTGTTAGGGTTAGGGCTCTGTTTAGGGTACGGGTTAGGATTAGGGTACGTGTTAGGGTTAGGGTAGGGGTTAGCGTTAGGGTACGCATTAGGGTTAGCGTAGTTATTAAACTTATCTCATTCTCTAGTTACCCCTTAGCACGTAAAGGAATATTATTTGGGGGTCCCGCCATGGAGAAGAGTTTAGACACTAGGATAAGATAAGGAACACACCCATTATAAAGAAATCACATTAGGATTCTCTTTTTAAGCTGTTCCTTAAAACACTAGTGCTTAGGAAATCTATTGGAGGCAGAAGCAGTCAAGGGTAGCCTAGGGTTAGGGTTAGGCTTAGGGTTAGGCTTAGGGTACGGCTTAGGGTACGGGTTCGGGGAGGGCTTCGGGTACGGCGTAGGGTATGGGTTAGGGTTAGGGTTAGGGTTAGTGTTAGGGTTAGGGCTCGGTTTAGGGTACGGGTTAGGATTAGGGTACGTGTTAGGGTTAGGGTAGGGGTTAGGGTTAGGGTACGCGTTACAGTTAGGGTAGTTATTAAACCTATCCCACTCTCTAGATTCCCCTTAGCACGTAAAGGAATATTATTTGGGGGTCCAGCCATGGAGAAGAGTTTAGAGACTAAGATAATATAAGGAACACACACATTATAAAGAAATCACATTAGGATTCTCTTTTTAAGCTGTTCCTTAAAACACTAGTGCTTAGGAAATCTATTGGAGGCAGAAGCAGTCAAGGGTAGCCTAGGGTTAGGGTTAGGCTTAGGGTTAGGCTTAGGGTACGGCTTAGGATACGGGTTCGGGGAGGGCTTCGGGTACGGCGTAGGGTATGAGTTAGGGTTAGGGTTAGGGTTAGTGTTAGGGTTAGGGCTCGGTTTAGGGTACGGGTTAGGATTAGCGTACGTGTTAGGGTTAGGGTAGGGGTTAGCGTTAAGGTACGCGTTAGGGTTAGGGTAGTTATTAAACCTATCCCACTCTCTAGTTACCCCTTAGCACGTAAAGGAATATTATTTGGGGGTCCAGCCATGGAGAAGAGTTTAGACACTAGGATTAGATAAGGAACATACCCATTATAAAGAAATCACATTAGGATTCTCTTTTTAAGCTGTTCCTTAAAACACTAGTGCTTAGGAAATCTATTGGAGGCAGAAACAGTCAAGGGTAGCCTAGGGTTAGGGTTAGGCTTAGGGTTAGGCTTAGGGTACGGCTTAGGGTACGGTTTCGGGGAGGGCTGCGGGTACGGCGTAGGGTATGTGTTAGGGTTAGGGTTAGGGTTTGTGTTAGGGTTAGGGCTCTGTTTAGGGTACGGGTTAGGATTAGGGTACGTGTTAGGGTTAGGGTAGGGGTTAGCGTTAGGGTACGCATTAGGGTTAGCGTAGTTATTAAACTTATCTCATTCTCTAGTTACCCCTTAGCACGTAAAGGAATATTATTTGGGGGTCCCGCCATGGAGAAGAGTTTAGACACTAGGATAAGATAAGGAACACACCCATTATAAAGAAATCACATTAGGATTCTCTTTTTAAGCTGTTCCTTAAAACACTAGTGCTTAGGAAATCTATTGGAGGCAGAAGCAGTCAAGGGTAGCCTAGGGTTAGGGTTAGGCTTAGGGTTAGGCTTAGGGTACGGCTTAGGGTACGGGTTCGGGGAGGGCTTCGGGTACGGCGTAGGGTATAGGTTAGGGTTAGGGTTAGGGTTAGTGTTAGGGTTAGGGCTCGGTTTAGGGTACGGATTAGGATTAGGGTACGTGTTAGGGTTAGGGTAGGGGTTAGGGTTAGAGTACACGTTAGGGTTAGGGTAGTGATTAAACCTATCCAACTCTCTAGATACCCCTTAGCACATAAAGGAATATTATTTGGGGGTCCAGCCATGGAGAAGAGTTTAGACACTAGGATTAGATAAGGAACACACCCATTATAAAGAAATCACATTAGGATTCTCTTTTTAAGCTGTTCCTTAAAACACTAGTGCTTAGGAAATCTATTGGAGGCAGAAACAGTCAAGGGTAGCCTAGGGTTAGGGTTAGGCTTAGGGTTAGGCTTAAGGTACGGCTTAGGGTACGTGTTCGGGGAGGGCTTCGGGTGCGGCGTAGGGTATGGGTTAGGGTTAGGGTTAGGGTTAGTGTTAGGGTTAGGGCTCGGTTTAGGGTACGGGTTAGGATTAGGGTACGTGTTAGGGTTAGGGCACGCGTTACGGTTAGGGTAGTTATTAAACCTATCCCACTCTCTAGATTCCCCTTAGCACGTAAAGGAATATTATTTGGGGGTCCAGCCATGGAGAAGAGTTTAGACACTAAGATAATATAAGGAACACACACATTATAAAGAAATCACATTAGGATTCTCTTTTTAAGCTGTTCCTTAAAACACTAGTGCTTAGGAAATCTATTGGAGGCAGAAGCAGTCAAGGGTAGCCTAGGGTTAGGGTTAGGCTTAGGGTTAGGCTTAGGGTACGGCTTAGGATACGGGTTCGGGGAGGGCTTCGGGTACGGCGTAGGGTATGTGTTAGGGTTAGGGTGAGGGTTAGTGTTAGGGTTAGGGCTCGGTTTAGGGTACGGGTTAGGATTAGGGTACCTGTTAGAGTTAGGGTAGGGGTTAGCGTTAAGGTACGCGTTAGGGTTAGGGTAGTTATTAAACCTATCCCACTCTCTAGTTACCCCTTAGCATGTAAAGGAATATTATTTGGGGGTCCAGCCATGGAGAAGAGTTTAGACACTAGGATAAGATAAGGAACACACCCATTATAAAGAAATCACATTAGGATTCTCTTTTTAAGCTGTTCCTTAAAACACTAGTTCTTAGGAAATCTATTGGAGGCAGAAGCAGTCAAGGGTAGCCTAGGGATAGGGTTAGGCTTAGGGGTAGGCTTAGGGTACGGCTTAGGGTACGGGTTCGGGGAGGGCTTCGGGTACGGCGTAGGGTATGGGTTAGGGTTAGGGTTAGGGTTAGTGTTAGGGTTAGGGCTCGGTTTAGGGTACGGGTTAGGATTAGGGTACGTGTTAGGGTTAGGGTAGGGGTTAGGGTTAGGGTACGCGTTACGGTTAGGGTAGTTATTAAACCTATCCCACTCTCTAGATACCCCTTAGCACGTAAAGGAATATTATTTTGGGGTCCAGCCATGGAGAAGAGTTTAGACACTAAGATAATATAAGGAACACACACATTATAAAGAAATCACATTAGGATTCTCTTTTTAAGCTGTTCCTTAAAACACTAGTGCTTAGGAAATCTATTGAAGGCACAAGCAGTCAAGGGTAGCCTAGGGTTAGGGTTAGGCTTAGGGTTAGGCTTAGGGTACGGTTTAGGGTACGGGTTTGGGGAGGGCTTCGGGTACGGCGTAGGGTATGGGTTAGAGTTAGGGTTAGGGTTAGTGTTAGGGTTAGGGCTCGGTTTAGGGTATGGGTTAGGATTAGGGTACGTGTTAGGGTTAGGGTAGGGGTTAGCGTTAGGGTACGCGTTAGGGTTAGGTTAGTTATTAAACCTATCCCACTCTCTAGTTACCCCTTAGCACGTAAAGGAATATTATTTGGGGGTCCAGCCATGGAGAAGAGTTTAGACACTAGGATAAGATAAGGAACACACCCATTATAAAGAAATCACATTAGGATTCTCTTTTTAAGCTGTTCCTTAAAACACTAGTGCTTAGGAAATCTATTGGAGGCAGAAGCAGTCAAGGGTAGCCTAGGGTTAGGGTTAGGCTTAGGGTTAGGCTTAGGGTACGGCTTAGGGGACGGGTTCGGGGAGGGCTTCGGGTACGGCGTAGGGTATGGGTTAGGGTTAGGGTTAGGGTTAGTGTTAGGGTTAGGGCTCGGTTTAGGGTACGGGTTAGGATTAGGGTACGTGTTAGGGTTAGGGTAGGGGTTAGCGTTAGGGTACGCGTTAGGGTTAGCGTAGTTATTAAACCTATCTCACTCTCTAGTTACCCTTTAGCACGTAAAGGAATATTATTTGGGGGTCCCGCCATGGAGAAGAGTTTAGACACTAGGATAAGATAAGGAACACACCCATTATAAAGAAATCACATTAGGATTCTCTTTTTAAGCTGTTCCTTAAAACACTAGTGCTTAGGAAATCTATTGGAGGCAGAAGCAGTCAAGGGTAGCCTAGGGTTAGGGTTAGGCTTAGGGTTAGGCTTAGGGTACGGCTTAGGGTACGGGTTCGGGGAGGGCTTCGGGTACGGCGTAGGGTATGGGTTAGGGTTAGGGTTAGGGTTAGTGTTAGGGTTAGGGCTCGGTTTAGGGTACGGGTTAGGATTAGGGTACGTGTTAGGGTTAGGGTAGGGGTTAGGGTTAGGGTACACGTTAGGGTTAGGGTAGTGATTAAACCTATCCCACTCTCTAGATACCCCTTAGCACATAAAGGAATATTATTTGGTGGGTCCAGCCATGGAGAAGAGTTTAGAAACTAGGATTAGATAAGGAACACACCCATTATAAAGAAATCACATTAGGATTCTCTTTTTAAGCTGTTCCTTAATACACTAGTGGTTAGGAAATCTATTGGAGGCAGAAGCAGTCAAGGGTAGCCTAGGGTTAGGGTTAGGCTTAGGGTTAGGCTTAGGTTACGGCTTAGGGTACGGGTTCGGGGAGGGCTTCGGGTACAGCGTAGGGTATGGGTTAGGGTTAGGGTTAGGGTTAGTGTTAGGGTTAGGGCTCGGTTTAGGGTACGGGTTAGGATTAGGGTACGTGTTAGGGTTAGGGTAGGGGTTAGGGTTAGGGTACGCGTTATGGTTAGGGTAGTTATTAAACCTATCCCACTCTCTAGATACCCCTTAGCACGTAAAGGAATATTATTTGGGGGTCCAGCCATGGAGAAGAGTTTAGACACTAAGATAATATAAGGAACACACACATTATAAAGAAATCACATTAGGATTCTCTTTTTAAGCTGTTCCTTAAAACACTAGTGCTTAGGAAATCTATTGGAGGCAGAAGCAGTCAAGGGTAGCCCAGGGTTAGGGTTAGGCTTAGGGTTAGGCTTAGGGTACGGCTTAGGGTACGGGTTCGGGGAGGGCTTCGGGTACGGCGTAGGGTATGGGTTAGGGTTAGGGTTAGGGTTAGTGTTAGGGTTAGGGCTCGCTTTAGGGTACGGGTTAGGATTAGGGTACGTGTTAGGGTTAGGGTAGGGGTTAGCGTTAGGGTACGCGTTAGGATTAGGGTAGTTATTAAACCTATCCCACTCTCTAGTTACCCCTTAGCACGTAAAGGAATATTATTTGGGGGTCCAGCCATGGAGAAGAGTTTAGACACTAGGATAAGATAAGGAACACACCCATTTTAAAGAAATCACATTAGGATTCTCTTTTTAAGCTGTTCCTTAAAACACTAGTGCTTAAGAAATCTATTGGAGGCAGAAGCAGTCAAGGGTAGACTACGGTTAGGGTTAGGCTTAGGGTTAGGCTTAGGGTACGGCTTAGGGTACGGGTTCGGGGAGGGCTTTGGGTACGGCGTAGGGTATGGGTTAGGGTTAGGGTTACGGTTAGTGTTAGGGTTAGGGCTCGGTTTAGGGTACGGGTTAGGATTAGGGTACGTGTTAGGGTTAGGGTAGGGGTTAGGGTTAGGGTACGCGTTAGGGTTAGGGTAGTTATTAAACCTATCCCACTCTCTAGATACCCCTTAGCACGTAAAGGAATATTATTTGGGGGTCCAGCCATGGAGAAGAGTTTAGACACTAGGATAAGATAAGGAACACACCCATTATAAAGAAATCACATTAGGATTCTCTTTTTAAGCTGTTCCTTAAAACACTAGTGCTTAGGAAATCTATTGGAGGCAGAAGCAGTCAAGGGTAGCCTAGGGTTAGGGTTAGGCTAAGGGTTAGGCTTAGGGTACGGCTTAGGGTACGGGTTCGGGGAGGGCTTCGGGTACGGCGTAGGGTATAGGTTAGGGTTAGGGTTAGGGTTAGTGTTAGGGTTAGGGCTCGGTTTAGGGTACGGATTAGGATTAGGGTACGTGTTAGGGTTAGGGTAGGGGTTAGGGTTAGAGTACACGTTAGGGTTAGGGTAGTGATTAAACCTATCCAACTCTCTAGATACCCCTTAGCACATAAAGGAATATTATTTGGGGGTCCAGCCATGGAGAAGAGTTTAGACACTAGGATTAGATAAGGAACACACCCATTATAAAGAAATCACATTAGGATTCTCTTTTTAAGCTGTTCCTTAAAACACTAGTGCTTAGGAAATCTATTGGAGGCAGAAGCAGTCAAGGGTAGCCTAGGGTTAGGGTTAGGCTTAGGGTTAGGCTTAAGGTACGGCTTAGGGTACGTGTTCGGGGAGGGCTTCGGGTGCGGCGTAGGGTATGGGTTAGGGTTAGGGTTAGGGTTAGTGTTAGGGTTAGGGCTCGGTTTAGGGTACGGGTTAGGATTAGGGTACGTGTTAGGGTTAGGGTAGGGGTTAGGGTTAGGGTACGCGTTACGGTTAGGGTAGTTATTAAACCTATCCCACTCTCTAGATACCCCTTAGCACGTAAAGGAATATTATTTGGGGGTCCAGCCATGGAGAAGAGTTTAGACACTAAGATAATATAAGGAACACACACATTATAAAGAAATCACATTAGGATTCTCTTTTTAAGCTGTTCCTTAAAACACTAGTGCTTAGGAAATCTATTGGAGGCAGAAGCAGTCAAGGGTAGCCCAGGGTTAGGGTTAGGCTTAGGGTTAGGCTTAGGGTACGGTTTAGGGTACGGGTTTGGGGAGGGCTTCGGGTACAGCGTAGGGTATGGGTTAGAGTTAGGGTTAGGGTTAGTGTTAGGGTTAGGGCTCGGTTTAGGGTACGGGTTAGGATTAGGGTACGTGTTAGGGTTAGGGTAGGGGTTAGCGTTAGGGTACGCGTTAGGGTTAGGTTAGTTATTAAACCTATCCCACTCTCTAGTTACCCCTTAGCACGTAAAGGAATATTATTTGGGGGTCCAGCCATGGAGAAGAGTTTAGACACTAGGATAAGATAAGGAACACACCCATTATAAAGAAATCACATTAGGATTCTCTTTTTAAGCTGTTCCTTAAAACACTAGTGCTTAAGAAATCTATTGGAGGCAGAAGCAGTCAAGGGTAGACTACGGTTAGGGTTAGGCTTAGGGTTAGGCTTAGGGTACGGCTTAGGGTACGGGTTCGGGGAGGGCTTCGGGTACGGCGTAGGGTATGGGTTAGGGTTAGGGTTAGGGTTAGTGTTAGGGTTAGGGCTCGGTTTAGGGTACGGGTTAGGATTAGGGTACGTGTTAGGGTTAGGGTAGGGGTTAGCGTTAGGGTACGTGTTAGGGTTAGCGTAGTTATTAAACCTATCTCACTCTCTAGTTACCCTTTAGCACGTAAAGGAATATTATTTGGGGGTCCCGCCATGGAGAAGAGTTTAGACACTAGGATAAGATAAGGAACACACCCATTATAAAGAAATCACATTAGGATTCTCTTTTTAAGCTGTTCCTTAAAAC
The DNA here is from genome assembly GCF_965194825.1 of Balaenoptera physalus. Lineage (NCBI taxonomy): Eukaryota > Metazoa > Chordata > Mammalia > Artiodactyla > Balaenopteridae > Balaenoptera > Balaenoptera physalus. The sequence goes on along the minus strand of NW_028126360.1, from coordinate 188,811 downwards.
ACTAGTGCTTAGGAAATCTATTGGAGGCAGAAGCAGTCAAGGGTAGCCTAGGGTTAGGGTTAGGCTTAGGGTTAGGCTTAGGGTACGGCTTAGGGTACGGGTTCGGGGAGGGCTTCGGGTACGGCGTAGGGTATGGGTTAGGGTTAGGGTTAGGGTTAGTGTTAGGGTTAGGGCTCGGTTTAGGGTACGGGTTAGGATTAGGGTACGTGTTAGGGTTAGGGTAGGGGTTAGGGTTAGGGTACACGTTAGGGTTAGGGTAGTGATTAAACCTATCCCACTCTCTAGATACCCCTTAGCACATAAAGGAATATTATTTGGTGGGTCCAGCCATGGAGAAGAGTTTAGAAACTAGGATTAGATAAGGAACACACCCATTATAAAGAAATCACATTAGGATTCTCTTTTTAAGCTGTTCCTTAATACACTAGTGGTTAGGAAATCTATTGGAGGCAGAAGCAGTCAAGGGTAGCCTAGGGTTAGGGTTAGGCTTAGGGTTAGGCTTAGGTTACGGCTTAGGGTACGGGTTCGGGGAGGGCTTCGGGTACAGCGTAGGGTATGGGTTAGGGTTAGGGTTAGGGTTAGTGTTAGGGTTAGGGCTCGGTTTAGGGTACGGGTTAGGATTAGGGTACGTGTTAGGGTTAGGGTAGGGGTTAGGGTTAGGGTACGCGTTATGGTTAGGGTAGTTATTAAACCTATCCCACTCTCTAGATACCCCTTAGCACGTAAAGGAATATTATTTGGGGGTCCAGCCATGGAGAAGAGTTTAGACACTAAGATAATATAAGGAACACACCCATTATAAAGAAATCACATTAGGATTCTCTTTTTAAGCTGTTCCTTAAAACACTAGTGCTTAGGAAATCTATTGGAGGCAGAAGCAGTCAAGGGTAGCCCAGGGTTAGGGTTAGGCTTAGGGTTAGGCTTAGGGTACGGCTTAGGGTACGGGTTCGGGGAGGGCTTCGGGTACGGCGTAGGGTATGGGTTAGGGTTAGGGTTAGGGTTAGTGTTAGGGTTAGGGCTCGCTTTAGGGTACGGGTTAGGATTAGGGTACGTGTTAGGGTTAGGGTAGGGGTTAGCGTTAGGGTACGCGTTAGGATTAGAGTAGTTATTAAACCTATCCCACTCTCTAGTTACCCCTTAGCACGTAAAGGAATATTATTTGGGGGTCCAGCCATGGAGAAGAGTTTAGACACTAGGATAAGATAAGGAACACACCCATTTTAAAGAAATCACATTAGGATTCTCTTTTTAAGCTGTTCCTTAAAACACTAGTGCTTAAGAAATCTATTGGAGGCAGAAGCAGTCAAGGGTAGACTACGGTTAGGGTTAGGCTTAGGGTTAGGCTTAGGGTACGGCTTAGGGTACGGGTTCGGGGAGGGCTTTGGGTACGGCGTAGGGTATGGGTTAGGGTTAGGGTTAGGGTTAGTGTTAGGGTTAGGGCTCGGTTTAGGGTACGGGTTAGGATTAGGGTACGTGTTAGGGTTAGGGTAGGGGTTAGGGTTAGGGTACGCGTTAGGGTTGGGGTAGTTATTAAACCTATCCCACTCTCTAGATACCCCTTAGCACGTAAAGGAATATTATTTGGGGGTCCAGCCATGGAGAAGAGTTTAGACACTAAGATAATATAAGGAACACACCCATTATAAAGAAATCACATTAGGATTCTCTTTTTAAGCTGTTCCTTAAAACACTAGTGCTTAGGAAATCTATTGGAGGCAGAAGCAGTCAAGGGTAGCCTAGGGTTAGGGTTAGGCTTAGGGTTAGGCTTAGGGTACGGCTTAGGGTACGGGTTCGGGGAGGGCTTCGGGTACGGCGTAGGGTATGGGTTAGGGTTAGGGTTAGGGTTAGTGTTAGGCTTAGGACTCGGTTTAGGGTACGGGTTAGGATTAGGGTACGTGTTAGGGTTAGTGTAGGGGTTAGCGTTAGGGTACGCGTTAGGGTTAGGGTAGTTATTAAACCTATCCCACTCTCTAGTTACCCCTTCGCACGTAAAGGAATATTATTTGGGGGTCCAGCCATGGAGAAGAGTTTAGACACTAGGATAAGATAAGAAACACACCCATTATAAAGAAATCACATTAGGATTCTCTTTTTAAGCTGTTCCTTAAAACACTAGTGCTTAGGAAATCTATTGGAGGCAGAAGCAGTCAAGGGTAGCCTAGGGTTAGGGTTAGGCTTAGGGTTAGGCTTAGGGTACAGCTTAGGGTACGGGTTCGGGGAGGGCTTCGGGTACGGCGTAGGGTATGGGTTAGGGTTAGGGTTAGGGTTAGTGTTAGGGTTAGGGCTCGATTTAGGGTACGGGTTAGGATTAGGGTACGTGTTAGGGTTAGGGTAGGGGTTAGGGTTAGGGTACACGTTAGGGTTAGGGTAGTGATTAAACCTATACCACTCTCTAGATACCCCTTTGCACATAAAGGAATATTATTTGGGGGTCCAGCCATGGAGAAGAGTTTAGACACTAGGATTAGATAAGTAACACACCCATTATAAAGATATCACATTAGGATTCTCTTTTTAAGCTGTTCCTTAAAACACTAGTGCTTAGGAAATCTATTGGAGGCAGAAGAAGTCAAGGGTAGCCAAGGGTTAGGGTTAGGCTTAGGGTTAGGCTTAGGGTACGGCTTAGGGTACGGGTTCGGGGAGGGCTTCGGGTACGGCGTAGGGTATGGGTTAGGGTTAGGGTTAGGGTTAGTGTTAGGGTTAGGACTCGGTTTAGGGTACGGGTTAGGATTAGGGTACGTGTTAGGGTTAGTGTAGGGGTTAGCGTTAGGGTACGCGTTAGGGTTAGGGTAGTTATTAAACCTATCCCACTCTCTAGTTACCCCTTAGCACGTAAAGGAATATTATTTGGGGGTCCAGCCATGGAGAAGAGTTTAGACACTAGGATAAGATAAGAAACACACCCATTATAAAGAAATCACATTAGGATTCTCTTTTTAAGCTGTTCCTTAAAACACTAGTGCTTAGGAAATCTATTGGAGGCAGAAGCAGTCAAGGGTAGCCTAGGGTTAGGGTTAGGCTTAGGGTTAGGCTTAGGGTACGGCTTAGGGTACGGTTTCGGGGAGGGCTGCGGGTACGGCGTAGGGTATGTGTTAGGGTTAGGGTTAGGGTTTGTGTTAGGGTTAGGGCTCTGTTTAGGGTACGGGTTAGGATTAGGGTACGTGTTAGGGTTAGGGTAGGGGTTAGCGTTAGGGTACACGTTAGGGTTAGGGTAGTGATTAAACCTATCCCACTCTCTAGATACCCCTTAGCACATAAAGGAATATTACTTGGTGGGTCCAGCCATGGAGAAGAGTTTAGAAACTAGGATTAGATAAGGAACACACCCATTATAAAGAAATCACATTAGGATTCTCTTTTTAAGCTGTTCCTTAATACACTAGTGGTTAGGAAATCTATTGGAGGCAGAAGCAGTCAAGGGTAGCCTAGGGTTAGGGTTAGGCTTAGGGTTAGGCTTAGGTTACGGCTTAGGGTACGGGTTCGGGGAGGGCTTCGGGTACAGCGTAGGGTATGGGTTAGGGTTAGGGTTAGGGTTAGTGTTAGGGTTAGGGCTCGGTTTAGGGTACGGGTTAGGATTAGGGTACGTGTTAGGGTTAGGGTAGGGGTTAGGGTTAGGGTACGCGTTATGGTTAGGGTAGTTATTAAACCTATCCCACTCTCTAGATACCCCTTAGCACGTAAAGGAATATTATTTGGGGGTCCAGCCATGGAGAAGAGTTTAGACACTAAGATAATATAAGGAACACACACATTATAAAGAAATCACATTAGGATTCTCTTTTTAAGCTGTTCCTTAAAACACTAGTGCTTAGGAAATCTATTGGAGGCAGAAGCAGTCAAGGGTAGCCCAGGGTTAGGGTTAGGCTTAGGGTTAGGCTTAGGGTACGGCTTAGGGTACGGGTTCGGGGAGGGCTTCGGGTACGGCGTAGGGTATGGGTTAGGGTTAGGGTTAGGGTTAGTGTTAGGGTTAGGGCTCGCTTTAGGGTACGGGTTAGGATTAGGGTACGTGTTAGGGTTAGGGTAGGGGTTAGCGTTAGGGTACGCGTTAGGATTAGGGTAGTTATTAAACCTATCCCACTCTCTAGTTACCCCTTAGCACGTAAAGGAATATTATTTGGGGGTCCAGCCATGGAGAAGAGTTTAGACACTAGGATAAGATAAGGAACACACCCATTTTAAAGAAATCACATTAGGATTCTCTTTTTAAGCTGTTCCTTAAAACACTAGTGCTTAAGAAATCTATTGGAGGCAGAAGCAGTCAAGGGTAGACTACGGTTAGGGTTAGGCTTAGGGTTAGGCTTAGGGTACGGCTTAGGGTACGGGTTCGGGGAGGGCTTCGGGTACGGCGTAGGGTATGGGTTAGGGTTAGGGTTACGGTTAGTGTTAGGGTTAGGGCTCGGTTTAGGGTACGGGTTAGGATTAGGGTACGTGTTAGGGTTAGGGTAGGGGTTAGGGTTAGGGTACGCGTTAGGGTTAGGGTAGTTATTAAACCTATCCCACTCTCTAGATACCCCTTAGCACGTAAAGGAATATTATTTGGGGGTCCAGCCATGGAGAAGAGTTTAGACACTAAGATAATATAAGGAACACACACATTATAAAGAAATCACATTAGGATTCTCTTTTTAAGCTGTTCCTTAAAACACTAGTGCTTAGGAAATCTATTGGAGGCAGAAGCAGTCAAGGGTAGCCTAGGGTTAGGGTTAGGCTTAGGGTTAGGCTTAGGGTACGGCTTACGGTACGGGTTCGGGGAGGGCTTCGGGTACGGCGTAGGGTATGGGTTAGGGTTAGGGTTAGGGTTAGTGTTAGGCTTAGGACTCGGTTTAGGGTACGGGTTAGGATTAGGGTACGTGTTAGGGTTAGTGTAGGGGTTAGCGTTAGGGTACGCGTTAGGGTTAGGGTAGTTATTAAACCTATCCCACTCTCTAGTTACCCCTTCGCACGTAAAGGAATATTATTTGGGGGTCCAGCCATGGAGAAGAGTTTAGACACTAGGATAAGATAAGAAACACACCCATTATAAAGAAATCACATTAGGATTCTCTTTTTAAGCTGTTCCTTAAAACACTAGTGCTTAGGAAATCTATTGGAGGCAGAAGCAGTCAAGGGTAGCCTAGGGTTAGGGTTAGGCTTAGGGTTAGGCTTAGGGTACAGCTTAGGGTACGGGTTCGGGGAGGGCTTCGGGTACGGCGTAGGGTATGGGTTAGGGTTAGGGTTAGGGTTAGTGTTAGGGTTAGGGCTCGATTTAGGGTACGGGTTAGGATTAGGGTACGTGTTAGGGTTAGGGTAGGGGTTAGGGTTAGGGTACACGTTAGGGTTAGGGTAGTGATTAAACCTATCCCACTCTCTAGATACCCCTTTGCACATAAAGGAATATTATTTGGGGGTCCAGCCATGGAGAAGAGTTTAGACACTAGGATTAGATAAGTAACACACCCATTATAAAGAAATCACATTAGGATTCTCTTTTTAAGCTGTTCCTTAAAACACTAGTGCTTAGGAAATCTATTGGAGGCAGAAGAAGTCAAGGGTAGCCAAGGGTTAGGGTTAGGCTTAGGGTTAGGCTTAGGGTACGGCTTAGGGTACGGGTTCGGGGAGGGCTTCGGGTACGGCGTAGGGTATGGGTTAGGGTTAGGGTTAGGGTTAGTGTTAGGGTTAGGACTCGGTTTAGGGTACGGGTTAGGATTAGGGTACGTGTTAGGGTTAGTGTAGGGGTTAGCGTTAGGGTACGCGTTAGGGTTAGGGTAGTTATTAAACCTATCCCACTCTCTAGTTACCCCTTAGCACGTAAAGGAATATTATTTGGGGGTCCAGCCATGGAGAAGAGTTTAGACACTAGGATAAGATAAGAAACACACCCATTATAAAGAAATCACATTAGGATTCTCTTTTTAAGCTGTTCCTTAAAACACTAGTGCTTAGGAAATCTATTGGAGGCAGAAGCAGTCAAGGGTAGCCTAGGGTTAGGGTTAGGCTTAGGGTTAGGCTTAGGGTACGGCTTAGGGTACGGTTTCGGGGAGGGCTGCGGGTACGGCGTAGGGTATGTGTTAGGGTTAGGGTTAGGGTTTGTGTTAGGGTTAGGGCTCTGTTTAGGGTACGGGTTAGGATTAGGGTACGTGTTAGGGTTAGGGTAGGGGTTAGCGTTAGGGTACACGTTAGGGTTAGGGTAGTGATTAAACCTATCCCACTCTCTAGATACCCCTTAGCACATAAAGGAATATTATTTGGTGGGTCCAGCCATGGAGAAGAGTTTAGAAACTAGGATTAGATAAGGAACACACCCATTATAAAGAAATCACATTAGGATTCTCTTTTTAAGCTGTTCCTTAAAACACTAGTGCTTAGGAAATCTATTGGAGGCAGAAGCAGTCAAGGGTAGCCTAGGGTTAGGGTTAGGCTTAGGGTTAGGCTTAGGGTACAGCTTAGGGTACGGGTTCGGGGAGGGCTTCGGGTACGGCGTAGGGTATGGGTTAGGGTTAGGGTTAGGGTTAGTGTTAGGGTTAGGGCTCGATTTAGGGTACGGGTTAGGATTAGGGTACGTGTTAGGGTTAGGGTAGGGGTTAGGGTTAGGGTACACGTTAGGGTTAGGGTAGTGATTAAACCTATCCCACTCTCTAGATACCCCTTTGCACATAAAGGAATATTATTTGGGGGTCCAGCCATGGAGAAGAGTTTAGACACTAGGATTAGATAAGTAACACACCCATTATAAAGATATCACATTAGGATTCTCTTTTTAAGCTGTTCCTTAAAACACTAGTGCTTAGGAAATCTATTGGAGGCAGAAGAAGTCAAGGGTAGCCAAGGGTTAGGGTTAGGCTTAGGGTTAGGCTTAGGGTACGGCTTAGGGTACGGGTTCGGGGAGGGCTTCGGGTACGGCGTAGGGTATGGGTTAGGGTTAGGGTTAGGGTTAGTGTTAGGGTTAGGACTCGGTTTAGGGTACGGGTTAGGATTAGGGTACGTGTTAGGGTTAGTGTAGGGGTTAGCGTTAGGGTACGCGTTAGGGTTAGGGTAGTTATTAAACCTATCCCACTCTCTAGTTACCCCTTAGCACGTAAAGGAATATTATTTGGGGGTCCAGCCATGGAGAAGAGTTTAGACACTAGGATAAGATAAGAAACACACCCATTATAAAGAAATCACATTAGGATTCTCTTTTTAAGCTGTTCCTTAAAACACTAGTGCTTAGGAAATCTATTGGAGGCAGAAGCAGTCAAGGGTAGCCTAGGGTTAGGGTTAGGCTTAGGGTTAGGCTTAGGGTACGGCTTAGGGTACGGTTTCGGGGAGGGCTGCGGGTACGGCGTAGGGTATGTGTTAGGGTTAGGGTTAGGGTTTGTGTTAGGGTTAGGGCTCTGTTTAGGGTACGGGTTAGGATTAGGGTACGTGTTAGGGTTAGGGTAGGGGTTAGCGTTAGGGTACACGTTAGGGTTAGGGTAGTGATTAAACCTATCCCACTCTCTAGATACCCCTTAGCACATAAAGGAATATTACTTGGTGGGTCCAGCCATGGAGAAGAGTTTAGAAACTAGGATTAGATAAGGAACACACCCATTATAAAGAAATCACATTAGGATTCTCTTTTTAAGCTGTTCCTTAATACACTAGTGGTTAGGAAATCTATTGGAGGCAGAAGCAGTCAAGGGTAGCCTAGGGTTAGGGTTAGGCTTAGGGTTAGGCTTAGGTTACGGCTTAGGGTACGGGTTCGGGGAGGGCTTCGGGTACAGCGTAGGGTATGGGTTAGGGTTAGGGTTAGGGTTAGTGTTAGGGTTAGGGCTCGGTTTAGGGTACGGGTTAGGATTAGGGTACGTGTTAGGGTTAGGGTAGGGGTTAGGGTTAGGGTACGCGTTATGGTTAGGGTAGTTATTAAACCTATCCCACTCTCTAGATACCCCTTAGCACGTAAAGGAATATTATTTGGGGGTCCAGCCATGGAGAAGAGTTTAGACACTAAGATAATATAAGGAACACACACATTATAAAGAAATCACATTAGGATTCTCTTTTTAAGCTGTTCCTTAAAACACTAGTGCTTAGGAAATCTATTGGAGGCAGAAGCAGTCAAGGGTAGCCCAGGGTTAGGGTTAGGCTTAGGGTTAGGCTTAGGGTACGGCTTAGGGTACGGGTTCGGGGAGGGCTTCGGGTACGGCGTAGGGTATGGGTTAGGGTTAGGGTTAGGGTTAGTGTTAGGGTTAGGGCTCGCTTTAGGGTACGGGTTAGGATTAGGGTACGTGTTAGGGTTAGGGTAGGGGTTAGCGTTAGGGTACGCGTTAGGATTAGGGTAGTTATTAAACCTATCCCACTCTCTAGTTACCCCTTAGCACGTAAAGGAATATTATTTGGGGGTCCAGCCATGGAGAAGAGTTTAGACACTAGGATAAGATAAGGAACACACCCATTTTAAAGAAATCACATTAGGATTCTCTTTTTAAGCTGTTCCTTAAAACACTAGTGCTTAAGAAATCTATTGGAGGCAGAAGCAGTCAAGGGTAGACTACGGTTAGGGTTAGGCTTAGGGTTAGGCTTAGGGTACGGCTTAGGGTACGGGTTCGGGGAGGGCTTCGGGTACGGCGTAGGGTATGGGTTAGGGTTAGGGTTACGGTTAGTGTTAGGGTTAGGGCTCGGTTTAGGGTACGGGTTAGGATTAGGGTACGTGTTAGGGTTAGGGTAGGGGTTAGGGTTAGGGTACGCGTTAGGGTTAGGGTAGTTATTAAACCTATCCCACTCTCTAGATACCCCTTAGCACGTAAAGGAATATTATTTGGGGGTCCAGCCATGGAGAAGAGTTTAGACACTAAGATAATATAAGGAACACACACATTATAAAGAAATCACATTAGGATTCTCTTTTTAAGCTGTTCCTTAAAACACTAGTGCTTAGGAAATCTATTGGAGGCAGAAGCAGTCAAGGGTAGCCTAGGGTTAGGGTTAGGCTTAGGGTTAGGCTTAGGGTACGGCTTACGGTACGGGTTCGGGGAGGGCTTCGGGTACGGCGTAGGGTATGGGTTAGGGTTAGGGTTAGGGTTAGTGTTAGGCTTAGGACTCGGTTTAGGGTACGGGTTAGGATTAGGGTACGTGTTAGGGTTAGTGTAGGGGTTAGCGTTAGGGTACGCGTTAGGGTTAGGGTAGTTATTAAACCTATCCCACTCTCTAGTTACCCCTTCGCACGTAAAGGAATATTATTTGGGGGTCCAGCCATGGAGAAGAGTTTAGACACTAGGATAAGATAAGAAACACACCCATTATAAAGAAATCACATTAGGATTCTCTTTTTAAGCTGTTCCTTAAAACACTAGTGCTTAGGAAATCTATTGGAGGCAGAAGCAGTCAAGGGTAGCCTAGGGTTAGGGTTAGGCTTAGGGTTAGGCTTAGGGTACAGCTTAGGGTACGGGTTCGGGGAGGGCTTCGGGTACGGCGTAGGGTATGGGTTAGGGTTAGGGTTAGGGTTAGTGTTAGGGTTAGGGCTCGATTTAGGGTACGGGTTAGGATTAGGGTACGTGTTAGGGTTAGGGTAGGGGTTAGGGTTAGGGTACACGTTAGGGTTAGGGTAGTGATTAAACCTATCCCACTCTCTAGATACCCCTTTGCACATAAAGGAATATTATTTGGGGGTCCAGCCATGGAGAAGAGTTTAGACACTAGGATTAGATAAGTAACACACCCATTATAAAGAAATCACATTAGGATTCTCTTTTTAAGCTGTTCCTTAAAACACTAGTGCTTAGGAAATCTATTGGAGGCAGAAGAAGTCAAGGGTAGCCAAGGGTTAGGGTTAGGCTTAGGGTTAGGCTTAGGGTACGGCTTAGGGTACGGGTTCGGGGAGGGCTTCGGGTACGGCGTAGGGTATGGGTTAGGGTTAGGGTTAGGGTTAGTGTTAGGGTTAGGACTCGGTTTAGGGTACGGGTTAGGATTAGGGTACGTGTTAGGGTTAGTGTAGGGGTTAGCGTTAGGGTACGCGTTAGGGTTAGGGTAGTTATTAAACCTATCCCACTCTCTAGTTACCCCTTAGCACGTAAAGGAATATTATTTGGGGGTCCAGCCATGGAGAAGAGTTTAGACACTAGGATAAGATAAGAAACACACCCATTATAAAGAAATCACATTAGGATTCTCTTTTTAAGCTGTTCCTTAAAACACTAGTGCTTAGGAAATCTATTGGAGGCAGAAGCAGTCAAGGGTAGCCTAGGGTTAGGGTTAGGCTTAGGGTTAGGCTTAGGGTACGGCTTAGGGTACGGTTTCGGGGAGGGCTGCGGGTACGGCGTAGGGTATGTGTTAGGGTTAGGGTTAGGGTTTGTGTTAGGGTTAGGGCTCTGTTTAGGGTACGGGTTAGGATTAGGGTACGTGTTAGGGTTAGGGTAGGGGTTAGCGTTAGGGTACACGTTAGGGTTAGGGTAGTGATTAAACCTATCCCACTCTCTAGATACCCCTTAGCACATAAAGGAATATTATTTGGTGGGTCCAGCCATGGAGAAGAGTTTAGAAACTAGGATTAGATAAGGAACACACCCATTATAAAGAAATCACATTAGGATTCTCTTTTTAAGCTGTTCCTTAATACACTAGTGGTTAGGAAATCTATTGGAGGCAGAAGCAGTCAAGGGTAGCCTAGGGTTAGGGTTAGGCTTAGGGTTAGGCTTAGGTTACGGCTTAGGGTACGGGTTCGGGGAGGGCTTCGGGTACAGCGTAGGGTATGGGTTAGGGTTAGGGTTAGGGTTAGTGTTAGGGTTAGGGCTCGGTTTAGGGTACGGGTTAGGATTAGGGTACGTGTTAGGGTTAGGGTAGGGGTTAGGGTTAGGGTACGCGTTATGGTTAGGGTAGTTATTAAACCTATCCCACTCTCTAGATACCCCTTAGCACGTAAAGGAATATTATTTGGGGGTCCAGCCATGGAGAAGAGTTTAGACACTAAGATAATATAAGGAACACACACATTATAAAGAAATCACATTAGGATTCTCTTTTTAAGCTGTTCCTTAAAACACTAGTGCTTAGGAAATCTATTGGAGGCAGAAGCAGTCAAGGGTAGCCCAGGGTTAGGGTTAGGCTTAGGGTTAGGCTTAGGGTACGGCTTAGGGTACGGGTTCGGGGAGGGCTTCGGGTACGGCGTAGGGTATGGGTTAGGGTTAGGGTTAGGGTTAGTGTTAGGGTTAGGGCTCGCTTTAGGGTACGGGTTAGGATTAGGGTACGTGTTAGGGTTAGGGTAGGGGTTAGCGTTAGGGTACGCGTTAGGGTTAGGGTAGTTATTAAACCTATAACACTCTCTAGTTACCCCTTAGCACGTAAAGGAATATTATTTGGGGGTCCAGCCATGGAGAAGAGTTTAGACACTAGGATAAGATAAGGAACACACCCATTTTAAAGAAATCACATTAGGATTCTCTTTTTAAGCTGTTCCTTAAAACACTAGTGCTTAAGAAATCTATTGGAGGCAGAAGCAGTCAAGGGTAGACTACGGTTAGGGTTAGGCTTAGGGTTAGGCTTAGGGTACGGCTTAGGGTACGGGTTCGGGGAGGGCTTCGGGTACGGCGTAGGGTATGTGTTAGGGTTAGGGTTACGGTTAGTGTTAGGGTTAGGGCTCGGTTTAGGGTACGGGTTAGGATTAGGGTACGTGTTAGGGTTAGGGTAGGGGTTAGGGTTAGGGTACGCGTTAGGGTTAGGGTAGTTATTAAACCTATCCCACTCTCTAGATACCCCTTAGCACGTAAAGGAATATTATTTGGGGGTCCAGCCATGGAGAAGAGTTTAGACACTAAGATAATATAAGGAACACACCCATTATAAAGAAATCACATTAGGATTCTCTTTTTAAGCTGTTCCTTAAAACACTAGTGCTTAGGAAATCTATTGGAGGCAGAAGCAGTCAAGGGTAGCCTAGGGTTAGGGTTAGGCTTAGGGTTAGGCTTAGGGTACGGCTTAGGGTACGGGTTCGGGGAGGGCTTCGGGTACGGCGTAGGGTATGGGTTAGGGTTAGGGTTAGGGTTAGTGTTAGGGTTAGGGCTCGGTTTAGGGTACGGGTTAGGATTAGGGTACGTGTTAGGGTTAGGGCAGGGGTTAGGGTTAGGGTACCCGTTAGGGTTAGGGTAGTTATTAAACCTATCCCACTCTCTAGATACCCCTTAGCACGTAAAGGAATATTATTTGGGGGTCCAGCCATGGAGAAGAGTTTAGACACTAAGATAATATAAGGAACACACCCATTATAAAGAAATCACATTAGGATTCTCTTTTTAAGCTGTTCCTTAAAACACTAGTGCTTAGGAAATCTATTGGAGGCAGAAGCAGTCAAGGGTAGCCTAGGGTTAGGGTTAGGCTTAGGGTTAGGCTTAGGTTACGGCTTAGGGTACGGGTTCGGGGAGGGCTTCGGGTACGGCGTAGGGTATGGGTTAGGGTTAGGGTTAGGGTTAGGGTTAGTGTTAGGGTTAGGGCTCGGTTTAGGGTACGGGTTAGGATTAGGGTACGTGTTAGGGTTAGGGTAGGGGTTAGCGTTAGGGTACGCGTTAGGGATAGGGTAGTTATTAAACCTATCCCACTCTCTAGTTACCCCTTAGCACGTAAAGGAATATTATTTGGGGGTCCAGCCATGGAGAAGAGTTTAGACACTAGGATAAGATAAGGAACACACCCATTATAAAGAAATCACATTAGGATTCTCTTTTTAAGCTGTTCCTTAAAACACTAGTGCTTAGGAAATCTATTGGAGGCAGAAGCAGTCAAGGGTAGCCTAGAGTTAGGGTTAGGCTTAGGGTTAGGCTTAGGGTACGGCTTAGGGTACGGGTTCGGGGAGGGCTTCGGGTACGGCGTAGGGTATGGGTTAGGGTTAGGGTTAGGGTTAGTGTTAGGGTTAGGGCTCGGTTTAGGGTAAGGGTTAGGATTAGGGTACGTGTTAGGGTTAGGGTAGGGGTTAGCGTTAGGGTACGCGTTAGGGTTAGCGTAGTTATTAAACCTATCTCACTCTCTAGTTACCCTTTAGCACGTAAAGGAATATTATTTGGGGGTCCCGCCATGGAGAAGAGTTTAGACACTAGGATAAGATAAGGAACACACCCATTATAAAGAAATCACATTAGGATTCTCTTTTTAAGCTGTTCCTTAAAACACTAGTGCTTAGGAAATCTATTGGAGGCAGAAGAAGTCAAGGGTAGCCTAGGGTTAGGGTTAGGCTTAGGGTTAGGCTCAGGGTACGGCTTAGGGTACGTGTTCGGGGAGGGCTTCGGGTATTGCGTAGGGTATGGGTTAGGGTTAGGGTTAGGGTTAGTGTTAGGGTTAGGGCTCGGTTTAGGGTACGGGTTAGGATTAGGGTACGTGTTAGGGTTAGGGTAGGGGTTAGGGTTAGGGTACGCGTTACGGTTAGGGTAGTTATTAAACCTATCCAACTCTCTAGATACCCCTTAGCACGTAAAGGAATATTATTTTGGGGTCCAGCCATGGAGAAGAGTTTAGACACTAAGATAATATAAGGAACACACACATTATAAAGAAATCACATTAGGATTCTCTTTTTAAGCTGTTCCTTAAAACACTAGTGCTTAGGAAATCTATTGGAGGCAGAAGCAGTCAAGGGAAGCCTAGGGTTAGGGTTAGGCTTAGGGTTAGGCTTAGGGTACGGTTTAGGGTACGGGTTTGGGGAGGGCTTCGGGTACGGCGTAGGGTATGGGTTAGAGTTAGGGTTAGGGATAGTGTTAGGGTTAGGGCTCGGTTTAGGGTACGGGTTAGGATTAGGGTACGTGTTAGGGTTAGGGTAGGGGTTAGGGTTAGGGTACGCATTACGGTTAGGGTAGTTATTAAACCTATCCCACTCTCTAGATACCCCTTAGCACATAAAGGAATATTATTTGGTGGGTCCAGCCATGGAGAAGAGTTTAGAAACTAGGATTAGATAAGGAACACACCCATTATAAAGAAATCACATTAGGATTCTCTTTTTAAGCTGTTCCTTAATACACTAGTGGTTAGGAAATCTATTGGAGGCAGAAGCAGTCAAGGGTAGCCTAGGGTTAGGGTTAGGCTTAGGGTTAGGCTTAGGTTACGGCTTAGGGTACGGGTTCGGGGAGGGCTTCGGGTACAGCGTAGGGTATGGGTTAGGGTTAGGGTTAGGGTTAGTGTTAGGGTTAGGGCTCGGTTTAGGGTACGGGTTAGGATTAGGGTACGTGTTAGGGTTAGGGTAGGGGTTAGGGTTAGGGTACGCGTTATGGTTAGGGTAGTTATTAAACCTATCCCACTCTCTAGATACCCCTTAGCACGTAAAGGAATATTATTTGGGGGTCCAGCCATGGAGAAGAGTTTAGACACTAAGATAATATAAGGAACACACACATTATAAAGAAATCACATTAGGATTCTCTTTTTAAGCTGTTCCTTAATACACTAGTGGTTAGGAAATCTATTGGAGGCAGAAGCAGTCAAGGGTAGCCTAGGGTTAGGGTTAGGCTTAGGGTTAGGCTTAGGTTACGGCTTAGGGTACGGGTTCGGGGAGGGCTTCGGGTACAGCGTAGGGTATGGGTTAGGGTTAGGGTTAGGGTTAGTGTTAGGGTTAGGGCTCGGTTTAGGGTACGGGTTAGGATTAGGGTACGTGTTAGGGTTAGGGTAGGGGTTAGGGTTAGGGTACGCGTTATGGTTAGGGTAGTTATTAAACCTATCCCACTCTCTAGATACCCCTTAGCACGTAAAGGAATATTATTTGGGGGTCCAGCCATGGAGAAGAGTTTAGACACTAAGATAATATAAGGAACACACACATTATAAAGAAATCACATTAGGATTCTCTTTTTAAGCTGTTCCTTAAAACACTAGTGCTTAGGAAATCTATTGGAGGCAGAAGCAGTCAAGGGTAGCCCAGGGTTAGGGTTAGGCTTAGGGTTAGGCTTAGGGTACGGCTTAGGGTACGGGTTCGGGGAGGGCTTCGGGTACGGCGTAGGGTATGGGTTAGGGTTAGGGTTAGGGTTAGTGTTAGGGTTAGGGCTCGCTTTAGGGTACGGGTTAGGATTAGGGTACGTGTTAGGGTTAGGGTAGGGGTTAGCGTTAGGGTACGCGTTAGGGTTAGGGTAGTTATTAAACCTATCCCACTCTCTAGTTACCCCTTAGCACGTAAAGGAATATTATTTGGGGGTCCAGCCATGGAGAAGAGTTTAGACACTAGGATAAGATAAGGAACACACCCATTTTAAAGAAATCACATTAGGATTCTCTTTTTAAGCTGTTCCTTAAAACACTAGTGCTTAAGAAATCTATTGGAGGCAGAAGCAGTCAAGGGTAGACTACGGTTAGGGTTAGGCTTAGGGTTAGGCTTAGGGTACGGCTTAGGGTACGGGTTCGGGGAGGGCTTCGGGTACGGCGTAGGGTATGTGTTAGGGTTAGGGTTACGGTTAGTGTTAGGGTTAGGGCTCGGTTTAGGGTACGGGTTAGGATTAGGGTACGTGTTAGGGTTAGGGTAGGGGTTAGGGTTAGGGTACGCGTTAGGGTTAGGGTAGTTATTAAACCTATCCCACTCTCTAGATACCCCTTAGCACGTAAAGGAATATTATTTGGGGGTCCAGCCATGGAGAAGAGTTTAGACACTAAGATAATATAAGGAACACACCCATTATAAAGAAATCACATTAGGATTCTCTTTTTAAGCTGTTCCTTAAAACACTAGTGCTTAGGAAATCTATTGGAGGCAGAAGCAGTCAAGGGTAGCCTAGGGTTAGGGTTAGGCTTAGGGTTAGGCTTAGGGTACGGCTTAGGGTACGGGTTCGGGGAGGGCTTCGGGTACGGCGTAGGGTATGGGTTAGGGTTAGGGTTAGGGTTAGTGTTAGGGTTAGGGCTCGGTTTAGGGTACGGGTTAGGATTAGGGTACGTGTTAGGGTTAGGGCAGGGGTTAGGGTTAGGGTACCCGTTAGGGTTAGGGTAGTTATTAAACCTATCCCACTCTCTAGATACCCCTTAGCACGTAAAGGAATATTATTTGGGGGTCCAGCCATGGAGAAGAGTTTAGACACTAAGATAATATAAGGAACACACCCATTATAAAGAAATCACATTAGGATTCTCTTTTTAAGCTGTTCCTTAAAACACTAGTGCTTAGGAAATCTATTGGAGGCAGAAGCAGTCAAGGGTAGCCTAGGGTTAGGGTTAGGCTTAGGGTTAGGCTTAGGTTACGGCTTAGGGTACGGGTTCGGGGAGGGCTTCGGGTACGGCGTAGGGTATGGGTTAGGGTTAGGGTTAGGGTTAGGGTTAGTGTTAGGGTTAGGGCTCGGTTTAGGGTACGGGTTAGGATTAGGGTACGTGTTAGGGTTAGGGTAGGGGTTAGCGTTAGGGTACGCGTTAGGGATAGGGTAGTTATTAAACCTATCCCACTCTCTAGTTACCCCTTAGCACGTAAAGGAATATTATTTGGGGGTCCAGCCATGGAGAAGAGTTTAGACACTAGGATAAGATAAGGAACACACCCATTATAAAGAAATCACATTAGGATTCTCTTTTTAAGCTGTTCCTTAAAACACTAGTGCTTAGGAAATCTATTGGAGGCAGAAGCAGTCAAGGGTAGCCTAGAGTTAGGGTTAGGCTTAGGGTTAGGCTTAGGGTACGGCTTAGGGTACGGGTTCGGGGAGGGCTTCGGGTACGGCGTAGGGTATGGGTTAGGGTTAGGGTTAGGGTTAGTGTTAGGGTTAGGGCTCGGTTTAGGGTAAGGGTTAGGATTAGGGTACGTGTTAGGGTTAGGGTAGGGGTTAGCGTTAGGGTACGCGTTAGGGTTAGCGTAGTTATTAAACCTATCTCACTCTCTAGTTACCCTTTAGCACGTAAAGGAATATTATTTGGGGGTCCCGCCATGGAGAAGAGTTTAGACACTAGGATAAGATAAGGAACACACCCATTATAAAGAAATCACATTAGGATTCTCTTTTTAAGCTGTTCCTTAAAACACTAGTGCTTAGGAAATCTATTGGAGGCAGAAGAAGTCAAGGGTAGCCTAGGGTTAGGGTTAGGCTTAGGGTTAGGCTCAGGGTACGGCTTAGGGTACGTGTTCGGGGAGGGCTTCGGGTATTGCGTAGGGTATGGGTTAGGGTTAGGGTTAGGGTTAGTGTTAGGGTTAGGGCTCGGTTTAGGGTACGGGTTAGGATTAGGGTACGTGTTAGGGTTAGGGTAGGGGTTAGGGTTAGGGTACGCGTTACGGTTAGGGTAGTTATTAAACCTATCCAACTCTCTAGATACCCCTTAGCACGTAAAGGAATATTATTTTGGGGTCCAGCCATGGAGAAGAGTTTAGACACTAAGATAATATAAGGAACACACACATTATAAAGAAATCACATTAGGATTCTCTTTTTAAGCTGTTCCTTAAAACACTAGTGCTTAGGAAATCTATTGGAGGCAGAAGCAGTCAAGGGAAGCCTAGGGTTAGGGTTAGGCTTAGGGTTAGGCTTAGGGTACGGTTTAGGGTACGGGTTTGGGGAGGGCTTCGGGTACGGCGTAGGGTATGGGTTAGAGTTAGGGTTAGGGATAGTGTTAGGGTTAGGGCTCGGTTTAGGGTACGGGTTAGGATTAGGGTACGTGTTAGGGTTAGGGTAGGGGTTAGGGTTAGGGTACGCATTACGGTTAGGGTAGTTATTAAACCTATCCCACTCTCTAGATTCCCCTTAGCACGTAAAGGAATATTATTTTGGGGTCCAGCCATGGAGAAGAGTTTAGACACTAAGATAATATAAGGAACACACACATTATAAAGAAATCACATTAGGATTCTCTTTTTAAGCTGTTCCTTAAAACACTAGTGCTTAGGAAATCTATTGTAGGCAGAAGCAGTCAAGGGTAGCCTAGGGTTAGGGTTAGGCTTAGGGTTAGGCTTAGGGTACGGTTTAGGGTACGGGTATGGGGAGGGCTTCGGGTACGGCGTAGGGTATGGGTTAGAGTTAGGGTTAGGGTTAGTGTTAGGGTTAGGGCTCGGTTTAGGGTACGGGTTAGGATTAGGGTACGTGTTAGGTTTAGGGTAGGGGTTAGCGTTAGGGTACGCGTTAGGGTTAGGGTAGTTATTAAACCTATCCCACTCTCTAGTTACCCCTTAGTACGTAAAGGAATATTATTTGGGGGTCCAGCCATGGAGAAGAGTTTAGACACTAGGATAAGATAAGGAACACACCCATTATAAAGAAATCACATTAGGATTCTCTTTTTAAGCTGTTCCTTAAAACACTAGTGCTTAGGAAATCTATTGGAGGCAGAAGCAGTCAAGGGTAGCCTAGGGTTAGGGTTAGGCTTAGGGTTAGGCTTAGGGTACGGCTTAGGGTACGGGTTCGGGGAGGGCTTCGGGTACGGCGTAGGGTATGGGTTAGGGTTAGGGTTAGTGTTAGTGTTAGGGTTAGGGCTCGGTTTAGGGTACGGGTTAGGATTAGGGTACGTGTTAGGGTTAGGGCAGGGGTTAGGGTTAGGGTACCCGTTAGGGTTAGGGTAGTTATTAAACCTATCCCACTCTCTAGATACCCCTTAGCACGTAAAGGAATATTATTTGGGGGTCCAGCCATGGAGAAGAGTTTACAAACTAAGATAATATAAGGAACACACACATTATAAAGAAATCACATTAGGATTCTCTTTTTAAGCTGTTCCTTAAAACACTAGTGCTTAGGAAATCTATTGGAGGCAGAAGCAGTCAAGGGTAGCCTAGGGTTAGGGTTAGGCTTAGGGTTAGGCTTAGGGTACGGCTTAGGGTACGGGTTCGGGGAGGGCTTCGGGTACGGCGTAGGGTATGGGTTAAGGTTAGGGTTAGGGTTAGTGTTAGGGTTAGGGCTCGGTTTAGGGTACGGGTTAGGATTAGGGTACGTGTTAGGGTTAGGGCAGGGGTTAGGGTTAGGGTACCCGTTAGGGTTAGGGTAGTTATTAAACCTATCCCACTCTCTAGATACCCCTTAGCACGTAAAGGAATATTATTTGGGGGTCCAGCCATGGAGAAGAGTTTAGACACTAAGATAATATAAGGAACACACACATTATAAAGAAATCACATTAGGATTCTCTTTTTAAGCTGTTCCTTAAAACACTAGTGCTTACGAAATCTATTGGAGGCAGAAGCAGTCAAGGGTAGCCTAGGGTTAGGGTTAGGCTTAGGGTTAGGCTTAGGTTACGGTTTAGGGTACGGGTTTGGGGAGGGCTTCGGGTAAGGCGTAGGGTATGGGTTAGAGTTAGGGTTAGGGTTAGTGTTAGGGTTAGGGCTCGGTTTAGGGTACGGGTTAGGATTAGGGTACGTGTTAGGGTTAGGGTAGGGGTTAGCGTTAGGGTACGCGTTAGGGTTAGGGTAGTTATTAAACGTATCCCACTCTCTAGTTACCCCTTAGCACGTAAAGGAATATTATTTGGGGGTCCAGCCATGGAGAAGAGTTTAGACACTAGGATAAGATAAGGAACACACCCATTATAAAGAAATCACATTAGGATTCTCTTTTTAAGCTGTTCCTTAAAACACTAGTGCTTAGGAAATCTATTGGAGGCAGAAGCAGTCAAGGGTAGCCTAGGGTTAGGGTTAGGCTTAGGGTTAGGCTTAGGGTACGGCTTAGGGTACGGGTTCGGGGAGGGCTTCGGGTACGGCGTAGGGTATGAGTTAAGGTTAGGGTTAGGGTTAGTGTTAGGGTTAGGGCTCGGTTTATGGTACGGGTTAGGATTAGCGTACGTGTTAGGGTTAGGGCAGGGGTTAGGGTTAGGGTACCCGTTAGGGTTAGGGTAGTTATTAAACCTATCCCACTCTCTAGATACCCCTTAGCACGTAAAGGAATATTATTTGGGGGTCCAGCCATGGAGAAGAGTTTAGACACTAGGATAAGATAAGGAACACACCCATTATAAAGAAATCACATTAGGATTCTCTTTTTAAGCTGTTCCTTAAAACACTAGTTCTTAGGAAATCTATTGGAGGCAGAAGCAGTCAAGGGTAGCCTAGGGTTAGGGTTAGGCTTAGGGTTAGGCTTAGGGTACGGCTTAGGGTACGGGTTCGGGGAGGGCTTCGGGTACGGCCTAGGGTGTGGGTTAGGGTTAGGGTTAGGGTTAGTGTTAGGGTTAGGGCTCGGTTTAGGGTACGGGTTAGGATTAGGGTACGTGTTAGGGTTAGGGTAGGGGTTAGGGTTAGGGTACGCGTTACGGTTAGGGTAGTTATTAAACCTATCCCACTCTCTAGTTACCCCTTAGCACGTAAAGGAATATTATTTGGGGGTCCAGCCATGGAGAAGAGTTTAGACACTAGGATAAGATAAGGAACACACCCATTATAAAGAAATCACATTAGGATTCTCTTTTTAAGCTGTTCCTTAAAACACTAGTGCTTAGGAAATCTATTGGAGGCAGAAGCAGTCAAGGGTAGCCTATGGTTAGGGTTAGGCTTAGGGTTAGGCTTAGGGTACGGCTTAGGGTACGGGTTCGGGGAGGGTTTCGGGTACGGCGTAGGGTATGGTTTAGGGTTAGGGTTAGGGTTAGTGTTAGGGTTAGGGCTCGGTTTAGGGTACGGGTTAGGATTAGGGTACCTGTTAGGGTTAGGGTAGGGGTTAGGGTTAGGGTACGCGTTACGGTTAGGGTAGTTATTAAACCTGTCCCACTCTCTAGATACCCCTTAGCACGTAAAGGAATATTATTTGGGGGTCCAGCCATGGAGAAGAGTTTAGACACTAGGATAAGATAAGGAACACACCCATTATAAAGAAATCACATTAGGATAAACTTTTTAAGCTGTTCCTTAAAACACTAGTGCTTAGGAAATCTATTGGAGGCAGAAGCAGTCAAGGGTAGCCTAGGGTTAGGGTTAGGCTTAGGGTTAGGCTTAGGGTACGGCTTAGGGTACGGGTTCGGGGAGGGCTTCGGGTACGGCATAGGGTATGGGTTAGGGTTAGGGTTAGGGTTAGTGTTAGGGTTAGGGCTCGGTTTAGGGTACGGGTTAGGATTAGGGTACGTGTTAGGGTTAGGGTAGGGGTTAGGGTTAGGGTACGCGTTACGGTTAGGGTAGTGATTAAACCTATCCCACTCTCTAGATACCCCTTAGCACGTAAAGGAATATTATTTTGGGGTCCAGCCATGGAGAAGAGTTTTGACACTAAGATAATATAAGGAACACACACATTATAAAGAAATCACATTAGGATTCTCTTTGTAAGCTGTTCCTTAAAACACTAGTGCTTAGGAAATCTATTGGAGGCAGAAGCAGTTAAGGGTAGCCTAGGGTTAGGGTTAGGCTTAGGGTTAGGCTTAGGGTACGGTTTAGGGTACGGGTTTGGGGAGGGCTTCGGGTAAGGCGTAGGGTATGGGTTAGAGTTAGGGTTAGGGTTAGTGTTAGGGTTAGGGCTCGGTTTAGGGTACGGGTTAGGATTAGGGTACGTGTTAGGGTTAGGGCAGGGGTTAGGGTTAGGGTACCCGTTAGGGTTAGGGTAGTTATTAAACCTATCCCACTCTCTAGATACCCCTTAGCACGTAAAGGAATATTATTTGGGGGTCCAGCCATGGAGAAGAGTTTAGACACTAGGATAAGATAAGGAACACACCCATTATAAAGAAATCACATTAGGATTCTCTTTTTAAGCTGTTCCTTAAAACACTAGTTCTTCGGAAATCTATTGGAGGCAGAAGCAGTCAACGGTAGCCTAGGGTTAGGGTTAGGCTTAGGGTTAGGCTTAGGGTACGGCTTAGGGTACGGGTTCGGGGAGGGCTTCGGGTACGGCCTAGGGTGTGGGTTAGGGTTAGGGTTAGGGTTAGTGTTAGGGTTAGGGCTCGGTTTAGGGTACGGGTTAGGATTAGGGTACGTGTTAGGGTTAGGGTAGGGGTTAGGGTTAGGGTACGCGTTACGGTTAGGGTAGTTATTAAACCTATCCCACTCTCTAGTTACCCCTTAGCACGTAAAGGAATATTATTTGGGGGTCCAGCCATGGAGAAGAGTTTAGACACTAGGATAAGATAAGGAACACACCCATTATAAAGAAATCACATAAGGATTCTCTTTTTAAGCTGTTCCTTAAAACACTAGTGCTTAGGAAATCTATTGGAGGCAGAAGCAGTCAAGGGTAGCCTATGGTTAGGGTTAGGCTTAGGGTTAGGCTTAGGGTACGGCTTAGGGTACGGGTTCGGGGAGGGTTTCGGGTACGGCGTAGGTATGGTTTAGGGTTAGGGTTAGGGTTAGTGTTAGGGTTAGGGCTCGGTTTAGGGTACGGGTTAGGATTAGGGTACCTGTTAGGGTTAGGGTAGGGGTTAGGGTTAGGGTACGCGTTACGGTTAGGGTAGTTATTAAACCTGTCCCACTCTCTAGATACCCCTTAGCACGTAAAGGAATATTATTTGGGTGTCCAGCCATGGAGAAGAGTTTAGACACTAGGATAAGATAAGGAACACACCCATTATAAAGAAATCACATTAGGATAAACTTTTTAAGCTGTTCCTTAAAACACTAGTGCTTAGGAAATCTATTGGAGGCAGAAGCAGTCAAGGGTAGCCTAGGGTTAGGGTTAGGCTTAGGGTTAGGCTTAGGGTACGGCTTAGGGTACGGGTTCGGGGAGGGCTTCGGGTACGGCATAGGGTATGGGTTAGGGTTAGGGTTAGGGTTAGTGTTAGGGTTAGGGCTCGGTTTAGGGTACGGGTTAGGATTAGGGTACGTGTTAGGGTTAGGGTAGGGGTTAGGGTTAGGGTACGCGTTACGGTTAGGGTAGTGATTAAACCTATCCCACTCTCTAGATACCCCTTAGCACGTAAAGGAATATTATTTTGGGGTCCAGCCATGGAGAAGAGTTTTGACACTAAGATAATATAAGGAACACACACATTATAAAGAAATCACATTAGGATTCTCTTTGTAAGCTGTTCCTTAAAACACTAGTGCTTAGGAAATCTATTGGAGGCAGAAGCAGTTAAGGGTAGCCTAGGGTTAGGGTTAGGCTTAGGGTTAGGCTTAGGGTACGGTTTAGGGTACGGGTTTGGGGAGGGCTTCGGGTACGGCGTAGGGTATGGGTTAGGGTTAGGGTTAGGGTTAGTGTTAGGGTTAGGGCTCGGTTTAGGGTACGGGTTAGGATTAGGGTACGTGTTAGGGTTAGGGTAGGGGTTAGGGTTTGGGTACGCGTTACGGTTAGGGTAGTTATTAAACCTATCCCACGCTCTAGATACCCCTTAGCACGTAAAGGAATATTATTTGGGGGTCCAGCCATGGAGAAGAGTTTAGACACTAAGATAATATAAGGAACACACACATTATAAAGAAATCACATTAGGATTCTCTTTTTAAGCTGTTCCTTAAAACACTAGTGCTTAGGAAATCTATTGGAGGCAGAAGCAGTCAAGGGTAGCCTAGGGTTAGGGTTAGGCTTAGGGTACGGCTTAGGGTACGGGTTCGGGGAGGGCTTCGGGTACGGCGTAGGGTATGGGTTAGGGTTAGGGTTAGGGTTAGTGTTAGGGTTAGGGCTCGGTTTATGGTACGGGTTAGGATTAGCGTACGTGTTAGGGTTAGGGCAGGGGTTAGGGTTAGGGTACCCGTTAGGGTTAGGGTAGTTATTAAACCTATCCCACTCTCTAGATACCCCTTAGCACGTAAAGGAATATTATTTGGGGGTCCAGCCATGGAGAAGAGTTTAGACACTAGGATAAGATAAGGAACACACCCATTATAAAGAAATCACATTAGGATTCTCTTTTTAAGCTGTTCCTTAAAACACTAGTTCTTAGGAAATCTATTGGAGGCAGAAGCAGTCAAGGGTAGCCTAGGGTTAGGGTTAGGCTTAGGGTTAGGCTTAGGGTACGGCTTAGGGTACGGGTTCGGGGAGGGCTTCGGGTACGGCCTAGGGTGTGGGTTAGGGTTAGGGTTAGGGTTAGTGTTAGGGTTAGGGCTCGGTTTAGGGTACGGGTTAGGATTAGGGTACGTGTTAGGGTTAGGGTAGGGGTTAGGGTTAGGGTACGCGTTACGGTTAGGGTAGTTATTAAACCTATCCCACTCTCTAGTTACCCCTTAGCACGTAAAGGAATATTATTTGGGGGTCCAGCCATGGAGAAGAGTTTAGACACTAGGATAAGATAAGGAACACACCCATTATAAAGAAATCACATTAGGATTCTCTTTTTAAGCTGTTCCTTAAAACACTAGTGCTTAGGAAATCTATTGGAGGCAGAAGCAGTCAAGGGTAGCCTATGGTTAGGGTTAGGCTTAGGGTTAGGCTTAGGGTACGGCTTAGGGTACGGGTTCGGGGAGGGTTTCGGGTACGGCGTAGGGTATGGTTTAGGGTTAGGGTTAGGGTTAGTGTTAGGGTTAGGGCTCGGTTTAGGGTACGGGTTAGGATTAGGGTACCTGTTAGGGTTAGGGTAGGGGTTAGGGTTAGGGTACGCGTTACGGTTAGGGTAGTTATTAAACCTGTCCCACTCTCTAGATACCCCTTAGCACGTAAAGGAATATTATTTGGGGGTCCAGCCATGGAGAAGAGTTTAGACACTAGGATAAGATAAGGAACACACCCATTATAAAGAAATCACATTAGGATAAACTTTTTAAGCTGTTCCTTAAAACACTAGTGCTTAGGAAATCTATTGGAGGCAGAAGCAGTCAAGGGTAGCCTAGGGTTAGGGTTAGGCTTAGGGTTAGGCTTAGGGTACGGCTTAGGGTACGGGTTCGGGGAGGGCTTCGGGTACGGCATAGGGTATGGGTTAGGGTTAGGGTTAGGGTTAGTGTTAGGGTTAGGGCTCGGTTTAGGGTACGGGTTAGGATTAGGGTACGTGTTAGGGTTAGGGTAGGGGTTAGGGTTAGGGTACGCGTTACGGTTAGGGTAGTGATTAAACCTATCCCACTCTCTAGATACCCCTTAGCACGTAAAGGAATATTATTTTGGGGTCCAGCCATGGAGAATAGTTTTGACACTAAGATAATATAAGGAACACACACATTATAAAGAAATCACATTAGGATTCTCTTTGTAAGCTGTTCCTTAAAACACTAGTGGTTAGGAAATCTATTGGAGGCAGAAGCAGTTAAGGGTAGCCTAGGGTTAGGGTTAGGCTTAGGGTTAGGCTTAGGGTACGGTTTAGGGTACGGGTTTGGGGAGGGCTTCGGGTAAGGCGTAGGGTATGGGTTAGAGTTAGGGTTAGGGTTAGTGTTAGGGTTAGGGCTCGGTTTAGGGTACGGGTTAGGATTAGGGTACGTGTTAGGGTTAGGGTAGGGGTTAGCGTTAGGGTACGCGTTAGGGTTAGGGTAGTTATTAAACCTATCCCACTCTCTAGTTACCCCTTAGCACGTAAAGGAATATTATTTTGGGGTCCAGCCATGGAGAAGAGTTTTGACACTAAGATAATATAAGGAACACACACATTATAAAGAAATCACATTAGGATTCTCTTTGTAAGCTGTTCCTTAAAACACTAGTGCTTAGGAAATCTATTGGAGGCAGAAGCAGTTAAGGGTAGCCTAGGGTTAGGGTTAGGCTTAGGGTTAGGCTTAGGGTACGGTTTAGGGTACGGGTTTGGGGAGGGCTTCGGGTACGGCGTAGGGTATGGGTTAGGGTTAGGGTTAGGGTTAGTGTTAGGGTTAGGGCTCGGTTTAGGGTACGGGTTAGGATTAGGGTACGTGTTAGGGTTAGGGTAGGGGTTAGGGTTTGGGTACGCGTTACGGTTAGGGTAGTTATTAAACCTATCCCACTCTCTAGATACCCCTTAGCACGTAAAGGAATATTATTTGGGGGTCCAGCCATGGAGAAGAGTTTAGACACTAAGATAATATAAGGAACACACACATTATAAAGAAATCACATTAGGATTCTCTTTTTAAGCTGTTCCTTAAAACACTAGTGCTTAGGAAATCTATTGGAGGCAGAAGCAGTCAAGGGTAGCCTAGGGTTAGGGTTAGGCTTAGGGTACGGCTTAGGGTACGGGTTCGGGGAGGGCTTCGGGTACGGCGTAGGGTATGGGTTAGGGTTAGGGTTAGGGTTAGTGTTAGGGTTAGGGCTCGGTTTAGGGTACGGGTTAGGATTAGGGTACGTGTTAGGGTTAGGGTAGGGGTTAGGGTTAGGGTACGCGTTACGGTTAGGGTAGTTATTAAACCTATCCCACTCTCTAGATACCCCTTAGCACGTAAAGGAATATTATTTGGGGGTCCCGCCATGGAGAAGAGTTTAGACACTAGGATAAGATAAGGAACACACCCATTATAAAGAAATCACATTAGGATTCTCTTTTTAAGCTGTTCCTTAAAACACTAGTGCTTAGGAAATCTATTGGAGGCAGAAGCAGTCAAGGGTAGCCTATGGTTAGGGTTAGGCTTAGGGTTAGGCTTAGGGTACGGCTTAGGGTACGGGTTCGGGGAGGGTTTCGGGTACGGCGTAGGGTATGGGTTAGGGTTAGGGTTAGGGTTAGTGTTAGGGTTAGGGCTCGGTTTAGGGTACGGGTTAGGATTAGAGTACCTGTTAGGGTTAGGGTAGGGGTTAGGGTTAGGGTACGCGTTACGGTTAGGTTAGTTATTAAACCTGTCCCACTCTCTAGATACCCCTTAGCACGTAAAGGAATATTATTTGGGGGTCCAGCAATGGAGAAGAGTTTAGACACTAGGATAAGATAAGGAACACACCCATTATAAAGAAATCACATTAGGATAATCTTTTTAAGCTGTTCCTTAAAACACTAGTGCTTAGGAAATCTATTGGAGGCAGAAGCAGTCAAGGGTAGCCTAGGGTTAGGGTTAGGCTTAGGGTTAGGCTTAGGGTACGGTTTAGGGTACGGGTTTGGGGAGGGCTTCGGGTAAGGCGTAGGGTATGGGTTAGAGTTAGGGTTAGGGTTAGTGTTAGGGTTAGGGCTCGGTTTAGGGTACGGGTTAGGATTAGGGTACGTGTTAGGGTTAGGGTAGGGGTTAGCGTTAGGGTACGCGTTAGGGTTAGGGTAGTTATTAAACGTATCCCACTCTCTAGTTACCCCTTAGCACGTAAAGGAATATTATTTGGGGGTCCAGCCATGGAGAAGAGTTTAGACACTAGGATAAGATAAGGAACACACCCATTATAAAGAAATCACATTAGGATTCTCTTTTTAAGCTGTTCCTTAAAACACTAGTGCTTAGGAAATCTATTGGAGGCAGAAGCAGTCAAGGGTAGCCTAGGGTTAGGGTTAGGCTTAGGGTTAGGCTTAGGGTACGGCTTAGGGTACGGGTTCGGGGAGGGCTTCGGGTACGGCGTAGGGTATGAGTTAAGGTTAGGGTTAGGGTTAGTGTTAGGGTTAGGGCTCGGTTTATGGTACGGGTTAGGATTAGCGTACGTGTTAGGGTTAGGGCAGGGGTTAGGGTTAGGGTACCCGTTAGGGTTAGGGTAGTTATTAAACCTATCCCACTCTCTAGATACCCCTTAGCACGTAAAGGAATATTATTTGGGGGTCCAGCCATGGAGAAGAGTTTAGACACTAGGATAAGATAAGGAACACACCCATTATAAAGAAATCACATTAGGATTCTCTTTTTAAGCTGTTCCTTAAAACACTAGTTCTTAGGAAATCTATTGGAGGCAGAAGCAGTCAAGGGTAGCCTAGGGTTAGGGTTAGGCTTAGGGTTAGGCTTAGGGTACGGCTTAGGGTACGGGTTCGGGGAGGGCTTCGGGTACGGCCTAGGGTGTGGGTTAGGGTTAGGGTTAGGGTTAGTGTTAGGGTTAGGGCTCGGTTTAGGGTACGGGTTAGGATTAGGGTACGTGTTAGGGTTAGGGTAGGGGTTAGGGTTAGGGTACGCGTTACGGTTAGGGTAGTTATTAAACCTATCCCACTCTCTAGTTACCCCTTAGCACGTAAAGGAATATTATTTGGGGTTCCAGCCATGGAGAAGAGTTTAGACACTAGGATAAGATAAGGAACACACCCATTATAAAGAAATCACATTAGGATTCTCTTTTTAAGCTGTTCCTTAAAACACTAGTGCTTAGGAAATCTATTGGAGGCAGAAGCAGTCAAGGGTAGCCTATGGTTAGGGTTAGGCTTAGGGTTAGGCTTAGGGTACGGCTTAGGGTACGGGTTCGGGGAGGGTTTCGGGTACGGCGTAGGGTATGGTTTAGGGTTAGGGTTAGGGTTAGTGTTAGGGTTAGGGCTCGGTTTAGGGTACGGGTTAGGATTAGGGTACCTGTTAGGGTTAGGGTAGGGGTTAGGGTTAGGGTACGCGTTACGGTTAGGGTAGTTATTAAACCTGTCCCACTCTCTAGATACCCCTTAGCACGTAAAGGAATATTATTTGGGGGTCCAGCCATGGAGAAGAGTTTAGACACTAGGATAAGATAAGGAACACACCCATTATAAAGAAATCACATTAGGATAAACTTTTTAAGCTGTTCCTTAAAACACTAGTGCTTAGGAAATCTATTGGAGGCAGAAGCAGTCAAGGGTAGCCTAGGGTTAGGGTTAGGCTTAGGGTTAGGCTTAGGGTACGGCTTAGGGTACGGGTTCGGGGAGGGCTTCGGGTACGGCATAGGGTATGGGTTAGGGTTAGGGTTAGGGTTAGTGTTAGGGTTAGGGCTCGGTTTAGGGTACGGGTTAGGATTAGGGTACGTGTTAGGGTTAGGGTAGGGGTTAGGGTTAGGGTACGCGTTACGGTTAGGGTAGTGATTAAACCTATCCCACTCTCTAGATACCCCTTAGCACGTAAAGGAATATTATTTTGGGGTCCAGCCATGGAGAATAGTTTTGACACTAAGATAATATAAGGAACACACACATTATAAAGAAATCACATTAGGATTCTCTTTGTAAGCTGTTCCTTAAAACACTAGTGGTTAGGAAATCTATTGGAGGCAGAAGCAGTTAAGGGTAGCCTAGGGTTAGGGTTAGGCTTAGGGTTAGGCTTAGGGTACGGTTTAGGGTACGGGTTTGGGGAGGGCTTCGGGTAAGGCGTAGGGTATGGGTTAGAGTTAGGGTTAGGGTTAGTGTTAGGGTTAGGGCTCGGTTTAGGGTACGGGTTAGGATTAGGGTAGGTGTTAGGGTTAGGGTAGGGGTTAGGGTTAGGGTACACGTTAGGGTTAGGGTAGTGATTAAACCTATCCCACTCTCTAGATACCCCTTAGCACGTAAAGGAATATTATTTGGGGGTCCAGCCATGGAGAAGAGTTTAGACACTAGGATAAGATAAGGAACACACTCATTATAAAGAAATCACATTAGGATTCTCTTTTTAAGCTGTTCCTTAAAACACTAGTGCTTAGGAAATCTATTGGAGGCAGAAGCAGTCAAGGGTAGCCTAGGGTTAGGGTTAGGCTTAGGGTTAGGCTTAGGGTACGGCTTAGGGTACGGGTTCGGGGAGGGCTTCGGGTACGGCGTAGGGTATGGGTTAAGGTTAGGGTTAGGGTTAGTGTTAGGGTTAGGGCTCGGTTTAGGGTACGGGTTAGTATTAGGGTATGTGTTAGGGTTAGGGCAGGGGTTAGGGTTAGGGTACCCTTTAGGGTTAGGGTAGTTATTAAACCTATCCCACTCTCTAGATACCCCTTAGCACGTAAAGGAATATTATTTGGGGGTCCAGCCATGGAGAAGAGTTTAGACACTAAGATAATATAAGGAACACACACATTATAAAGAAATCACATTAGGATTCTCTTTTTAAGCTGTTCCTTAAAACATTAGTGCTTAGGAAATCTATTGGAGGCAGAAGCAGTCAAGGGTAGCCTAGGGTTAGGGTTAGGCTTAGGGTTAGGCTTAGGGTACGGCTTAGGGTACGGGTTCGGGGAGGGCTTCGGGTATGGCGTAGGGTATGGGTTAGGGTTAGGGTTAGGTTTAGTGTTAGGGTTAGGGCTCGGTTTAGGTTACGGGTTAGGATTAGGGTACGTGTTAGGGTTAGGGTAGGGGTTAGCGTTAGGGTACGCTTTAGGGTTAACGTAGTTATTAAACCTATCTCACTCTCTAGTTACCCCTTAGCACGTAAAGGAATATTATTTGGGGGTCCCGCCATTGAGAAGAGTTTAGACACTAGGATAATATAAGGAACACACCCATTATAAAGAAATCACATTAGGATTCTCTTTTTAAGCTGTTCCTTAAAACACTAGTGCTTAGGAAATCTATTGGAGGCAGAAGCAGTCAAGGGTAGCCTAGGGTTAGGGTTAGGCTTAGGGTTAGGCTTAGGGTACGGCTTAGGGTACGGGTTCGGGGAGGGCTTCGGGTACGGCGTAGGGTATGGGTTAGGGTTAGGGTTAGGGTTAGTGTTAGGGTTAGGGCTCGGTTTAGGGTACGGGTTAGGATTAGGGTACGTGTTAGGGTTAGGGTAGGGGTTAGGTTTAGGGTACGCGTTACGGTTAGGGTAGTTATTAAACCTATCTCACTCTCTAGATACCCCTTAGCACGTAAAGGAATATTATTTGGGGGTCTAGCCATGGAGAAGAGTTTAGACACTAAGATAATATAAGGAACACACACATTATAAAGAAATCACATTAGGATTCTCTTTTTAAGCTGTTCCTTAAACCACTAGTGCTTAGGAAATCTATTGGAGGCAGAAGCATTCAAGGGTAGCCTAGGGTTAGGGTTAGGCTTAGGGTTAGGCTTAGGGTACGGCTTAGGGTACGGGTTCGTGGAGGGCTTTGGGTACGGCATAGGGTATGGGTTAGGGTTAGGGTTAGGGTTAGTGTTAGGGTTAGGGCTCGGTTTAGGGTACGGGTTAGGATTAGGGTACGTGTTAGGGTTAGGGTAGGGGTTAGCGTTAGGGTACGCGTTAGCGTTAGGGTAGTTATTAAACCTATCCCACTCTCTAGTTACCCCTTAGCACGTAAAGGAATATTATTTGGGGGTCCAGCCATGGAGAAGAGTTTAGACACTAGGATAAGATAAGGAACACACCCATTATAAAGAAATCACATTAGGATAAACTTTTTAAGCTGTTCCTTAAAACACTAGTGCTTAGGAAATCTATTGGAGGCAGAAGCAGTCAAGGGTAGCCTAGGGTTAGGGTTAGGCTTAGGGTTAGGCTTAGGGTACGGCTTAGGGTACGGGTTCGGGGAGGGCTTCGGGTACGGCATAGGGTATGGGTTAGGGTTAGGGTTAGGGTTAGTGTTAGGGTTAGGGCTCGGTTTAGGGTACGGGTTAGGATTAGGGTACGTGTTAGGGTTAGGGTAGGGGTTAGGGTTAGGGTACGCGTTACGGTTAGGGTAGTGATTAAACCTATCCCACTCTCTAGATACCCCTTAGCACGTAAAGGAATATTATTTTGGGGTCCAGCCATGGAGAATAGTTTTGACACTAAGATAATATAAGGAACACACACATTATAAAGAAATCACATTAGGATTCTCTTTGTAAGCTGTTCCTTAAAACACTAGTGGTTAGGAAATCTATTGGAGGCAGAAGCAGTTAAGGGTAGCCTAGGGTTAGGGTTAGGCTTAGGGTTAGGCTTAGGGTACGGTTTAGGGTACGGGTTTGGGGAGGGCTTCGGGTAAGGCGTAGGGTATGGGTTAGAGTTAGGGTTAGGGTTAGTGTTAGGGTTAGGGCTCGGTTTAGGGTACGGGTTAGGATTAGGGTACGTGTTAGGGTTAGGGTAGGGGTTAGCGTTAGGGTACGCGTTAGGGTTAGGGTAGTTATTAAACCTATCCCACTCTCTAGTTACCCCTTAGCACGTAAAGGAATATTATTTGGGGGTCCAGCCATGGAGAAGAGTTTAGACACTAGGATAAGATAAGGAACACACCCATTATAAAGAAATCACATTAGGATTCTCTTTTTAAGCTGTTCCTTAAAACACTAGTGCTTAGGAAATCTATTGGAGGCAGAAGCAGTCAAGGGTAGCCTAGGGTTAGGGTTAGGCTTAGGGTTAGGCTTAGGGTACGGCTTAGGGTACGGGTTCGGGGAGGGCTTCGGGTACGGCGTAGGGTATGAGTTAAGGTTAGGGTTAGGGTTAGTGTTAGGGTTAGGGCTCGGTTTATGGTACGGGTTAGGATTAGGGTACGTGTTAGGGTTAGGGCAGGGGTTAGGGTTAGGGTACCCGTTAGGGTTAGGGTAGTTATTAAACCTATCCCACTCTCTAGATACCCCTTAGCACGTAAAGGAATATTATTTGGGGGTCCAGCCATGGAGAAGAGTTTAGACACTAGGATAAGATAAGGAACACACCCATTATAAAGAAATCACATTAGGATTCTCTTTTTAAGCTGTTCCTTAAAACACTAGTTCTTAGGAAATCTATTGGAGGCAGAAGCAGTCAAGGGTAGCCTAGGGTTAGGGTTAGGCTTAGGGTTAGGCTTAGGGTACAGCTTAGGGTACGGGTTCGGGGAGGGCTTCGGGTACGGCCTAGGGTGTGGGTTAGGGTTAGGGTTAGTGTTAGGGTTAGGGCTCAGTTTAGGGTACGGGTTAGGATTAGGGTACGTGTTAGGGTTAGGGTAGGGGTTAGGGTTAGGGTACCCGTTAGGGTTAGGGTAGTTATTAAACCTATCCCACTCTCTAGATACCCCTTAGCACGTAAAGGAATATTATTTGGGGGTCCCGCCATGGAGAAGAGTTTAGACACTAGGATAAGATAAGGAACACACCCATTATAAAGAAATCACATTAGGATTCTCTTTTTAAGCTGTTCCTTAAAACACTAGTGCTTAGGAAATCTATTGGAGGCAGAAGCAGTCAAGGGTAGCCTAGGGTTAGGGTTAGGCTTAGGGTTAGGCTTAGGGTACGGCTTAGGGTACGGGTTCGGGGAGGGCTTCGGGTACGGCGTAGGGTATGGGTTAGGGTTAGGGTTAGGGTTAGTGTTAGGGTTAGGGCTCGGTTTAGGGTACGGGTTAGGATTAGGGTACGTGTTAGGGTTAGGGTAGGGGTTAGGGTTAGGGTACACGTTAGGGTTAGGGTAGTGATTAAACCTATCCCACTCTCTAGATACCCCTTAGCACATAAAGGAATATTATTTGGGGGTCCAGCCATGGAGAAGAGTTTAGACACTAGGATTAGATAAGGAACACACCCATTATAAAGAAATCACATTAGGATTCTCTTTTTAAGCTGTTCCTTAAAACACTAGTGCTTAGGAAATCTATTGGAGGCAGAAGCAGTCAAGGGTAGCCTAGGGTTAGGGTTAGGCTTAGGGTTAGGCTTAGGGTACGGCTTAGGGTACGGGTTCGGGGAGGGCTTCGGGTACGGCGTAGGGTATGGGTTAAGGTTAGGGTTAGGGTTAGTGTTAGGGTTAGGGCTCGGTTTAGGGTACGGGTTAGTATTAGGGTATGTGTTAGGGTTAGGGCAGGGGTTAGGGTTAGGGTACCCTTTAGGGTTAGGGTAGTTATTAAACCTATCCCACTCTCTAGATACCCCTTAGCACGTAAAGGAATATTATTTGGGGGTCCAGCCATGGAGAAGAGTTTAGACACTAAGATAATATAAGGAACACACACATTATAAAGAAATCACATTAGGATTCTCTTTTTAAGCTGTTCCTTAAAACATTAGTGCTTAGGAAATCTATTGGAGGCAGAAGCAGTCAAGGGTAGCCTAGGGTTAGGGTTAGGCTTAGGGTTAGGCTTAGGGTACGGCTTAGGGTACGGGTTCGGGGAGGGCTTCGGGTATGGCGTAGGGTATGGGTTAGGGTTAGGGTTAGGTTTAGTGTTAGGGTTAGGGCTCGGTTTAGGTTACGGGTTAGGATTAGGGTACGTGTTAGGGTTAGGGTAGGGGTTAGCGTTAGGGTACGCTTTAGGGTTAACGTAGTTATTAAACCTATCTCACTCTC
The DNA here is from genome assembly GCF_965194825.1 of Balaenoptera physalus. Classification (NCBI taxonomy): domain Eukaryota; kingdom Metazoa; phylum Chordata; class Mammalia; order Artiodactyla; family Balaenopteridae; genus Balaenoptera; species Balaenoptera physalus. The sequence goes on along the minus strand of NW_028126360.1, from coordinate 155,204 downwards.
TAGTTACCCCTTAGCACGTAAAGGAATATTATTTGGGGGTCCCGCCATTGAGAAGAGTTTAGACACTAGGATAATATAAGGAACACACCCATTATAAAGAAATCACATTAGGATTCTCTTTTTAAGCTGTTCCTTAAAACACTAGTTAGGCTTAGGGTTAGGCTTAGGGTACGGCTTAGGGTACGGGTTCGGGGAGGGCTTCGGGTACGGCGTAGGGTATGGGTTAGGGTTAGGGTTAGGGTTAGTGTTAGGGTTAGGGCTCGGTTTAGGGTACGGGTTAGGATTAGGGTACGTGTTAGGGTTAGGGTAGGGGTTAGGTTTAGGGTACGCGTTACGGTTAGGGTAGTTATTAAACCTATCTCACTCTCTAGATACCCCTTAGCACGTAAAGGAATATTATTTGGGGGTCTAGCCATGGAGAAGAGTTTAGACACTAAGATAATATAAGGAACACACACATTATAAAGAAATCACATTAGGATTCTCTTTTTAAGCTGTTCCTTAAACCACTAGTGCTTAGGAAATCTATTGGAGGCAGAAGCATTCAAGGGTAGCCTAGGGTTAGGGTTAGGCTTAGGGTTAGGCTTAGGGTACGGCTTAGGGTACGGGTTCGTGGAGGGCTTTGGGTACGGCATAGGGTATGGGTTAGGGTTAGGGTTAGGGTTAGTGTTAGGGTTAGGGCTCGGTTTAGGGTACGGGTTAGGATTAGGGTACGTGTTAGGGTTAGGGTAGGGGTTAGCGTTAGGGTACGCGTTAGCGTTAGGGTAGTTATTAAACCTATCCCACTCTCTAGTTACCCCTTAGCACGTAAAGGAATATTATTTGGGGGTCCAGCCATGGAGAAGAGTTTAGAAACTAGGATAAGATAAGGAACACACCCATTATAAAGAAATCACATTAGGATTCTCTTCTTAAGCTGTTCCTTAAAACACTAGTGCTTAGGAAATCTATTGGAGGCAGAAGCAGTCAAGGGTAGCCTAGGGTTAGGGTTAGGCTTAGGGTTAGGCTTAGGGTACGGCTTAGGGTACGGGTTCGGTGAGGGCTTCGGGTACGGCGTAGGGTATGGGTTAGGGTTAGGGTTAGGGTTAGTGTTAGGGTTAGGGCTCGGTTTAGGGTACGGGTTAGGATTAGGGTACGTGTTAGGGTTAGGGCAGGGGTTAGGGATAGGGTACCCGTTAGGGTTAGGGTAGTTATTAAACCTATCCCACTCTCTAGATACCCCTTAGCACGTAAAGGAATATTATTTGGGGGTCCAGCCATGGAGAAGAGTTTAGACACTAAGATAATATAAGGAACACACACATTATAAAGAAATCACATTAGGATTCTCTTTTTAAGCTGTTCCTTAAAACACTAGTGCTTAGGAAATCTATTGGAGGCAGAAGCAGTCAAGGGTAGCCTAGGGTTAGGGTGAGGCTTAGGGGTAGGCTTAGGGTACGGCTTAGGGTACGGGTTCGGGGAGGGCTTCGGGTACGGCGTAGGGTATGGGTTAGGGTTAGGGTTAGGGTTAGTGTTAGGGTTAGGGCTCGGTTTAGGGTACGGGTTAGGATTAGGGTACGTGTTAGGGTTAGGGTAGGGGTTAGGGTTAGTGTACGCGTTAGGGTTAGGGTAGTGATTAAACCTATCCCACTCTCTAGATACCCCTTAGCACATAAAGGAATATTATTTGGGGGTCCAGCCATGGAGAAGAGTTTAGACACTAGGATTAGATAAGGAACACACCCATTAAAAAGAAATCACATTAGGATTCTCTTTTTAAGCTGTTCCTTAAAACACTAGTGCTTAGGAAATATATTGGAGGCAGAAGCAGTCAAGGGTAGCCTAGGGTTAGGGTTAGGCTTAGGGTTAGGCTTAGGGTACGGCTTAGGGTACGGGTTCGGGGAGGGCTTCGGGTACGGCGTAGGCTATGGGTTAGGGTTAGGGTTAGGGTTAGTGTTAGGGTTAGGGCTCGCTTTAGGGTACGGGTTAGGATTAGGGTACGTGTTAGGGTTAGGGTAGGGGTTAGCGTTAGGGTACGCGTTAGGGTTAGGGTAGTTATTAAACCTATCCCACTCTCTAGTTACCCCTTAGCACGTAAAGGAATATTATTTGGGGGTCCAGCCATGGAGAAGAGTTTAGACACTAGGATAAGATAAGGAACACACCCATTATAAAGAAATCACATTAGGATTCTCTTTTTAAGCTGTTCCTTAAAACACTAGTGCTTAGGAAATCTATTGGAGGCAGAAGCAGTCAAGGGTAGCCTAGGGTTAGGGTTAGGCTTAGGGTTAGGCTTAGGGTACGGCTTAGGGTACGGGTTCGGGGAGGGCTTCGGGTACGGCGTAGGGTATGAGTTAAGGTTAGGGTTAGGGTTAGTGTTAGGGTTAGGGCTCGGTTTATGGTACGGGTTAGGATTAGGGTACGTGTTAGGGTTAGGGCAGGGGTTAGGGTTAGGGTACCCGTTAGGGTTAGGGTAGTTATTAAACCTATCCCACTCTCTAGATACCCCTTAGCACGTAAAGGAATATTATTTGGGGGTCCAGCCATGGAGAAGAGTTTAGACACTAGGATAAGATAAGGAACACACCCATTATAAAGAAATCACATTAGGATTCTCTTTTTAAGCTGTTCCTTAAAACACTAGTTCTTAGGAAATCTATTGGAGGCAGAAGCAGTCAAGGGTAGCCTAGGGTTAGGGTTAGGCTTAGGGTTAGGCTTAGGGTACGGCTTAGGGTACGGGTTCGGGGAGGGCTTCGGGTACGGCCTAGGGTGTGGGTTAGGGTTAGGGTTAGGTTTAGTGTTAGGGTTAGGGCTCAGTTTAGGGTACGGGTTAGGATTAGGGTACGTATTAGGGTTAGGGTAGGGGTTAGGGATAGGGTACCCGTTAGGGTTAGGGTAGTTATTAAACCTATCCCACTCTCTAGATACCCCTTAGCAGGTAAAGGAATATTATTTGGGGGTCCCGCCATGGAGAAGAGTTTAGACACTAGGATAAGATAAGGAACACACCCATTATAAAGAAATCACATTAGGATTCTCTTTTTAAGCTGTTCCTTAAAACACTAGTGCTTAGGAAATCTATTGGAGGCAGAAGCAGTCAAGGGTAGCCTAGGGTTAGGGTTAGGCTTAGGGTTAGGCTTAGGGTACGGCTTAGGGTACGGGTTCGGGGAGGGCTTCGGGTACGGCGTAGGGTATGGGTTAGGGTTAGGGTTAGGGTTAGTGTTAGGGTTAGGGCTCGGTTTAGGGTACGTGTTAGGATTAGGGTACGTGTTAGGGTTAGGGTAGGGGTTAGGGTTAGGGTACACGTTAGGGTTAGGGTAGTGATTAAACCTATCCCACTCTCTAGATACCCCTTAGCACATAAAGGAATATTATTTGGGGGTCCAGCCATGGAGAAGAGTTTAGACACTAGGATTAGATAAGGAACACACCCATTATAAAGAAATCACATTAGGATTCTCTTTTTAAGCTGTTCCTTAAAACACTAGTGCTTAGGAAATCTACTGGAGGCAGAAGCAGTCAAGGGTAGCCTAGGGTTAGGGTTAGGCTTAGGGTTAGGCTTAGGGTACGGCTTAGGGTACGGGTTCGGGGAGGGCTTCGGGTACGGCGTAGGATATGGGTTAGGGTTAGGGTTAGGGTTAGTGTTAGGGTTAGGGCTCGGTTTAGGGTACGGGTTAGGATTAGGGTACGTGTTAGGGTTAGGGTAGGGGTTAGGGTTAGGGTACACGTTAGGGTTAGGGTAGTGATTAAACCTATCCCACTCTCTAGATACCCCTTAGCACGTAAAGGAATATTATTTGGGGGTCCAGCCATGGAGAAGAGTTTAGACACTAGGATAAGATATGGAACACACTCATTATAAAGAAATCACATTAGGATTCTCTTTTTAAGCTGTTCCTTAAAACACTAGTGCTTAGGAAATCTATTGGAGGCAGAAGCAGTCAAGGGTAGCCTAGGATTAGGGTTAGGCTTAGGGTTAGGCTTAGGGTACGGTTTAGGGTACGGGTTCGGGGAGGGCTTCGGGTACGGCGTAGGGTATGGGTTAAGGTTAGGGTTAGGGTTAGTGTTAGGGTTAGGGCTCGGTTTAGGGTACGGGTTAGTATTAGGGTATGTGTTAGGGTTAGGGCAGGGGTTAGGGTTAGGGTACCCGTTAGGGTTAGGGTAGTTATTAAACCTATCCCACTCTCTAGATACCCCTTAGCACGTAAAGGAATATTATTTGGGGGTCCAGCCATGGAGAAGAGTTTAGACACTAAGATAATATAAGGAACACACACATTATAAAGAAATCACATTAGGATTCTCTTTTTAAGCTGTTCCTTAAAACATTAGTGCTTAGGAAATCTATTGGAGGCAGAAGCAGTCAAGGGTAGCCTAGGGTTAGGGTTAGGCTTAGGGTTAGGCTTAGGGTACGGCTTAAGGTACGGGTTCGGGGAGGGCTTCGGGTATGGCGTAGGGTATGGGTTAGGGTTAGGCTTAGGTTTAGTGTTAGGGTTAGGGCTCGGTTTAGGGTACGGGTTAGGATTAGGGTACGTGTTAGGGTTAGGGTAGGGGTTAGCGTTAGGGTACGCGTTAGCGTTAGGGTAGTTATTAAACCTATCCCACTCTCTAGTTACCCCTTAGCACGTAAAGGAATATTATTTGGGGGTCCAGCCATGGAGAAGAGTTTAGAAACTAGGATAAGATAAGGAACACACCCATTATAAAAAATCACATTAGGATTCTCTTCTTAAGCTGTTCCTTAAAACACTAGTGCTTAGGAAATCTATTGGAGTCAGAAGCAGTCAAGGGTAGCCTAGGGTTAGGGTTAGGCTTAGGGTTAGGCTTAGGGTACGGCTTAGGGTACGGGTTCGGTGAGGGCTTCGGGTACGGCGTAGGGTATGGGTTAGGGTTAGGGTTAGGGTTAGTGTTAGGGTTAGGGCTCGGTTTAGGGTACGGGTTAGGATTAGGGTACGTGTTAGTGTTAGGGCAGGGGTTAGGGATAGGGTACCCGTTAGGGTTAGGGTAGTTATTAAACCTATCCCACTCTCTAGATACCCCTTAGCACGTAAAGGAATATTATTTGGGGGTCCAGCCATGGAGAAGAGTTTAGACACTAAGATAATATAAGGAACACACACATTATAAAGAAATCACATTAGGATTCTCTTTTTAAGCTGTTCCTTAAAACACTAGTGCTTAGGAAATCTATTGGAGGCAGAAGCAGTCAAGGGTAGCCTAGGGTTAGGGTGAGGCTTAGGGGTAGGCTTAGGGTACGGCTTAGGGTACGGGTTCGGGGAGGGCTTCGGGTACGGCGTAGGTTATGGGTTAGGGTTAGGGTTAGGGTTAGTGTTAGGGTTAGGGCTCGGTTTAGGGTACGGGTTAGGATTAGGGTACGTGTTAGGGTTAGGGTAGGAGTTAGGGTTAGTGTACGCGTTAGGGTTAGGGTAGTGATTAAACCTATCCCACTCTCTAGATACCCCTTAGCACATAAAGGAATATTATTTGGGGGTCCAGCCATGGAGAAGAGTTTAGACACTAGGATTAGATAAGGAACACACCCATTAAAAAGAAATCACATTAGGATTCTCTTTTTAAGCTGTTCCTTAAAACACTAGTGCTTAGGAAATATATTGGAGGCAGAAGCAGTCAAGGGTAGCCTAGGGTTAGGGTTAGGCTTAGGGTTAGGCTTAGGGTACGGCTTAGGGTACGGGTTCGGGGAGGGCTTCGGGTACGGCGTAGGCTATGGGTTAGGGTTAGGGTTAGGGTTAGTGTTAGGGTTAGGGCTCGCTTTAGGGTACGGGTTAGGATTAGGGTACGTGTTAGGGTTAGGGTAGGGGTTAGCGTTAGGGTACGCGTTAGGGTTAGGGTAGTTATTAAACCTATCCCACTCTCTAGTTACCCCTTAGCACGTAAAGGAATATTATTTGGGGGTCCAGCCATGGAGAAGAGTTTAGACACTAGGATAAGATAAGGAACACACCCATTATAAAGAAATCACATTAGGATTCTATTTTTAAGCTGTTCCTTAAAACACTAGTGCTTAGGAAATCTATTGGAGGCAGAAGCAGTCAAGGGTAGACTAGGGTTAGGTTTAGGCTTAGGGTTAGGCTTAGGGTACGGCTTAGGGTACGGGTTCGGGGAGGGCTTCGGGTACGGCGTAGGGTATGGGTTAGAGTTAGGTTTACGGTTAGTGTTAGGGTTAGGGCTCGGTTTAGGGTACGGGTTAGGATTAGGGTACGTGTTAGGGTTAGGGTAGGGGTTAGCGTTAGGGTACGCGTTAGGGTTAGGGTAGTTATTAAACCTATCCCACTCTCTAGTTACCCCTTAGCACGTAAAGGAATATTATTTGGGGGTCCAGCCATGGAGAAGAGTTTAGACACTAGGATAAGATAAGGAACACACCCATTATAAAGAAATCACATTAGGATTCTCTTTTTAAGCTGTTCCTTAAAACACTAGTGCTTAGGAAATCTATTGGAGGCAGAAGCAGTAAAGGGTAGCCCAGGGTTAGGGTTAGGCTTAGGGTTAGGCTTAGGGTACGGCTTAGGGTACGGGTTCGGGGAGGGCTTCGGGTACGGCGTAGGCTATGGGTTAGGGTTAGGGTTAGGATTAGTGTTAGGGTTAGGGCTCGGTTTAGGGTACGGGTTAGGATTAGGGTACGTGTTAGGGTTAGGGTAGGGGTTAGCGTTAGGGTACGCGTTAGGGTTAGGGTAGTTATTAAACCTATCCCACTCTCTAGTTACCCCTTAGCACGTAAAGGAATATTATTTGGGGGTCCAGCCATGGAGAAGAGTTTAGACACTAGGATAAGATAAGGAACACACCCATTATAAAGAAATCACATTAGGATTCTCTTTTTAAGCTGTTCCTTAAAACACTAGTGCTTAGGAAATCTATTGGAGGCAGAAGCAGTCAAGGGTAGCCTAGGGTTAGGGTTAGGCTTAGGGTTAGGCTTAGGGTACGGCTTAGGGTACGGGTTCGGGGAGGGTTTCGGGTACGGCGTAGGGTATGGGTTAGGGTTAGGGTTAGGGTTAGTGTTAGGGATAGGGCTCGGTTTAGGGTACGGGTTAGGATTAGGGTACGTGTTAGGGTTAGGGTAGGGGTTAGGGTTAGGGTACGCGTTACGGTTAGTGTAGTTATTAAACCTATCTCACTCTCTAGATACCCCTTAGCACGTAAAGGAATATTATTTGGGGGTCCAGCCATGGAGAAGAGTTTAGACACTAGGATAAGATAAGGAACACACCCATTATAAAGAAATCACATTAGGATAATCTTTTTAAGCTGTTCCTTAAAACACTAGTGCTTAGGAAATCTCTTGGAGGCAGAAGCAGTCAGGGTAGCCTAGGGTTAGGGTTAGGCTTAGGGTTAGGCTTAGGGTACGGCTTAGGGTACGGGTTCGGGGAGGGCTTCGGGTACGGCGTAGGGTATGGGTTATGGTTAGGGTTAGGGTTAGTGTTAGGGTTAGGGCTCAGTTTAGGGTACGGGTTAGGATTAGGGTACGTGTTAGGGTTAGGGCAGGGGTTAGTGTTAGGGTACCCGTTATGGTTAGGGTAGTTATTAAACCTATCCCACTCTCTAGATACCCCTTAGCACGTAAAGGAATATTATTTGGGGGTCCAGCCATGGAGAAGAGTTTAGACACTAAGATAATATAAGGAACACGCACATTATAAAGAAATCACATTAGGATTCTCTTTTTAAGCTGTTCCTTAAAACACTAGTGCTTAGGAAATCTATTGGAGGCAGAAGCAGTCAAGGGTAGCCTAGGGTTAGGGTTAGGCTTAGGGTACGGCTTAGGGTACGGGTTCGGGGAGGGCTTCGGGTACGGCGTAGGGTATGGGTTAGGGTTAGGGTTAGGGTTAGTGTTAGGGTTAGGGCTCGGTTTAGGGTACGGGTTAGGATTAGGGTACGTGTTAGGGTTAGGGTAGGGGTTAGGGTTAGGGTACGCGTTACGGTTAGGGTAGTTATTAAACCTATCCCACTCTCTAGATACCCCTTAGCACGTAAAGGAATATTATTTGGGGGTCCCGCCATGGAGAAGAGTTTAGACACTAGGATAAGATAAGGAACACACCCATTATAAAGAAATCACATTAGGATTCTCTTTTTAAGCTGTTCCTTAAAACACTAGTGCTTAGGAAATCTATTGGAGGCAGAAGCAGTCAAGGGTAGCCTAGGGTAAGGCTTAGGATTAGGCTTAGGGTACGGCTTAGGGTACGGGTTCGGGGACGGCTTCGGGTATGGCGTAGGGTATGGGTTAGGGTTAGGGTTAGGTTTAGTGTTAGGGTTAGGGCTCGGTTTAGGGTACGGGTTAGGATTAGGGTACGTGTTAGGGTTAGGGTAGGGGTTAGCGTTAGGGTACGCGTTAGGATTAACGTAGTTATTAAACCTATCTCACTCTCTAGTTACCCCTTAGCACGTAAAGGAATATTATTTGGGGGTCCCGCCATGGAGAAGAGTTTAGACACTAGGATAATATAAGGAACACACCCATTATAAAGAAATCACATTAGGATTCTCTTTTTAAGCTGTTCCTTAAAACACTAGTGCTTAGGAAATCTATTGGAGGCAGAAGCAGTCAAGGGTAGCCTAGGGTTAGGGTTAGGCTTAGGGTTAGGCTTAGGGTACGGCTTAGGGTACGGGTTCGGGGAGGGCTTCGGGTACGGCGTAGGGTATGGGTTAGGGTTAGGGTTAGGGTTAGTGTTAGGGTTAGGGCTCGGTTTAGGGTACGGGTTAGGATTAGGGTACGTGTTAGGGTTAGGGTAGGGGTTAGGGTTAGGGTACACGTTAGGGTTAGGGTAGTGATTAAACCTATCCCACTCTCTAGATACCCCTTAGCACATAAAGGAATATTATTTGGGGGTCCAGGCATGGAGAAGAGTTTAGACACTAGGATTAGATAAGGAACACACCATTATAAAGAAATCACATTAGGATTCTCTTTTTAAGCTGTTCCTTAAAACACTAGTGCTTAGGAAATCTATTGGAGGCAGAAGCAGTCAAGGGTAGCCTAGGGTTAGGGTTAGGCTTAGGGTTAGGCTTAGGGTACGGCTTAGGGTACGGGTTCGGGGAGGGCTTCGGGTACGGCGTAGGGTATGGGTTAGGGTTAGGGTTAGGGTTAGTGTTAGGGTTAGGGCTCGGTTTAGGGTACGGGTTAGGATTAGGGTACGTGTTAGGGTTAGGGTAGGGGTTAGGGTTTGGGTACGCGTTACGGTTAGGGTAGTTATTAAACCTATCCCACTCTCTAGATACCCCTTAGCACGTAAAGGAATATTATTTGGGGGTCCAGCCATGGAGAAGAGTTTAGACACTAAGATAATATAAGGAACACACACATTATAAAGAAATCACATTAGGATTCTCTTTTTAAGCTGTTCCTTAAAACACTAGTGCTTAGGAAATCTATTGGAGGCAGAAGCAGTCAAGGGTAGCCTAGGGTTAGGGTTAGGCTTAGGGTACGGCTTAGGGTACGGGTTCGGGGAGGGCTTCGGGTACGGCGTAGGGTATGGGTTAGGGTTAGGGTTAGGGTTAGTGTTAGGGTTAGGGCTCGGTTTAGGGTACGGGTTAGGATTAGGGTACGTGTTAGGGTTAGGGTAGGGGTTAGGGTTAGGGTACGCGTTACGGTTAGGGGAGTTATTAAACCTATCCCACTCTCTAGATACCCCTTAGCACGTAAAGGAATATTATTTGGGGGTCCCGCCATGGAGAAGAGTTTAGACACTAGGATAAGATAAGGAACACACCCATTATAAAGAAATCACATTAGGATTCTCTTTTTAAGCTGTTCCTTAAAACACTAGTGCTTAGGAAATCTATTGGAGGCAGAAGCAGTCAAGGGTAGCCTAGGGTAAGGCTTAGGATTAGGCTTAGGGTACGGCTTAGGGTACGGGTTCAGGGAGGGCTTCGGGTACGGCGTAGGGTATGGGTTAGGGTTAGGGTTAGGGTTAGTGTTAGGGTTAGGGCTCGGTTTAGGGTACGGGTTAGGATTAGGGTACGTGTTAGGGTTAAGGTAGGGGTTAGGGTTAGGGTACGCGTTACGGTTAGGGTAGTTATTAAACCTATCCCACTCTCTAGTTACCCCTTAGCACGTAAAGGAATATTATTTGGGGGTCCAGCCATGGAGAAGAGTTTAGACACTAGGATAAGATAAGGAACACACCCATTATAAAGAAATCACATTAGGATTCTCTTTTTAAGCTGTTCCTTAAAACACTAGTGCTTAGGAAATCTATTGGAGGCAGAAGCAGTCAAGGGTAGCCTAGGGTTAGGGTTAGGCTTAGGGTTTGGCTTAGGGTACGGCTTAGGGTACGGGTTCGGGGAGGGTTTCGGGTACGGCGTAGGGTATGGGTTAGGGTTAGGGTTAGGGTTAGTGTTAGGGATAGGGCTCGGTTTAGGGTACGGGTTAGGATTAGGGTACGTGTTAGGGTTATGGTAGGGGTTAGGGTTAGGGTACGCGTTACGGTTAGTGTAGTTATTAAACCTATCTCACTCTCTAGATACCCCTTAGCACGTAAAGGAATATTATTTGGGGCTCCAGCCATGGAGAAGAGTTTAGACACTAGGATAAGATAAGGAACACACCCATTATAAAGAAATCACATTAGGATAATCTTTTTAAGCTGTTCCTTAAAACACTAGTGCTTAGGAAATCTCTTGGAGGCAGAAGCAGTCAGGGTAGCCTAGGGTTAGGGTTAGGCTTAGGGTTAGGCTTAGGGTACGGCTTAGGGTACGGGTTCGGGGAGGGCTTCGGGTACGGCGTAGGGTATGGGTTAGGGTTAGGGTTAGGGTTAGTGTTAGGGTTAGGGCTCGGTTTAGGGTACGGGTTAGGATTAGGGTACGTGTTAGGGTTAGGGTAGGGGTTAGGGTTAGGGTACGCGTTACGGTTAGGGTAGTTATTAAACCTGTCCCACTCTCTAGATACCCCTTAGCACGTAAAGGAATATTATTTGGGGGTCCAGCCATGGAGAAGAGTTTAGACACTAGGATAAGATAAGGAACACACCCATTATAAAGAAATCACATTAGGATAATCTTTTTAAGCTGTTCCTTAAAACACTAGTGCTTAGGAAATCTATTGGAGGCAGAAGCAGTCAAGGGTAGCCTAGGGTTAGGGTTAGGCTTAGGGTTAGGCTTAGGGTACGGCTTAGGGTACGGGTTCGGGGAGGGCTTCGGGTACGGCATAGGGTATGGGTTAGGGTTAGGGTTAGGGTTAGTGTTAGGGTTAGGGCTCGGTTTAGGGTACGGGTTAGGATTAGGGTACGTGTTAGGGTTAGGGTAGGGGTTAGGGTTAGGGTACGCGTTACGGTTAGGGTAGTGATTAAACCTATCCCACTCTCTAGATACTCCTTAGCACGTAAAGGAATATTATTTTGGGGTCCAGCCATGGAGAAGAGTTTTGACACTAAGATAATATAAGGAACACACACATTATAAAGAAATCACATTAGGATTCTCTTTGTAAGCTGTTCCTTAAAACACTAGTGCTTAGGATATCTATTGGAGGCAGAAGCAGTTAAGGGTAGCCTAGGGTTAGGGTTAGGCTTAGGGTTAGGCTTAGGGTTCGGTTTAGGGTACGGGTTTGGGGAGGGCTTCGGGTAAGGCGTAGGGTATGGGTTAGAGTTAGGGTTAGGGTTAGTGTTAGGGTTAGGGCTCGGTTTAGGGTACGGGTTAGGATTAGGGTACGTGTTAGGGTTAGGGTAGGGGTTAGCGTTAGGGTACGCGTTAGGGTTAGGCTAGTTATTAAACCTATCCCACTCTCTAGTTACCCCTTAGCATGTAAAGGAATATTATTTGGGGGTCCAGCCATGGAGAAGAGTTTAGACACTAGGATAAGATAAGGAACACACCCATTATAAAGAAATCACATTAGGATTCTCTTTTTAAGCTGTTCCTTAAAACACTAGTGCTTAGGAAATCTATTGGAGGCAGAAGCAGTCAAGGGTAGCCTAGGGTTAGGGTTAGGCTTAGGGTTAGGCTTAGGGTACGGCTTAGGGTACGGGTTCGGGGAGGGCTTCGTGTACGGCGTAGGGTATGAGTTAAGGTTAGGGTTAGGGTTAGTGTTAGGGTTAGGGCTCGGTTTATGGTACGGGTTAGGATTAGGGTACGTGTTAGGGTTAGGGCAGGGGTTAGGGTTAGGGTACCCGTTAGGGTTAGGGTAGTTATTAAACCTATCCCACTCTCTAGATACCCCTTAGCACGTAAAGGAATATTATTTGGGGGTCCCGCCATGGAGAAGAGTTTAGACACTAGGATAAGATAAGGAACACACCCATTATAAAGAAATCACATTAGGATTCTCTTTTTAAGCTGTTCCTTAAAACACTAGTGCTTAGGAAATCTATTGGAGGCAGAAGCAGTCAAGGGTAGCCTAGGGTTAGGGTTAGGCTTAGGGTTAGGCTTAGGTTACGGCTTAGGGTACGGGTTCGGGGAGGGCTTCGGGTACGGCGTAGGGTATGGGTTAGGGTTAGGGTTAGGGTTAGTGTTAGGGTTAGGGCTCGGTTTAGGGTACGGGTTAGGATTAGGGTACGTGTTAGGGTTAGGGTAGGGGTTAGCGTTAGGGTACACGTTAGGGATAGGGTAGTTATTAAACCTATCCCACTCTCTAGTTACCCCTTAGCACGTAAAGGAATATTATTTGGGGGTCCAGCCATGGAGAAGAGTTTAGACACTAGGATAAGATAAGGAACACACCCATTATAAAGAAATCACATTAGGATTCTCCTTTTAAGCTGTTCCTTAAAACACTAGTGCTTAGGAAATCTATTGGAGGCAGAAGCAGTCAAGGGTAGCCTAGGGTTAGGGTTAGGCTTAGGGTTAGGCTTAGGGTACGGCTTAGGGTACGGGTTCGGGGAGGGTTTCGGGTATGGCGTAGGGTATGGGTTAGGGTTAGGGTTAGGGTTAGTGTTAGGGTTAGGGCTCGGTTTAGGGTACGGGTTAGTATTAGGGTACGTGTTAGGGTTAGGGTAGGGGTTAGGGTTAGGGTACGCGTTACGGTTAGGGTAGTTATTAAACCTGTCCCACTCTCTAGATACCCCTTAGCACGTAAAGGAGTATTATTTTGGGGTCCAGCCATGGAGAAGAGTTTTGACACTAAGATAATATAAGGAACACACACATTATAAAGAAATCACATTAGGATTCTCTTTGTAAGCTGTTCCTTAAAACACTAGTGCTTAGGAAATCTATTGGAGGCAGAAGCAGTTAAGGGTAGCCTAGGGTTAGGGTTATTCTTAGGGTTAGGCTTAGGGTACGGCTTAGGGTACGGGTTTGTGGAGGGCTTCGGGTAAGGCGTAGGGTATGGGTTAGAGTTAGGGTTAGGGTTAGTGTTAGGGTTAGGGCTCGGTTTAGGGTACGGGTTAGGATTAGGGTACGTGTTAGGGTTAGGGTAGGGGTTAGCGTTAGGGTACGCGTTAGGGTTAGGGTAGTTATTAAACCTATCCCACTCTCTAGATACCCCTTAGCACGTAAAGGAATATTATTTGGGGGTCCAGCCATGGAGAAGAGTTTAGACACTAGGATAAGATAAGGAACACACCCATTATAAAGAAATCACATTAGGATTCTCTTTTTAAGCTGTTCCTTAAAACACTAGTGCTTAGGAAATCTATTGGAGGCAGAAGCAGTCAAGGGTAGCCTAGGGTTAGGGTTAGACTTAGGGTTAGGCTTAGGGTACGGCTTAGGGTACGGGTTCGGGGAGGGCTTCGGGTACGGCCTAGGGTGTGGGTTAGGGTTAGGGTTAGGGTTAGTGTTAGGGTTAGGGCTCAGTTTAGGGTACGGGTTAGGATTAGGGTACGTGTTAGGGTTAGGGCAGGGGTTAGGGTTAGGGTACCCGTTAGGGTTAGGGTAGTTATTAAACCTATCCCACTCTCTAGATACCCCCTAGCACGTAAAGGAATATTATTTGGGGGTCCCGCCATGGAGAAGAGTTTAGACACTAGGATAATATAAGGAACACACACATTATAAAGAAATCACATTAGGATTCTCTTTGTAAGCTGTTCCTTAAAACACTAGTGCTTAGGATATCTATTGGAGGCAGAAGCAGTTAAGGGTAGCCTAGGGTTAGGGTTAGGCTTAGGGTTTGGCTTAGGGTACGGCTTAGGGTACGGGTTCGGGGAGGGTTTCGGGTACGGCGTAGGGTATGGGTTAGGGTTAGGGTTAGGGTTAGTGTTAGGGATAGGGCTCGGTTTAGGGTACGGGTTAGGATTAGGGTACGTGTTAGGGTTAGGGTAGGGGTTAGGGTTAGGGTACGCGTTACGGTTAGTGTAGTTATTAAACCTATCTCACTCTCTAGATACCCCTTAGCACGTAAAGGAATATTATTTGGGGGTCCAGCCATGGAGAAGAGTTTAGACACTAGGATAAGATAAGGAACACACCCATTATAAAGAAATCACATTAGGATAATCTTTTTAAGCTGTTCCTTAAAACACTAGTGCTTAGGAAATCTCTTGGAGGCAGAAGCAGTCAGGGTAGCCTAGGGTTAGGGTTAGGCTTAGGGTTAGGCTTAGGGTACGGCTTAGGGTACGGGTTCGGGGAGGGCTTCGGGTACGGCGTAGGGTATGGGTTAGGGTTAGGGTTAGGGTTAGTGTTAGGGTTAGGGCTCGGTTTAGGGTACGGGTTAGGATTAGGGTACGTGTTAGGGTTAGGGTAGGGGTTAGGGTTAGGGTACGCGTTACGGTTAGGGTAGTTATTAAACCTGTCCCACTCTCTAGATACCCCTTAGCACGTAAAGGAATATTATTTGGGGGTCCAGCCATGGAGAAGAGTTTAGACACTAGGATAAGATAAGGAACACACCCATTATAAAGAAATCACATTAGGATAATCTTTTTAAGCTGTTCCTTAAAACACTAGTGCTTAGGAAATCTATTGGAGGCAGAAGCAGTCAAGGGTAGCCTAGGGTTAGGGTTAGGCTTAGGGTTAGGCTTAGGGTACGGCTTAGGGTACGGGTTCGGGGAGGGCTTCGGGTACGGCATAGGGTATGGGTTAGGGTTAGGGTTAGGGTTAGTGTTAGGGTTAGGGCTCGGTTTAGGGTACGGGTTAGGATTAGGGTACGTGTTAGGGTTAGGGTAGGGGTTAGGGTTAGGGTACGCGTTACGGTTAGGGTAGTGATTAAACCTATCCCACTCTCTAGATACTCCTTAGCACGTAAAGGAATATTATTTTGGGGTCCAGCCATGGAGAAGAGTTTTGACACTAAGATAATATAAGGAACACACACATTATAAAGAAATCACATTAGGATTCTCTTTGTAAGCTGTTCCTTAAAACACTAGTGCTTAGGATATCTATTGGAGGCAGAAGCAGTTAAGGGTAGCCTAGGGTTAGGGTTAGGCTTAGGGTTAGGCTTAGGGTTCGGTTTAGGGTACGGGTTTGGGGAGGGCTTCGGGTAAGGCGTAGGGTATGGGTTAGAGTTAGGGTTAGGGTTAGTGTTAGGGTTAGGGCTCGGTTTAGGGTACGGGTTAGGATTAGGGTACGTGTTAGGGTTAGGGTAGGGGTTAGCGTTAGGGTACGCGTTAGGGTTAGGCTAGTTATTAAACCTATCCCACTCTCTAGTTACCCCTTAGCATGTAAAGGAATATTATTTGGGGGTCCAGCCATGGAGAAGAGTTTAGACACTAGGATAAGATAAGGAACACACCCATTATAAAGAAATCACATTAGGATTCTCTTTTTAAGCTGTTCCTTAAAACACTAGTGCTTAGGAAATCTATTGGAGGCAGAAGCAGTCAAGGGTAGCCTAGGGTTAGGGTTAGGCTTAGGGTTAGGCTTAGGGTACGACTTAGGGTACGGGTTCGGGGAGGGCTTCGGGTACGGCGTAGGGTATGAGTTAAGGTTAGGGTTAGGGTTAGTGTTAGGGTTAGGGCTCGGTTTATGGTACGGGTTAGGATTAGGGTACGTGTTAGGGTTAGGGCAGGGGTTAGGGTTAGGGTACCCGTTAGGGTTAGGGTAGTTATTAAACCTATCCCACTCTCTAGATACCCCTTAGCACGTAAAGGAATATTATTTGGGGGTCCCGCCATGGAGAAGAGTTTAGACACTAGGATAAGATAAGGAACACACCCATTATAAAGAAATCACATTAGGATTCTCTTTTTAAGCTGTTCCTTAAAACACTAGTGCTTAGGAAATCTATTGGAGGCAGAAGCAGTCAAGGGTAGCCTAGGGTTAGGGTTAGGCTTAGGGTTAGGCTTAGGTTACGGCTTAGGGTACGGGTTCGGGGAGGGCTTCGGGTACGGCGTAGGGTATGGTTTAGGGTTAGGGTTAGGGTTAGTGTTAGGGTTAGGGCTCGGTTTAGGGTACGGGTTAGGATTAGGGTACGTGTTAGGGTTAGGGTAGGGGTTAGCGTTAGGGTACACGTTAGGGATAGGGTAGTTATTAAACCTATCCCACTCTCTAGTTACCCCTTAGCACGTAAAGGAATATTATTTGGGGGTCCAGCCATGGAGAAGAGTTTAGACACTAGGATAAGATAAGGAACACACCCATTATAAAGAAATCACATTAGGATTCTCCTTTTAAGCTGTTCCTTAAAACACTAGTGCTTAGGAAATCTATTGGAGGCAGAAGCAGTCAAGGGTAGCCTAGGGTTAGGGTTAGGCTTAGGGTTAGGCTTAGGGTACGGCTTAGGGTACGGGTTCGGGGAGGGTTTCGGGTATGGCGTAGGGTATGGGTTAGGGTTAGGGTTAGGGTTAGTGTTAGGGTTAGGGCTCGGTTTAGGGTACGGGTTAGTATTAGGGTACGTGTTAGGGTTAGGGTAGGGGTTAGGGTTAGGGTACGCGTTACGGTTAGGGTAGTTATTAAACCTGTCCCACTCTCTAGATACCCCTTAGCACGTAAAGGAGTATTATTTTGGGGTCCAGCCATGGAGAAGAGTTTTGACACTAAGATAATATAAGGAACACACACATTATAAAGAAATCACATTAGGATTCTCTTTGTAAGCTGTTCCTTAAAACACTAGTGCTTAGGAAATCTATTGGAGGCAGAAGTAGTTAAGGGTAGCCTAGGGTTAGGGTTATTCTTAGGGTTAGGCTTAGGGTACGGCTTAGGGTACGGGTTTGTGGAGGGCTTCGGGTAAGGCGTAGGGTATGGGTTAGAGTTAGGGTTAGGGTTAGTGTTAGGGTTAGGGCTCGGTTTAGGGTACGGGTTAGGATTAGGGTACGTGTTAGGGTTAGGGTAGGGGTTAGCGTTAGGGTACGCGTTAGGGTTAGGGTAGTTATTAAACCTATCCCACTCTCTAGATACCCCTTAGCACGTAAAGGAATATTATTTGGGGGTCCAGCCATGGAGAAGAGTTTAGACACTAGGATAAGATAAGGAACATACCCATTATAAAGAAATCACATTAGGATTCTCTTTTTAAGCTGTTCCTTAAAACACTAGTGCTTAGGAAATCTATTGGAGGCAGAAGCAGTCAAGGGTAGCCTAGGGTTAGGGTTAGACTTAGGGTTAGGCTTAGGGTACGGCTTAGGGTACGGGTTCGGGGAGGGCTTCGGGTACGGCCTAGGGTGCGGGTTAGGGTTAGGGTTAGGGTTAGTGTTAGGGTTAGGGCTCAGTTTAGGGTACGGGTTAGGATTAGGGTACGTGTTAGGGTTAGGGCAGGGGTTAGGGTTAGGGTACCCGTTAGGGTTAGGGTAGTTATTAAACCTATCCCACTCTCTAGATACCCCCTAGCACGTAAAGGAATATTATTTGGGGGTCCCGCCATGGAGAAGAGTTTAGACACTAGGATAATATAAGGAACACACACATTATAAAGAAATCACATTAGGATTCTCTTTGTAAGCTGTTCCTTAAAACACTAGTGCTTAGGATATCTATTGGAGGCAGAAGCAGTTAAGGGTAGCCTAGGGTTAGGGTTAGGCTTAGGGTTAGGCTTAGGGTACGGTTTAGGGTACGGGTTTGGGGAGGGCTTCGGGTAAGGCGTAGGGTATGGGTTAGAGTTAGGGTTAGGGTTAGTGTTAGGGTTAGGACTCGGTTTAGGGTACGGGTTAGGATTAGGGTACGTGTTAGGGTTAGGGTAGGGGTTAGCGTTAGGGTACGCGTTAGGGTTAGGCTAGTTATTAAACCTATCCCACTCTCTAGTTACCCCTTAGCATGTAAAGGAATATTATTTGGGGGTCCAGCCATGGAGAAGAGTTTAGACACTAGGATAAGATAAGGAACACACCCATTATAAAGAAATCACATTAGGATTCTCTTTTTAAGCTGTTCCTTAAAACACTAGTGCTTAGGAAATCTATTGGAGGCAGAAGCAGTCAAGGGTAGCCTAGGGTTAGGGTTAGGCTTAGGGTTAGGCTTAGGTTACGGCTTAGGGTACGGGTTCGGGGAGGGCTTCGGGTACGGCGTAGGGAATGGGTTAAGGTTAGGGTTAGGGTTAGTGTTAGGGTTAGGGCTCGGTTTAGGGTACGGGTTAGTATTAGTGTATGTGTTAGGGTTAGGGCAGGGGTTAGGGTTAGGGTACCCGTTAGGGTTAGGGTAGTTATTAAACCTATCCCACTCTCTAGATACCCCTTAGCACGTAAAGGAATATTATTTGGGGGTCCAGCCATGGAGAAGAGTTTAGACACTAAGATAATATAAGGAACACACACATTATAAAGAAATCACATTAGGATGCTCTTTTTAAGCTGTTCCTTAAAACACTAGTGCTTAGGAAATCTATTGGAGGCAGAAGCAGTCAAGGGTAGCCTAGGGTTGGGGTTAGGCTTAGGGTTAGGCTTAGGGTACGGCTTAGGGTACGGGTTCGGGGAGGGCTTCGGGTATGGCGTAGGGTATGGGTTAGGGTTAGGGTTAGGGTTAGTGTTAGGGTTAGGGCTCGGTTTAGGGTACGGGTTAGGATTAGGGTACGTGTTAGGGTTAGGGTAGGGGTTAGCGTTAGGGTACGCGTTAAGGTTAACGTAGTTATTAAACCTATCTCACTCTCTAGTTACCCCTTAGCACGTAAAGGAATATTATTTGGGGGTCCCGCCATGGAGAAGAGTTTAGACACTAGGATAATATAAGGAACACACCCATTATAAAGAAATCACATTAGGATTCTCTTTTTAAGCTGTTCCTTAAAACACTAGTGCTTAGGAAATCTATTGGAGGCAGAAGCAGTCAAGGGTAGCCTAGGGTTAGGGTTAGGCTTAGGGTTAGGCTTAGGGTACGGCTTAGGGTACGGGTTCGGGGAGGGCTTCGGGTACGGCGTAGGATATGGGTTAGGGTTAGGGTTAGGGTTAGTGTTAGGGTTAGGGCTCGGTTTAGGGTACGGGTTAGGATTAGGGTACGTGTTAGGGTTAGGGTAGGGGTTAGGGTTAGGGTACACGTTAGGGTTAGGGTAGTGATTAAACCTATCCCACTCTCTAGATACCCCTTAGCACGTAAAGGAATATTATTTGGGGGTCCAGCCATGGAGAAGAGTTTAGACACTAGGATAAGATAAGGAACACACTCATTATAAAGAAATCACATTAGGATTCTCTTTTTAAGCTGTTACTTAAAACACTAGTGCTTAGGAAATCTATTGGAGGCAGAAGCAGTCAAGGGTAGCCTAGGGTTAGGGTTAGGCTTAGGGTTAGGCTTAGGGTACGGCTTAGGGTACGGGTTCGGGGAGGGCTTCGGGTACGGCGTAGGGTATGGGTTAAGGTTAGGGTTAGGGTTAGTGTTAGGGTTAGGGCTCGGTTTAGGGTAGGGGTTAGTATTAGGGTATGTGTTAGGGTTAGGGCAGGGGTTAGGGTTAGGGTACCCGTTAGGGTTAACGTAGTTATTAAACCTATCCCACTCTCTAGTTACCCCTTAGCACGTAAAGGAATATTATTTGGGGGTCCCGCCATGGAGAAGAGTTTAGACACTAGGATAAGATAAGGAACACACCCATTATAAAGAAATCACATTAGGATTCTCTTTTTAAGCTGTTCCTTAAAACACTAGTGCTTAGGAAATCTATTGGAGGCAGAAGCAGTCAAGGGTAGCCTAGGGTTAGGGTTAGGCTTAGGGTTAGGCTTAGGGTACGGCTTAGGGTACGGGTTCGGGGAGGGCTTCGGGTACGGCGTAGGGTATGGGTTAGGGTTAGGGTTAGGGTTAGTGTTAGGGTTAGGGCTCGGTTTAGGGTATGGGTTAGGATTAGGGTACGTGTTAGGGTTAGGGTAGGGGTTAGGGTTAGGGTACACGTTAGGGTTAGGGTAGTGATTAAACCTATCCCACTCTCTAGATACCCCTTAGCACATAAAGGAATATTATTTGGGGGTCCAGCCATGGAGAAGAGTTTAGACACTAGGATTAGATAAGGAACACACCATTATAAAGAAATCACATTAGGATTCTCTTTTTAAGCTGTTCCTTAAAACACTAGTGCTTAGGAAATCTATTGGAGGCAGAAGCAGTCAAGGGTAGCCTAGGGTTAGGGTTAGGCTTAGGGTTAGGCTTAGGGTACGGCTTAGGGTACGTGTTTGGGGAGGGCTTCGGGTACGGCGTAGGGTATGGGTTAGGGTTAGGGTTAGGGTTAGTGTTAGGGTTAGGGCTCGGTTTAGGGTACGGGTTAGGATTAGTGTACGTGTTAGGGTTAGGGTAGGGGTTAGGGTTAGGGTACGCGTTACGGTTAGGGTAGTTATTAAACCTATCTCACTCTCTAGATACCCCTTAGCACGTAAAGGAATATTATTTGGGGGTCCAGCCATGGAGAAGAGTTTAGACACTAAGATAATATAAGGAACACACACATTATAAAGAAATCACATTAGGATTCTCTTTTTAAGCTGTTCCTTAAACCACTAGTGCTTAGGAAATCTATTGGAGGCAGAAGCAGTCAAGGGTAGCCTAGGGTTAGGGTTAGGCTTAGGGTTAGGCTTAGGGTACGGCTTAGGGTACGGGTTCGTGGAGGGCTTTGGGTACGGCATAGGGTATGGGTTAGGGTTAGGGTTAGGGTTAGTGTTAGGGTTAGGGCTCGGTTTAGGGTACGGGTTAGGATTAGGGTACGTGTTAGGGTTAGGGTAGGGGTTAGCGTTAGGGTACGCGTTAGCGTTAGGGTAGTTATTAAACCTATCCCACTCTCTAGTTACCCCTTAGCACGTAAAGGAATATTATTTGGGGGTCCAGCCATGGAGAAGAGTTTAGAAACTAGGATAAGATAAGGAACACACCCATTATAAAGAAATCACATTAGGATTCTCTTCTTAAGCTGTTCCTTAAAACACTAGTGCTTAGGAAATCTATTGGAGGCAGAAGCAGTCAAGGGTAGCCTAGGGTTAGGGTTAGGCTTAGGGTACGGCTTAGGGTACGGGTTCGGGGAGGGCTTCGGGTACGGCGTAGGGTATGGGTTAGGGTTAGGGTTAGGGTTAGTGTTAGGGTTAGGGCTCGGTTTAGGGTACGGGTTAGGATTAGGGTACGTGTTAGGGTTAGGGTAGGGGTTAGGGTTAGGGTACGCGTTACGGTTAGGGTAGTTATTAAACCTATCCCACTCTCTAGATACCCCTTAGCACGTAAAGGAATATTATTTGGGGGTCCCGCCATGGAGAAGAGTTTAGACACTAGGATAAGATAAGGAACACACCCATTATAAAGAAATCACATTAGGATTCTCTTTTTAAGCTGTTCCTTAAAACACTAGTGCTTAGGAAATCTATTGGAGGCAGAAGCAGTCAAGGGTAGCCTAGGGTAAGGCTTAGGATTAGGCTTAGGGTACGGCTTAGGGTACGGGTTCAGGGAGGGCTTCGGGTACGGCGTAGGGTATGGGTTAGGGTTAGGGTTAGGGTTAGTGTTAGGGTTAGGGCTCGCTTTAGGGTACGGGTTAGGATTAGGGTACGTGTTAGGGTTAAGGTAGGGGTTAGGGTTAGGGTACGCGTTACGGTTAGGGTAGTTATTAAACCTATCCCACTCTCTAGTTACCCCTTAGCACGTAAAGGAATATTATTTGGGGGTCCAGCCATGGAGAAGAGTTTAGACACTAGGATAAGATAAGGAACACACCCATTATAAAGAAATCACATTAGGATTCTCTTTTTAAGCTGTTCCTTAAAACACTAGTGCTTAGGAAATCTATTGGAGGCAGAAGCAGTCAAGGGTAGCCTAGGGTTAGGGTTAGGCTTAGGGTTTGGCTTAGGGTACGGCTTAGGGTACGGGTTCGGGGAGGGTTTCGGGTACGGCGTAGGGTATGGGTTAGGGTTAGGGTTAGGGTTAGTGTTAGGGATAGGGCTCGGTTTAGGGTACGGGTTAGGATTAGGGTACGTGTTAGGGTTAGGGTAGGGGTTAGGGTTAGGGTACGCGTTACGGTTAGTGTAGTTATTAAACCTATCTCACTCTCTAGATACCCCTTAGCACGTAAAGGAATATTATTTGGGGGTCCAGCCATGGAGAAGAGTTTAGACACTAGGATTAGATAAGGAACACACCCATTATAAAGAAATCACATTAGGATAATCTTTTTAAGCTGTTCCTTAAAACACTAGTGCTTAGGAAATCTCTTGGAGGCAGAAGCAGTCAGGGTAGCCTAGGGTTAGGGTTAGGCTTAGGGTTAGGCTTAGGGTACGGCTTAGGGTACGGGTTCGGGGAGGGCTTCGGGTACGGCGTAGGGTATGGGTTAGGGTTAGGGTTAGGGTTAGTGTTAGGGTTAGGGCTCGGTTTAGGGTACGGGTTAGGATTAGGGTACGTGTTAGGGTTAGGGTAGGGGTTAGGGTTAGGGTACGCGTTACGGTTAGGGTAGTTATTAAACCTGTCCCACTCTCTAGATACCCCTTAGCACGTAAAGGAATATTATTTGGGGGTCCAGCCATGGAGAAGAGTTTAGACACTAGGATAAGATAAGGAACACACCCATTATAAAGAAATCACATTAGGATAATCTTTTTAAGCTGTTCCTTAAAACACTAGTGCTTAGGAAATCTATTGGAGGCAGAAGCAGTCAAGGGTAGCCTAGGGTTAGGGTTAGGCTTAGGGTTAGGCTTAGGGTACGGCTTAGGGTACGGGTTCGGGGAGGGCTTCGGGTACGGCATAGGGTATGGGTTAGGGTTAGGGTTAGGGTTAGTGTTAGGGTTAGGGCTCGGTTTAGGGTACGGGTTAGGATTAGGGTACGTGTTAGGGTTAGGGTAGGGGTTAGCGTTAGGGTACGCGTTAGCGTTAGGGTAGTTATTAAACCTATCCCACTCTCTAGTTACCCCTTAGCACGTAAAGGAATATTATTTGGGGGTCCAGCCATGGAGAAGAGTTTAGAAACTAGGATAAGATAAGGAACACACCCATTATAAAGAAATCACATTAGGATTCTCTTCTTAAGCTGTTCCTTAAAACACTAGTGCTTAGGAAATCTATTGGAGGCAGAAGCAGTCAAGGGTAGCCTAGGGTTAGGGTTAGGCTTAGGGTACGGCTTAGGGTACGGGTTCGGGGAGGGCTTCGGGTACGGCGTAGGGTATGGGTTAGGGTTAGGGTTAGGGTTAGTGTTAGGGTTAGGGCTCGGTTTAGGGTACGGGTTAGGATTAGGGTACGTGTTAGGGTTAGGGTAGGGGTTAGGGTTAGGGTACGCGTTACGGTTAGGGTAGTTATTAAACCTATCCCACTCTCTAGATACCCCTTAGCACGTAAAGGAATATTATTTGGGGGTCCCGCCATGGAGAAGAGTTTAGACACTAGGATAAGATAAGGAACACACCCATTATAAAGAAATCACATTAGGATTCTCTTTTTAAGCTGTTCCTTAAAACACTAGTGCTTAGGAAATCTATTGGAGGCAGAAGCAGTCAAGGGTAGCCTAGGGTAAGGCTTAGGATTAGGCTTAGGGTACGGCTTAGGGTACGGGTTCAGGGAGGGCTTCGGGTACGGCGTAGGGTATGGGTTAGGGTTAGGGTTAGGGTTAGTGTTAGGGTTAGGGCTCGGTTTAGGGTACGGGTTAGGATTAGGGTACGTGTTAGGGTTAAGGTAGGGGTTAGGGTTAGGGTACGCGTTACGGTTAGGGTAGTTATTAAACCTATCCCACTCTCTAGTTACCCCTTAGCACGTAAAGGAATATTATTTGGGGGTCCAGCCATGGAGAAGAGTTTAGACACTAGGATAAGATAAGGAACACACCCATTATAAAGAAATCACATTAGGATTCTCTTTTTAAGCTGTTCCTTAAAACACTAGTGCTTAGGAAATCTATTGGAGGCAGAAGCAGTCAAGGGTAGCCTAGGGTTAGGGTTAGGCTTAGGGTTTGGCTTAGGGTACGGCTTAGGGTACGGGTTCGGGGAGGGTTTCGGGTACGGCGTAGGGTATGGGTTAGGGTTAGGGTTAGGGTTAGTGTTAGGGATAGGGCTCGGTTTAGGGTACGGGTTAGGATTAGGGTACGTGTTAGGGTTAGGGTAGGGGTTAGGGTTAGGGTACGCGTTACGGTTAGTGTAGTTATTAAACCTATCTCACTCTCTAGATACCCCTTAGCACGTAAAGGAATATTATTTGGGGGTCCAGCCATGGAGAAGAGTTTAGACACTAGGATAAGATAAGGAACACACCCATTATAAAGAAATCACATTAGGATAATCTTTTTAAGCTGTTCCTTAAAACACTAGTGCTTAGGAAATCTCTTGGAGGCAGAAGCAGTCAGGGTAGCCTAGGGTTAGGGTTAGGCTTAGGGTTAGGCTTAGGGTACGGCTTAGGGTACGGGTTCGGGGAGGGCTTCGGGTACGGCGTAGGGTATGGGTTAGGGTTAGGGTTAGGGTTAGTGTTAGGGTTAGGGCTCGGTTTAGGGTACGGGTTAGGATTAGGGTACGTGTTAGGGTTAGGGTAGGGGTTAGGGTTAGGGTACGCGTTACGGTTAGGGTAGTTATTAAACCTGTCCCACTCTCTAGATACCCCTTAGCACGTAAAGGAATATTATTTGGGGGTCCAGCCATGGAGAAGAGTTTAGACACTAGGATAAGATAAGGAACACACCCATTATAAAGAAATCACATTAGGATTCTCTTTTTAAGCTGTTCCTTAAAACACTAGTGCTTAGGAAATCTATTGGAGGCAGAAGCAGTCAAGGGTAGCCTAGGGTTAGGGTTAGGCTTAGGGTTAGGCTTAGGTTACGGCTTAGGGTACGGGTTCGGGGAGGGCTTCGGGTACGGCGTAGGGAATGGGTTAAGGTTAGGGTTAGGGTTAGTGTTAGGGTTAGGGCTCGGTTTAGGGTACGGGTTAGTATTAGGGTATGTGTTAGGGTTAGGGCAGGGGTTAGGGTTAGGGTACCCGTTAGGGTTAGGGTAGTTATTAAACCTATCCCACTCTCTAGATACCCCTTAGCACGTAAAGGAATATTATTTGGGGGTCCAGCCATGGAGAAGAGTTTAGACACTAAGATAATATAAGGAACACACACATTATAAAGAAATCACATTAGGATGCTCTTTTTAAGCTGTTCCTTAAAACACTAGTGCTTAGGAAATCTATTGGAGGCAGAAGCAGTCAAGGGTAGCCTAGGGTTAGGGTTAGGCTTAGGGTTAGGCTTAGGGTACGGCTTAGGGTACGGGTTCGGGGAGGGCTTCGGGTATGGCGTAGGGTATGGGTTAGGGTTAGGGTTAGGGTTAGTGTTAGGGTTAGGGCTCGGTTTAGGGTACGGGTTAGGATTAGGGTACGTGTTAGGGTTAGGGTAGGGGTTAGCGTTAGGGTACGCGTTAGGGTTAACGTAGTTATTAAACCTATCTCACTCTCTAGTTACCCCTTAGCACGTAAAGGAATATTATTTGGGGGTCCCGCCATGGAGAAGAGTTTAGACACTAGGATAATATAAGGAACACACCCATTATAAAGAAATCACATTAGGATTCTCTTTTTAAGCTGTTCCTTAAAACACTAGTGCTTAGGAAATCTATTGGAGGCAGAAGCAGTCAAGGGTAGCCTAGGGTTAGTGTTAGGCTTAGGGTTAGGCTTAGGGTACGGCTTAGGGTACGGGTTCGGGGAGGGCTTCGGGTACGGCGTAGGATATGGGTTAGGGTTAGGGTTAGGGTTAGTGTTAGGGTTAGGGCTCGGTTTAGGGTACGGGTTAGGATTAGGGTACGTGTTAGGGTTAGGGTAGGGGTTAGGGTTAGGGTACACGTTAGGGTTAGGGTAGTGATTAAACCTATCCCACTCTCTCGATACCCCTTAGCACGTAAAGGAATATTATTTGGGGGTCCAGCCATGGAGAAGAGTTTAGACACTAGGATAAGATAAGGAACACACTCATTATAAAGAAATCACATTAGGATTCTCTTTTTAAGCTGTTCCTTAAACCACTAGTGCTTAGGAAATCTATTGGAGGCAGAAGCAGTCAAGGGTAGCCTAGGGTTAGGGTTAGGCTTAGGGTTAGGCTTAGGGTACGGCTTAGGGTACGGGTTCGTGGAGGGCTTTGGGTACGGCATAGGGTATGGGTTAGGGTTAGGGTTAGGGTTAGTGTTAGGGTTAGGGCTCGGTTTAGGGTACGGGTTAGGATTAGGGTACGTGTTAGGGTTAGGGTAGGGGTTAGCGTTAGGGTACGCGTTAGCGTTAGGGTAGTTATTAAACCTATCCCACTCTCTAGTTACCCCTTAGCACGTAAAGGAATATTATTTGGGGGTCCAGCCATGGAGAAGAGTTTAGAAACTAGGATAAGATAAGGAACACACCCATTATAAAGAAATCACATTAGGATTCTCTTCTTAAGCTGTTCCTTAAAACACTAGTGCTTAGGAAATCTATTGGAGGCAGAAGCAGTCAAGGGTAGCCTAGGGTTAGGGTTAGGCTTAGGGTTAGGCTTAGGGTACGGCTTAGGGTACGGGTTCGGTGAGGGCTTCGGGTACGGCATAGGGTATGGGTTAGGGTTAGGGTTAGGGTTAGTGTTAGGGTTAGGGCTCGGTTTAGGGTACGGGTTAGGATTAGGGTACGTGTTAGGGTTAGGGCAGGGGTTAGGGTTAGGGTACCCGTTAGGGTTAGGGTAGTTATTAAACCTATCCCACTCTCTAGATACCCCTTAGCACGTAAAGGAATATTATTTGGGGGTCCAGCCATGGAGAAGAGTTTAGACACTAAGATAATATAAGGAACACACACATTATAAAGAAATCACATTAGGATTCTCTTTTTAAGCTGTTCCTTAAAACACTAGTGCTTAGGAAATCTATTGGAGGCAGAAGCAGTCAAGGGTAGCCTAGGGTTAGGGTTAGGCTTAGGGGTAGGCTTAGGGTACGGCTTAGGGTACGGGTTCGGGGAGGGCTTCGGGTACGGCGTAGGGTATGGGTTAGGGTTAGGGTTAGGGTTAGTGTTAGGGTTAGGGCTCGGTTTAGGGTACGGGTTAGGATTAGGGTACGTGTTAGGGTTAGGGTAGGGGTTAGGGTTAGGGTACGTGTTACGGTTAGGGTAGTGATTAAACCTATCCCACTCTCTAGATACCCCTTAACACGTAAAGGAATATTATTTTGGGGTCCAGCCATGGAGAAGTGTTTTGACACTAAGATAATATAAGGAACACACCCATTATAAAGAAATCACATTAGGATTCTCTTTTTAAGCTGTTCCTTAAAACACTAGTGCTTAGGAAATCTATTGGAGGCAGAAGCAGTCAAGGGTAGCCTAGGGTTAGGGTTAGGCGTAGGGTTAGGCTTAGGGTACGGTTTAGGGTACGGGTTTGGGGAGGGCTTCGGGTACGGCGTAGGGTATGGGTTAGAGTTAGGGTTAGGGTTAGTGTTAGGGTTAGGGCTCGGTTTAGGGTACGGGTTAGGATTAGGGTACGTGTTAGGGTTAGGGTAGGGGTTAGCGTTAGGGTACGCGTTAGGGTTAGGGTAGTTATTAAACCTATCCCACTCTCTAGTTACCCCTTAGCACGTAAAGGAATATTATTTGGGGGTCCAGCAATGGAGAAGAATTTAGACACTTGGATAAGATAAGGAACACACCCATTATAAAGAAATCACATTAGGATTCTCTTTTTAAGCTGTTCCTTAAAACACTAGTGCTTAGGAAATCTATTGGAGGCAGAAGCAGTCAAGGGTAGCCTAGGGTTAGGGTTAGGCTTAGGGTTAGGCTTAGGGTACGGCTTAGGGTACGGGTTCGGGGAGGGCTTCGGGTACGGCGTAGGGTATGGGTTAGGGTTAGGGTTAGGGTTAGTGTTAGGGTTAGGGCTCGGTTTAGGGTACGGGTTAGGATTAGGGTACGTGTTAGGGTTAGGGTAGGGGTTAGCGTTAGGGTACGCGTTAGGGTTATCGTAGTTATTAAACCTATCTCACTCTCTAGTTACCCCTTAGCACGTAAAGGAATATTATTTGGGGGTCCCGCCATGGAGAAGAGTTTAGACACTAGGATAAGATAAGGAACACACCCATTATAAAGAAATCACATTAGGATTCTCTTTTTAAGCTGTTCCTTAAAACACTAGTGCTTAGGAAATCTATTGGAGGCAGAAGCAGTCAAGGGTAGCCTAGGGTTAGGCTTAGGATTAGGCTTAGGGTACGGCTTAGGGTACGGGTTCGGGGAGGGCTTCGGTTACGGCGTAGGGTATTGGTTAGGGTTAGGGTTAGGGTTAGTGTTAGGGTTAGGGCTCGGTTTAGGGTACGTGTTAGGATTAGGGTACATGTTAGGGTTAGGGTAGGGGTTAGGGTTAGGGTACGCGTTACGGTTAGGGTAGTTATTAAACCTATCCCACTCTCTAGATACCCCTTAGCACGTAAAGGAATATTATTTGGGGGTCCAGCCATGGAGAAGAGTTTAGACACTAAGATAATATAAGGAACACACACATTATAAAGAAATCACATTAGGATTCTCTTTTTAAGCTGTTCCTTAAAACACTAGTGCTTAGGAAATCTATTGGAGGCAGAAGCAGTCAAGGGTAGCCTACGGTTAGGGTTAGGCTTAGGGTTAGGCTTAGTGTACGGCTAAGGGTACGGGTTCGGGGAGGGCTTCGGGTACGGCGTAGGGTATGGGTTAGGGTTAGGGTTAGGGTTAGTGTTAGGGTTAGGGCTCGGTTTAGGGTACGGGTTAGGATTAGGGTACGTGTTAGGGTTAGGGTAGGGGTTAGCGTTAGGGTACGCGTTAGGGTTAGGGTAGTTATTAAACCTATCCCACTCTCTAGTTACCCCTTAGCACGTAAAGGAATATTATTTGGGGGTCCAGCCATGGAGAAGAGTTTAGACACTAGGATAAGATAAGGAACACACCCATTATAAAGAAATCACATTAGGATTCTCTTTTTAAGCTGTTCCTTAAAACACTAGTGCTTAGGAAATCTATTGGAGGCAGAAGCAGTCAAGGGTAGCCTAGGGTTAGGGTTAGGCTTAGGGTTAGGCTTAGGGTACGGCTTAGGGTACGGGTTCGGGGAGGGTTTCGGGTACGGCGTAGGGTATGGGTTAGGGTTAGGGTTAGGGTTAGTGTTAGGGTTACGGCTCGGTTTAGGGTACGGGTTAGGATTAGGGTACGTGTTAGGGTTACGGTAGGGGTTAGGGTTAGGGTACGCGTTACGGTTAGGGTAGTTATTAAACCTGTCCCACTCTCTAGATACCCCTTAGCATGTAAAGGAATATTATTTGGGGGTCCAGCCATGGAGAAGAGTTTAGACACTAGGATAAGATAAGGAACACACCCATTATAAAGAAATCACATTAGGATAATCTTTTTAAGCTGTTCCTTAAAACACTAGTGCTTAGGAAATCTATTGGAGGCAGAAGCAGTCAAGGGTAGCCTAGGGTTAGGGTTAGGCTTAGGGTTAGGCTTAGGGTACGGCTTAGGGTACGGGTTCGGGGAGGGCTTCGGGTACGGCATAGGGTATGGGTTAGGGTTAGGGTTAGGGTTAGTGTTAGGGTTAGGGCTCGGTTTAGGGTACGGGTTAGGATTAGGGTACGTGTTAGGGTTAGGGTAGGGGTTAGAGTTAGGGTACGTGTTACGGTTAGGGTAGTGATTAAACCTATCCCACTCTCTAGATACCCCTTAACACGTAAAGGAATATTATTTTGGGGTCCAGCCATGGAGAAGTGTTTTGACACTAAGATAATATAAGGAACACACCCATTATAAAGAAATCACATTAGGATTCTCTTTTTAAGCTGTTCCTTAAAACACTAGTGCTTAGGAAATCTATTGGAGGCAGAAGCAGTCAAGGGTAGCCTAGGGTTAGGGTTAGGCGTAGGGTTAGGCTTAGGGTACGGTTTAGGGTACGGGTTTGGGGAGGGCTTCGGGTACGGCGTAGGGTATGGGTTAGAGTTAGGGTTAGGGTTAGTGTTAGGGTTAGGGCTCGGTTTAGGGTACGGGTTAGGATTAGGGTACGTGTTAGGGTTAGGGTAGGGGTTAGCGTTAGGGTACGCGTTAGGGTTAGGGTAGTTATTAAACCTATCCCACTCTCTAGTTACCCCTTAGCACGTAAAGGAATATTATTTGGGGGTCCAGCAATGGAGAAGAATTTAGACACTTGGATAAGATAAGGAACACACCCATTATAAAGAAATCACATTAGGATTCTCTTTTTAAGCTGTTCCTTAAAACACTAGTGCTTAGGAAATCTATTGGAGGCAGAAGCAGTCAAGGGTAGCCTAGGGTTAGGGTTAGGCTTAGGGTTAGGCTTAGGGTATGGCTTAGGGTACGGGTTCGGGGAGGGCTTCGGGTACGGCGTAGGGTATGAGTTAAGGTTAGGGTTAGGGTTAGTGTTAGGGTTAGGGCTCAGTTTAGGGTACGTGTTAGGATTAGGGTACGTGTTAGGGTTAGGGCAGGGGTTAGGGTTAGGGTACCCGTTAGGGTTAGGG
The DNA here is from genome assembly GCF_965194825.1 of Balaenoptera physalus. Taxonomy (NCBI): domain Eukaryota; kingdom Metazoa; phylum Chordata; class Mammalia; order Artiodactyla; family Balaenopteridae; genus Balaenoptera; species Balaenoptera physalus. Next base: position 124,563 of record NW_028126360.1, on the reverse strand, counting down.
TAGTTATTAAACCTATCCCACTCTCTAGATACCCCTTAGCACGTAAAGGAATATTATTTGGGGGTCCCGCCATGGAGAAGAGTTTAGACACTAGGATAATATAAGGAACACACCCATTATAAAGAAATCACATTAGGATTCTCTTTTTAAGCTGTTCCTTAAAACACTAGTGCTTAGGAAATCTATTGGAGGCAGAAGCAGTCAAGGGTAGCCTAGGGTTAGGGTTAGGCTTAGGGTTAGGCTTAGGGTACGGCTTAGGGTACGGGTTCGGGGAGGGCTTCGGGTACGGCCTAGGGTATGGGTTAGGGTTAGGGTTAGGGTTAGTGTTAGGGTTAGGGCTCGGTTTAGGGTACGGGTTAGGATTAGGGTACGTGTTAGGGTTAGGGTAGGGGTTAGGGTTAGGGTACACGTTAGGGTTAGGGTAGTGATTAAACCTATCCCACTCTCTAGATACCCCTTAGCACGTAAAGGAATATTATTTGGGGTTCCAGCCATGGAGAAGAGTTTAGACACTAGGATAAGATAAGGAACACACTCATTATAAAGAAATCACATTAGGATTCTCTTTTTAAGCTGTTCCTTAAAACACTAGTGCTTAGGAAATCTATTGGAGGCAGAAGCAGTCAAGGGTAGCCTAGGGTTAGGGTTAGGCTTAGGGTTAGGCTTAGGGTACGGCTTAGGGTACGGGTTCGGGGAGGGCTTCGGGTACGGCGTAGGGTATGGGTTAAGGTTAGGGTTAGGGTTAGTGTTAGGGTTAGGGCTCGGTTTAGGGTACGGGTTAGTATTAGGGTATGTGTTAGGGTTAGGGTAGGGGTTAGGGTTAGGGTACCCGTTAGGGTTTGGGTAGTTATTAAACCTATCCCACTCTCTAGATACCCCTTAGCACGTAAAGGAATATTATTTGGCGGTCCAGCCATGGAGAAGAGTTTAGACACTAAGATAATATAAGGAACACACACATTATAAAGAAATCACATTAGGATTCTCTTTTTAAGCTGTTCCTTAAAACACTAGTGCTTAGGAAATCTATTGGAGGCAGAAGCAGTCAAGGGTAGCCTAGGGTTAGGGTTAGGGTTAGGGTTAGGCTTAGGGTACGGCTTAGGGTACGGGTTCGGGGAGGGCTTCGGGTACGGCGTAGGGTATGGGTTAGGGTTAGGGTTAGGGTTCGTGTTAGGGTTAGGGCTCGGTTTAGGGTACGGGTTAGGATTAGGGTACGTGTTAGGGTTAGGTTAGGGGTTAGCGTTAGGGTACGCGTTAGCGTTAGGGTAGTTATTAAACCTATCCCACTCTCTAGTTACCCCTTAGCACGTAAAGGAATATTATTTGGGGGTCCAGCCATGGAGAAGAGTTTAGACACTAAGATAATATAAGGAACACACACATTATAAAGAAATCACATTAGGATTCCCTTTTTAAGCTGTTCCTTAAAACACTAGTGCTTAGGAAATCTATTGGAGGCAGAAGCAGTCAAGGGTAGCCTAGGGTTAGGGTTAGGCTTAGGGGTAGGCTTAGGGTACGGCTTAGGGTACGGGTTCGGGGAGGGCTTCGGGTACGGCGTAGGGTATGGGTTAGGGTTAGGGTTAGGGTTAGTGTTAGGGTTAGGGCTCGGTTTAGGGTACGGGTTAGGATTAGGGTACGTGTTAGGGTTAGGGTAGTGGTTAGGGTTAGTGTACGCGTTAGGGTTAGGGTAGTGATTAAACCTATCCCACTCTCTAGATACCCCTTAGCACATAAAGGAATATTATTTGGGGGTCCAGCCATGGAGAAGAGTTTAGACACTAGGATTAGATAAGGAACACACCCATTAAAAAGAAATCACATTAGGATTCTCTTTTTAAGCTGTTCCTTAAAACACTAGTGCTTAGGAAATCTATTGGAGGCAGAAGCAGTCAAGGGTAGCCTAGGGTTAGGGTTAGGCTTAGGGTTAGGCTTAGGGTACGGTTTAGGGTACGGGTTTGGGGAGGGCTTCGGGTACGGCGTAGGGTATGGGTTAGAGTTAGGGTTAGGGTTAGTGTTAGGGTTAGGGCTCGGTTTAGGGTACGGGTTAGGATTAGGGTACGTGTTAGGGTTAGGGTAGGGGTTAGCGTTAGGGTACGCGTTAGGGTTAGGGTAGTTATTAAACCTATCCCACTCTCTAGTTACCCCTTAGCACGTAAAGGAATATTATTTGGGGGTCCAGCCATGGAGAAGAGTTTAGACACTAGGATAAGATAAGGAACACACCCATTATAAAGAAATCACATTAGGATTCTCTTTTTAAGCTGTTCCTTAAAACACTAGTGCTTAGGAAATCTATTGGAGGCAGAAGCAGTCAAGGGTAGCCTAGGGTTAGGGTTAGGCTTAGGGTTAGGCTTAGGGTACGGCTTAGGGTACGGGTTCGGGGAGGGCTTCGGGTACGGCGTAGGGTATGGGTTAGGGTTAGGGTTAGGGTTAGTGTTAGGGTTAGGGCTCAGTTTAGGGTACGGGTTAGGATTAGGGTACGTGTTAGGGTTAGGGCAGGGGTTAGGGTTAGGGTACCCGTTAGGTTTAGGGTAGTTATTAAACCTATCCCACTCTCTAGATATCCCTTAGCACGTAAAGGAATATTATTTGGGGGTCCAGCCATGGAGAAGAGTTTAGACACTAAGATAATATAAGGAACAAACACATTATAAAGAAATCACATAAGGATTCTCTTTTTAAGATGTTCCTTAAAACACTAGTGCTTAGGAAATCTATTGGAGGCAGAAGCAGTCAAGGGTAGCCTAGGGTTAGGGTTAGGCTTAGGGTTAAGCTTAGGGTACGGCTTAGGTTACGGGTTCGGGGAGGGCTTCGGGTACGGCGTAGGGTATGGGTTAGGGTTAGGTTTAGGGTTAGTGTTAGGGTTAGGGCCCGGTTTAGGGTACGGGTTAGGATTAGGGTACGTGTTAGGGTTAGGGTAGGGGTTAGCGTTAGGGTACGCGTTAGGGTTAGCGTAGTTATTAAACCTATCTCACTCTCTAGTTACCCCTTAGCACGTAAAGGAATATTATTTGGGGGTCCCGCCATGGAGAAGAGTTTAGACACTAGGATAAGATAAGGAACACACCCATTATAAAGAAATCACATTAGGATTCTCTTTTTAAGCTGTTCCTTAAAACACTAGTGCTTAGGAAATCTATTGGAGGCAGAAGCAGTCAAGGGTAGCCTAGGGTTAGGCTTAGGATTAGGCTTAGGGTACGGCTTAGGGTACGGGTTCGGGGAGGGCTTCGGTTACGGCGTAGGGTATTGGTTAGGGTTAGGGTTAGGGTTAGTGTTAGGGTTAGGGCTCGGTTTAGGGTACGTGTTAGGATTAGGGTACATGTTAGGGTTAGGGTAGGGGTTCGGGTTAGGGTACGCGTTACGGTTAGGGTAGTTATTAAACCTATCCCACTCTCTAGATACCCCTTAGCACGTAAAGGAATATTATTTGGGGGTCCAGCCATGGAGAAGAGTTTAGACAATAAGATAATATAAGGAACACACACATTATAAAGAAATCACATTAGGATTCTCTTTTTAAGCTGTTCCTTAAAACACTAGTGCTTAGGAAATCTATTGGAGGCAGAAGCAGTCAAGGGTAGCCTACGGTTAGGGTTAGGCTTAGGGTTAGGCTTAGGGTACGGCTTAGGCTACGGGTTCGGGGAGGGCTTCGGGTACGGCGTAGGGTATGGGTTAGAGTTAGGGTTAGGGTTAGTGTTAGGGTTAGGGCTCGGTTTAGGGTACGGTTTAGGATTAGGGTACGTGTTAGGGTTAGGGTAGGGGTTAGCGTTAGGGTACGCGTTAGGGTTAGGGTAGTTATTAAACCTATCCCACTCTCTAGTTACCCCTTAGCACGTAAAGGAATATTATTTGGGGGTCCAGCCATGGAGAAGAGTTTAGACACTAGGATAAGATAAGGAACACACCCATTATAAAGAAATCACATTAGGATTCTCTTTTTAAGCTGTTCCTTAAAACACTAGTGCTTAGGAAATCTATTGGAGGCAGAAGCAGTCAAGGGTAGCCTAGGGTTAGGGTTAGGCTTAGGGTTAGGCTTAGGGTACGGCTTAGGGTACGGGTTCGGGGAGGGTTTCGGGTACGGCGTAGGGTATGGGTTAGGGTTAGGGTTAGGGTTAGTGTTAGGGTTAGGGCTCGGTTTAGGGTACGGGTTAGGATTAGAGTACGTGTTAGGGTTAGGGCAGGGGTTAGGGTTAGGGTACCCGTTAGGGTTAGGGTAGTTATTAAACCTATCCCACTCTCTAGATACCCCTTAGCACGTAAAGGAATATTATTTGGGGGCCAGCCATGGAGAAGAGTTTAGACACTAAGATAATATAAGGAACACACACATTATAAAGAAATCACATTAGGATTCTCTTTTTAAGCTGTTCCTTAAAACACTAGTGCTTAGGAAATCTATTGGAGGCAGAAGCAGTCAAGGGTAGCCTAGGGTTAGGGTGAGGCTTAGGGGTAGGCTTAGGGTACGGCTTAGGGTACGGGTTCGGGGAGGGCTTCGGGTACGGCGTAGGGTATGGGTTAGGGTTAGGGTTAGGGTTAGTGTTAGGGTTAGGGCTCGGTTTAGGGTACGGGTTAGGATTAGGGTACGTGTTAGGGTTAGGGTAGGGGTTAGGGTTAGTGTACGCGTTAGGGTTAGGGTAGTGATTAAACCTATCCCACTCTCTAGATACCCCTTAGCACATAAAGGAATATTATTTGGGGGTCCAGCCATGGAGAAGAGTTTAGACACTAGGATTAGATAAGGAACACACCCATTAAAAAGAAATCACATTAGGATTCTCTTTTTAAGCTGTTCCTTAAAACACTAGTGCTTAGGAAACATATTGGAGGCAGAAGCAGTCAAGGGTAGCCTAGGGTTAGGGTTAGGCTTAGGGTTAGGCTTAGGATACGGTTTAGGGTATGGGTTTGGGGAGGGCTTCGGGTACGGCGTAGGGTATGGGTTAGAGTTAGGGTTAGGGTTAGTGTTAGGGTTAGGGCTCGGTTTAGGGTACGGGTTAGGATTAGGGTACGTGTTAGGGTTAGGGTAGGGGTTAGCGTTAGGGTACGCGTTAGGGTTAGGTTAGTTATTAAACCTATCCCACTCTCTAGTTACCCCTTAGCACGTAAAGGAATATTATTTGGGGGTCCAGCCATGGAGAAGAGTTTAGACACTAGGATAAGATAAGGAACACACCCATTATAAAGAAATCACATTAGGATTCTCTTTTTAAGCTGTTCCTTAAAACACTAGTGCTTAGGAAATCTATTGGAGGCAGAAGCAGTCAAGGGTAGCCTAGGGTTAGGGTTAGGCTTAGGGTTAGGCTTAGGGTACGGCTTAGGGTACGGGTTCGGGGAGGGCTTCGGGTACGGCGTAGGGTATGGGTTAGGGTTAGGGTTAGGGTTAGTGTTAGGGTTAGGGCTCGGTTTAGGGTACGTTTTAGGATTAGGGTACATGTTAGGGTTAGGGTAGGGGTTAGGGTTAGGGTACGCGTTACGGTTAGGGTAGTTATGAAACCTATCCCACTCTCTAGATACCCCTTAGCACGTAAAGGAATATTATTTGGGGGTCCAGACATGGAGAAGAGTTTAGACACTAAGATAATATAAGGAACACACACATTATAAAGAAATCACATTAGGATTCTCTTTTTAAGCTGTTCCTTAAAACACTAGTGCTTAGGAAATCTATTGGAGGCAGAAGCAGTCAAGGGTAGCCTAGGGTTAGGGTTAGGGTTAGGGTTAGGCTTAGGGTACGGCTTAGGGTACGGGTTCGGGGAGGGCTTCGGGTACGGCGTAGGGTATGGGTTAGGGTTAGGGTTAGGGTTCGTGTTAGGGTTAGGGCTCGGTTTAGGGTACGGGTTAGGATTAGGGTACGTGTTAGGGTTAGGTTAGGGGTTAGCGTTAGGGTACGCGTTAGCGTTAGGGTAGTTATTAAACCTATCCCACTCTCTAGTTACCCCTTAGCACGTAAAGGAATATTATTTGGGGGTCCAGCCATGGAGAAGAGTTTAGACACTAAGATAATATAAGGAACACACACATTATAAAGAAATCACATTAGGATTCCCTTTTTAAGCTGTTCCTTAAAACACTAGTGCTTAGGAAATCTATTGGAGGCAGAAGCAGTCAAGGGTAGCCTAGGGTTAGGGTTAGGCTTAGGGGTAGGCTTAGGGTACGGCTTAGGGTACGGGTTCGGGGAGGGCTTCGGGTACGGCGTAGGGTATGGGTTAGGGTTAGGGTTAGGGTTAGTGTTAGGGTTAGGGCTCGGTTTAGGGTACGGGTTAGGATTAGGGTACGTGTTAGGGTTAGGGTAGTGGTTAGGGTTAGTGTACGCGTTAGGGTTAGGGTAGTGATTAAACCTATCCCACTCTCTAGATACCCCTTAGCACATAAAGGAATATTATTTGGGGGTCCAGCCATGGAGAAGAGTTTAGACACTAGGATTAGATAAGGAACACACCCATTAAAAAGAAATCACATTAGGATTCTCTTTTTAAGCTGTTCCTTAAAACACTAGTGCTTAGGAAATCTATTGGAGGCAGAAGCAGTCAAGGGTAGCCTAGGGTTAGGGTTAGGCTTAGGGTTAGGCTTAGGGTACGGTTTAGGGTACGGGTTTGGGGAGGGCTTCGGGTACGGCGTAGGGTATGGGTTAGAGTTAGGGTTAGGGTTAGTGTTAGGGTTAGGGCTCGGTTTAGGGTACGGGTTAGGATTAGGGTACGTGTTAGGGTTAGGGTAGGGGTTAGCGTTAGGGTACGCGTTAGGGTTAGGGTAGTTATTAAACCTATCCCACTCTCTAGTTACCCCTTAGCACGTAAAGGAATATTATTTGGGGGTCCAGCCATGGAGAAGAGTTTAGACACTAGGATAAGATAAGGAACACACCCATTATAAAGAAATCACATTAGGATTCTCTTTTTAAGCTGTTCCTTAAAACACTAGTGCTTAGGAAATCTATTGGAGGCAGAAGCAGTCAAGGGTAGCCTAGGGTTAGGGTTAGGCTTAGGGTTAGGCTTAGGGTACGGCTTAGGGTACGGGTTCGGGGAGGGCTTCGGGTACGGCGTAGGGTATGGGTTAGGGTTAGGGTTAGGGTTAGTGTTAGGGTTAGGGCTCAGTTTAGGGTACGGGTTAGGATTAGGGTACGTGTTAGGGTTAGGGCAGGGGTTAGGGTTAGGGTACCCGTTAGGTTTAGGGTAGTTATTAAACCTATCCCACTCTCTAGATATCCCTTAGCACGTAAAGGAATATTATTTGGGGGTCCAGCCATGGAGAAGAGTTTAGACACTAAGATAATATAAGGAACACACACATTATAAAGAAATCACATAAGGATTCTCTTTTTAAGATGTTCCTTAAAACACTAGTGCTTAGGAAATCTATTGGAGGCAGAAGCAGTCAAGGGTAGCCTAGGGTTAGGGTTAGGCTTAGGGTTAAGCTTAGGGTACGGCTTAGGTTACGGGTTCGGGGAGGGCTTCGGGTACGGCGTAGGGTATGGGTTAGGGTTAGGTTTAGGGTTAGTGTTAGGGTTAGGGCCCGGTTTAGGGTACGGGTTAGGATTAGGGTACGTGTTAGGGTTAGGGTAGGGGTTAGCGTTAGGGTACGCGTTAGGGTTAGCGTAGTTATTAAACCTATCTCACTCTCTAGTTACCCCTTAGCACGTAAAGGAATATTATTTGGGGGTCCCGCCATGGAGAAGAGTTTAGACACTAGGATAAGATAAGGAACACACCCATTATAAAGAAATCACATTAGGATTCTCTTTTTAAGCTGTTCCTTAAAACACTAGTGCTTAGGAAATCTATTGGAGGCAGAAGCAGTCAAGGGTAGCCTAGGGTTAGGCTTAGGATTAGGCTTAGGGTACGGCTTAGGGTACGGGTTCGGGGAGGGCTTCGGTTACGGCGTAGGGTATTGGTTAGGGTTAGGGTTAGGGTTAGTGTTAGGGTTAGGGCTCGGTTTAGGGTACGTGTTAGGATTAGGGTACATGTTAGGGTTAGGGTAGGGGTTCGGGTTAGGGTACGCGTTACGGTTAGGGTAGTTATTAAACCTATCCCACTCTCTAGATACCCCTTAGCACGTAAAGGAATATTATTTGGGGGTCCAGCCATGGAGAAGAGTTTAGACAATAAGATAATATAAGGAACACACACATTATAAAGAAATCACATTAGGATTCTCTTTTTAAGCTGTTCCTTAAAACACTAGTGCTTAGGAAATCTATTGGAGGCAGAAGCAGTCAAGGGTAGCCTACGGTTAGGGTTAGGCTTAGGGTTAGGCTTAGGGTACGGCTTAGGCTACGGGTTCGGGGAGGGCTTCGGGTACGGCGTAGGGTATGGGTTAGAGTTAGGGTTAGGGTTAGTGTTAGGGTTAGGGCTCGGTTTAGGGTACGGTTTAGGATTAGGGTACGTGTTAGGGTTAGGGTAGGGGTTAGCGTTAGGGTACGCGTTAGGGTTAGGGTAGTTATTAAACCTATCCCACTCTCTAGTTACCCCTTAGCACGTAAAGGAATATTATTTGGGGGTCCAGCCATGGAGAAGAGTTTAGACACTAGGATAAGATAAGGAACACACCCATTATAAAGAAATCACATTAGGATTCTCTTTTTAAGCTGTTCCTTAAAACACTAGTGCTTAGGAAATCTATTGGAGGCAGAAGCAGTCAAGGGTAGCCTAGGGTTAGGGTTAGGCTTAGGGTTAGGCTTAGGGTACGGCTTAGGGTACGGGTTCGGGGAGGGTTTCGGGTACGGCGTAGGGTATGGGTTAGGGTTAGGGTTAGGGTTAGTGTTAGGGTTAGGGCTCGGTTTAGGGTACGGGTTAGGATTAGAGTACGTGTTAGGGTTAGGGCAGGGGTTAGGGTTAGGGTACCCGTTAGGGTTAGGGTAGTTATTAAACCTATCCCACTCTCTAGATACCCCTTAGCACGTAAAGGAATATTATTTGGGGGCCAGCCATGGAGAAGAGTTTAGACACTAAGATAATATAAGGAACACACACATTATAAAGAAATCACATTAGGATTCTCTTTTTAAGCTGTTCCTTAAAACACTAGTGCTTAGGAAATCTATTGGAGGCAGAAGCAGTCAAGGGTAGCCTAGGGTTAGGGTGAGGCTTAGGGGTAGGCTTAGGGTACGGCTTAGGGTACGGGTTCGGGGAGGGCTTCGGGTACGGCGTAGGGTATGGGTTAGGGTTAGGGTTAGGGTTAGTGTTAGGGTTAGGGCTCGGTTTAGGGTACGGGTTAGGATTAGGGTACGTGTTAGGGTTAGGGTAGGGGTTAGGGTTAGTGTACGCGTTAGGGTTAGGGTAGTGATTAAACCTATCCCACTCTCTAGATACCCCTTAGCACATAAAGGAATATTATTTGGGGGTCCAGCCATGGAGAAGAGTTTAGACACTAGGATTAGATAAGGAACACACCCATTAAAAAGAAATCACATTAGGATTCTCTTTTTAAGCTGTTCCTTAAAACACTAGTGCTTAGGAAACATATTGGAGGCAGAAGCAGTCAAGGGTAGCCTAGGGTTAGGGTTAGGCTTAGGGTTAGGCTTAGGATACGGTTTAGGGTATGGGTTTGGGGAGGGCTTCGGGTACGGCGTAGGGTATGGGTTAGAGTTAGGGTTAGGGTTAGTGTTAGGGTTAGGGCTCGGTTTAGGGTACGGGTTAGGATTAGGGTACGTGTTAGGGTTAGGGTAGGGGTTAGCGTTAGGGTACGCGTTAGGGTTAGGTTAGTTATTAAACCTATCCCACTCTCTAGTTACCCCTTAGCACGTAAAGGAATATTATTTGGGGGTCCAGCCATGGAGAAGAGTTTAGACACTAGGATAAGATAAGGAACACACCCATTATAAAGAAATCACATTAGGATTCTCTTTTTAAGCTGTTCCTTAAAACACTAGTGCTTAGGAAATCTATTGGAGGCAGAAGCAGTCAAGGGTAGCCTAGGGTTAGGGTTAGGCTTAGGGTTAGGCTTAGTGTACGGCTTAGGGTACGGGTTCGGGGAGGGCTTCGGGTACGGCGTAGGGTATGGGTTAGGGTTAGGGTTAGGGTTAGTGTTAGGGTTAGGGCTCGGTTTAGGGTACGTTTTAGGATTAGGGTACATGTTAGGGTTAGGGTAGGGGTTAGGGTTAGGGTACGCGTTACGGTTAGGGTAGTTATGAAACCTATCCCACTCTCTAGATACCCCTTAGCACGTAAAGGAATATTATTTGGGGGTCCAGACATGGAGAAGAGTTTAGACACTAAGATAATATAAGGAACACACACATTATAAAGAAATCACATTAGGATTCTCTTTTTAAGCTGTTCCTTAAAACACTAGTGCTTAGGAAATCTATTGGAGGCAGAAGCAGTCAAGGGTAGCCTACGGTTAGGGTTAGGCTTAGGGTTAGGCTTAGGGTACGGCTTAGGGTACGGGTTCGGGGAGGGCTTCGGGTACGGCGTAGGGTATGGGTTAGGGTTAGGGTTAGGGTTAGTGTTAGGGTTAGGGCTCGGTTTAGGGTACGGGTTAGGATTAGTGTACGTGTTAGGGTTAGGGTAGGGGTTAGCGTTAGGGTACGCGTTAGGGTTAGGGTAGTTATTAAACCTATCCCACTCTCTAGTTACCCCTTAGCACGTAAAGGAATATTATTTGGGGGTCCAGCCATGGAGAAGAGTTTAGACACTAGGATAAGATAAGGAACACACCCATTATAAAGAAATCACATTAGGATTCTCTTTTTAAGCTGTTCCTTAAAACACTAGTGCTTAGGAAATCTATTGGAGGCAGAAGCAGTCAAGGGTAGCCTAGGGTTAGGGTTAGGCTTAGGGTTAGGCTTAGGGTACGGCTTAGGGTACGGGTTCGGGGAGGGTTTCGGGTACGGCGTAGGGTATGGGTTAGGGTTAGGGTTAGGGTTAGTGTTAGGGTTACGGCTCGGTTTAGGGTACGGGTTAGGATTAGGGTACGTGTTAGGGTTAGGGTAGGGGTTAGGGTTAGGGTACGCGTTACGGTTAGGGTAGTTATTAAACCTGTCCCACTCTCTAGATACCCCTTAGCACGTAAAGGAATATTATTTGGGGGTCCAGCCATGGAGAAGAGTTTAGACACTAGGATAAGATAAGGAACACACCCATTATAAAGAAATCACATTAGGATAATCTTTTTAAGCTGTTCCTTAAAACACTAGTGCTTAGGAAATCTATTGGAGGCAGAAGCAGTCAAGGGTAGCCTAGGGTTAGGGTTAGGCTTAGGGTTAGGCTTAGGGTACGGCTTAGGGTACGGGTTCGGGGAGGGCTTCGGGTACGGCATAGGGTATGGGTTAGGGTTAGGGTTAGGGTTAGTGTTAGGGTTAGGGCTCGGTTTAGGGTACAGGTTAGGATTAGGGTACGTGTTAGGGTTAGGGTAGGGGTTAGGGTTAGGGTACGCGTTACGGTTAGGGCAGTGATTAAACCTATCCCACTCTCTAGATACCCCTTAGCATGTAAAGGAATATTATTTTGGGGTCCAGCCATGGAGAAGAGTTTAGACACTAAAATAATATAAGGAACACACACATTATAAAGAAATCACATTAGGATTCTCTTTTTAAGCTGTTCCTTAAAACACTAGTGCTTAGGAAATCTATTGGAGGCAGAAGCAGTCAAGGGTAGCCTAGGGTTAGGGTTAGGCTTAGGGTTAGGCTTAGGGTACGGTTTAGGGTACGGGTTTGGGGAGGGCTTCGGGTACGGCGTAGGGTATGGGTTAGAGTTAGGGTTAGGGTTAGTGTTAGGGTTAGGGCTCGGTTTAGGGTACGGGTTAGGATTAGGGTACGTGTTAGGGTTAGGGTAGGGGTTAGCGTTAGGGTACGCGTTAGGGTTAGGGTTGTTATTAAACCTATCCCACTCTCTAGTTACCCCTTAGCACGTAAAGGTATATTATTTGGGGGTCCAGAAATGGAGAAGAGTTTAGACACTAGGATAAGATAAGGAACACACCCATTATAAAGAAATCACATTAGGATTCTCTTTTTAAGCTGTTCCTTAAAACACTAGTGCTTAGGAAATCTATTGGAGGCAGAAGCAGTCAAGGGTAGCCTAGGGTTAGGGTTAGGCTTAGGGTTAGGCTTAGGGTATGGCTTAGGGTACGGGTTCGGGGAGGGCTTCGGGTACGGCGTAGGGTATGGGTTAAGGTTAGGGTTAGGGTTAGTGTTAGGGTTAGGGCTCGGTTTAGGGTACGGGTTCGTATTAGGGTATGTGTTAGGGTTAGGGCAGGGGTTAGGGTTAGGGTACCCGTTAGGGTTAGGGTAGTTATTAAACCTATCCCACTCTCTAGATACCCCTTAGCACGTAAAGGAATATTATTTGGGGGTCCAGCCATGGAGAAGAGTTTAGACACTAAGATAATATAAGGAACACACACATTATAAAGAAATCACATTAGGATTCTCTTTTTAAGCTGTTCCTTAAAACACTAGTGCTTAGGAAATCTATTGGAGGCAGAAGCAGTCAAGGGTAGCCTAGGGTTAGGGTTAGGCTTAGGGTTAGGCTTAGGGTACGGCTTAGGGTACGGGTTCGGGGAGGGCTTCGGGTATGGCGTAGGGTATGGGTTAGGGTTAGGGTTAGGGTTAGTGTTAGGGTTAGGGCTCGGTTTAGGGTACGGGTTAGGATTAGGGTACGTGTTAGGGTTAGGGTAGGGGTTAGGGTTAGGGTACACGTTAGGGTTAGGGTAGTGATTAAACCTATCCCACTCTCTAGATACCCCTTAGCACGTAAAGGAATATTATTTGGGGTTCCAGCCATGGAGAAGAGTTTAGACACTAGGATAAGATAAGGAACACACCCATTATAAAGAAATCACATTAGGATTCTCTTTTTAAGCTGTTCCTTAAAACCCTAGTGCTTAGGAAATCTATTGGAGGCAGAAGCAGTCAAGGGTAGCCTAGGGTTAGGGTTAGGCTTAGGGTTAGGCTTAGGGTACGGCTTAGGGTACGGGTTCGGGGAGGGTTTCGGGTACGGCGTAGGGTATGGGTTAGGGTTAGGGTTAGGGTTAGTGTTAGGGTTAGGGCTCGGTTTAGGGTACGGGTTAGGATTAGGGTACGTGTTAGGGTTAGGGCAGGGGTTAGGGTTAGGGTACCCGTTAGGGTTAGGGTAGTTATTAAACCTATCCCACTCTCTAGATACCCCTTAGCACGTAACGGAATATTATTTGGGGGTCCAGCCATGGAGAAGAGTTTAGACACTAAGATAATATAAGGAACACACACATTATAAAGAAATCACATTAGGATTCTCTTTTTAAGCTGTTCCTTAAAACACTAGTGCTTAGGAAATCTATTGGAGGCAGAAGCAGTCAAGGGTAGCCTAGGGTTAGGGTTAGGCTTAGGGTTAGGCTTAGGGTACGGCTTAGGGTACGGGTTTGGGGAGGGCTTCGGGTACGGCGTAGGGTATGGGTTAGGGTTAGGGTTAGGGTTAGTGTTAGGGTTAGGGCTCGGTTTAGGGTACGGGTTAGGATTAGGGTACGTGTTAGGGTTAGGGTAGGGGTTAGGGTTAGGGTACGCGTTAGGGTTAGGGTAGTGATTAAACCTATCCCACTCTCTAGATACCCCTTAGCACATAAAGGAATATTATTTGGGGGTCCAGCCATGGAGAAGAGTTTAGACACTAGGATTAGATAAGGGACACACCCATTATAAAGAAATCTCATTAGGATTCTCTTTTTAAGCTGTTCCTTAAAACACTAGTGCTTAGGAAATCTATTGGAGGCAGAAGCAGTCAAGGGTAGCCTAGGTTTAGGGTTAGGCTTAGGGTTAGTCTTAGGGTACGGTTTAGGGTACGGGTTTGGGGAGGGCTTCGGGTACGGCGTAGGGTATGGGTTAGAGTTAGGGTTACGGTTAGTGTTAGGGTTAGGGCTCGGTTTAGGGTACGGGTTAGGATTAGGGTACGTGTTAGGGTTAGGGTAGGGGTTAGCGTTAGGGTACGCGTTAGGGTTAGGGTAGTTATTAAACCTATCCCACTCTCTAGTTACCCCTTAGCACGTAAAGGAATATTATTTGGGGGTCCAGCCATGGAGAAGAGTTTAGACACTAGGATAAGATAAGGAACACAACCATTATAAAGAAATCACATTAGGATTCTCTTTTTAAGCTGTTCCTTAAAACACTAGTGCTTAGGAAATCTATTGGAGGCAGAAGCAGTCAAGGGTAGCCTAGGGTTAGGGTTAGGCTTAGGGTTAGTCTTAGGGTACGGCTTAGGGTACGGGTTCGGGGAGGGCTTCGGGTACGGCGTAGGGTATGGGTTAGGGTTAGGGTTAGGGTTAGTGTTAGGGTTAGGGCTCAGTTTAGGGTACGGGTTAGGATTAGGGTACGTGTTAGGGTTAGGGCAGGGGTTAGGGTTAGGGTACCCGTTAGGGTTAGGGTAGTTATTAAACCTATCCCACTCTCTAGATACCCTTTAGCACGTAAAGGAATATTATTTGGGGGTCCAGCCATGGAGAAGAGTTTAGACACTAAGATAATATAAGGAACACACACATTATAAAGAAATCACATTAGGATTCTCTTTTTAAGCTGTTCCTTAAAACACTATTGCTTAGGAAATCTATTGGAGGCAGAAGCAGTCAAGGGTAGCCTAGGGTTAGGGTTAGGCTTAGGGTTAGGCTTAGGGTACGGCTTAGGGTACGGGTTCGGGGAGGGCTTCGGGTACGGCGTAGGGTATGGGGTAGGGTTAGGGTTAGGGTTAGTGTTAGGGTTAGGGCTCGGTTTAGGGTACGGGTTAGGATTAGGGTACGTGTTAGGGTTAGGGTAGGGGTTAGGGTTAGGGTACGCGTTAGGGTTAGGGTAGTGATTAAACCTATCCCACTCTCTAGATACCCCTTAGCACATAAAGGAATATTATTTGGGGGTCCAGCCATGGAGAAGAGTTTAGACACTAGGATTAGATAAGGGACACACCTATTATAAAGAAATCTCATTAGGATTCTCTTTTTAAGCTGTTCCTTAAAACACTAGTGCTTAGGAAATCTATTGGAGGCAGAAGCAGTCAAGGGTAGCCTAGGGTTAGGGTTAGGCTTAGGGTTAGGCTTAGGGTACGGTTTAGGGTACGGGTTTGGGGAGGGCTTCGGGTACGGCGTAGGGTATGGGTTAGAGTTAGGGTTACGGTTAGTGTTAGGGTTAGGGCTCGGTTTAGGGTACGGGTTAGGATTAGGGTACGTGTTAGGGTTAGGGTAGGGGTTAGCGTTAGGGTACCCGTTAGGGTTAGGGTAGTTATTAAACCTATCCCACTCTCTAGATACCCCTTAGCACGTAAAGGAATATTATTTGGGGGTCCAGCCATGGAGAAGAGTTTAGACACTAAGATAATATAAGGAACACACCCATTATAAAGAAATCACATTAGGATTCTCTTTTTAAGCTGTTCCTTAAAACACTAGTGCTTAGGAAATCTATTGGAGGCAGAAGCAGTCAAGGGTAGCCTAGGGTTAGGGTTAGGCTTAGGGTTAGGCTTAGGGTACGGCTTAGGGAACGGGTTCGGGGAGGGTTTCGGGTACGGCGTAGGGTATGGTTTAGGGTTAGGGTTAGGGTTAGTGTTAGGGTTAGGGCTCGGTTTAGGGTACAGGTTAGGATTAGGGTACGTGTTAGGGTTAGGGTAGGGGTTAGGGTTAGGGTACGCGTTACGGTTAGGGCAGTGATTAAACCTATCCCACTCTCTAGATACCCCTTAGCACGTAAAGGAATATTATTTGGGGGTCCAGCCATGGAGAAGAGTTTAGACACTAAGATAATATAAGGAACACACACATTATAAAGAAATCACATTAGGATTCTCTTTTTAAGCTGTTCCTTAAAACACTAGTGCTTAGGAAATCTATTGGAGGCAGAAGCAGTCAAGGGTAGCCTACGGTTAGGGTTAGGCTTAGGGTTAGGCTTAGGGTACGGCTTAGGGTACGGGTTCGGGGAGGGCTTCGGGTACGGCGTAGGGTATGGGTTAGGGTTAGGGTTAGGGTTAGTGTTAGGGTTAGGGCTCGGTTTAGGGTACGGGTTAGGATTAGTGTACGTGTTAGGGTTAGGGTAGGGGTTAGCGTTAGGGTACGCGTTAGGGTTAGGGTAGTTATTAAACCTATCCCACTCTCTAGTTACCCCTTAGCACGTAAAGGAATATTATTTGGGGGTCCAGCCATGGAGAAGAGTTTAGACACTAGGATAAGATAAGGAACACACCCATTATAAAGAAATCACATTAGGATTCTCTTTTTAAGCTGTTCCTTAAAACACTAGTGCTTAGGAAATCTATTGGAGGCAGAAGCAGTCAAGGGTAGCCTAGGGTTAGGGTTAGGCTTAGGGTTAGGCTTAGGGTACGGCTTAGGGTACGGGTTCGGGGAGGGTTTCGGGTACGGCGTAGGGTATGGGTTAGGGTTAGGGTTAGGGTTAGTGTTAGGGTTACGGCTCGGTTTAGGGTACGGGTTAGGATTAGGGTACGTGTTAGGGTTAGGGTAGGGGTTAGGGTTAGGGTACGCGTTACGGTTAGGGTAGTTATTAAACCTGTCCCACTCTCTAGATACCCCTTAGCACGTAAAGGAATATTATTTGGGGGTCCAGCCATGGAGAAGAGTTTAGACACTAGGATAAGATAAGGAACACACCCATTATAAAGAAATCACATTAGGATAATCTTTTTAAGCTGTTCCTTAAAACACTAGTGCTTAGGAAATCTATTGGAGGCAGAAGCAGTCAAGGGTAGCCTAGGGTTAGGGTTAGGCTTAGGGTTAGGCTTAGGGTACGGCTTAGGGTACGGGTTCGGGGAGGGCTTCGGGTACGGCATAGGGTATGGGTTAGGGTTAGGGTTAGGGTTAGTGTTAGGGTTAGGGCTCGGTTTAGGGTACAGGTTAGGATTAGGGTACGTGTTAGGGTTAGGGTAGGGGTTAGGGTTAGGGTACGCGTTACGGTTAGGGCAGTGATTAAACCTATCCCACTCTCTAGATACCCCTTAGCATGTAAAGGAATATTATTTTGGGGTCCAGCCATGGAGAAGAGTTTAGACACTAAAATAATATAAGGAACACACACATTATAAAGAAATCACATTAGGATTCTCTTTTTAAGCTGTTCCTTAAAACACTAGTGCTTAGGAAATCTATTGGAGGCAGAAGCAGTCAAGGGTAGCCTAGGGTTAGGGTTAGGCTTAGGGTTAGGCTTAGGGTACGGTTTAGGGTACGGGTTTGGGGAGGGCTTCGGGTACGGCGTAGGGTATGGGTTAGAGTTAGGGTTAGGGTTAGTGTTAGGGTTAGGGCTCGGTTTAGGGTACGGGTTAGGATTAGGGTACGTGTTAGGGTTAGGGTAGGGGTTAGCGTTAGGGTACGCGTTAGGGTTAGGGTTGTTATTAAACCTATCCCACTCTCTAGTTACCCCTTAGCACGTAAAGGTATATTATTTGGGGGTCCAGAAATGGAGAAGAGTTTAGACACTAGGATAAGATAAGGAACACACCCATTATAAAGAAATCACATTAGGATTCTCTTTTTAAGCTGTTCCTTAAAACACTAGTGCTTAGGAAATCTATTGGAGGCAGAAGCAGTCAAGGGTAGCCTAGGGTTAGGGTTAGGCTTAGGGTTAGGCTTAGGGTATGGCTTAGGGTACGGGTTCGGGGAGGGCTTCGGGTACGGCGTAGGGTATGGGTTAAGGTTAGGGTTAGGGTTAGTGTTAGGGTTAGGGCTCGGTTTAGGGTACGGGTTCGTATTAGGGTATGTGTTAGGGTTAGGGCAGGGGTTAGGGTTAGGGTACCCGTTAGGGTTAGGGTAGTTATTAAACCTATCCCACTCTCTAGATACCCCTTAGCACGTAAAGGAATATTATTTGGGGGTCCAGCCATGGAGAAGAGTTTAGACACTAAGATAATATAAGGAACACACACATTATAAAGAAATCACATTAGGATTCTCTTTTTAAGCTGTTCCTTAAAACACTAGTGCTTAGGAAATCTATTGGAGGCAGAAGCAGTCAAGGGTAGCCTAGGGTTAGGGTTAGGCTTAGGGTTAGGCTTAGGGTACGGCTTAGGGTACGGGTTCGGGGAGGGCTTCGGGTATGGCGTAGGGTATGGGTTAGGGTTAGGGTTAGGGTTAGTGTTAGGGTTAGGGCTCGGTTTAGGGTACGGGTTAGGATTAGGGTACGTGTTAGGGTTAGGGTAGGGGTTAGGGTTAGGGTACACGTTAGGGTTAGGGTAGTGATTAAACCTATCCCACTCTCTAGATACCCCTTAGCACGTAAAGGAATATTATTTGGGGTTCCAGCCATGGAGAAGAGTTTAGACACTAGGATAAGATAAGGAACACACCCATTATAAAGAAATCACATTAGGATTCTCTTTTTAAGCTGTTCCTTAAAACCCTAGTGCTTAGGAAATCTATTGGAGGCAGAAGCAGTCAAGGGTAGCCTAGGGTTAGGGTTAGGCTTAGGGTTAGGCTTAGGGTACGGCTTAGGGTACGGGTTCGGGGAGGGTTTCGGGTACGGCGTAGGGTATGGGTTAGGGTTAGGGTTAGGGTTAGTGTTAGGGTTAGGGCTCGGTTTAGGGTACGGGTTAGGATTAGGGTACGTGTTAGGGTTAGGGCAGGGGTTAGGGTTAGGGTACCCGTTAGGGTTAGGGTAGTTATTAAACCTATCCCACTCTCTAGATACCCCTTAGCACGTAACGGAATATTATTTGGGGGTCCAGCCATGGAGAAGAGTTTAGACACTAAGATAATATAAGGAACACACACATTATAAAGAAATCACATTAGGATTCTCTTTTTAAGCTGTTCCTTAAAACACTAGTGCTTAGGAAATCTATTGGAGGCAGAAGCAGTCAAGGGTAGCCTAGGGTTAGGGTTAGGCTTAGGGTTAGGCTTAGGGTACGGCTTAGGGTACGGGTTTGGGGAGGGCTTCGGGTACGGCGTAGGGTATGGGTTAGGGTTAGGGTTAGGGTTAGTGTTAGGGTTAGGGCTCGGTTTAGGGTACGGGTTAGGATTAGGGTACGTGTTAGGGTTAGGGTAGGGGTTAGGGTTAGGGTACGCGTTAGGGTTAGGGTAGTGATTAAACCTATCCCACTCTCTAGATACCCCTTAGCACATAAAGGAATATTATTTGGGGGTCCAGCCATGGAGAAGAGTTTAGACACTAGGATTAGATAAGGGACACACCCATTATAAAGAAATCTCATTAGGATTCTCTTTTTAAGCTGTTCCTTAAAACACTAGTGCTTAGGAAATCTATTGGAGGCAGAAGCAGTCAAGGGTAGCCTAGGTTTAGGGTTAGGCTTAGGGTTAGTCTTAGGGTACGGTTTAGGGTACGGGTTTGGGGAGGGCTTCGGGTACGGCGTAGGGTATGGGTTAGAGTTAGGGTTACGGTTAGTGTTAGGGTTAGGGCTCGGTTTAGGGTACGGGTTAGGATTAGGGTACGTGTTAGGGTTAGGGTAGGGGTTAGCGTTAGGGTACGCGTTAGGGTTAGGGTAGTTATTAAACCTATCCCACTCTCTAGTTACCCCTTAGCACGTAAAGGAATATTATTTGGGGGTCCAGCCATGGAGAAGAGTTTAGACACTAGGATAAGATAAGGAACACAACCATTATAAAGAAATCACATTAGGATTCTCTTTTTAAGCTGTTCCTTAAAACACTAGTGCTTAGGAAATCTATTGGAGGCAGAAGCAGTCAAGGGTAGCCTAGGGTTAGGGTTAGGCTTAGGGTTAGTCTTAGGGTACGGCTTAGGGTACGGGTTCGGGGAGGGCTTCGGGTACGGCGTAGGGTATGGGTTAGGGTTAGGGTTAGGGTTAGTGTTAGGGTTAGGGCTCAGTTTAGGGTACGGGTTAGGATTAGGGTACGTGTTAGGGTTAGGGCAGGGGTTAGGGTTAGGGTACCCGTTAGGGTTAGGGTAGTTATTAAACCTATCCCACTCTCTAGATACCCTTTAGCACGTAAAGGAATATTATTTGGGGGTCCAGCCATGGAGAAGAGTTTAGACACTAAGATAATATAAGGAACACACACATTATAAAGAAATCACATTAGGATTCTCTTTTTAAGCTGTTCCTTAAAACACTATTGCTTAGGAAATCTATTGGAGGCAGAAGCAGTCAAGGGTAGCCTAGGGTTAGGGTTAGGCTTAGGGTTAGGCTTAGGGTACGGCTTAGGGTACGGGTTCGGGGAGGGCTTCGGGTACGGCGTAGGGTATGGGGTAGGGTTAGGGTTAGGGTTAGTGTTAGGGTTAGGGCTCGGTTTAGGGTACGGGTTAGGATTAGGGTACGTGTTAGGGTTAGGGTAGGGGTTAGGGTTAGGGTACGCGTTAGGGTTAGGGTAGTGATTAAACCTATCCCACTCTCTAGATACCCCTTAGCACATAAAGGAATATTATTTGGGGGTCCAGCCATGGAGAAGAGTTTAGACACTAGGATTAGATAAGGGACACACCTATTATAAAGAAATCTCATTAGGATTCTCTTTTTAAGCTGTTCCTTAAAACACTAGTGCTTAGGAAATCTATTGGAGGCAGAAGCAGTCAAGGGTAGCCTAGGGTTAGGGTTAGGCTTAGGGTTAGGCTTAGGGTACGGTTTAGGGTACGGGTTTGGGGAGGGCTTCGGGTACGGCGTAGGGTATGGGTTAGAGTTAGGGTTACGGTTAGTGTTAGGGTTAGGGCTCGGTTTAGGGTACGGGTTAGGATTAGGGTACGTGTTAGGGTTAGGGTAGGGGTTAGCGTTAGGGTACCCGTTAGGGTTAGGGTAGTTATTAAACCTATCCCACTCTCTAGATACCCCTTAGCACGTAAAGGAATATTATTTGGGGGTCCAGCCATGGAGAAGAGTTTAGACACTAAGATAATATAAGGAACACACCCATTATAAAGAAATCACATTAGGATTCTCTTTTTAAGCTGTTCCTTAAAACACTAGTGCTTAGGAAATCTATTGGAGGCAGAAGCAGTCAAGGGTAGCCTAGGGTTAGGGTTAGGCTTAGGGTTAGGCTTAGGGTACGGCTTAGGGAACGGGTTCGGGGAGGGTTTCGGGTACGGCGTAGGGTATGGTTTAGGGTTAGGGTTAGGGTTAGTGTTAGGGTTAGGGCTCGGTTTAGGGTACAGGTTAGGATTAGGGTACGTGTTAGGGTTAGGGTAGGGGTTAGGGTTAGGGTACGCGTTACGGTTAGGGCAGTGATTAAACCTATCCCACTCTCTAGATACCCCTTAGCACGTAAAGGAATATTATTTGGGGGTCCAGCCATGGAGAAGAGTTTAGACACTAAGATAATATAAGGAACACACACATTATAAAGAAATCACATTAGGATTCTCTTTTTAAGCTGTTCCTTAAAACACTATTGCTTAGGAAATCTATTGGAGGCAGAAGCAGTCAAGGGTAGCCTAGGGTTAGGGTTAGGCTTAGGGTTAGGCTTAGGGTACGGCTTAGGGTACGGGTTCGGGGAGGGCTTCGGGTACGGCGTAGGGTATGGGTTAGGGTTAGGGTTAGGGTTAGTGTTAGGGTTAGGGCTCGGTTTAGGGTACGGGTTAGGATTAGGGTACGTGTTAGGGTTAGGGTAGGGGTTAGGGTTAGGGTACGCGTTAGGGTTAGGGTAGTGATTAAACCTATCCCACTCTCTAGATACCCCTTAGCACATAAAGGAATATTATTTGGGGGTCCAGCCATGGAGAAGAGTTTAGACACTAGGATTAGATAAGGGACACACCTATTATAAAGAAATCTCATTAGGATTCTCTTTTTAAGCTGTTCCTTAAAGCACTAGTGCTTAGGAAATCTATTGGAGGCAGAAGCAGTCAAGGGTAGCCTAGGGTTAGGGTTAGGCTTAGGGTTAGGCTTAGGGTACGGTTTAGGGTACGGGTTTGGGGAGGGCTTCGGGTACGGCGTAGGGTATGGGTTAGAGTTAGGGTTACGGTTAGTGTTAGGGTTAGGGCTCGGTTTAGGGTACGGGTTAGGATTAGGGTACGTGTTAGGGTTAGGGTAGGGGTTAGCGTTAGGGTACGCGTTAGGGTTAGGGTAGTTATTAAACCTATCCCACTCTCTAGTTACCCCTTAGCACGTAAAGGAATATTATTTGGGGGTCCAGCCATGGAGAAGAGTTTAGACACTAGGATAAGATAAGGAACACAACCATTATAAAGAAATCACATTAGGATTCTCTTTTTAAGCTGTTCCTTAAAACACTAGTGCTTAGGAAATCTATTGGAGGCAGAAGCAGTCAAGGGTAGCCTAGGGTTAGGGTTAGGCTTAGGGTTAGGCTTAGGGTACGGCTTAGGGTACGGGTTCGGGGAGGGCTTCGGGTACGGCGTAGGGTATGGGTTAGGGTTAGGGTTAGGGTTAGTGTTAGGGTTAGGGCTCGGTTTAGGGTACGGGTTAGGATTAGGGTACGTGTTAGGGTTAGGGTAGGGGTTAGCGTTAGGGTACGCGTTAGGGTTAGGGTAGTTATTAAACCTATCCCACTCTCTAGTTACCCCTTAGCACGTAAAGGAATATTATTTGGGGGTCCAGCCATGGAGAAGAGTTTAGACACTAGGATAAGATAAGGAACACACCCATTATAAAGAAATCACATTAGGATTCTCTTTTTAAGCTGTTCCTTAAAACCCTAGTGCTTAGGAAATCTATTGGAGGCAGAAGCAGTCAAGGGTAGCCTAGGGTTAGGGTTAGGCTTAGGGTTAGGCTTAGGGTACGGCTTAGGGTACGGGTTCGGGGAGGGTTTCGGGTACGGCGTAGGGTATGGGTTAGGGTTAGGGATAGGGTTAGTGTTAGGGTTAGGGCTCGGTTTAGGGTACGGGTTAGGATTAGGGTACGTGTTAGGGTTAGGGCAGGGGTTAGGGTTAGGGTACCCGTTAGGGTTAGGGTAGTTATTAAACCTATCCCACTCTCTAGATACCCCTTAGCACGTAAAGGAATATTATTTGGGGGTCCAGCCATGGAGAAGAGTTTAGACACTAAGATAATATAAGGAACACACACATTATAAAGAAATCACATTAGGATTCTCTTTTTAAGCTGTTCCTTAAAACACTAGTGCTTAGGAAATCTATTGGAGGCAGAAGCAGTCAAGGGTAGCCTAGGGTTAGGGTTAGGCTTAGGGTTAGGCTTAGGGTACGGCTTAGGGTACGGGTTCGGGGAGGGCTTCGGGTACGGCGTAGG
Source organism: Balaenoptera physalus (assembly GCF_965194825.1). Lineage (NCBI taxonomy): Eukaryota > Metazoa > Chordata > Mammalia > Artiodactyla > Balaenopteridae > Balaenoptera > Balaenoptera physalus. The sequence goes on along the minus strand of NW_028126360.1, from coordinate 101,494 downwards.
GTATGGGTTAGGGTTAGGGTTAGGGTTAGTGTTAGGGTTAGGGCTCGGTTTAGGGTACGGGTTAGGATTAGGGTACGTGTTAGGGTTAGGGTAGGGGTTAGGGTTAGGGTACGCGTTAGGGTTAGGGTAGTGATTAAACCTATCCCACTCTCTAGATACCCCTTAGCACATAAAGGAATATTATTTGGGGGTCCAGCCATGGAGAAGAGTTTAGACACTAGGATTAGATAAGGGACGCACCCATTATAAAGAAATCTCATTAGGATTCTCTTTTTAAGCTGTTCCTTAAAACACTAGTGCTTAGGAAATCTATTGGAGGCAGACGCAGTCAAGGGTAGCCTAGGTTTAGCGTTAGGCTTAGGGTTAGGCTTAGGGTACGGTTTAGGGTACGGGTTTGGGGAGGGCTTCGGGTACGGCGTAGGGTATGGGTTAGAGTTAGGGTTACGGTTAGTGTTAGGGTTAGGGCTCGGTTTAGGGTACGGGTTAGGATTAGGGTACGTGTTAGGGTTAGGGTAGGGGTTAGCGTTAGGGTACGCGTTAGGGTTAGGGTAGTTATTAAACCTATCCCACTCTCTAGTTACCCCTTAGCACGTAAAGGAATATTATTTGGGGGTCCAGCCATGGAGAAGAGTTTAGACACTAGAATAAGATAAGGAACACAACCATTATAAAGAAATCACATTAGGATTCTCTTTTTAAGCTGTTCCTTAAAACACTAGTGCTTAGGAAATCTATTGGAGGCAGAAGCAGTCAAGGGTAGCCTAGGGTTAGGGTTAGGCTTAGGGTTAGGCTTAGGGTACGGCTTAGGGTACGGGTTCGGGGAGGGCTTCGGGTACGGCGTAGGGTATGGGTTAGGGTTAGGGTTAGGGTTAGTGTTAGGGTTAGGGCTCAGTTTAGGGTACGGGTTAGGATTAGGGTACGTGTTAGGGTTAGGGCAGGGGTTAGGGTTAGGGTACCCGTTAGGGTTAGGGTAGTTATTAAACCTATCCCACTCTCTAGATACCCCTTAGCACGTAAAGGAATATTATTTGGGGGTCCAGCCATGGAGAAGAGTTTAGACACTAAGATAATATAAGGAACACACACATTATAAAGAAATCACATTAGGATTCTCTTTTTAAGCTGTTCCTTAAAACACTATTGCTTAGGAAATCTATTGGAGGCAGAAGCAGTCAAGGGTAGCCTACGGTTAGGGTTAGGCTTAGGGTTAGGCTTAGGGTACGGCTTAGGGTACGGGTTCGGGGAGGGCTTCGGGTACGGCGTAGGGTATGGGTTAGGGTTAGGGTTAGGGTTAGTGTTAGGGTTAGGGCTCGGTTTAGGGTACGGGTTAGGATTAGGGTACGTGTTAGGGTTAGGGTAGGGGTTAGGGTTAGGGTACGCGTTAGGGTTAGGGTAGTGATTAAACCTATCCCACTCTCTAGATACCCCTTAGCACATAAAGGAATATTATTTGGGGGTCCAGCCATGGAGAAGAGTTTAGACACTAGGATTAGATAAGGGACACACCCATTATAAAGAAATCTCATTAGGATTCTCTTTTTAAGCTGTTCCTTAAAACACTAGTGCTTAGGAAATCTATTGGAGGCAGAAGCAGTCAAGGGTAGCCTAGGTTTAGGGTTAGGCTTAGGGTTAGGCTTAGGGTACGGTTTAGGGTACGGGTTCGGGGAGGGCTTCGGGTACGGCGTAGGGTATGGGTTAGAGTTAGGGTTACGGTTAGTGTTAGGGTTAGGGCTCGGTTTAGGGTACGGGTTAGGATTAGGGTACGTGTTAGGGTTAGGGTAGGGGTTAGCGTTAGGGTACGCGTTAGGGTTAGGGTAGTTATTAAACCTATCCCACTCTCTAGTTACCCCTTAGCACGTAAAGGAATATTATTTGGGGGTCCAGCCATGGAGAAGAGTTTAGACACTAGGATAAGATAAGGAACACAACCATTATAAAGAAATCACATTAGGATTCTCTTTTTAAGCTGTTCCTTAAAACACTAGTGCTTAGGAAATCTATTGGAGGCAGAAGCAGTCAAGGGTAGCCTAGGGTTAGGGTTAGGCTTAGGGTTAGGCTTAGGGTACGGCTTAGGGTACGGGTTCGGGGAGGGCTTCGGGTACGGCGTAGGGTATGGGTTAGGGTTAGGGTTAGGGTTAGTGTTAGGGTTAGGGCTCAGTTTAGGGTACGGGTTAGGGTTAGGGTACGTGTTAGGGTTAGGGCAGGGGTTAGGGTTAGGGTACCCGTTAGGGTTAGGGTAGTTATTAAACCTATCCCACTCTCTAGATACCCCTTAGCACGTAAAGGAATATTATTTGGGGGTCCAGCCATGGAGAAGAGTTTAGACACTAAGATAATATAAGGAACACACACATTATAAAGAAATCACATTAGGATTCTCTTTTTAAGCTGTTCCTTAAAACACTATTGCTTAGGAAATCTATTGGAGGCAGAAGAAGTCAAGGGTAGCCTACGGTTAGGGTTAGGCTTAGGGTTAGGCTTAGGGTACGGCTTAGGGTACGGGTTCGGGGAGGGCTTCGGGTACGGCGTAGGGTATGGGTTAGGGTTAGGGTTAGGGTTAGTGTTAGGGTTAGGGCTCGGTTTAGGGTACGGGTTAGGATTAGGGTACGTGTTAGGGTTAGGGCAGGGGTTAGGGTTAGGGTACCCGTTAGGGTTAGGGTAGTTATTAAACCTATCCCACTCTCTAGATACCCCTTAGCACGTAAAGGAATATTATTTGGGGGTCCAGCCATGGAGAAGAGTTTAGACACTAAGATAATATAAGGAACACACACATTATAAAGAAATCACATTAGGATTCTCTTTTTAAGCTGTTCCTTAAAACACTAGTGCTTAGGAAATCTATTGGAGGCAGAAGCAGTCAAGGGTAGCCTACGATTAGGGTTAGGCTTAGGGTTAGGCTTAGGGTACGGCTTAGGGTACGGGTTCGGGGAGGGCTTCGGGTACGGCGTAGGGTATGGGTTAGGGTTAGGGTTAGGTTTAGTGTTAGGGTTAGGGCTCGGTTTAGGGTACGGGTTAGGATTAGGGTACGTGTTAGGGTTAGGGTAGGGGTTAGGGTTAGGGTACCCGTTAGGGTTAGGGTAGTTATTAAACCTATCCCACTCTCTAGATACCCCTTAGCACGTAAAGGAATATTATTTGGGGGTCCAGCCATGGAGAAGAGTTTAGACACTAGGATTAGATAAGGGACACACCCATTATAAAGAAATCTCATTAGGATTCTCTTTTTAAGCTGTTCCTTAAAACACTAGTGCTTAGGAAATCTATTGGAGGCAGAAGCAGTCAAGGGTAGCCTAGGGTTAGGGTTAGGCTTAGGGTTAGGCTTAGGGTACGGCTTAGGGTACGGGTTCGGGGAGGGCTTCGGGTACGGCGTAGGGTATGGGTTAGGGTTAGGGTTAGGGTTAGTGTTAGGGTTAGGGCTCGGTTTAGGGTACGGGTTAGGATTAGGGTACGTGTTAGGGTTAGGGTAGGGGTTAGCGTTAGGGTACGCGTTAGGGTTAGGGTAGTTATTAAACCTATCCCACTCTCTAGTTACCCCTTAGCACGTAAAGGAATATTATTTGGGGGTCCAGCCATGGAGAAGAGTTTAGACACTAGGATAAGATAAGGAACACAACCATTATAAAGAAATCACATTAGGATTCTCTTTTTAAGCTGTTCCTTAAAACCCTAGTGCTTAGGAAATCTATTGGAGGCAGAAGCAGTCAAGGGTAGCCTAGGGTTAGGGTTAGGCTTAGGGTTAGGCTTAGGGTACGGCTTAGGGTACGGGTTCGGGGAGGGCTTCGGGTACGGCGTAGGGTATGGGTTAGGGTTAGGGTTAGGGTTAGTGTTAGGGTTAGGGCTCGGTTTAGGGTACGGGTTAGGGTTAGGGTACGTGTTAGGGTTAGGGCAGGGGTTAGGGTTAGGGTACCCGTTAGGGTTAGGGTAGTTATTAAACCTATCCCACTCTCTAGATACCCCTTAGCACGTAAAGGAATATTATTTGGGGGTCCAGCCATGGAGAAGAGTTTAGACACTAAGATAATATAAGGAACACACACATTATAAAGAAATCACATTAGGATTCTCTTTTTAAGCTGTTCCTTAAAACACTAGTGCTTAGGAAATCTATTGGAGGCAGAAGCAGTCAAGGGTAGCCTAGGGTTAGGGTTAGGCTTAGGGTTAGGCTTAGGGTACGGCTTAGGGTACGGGTTCGGGGAGGGCTTCGGGTACGGCGTAGGGTATGGGTTAGGGTTAGGGTTAGGGTTAGTGTTAGGGTTAGGGCTCGGTTTAGGGTACGGGTTAGGATTAGGGTACGTGTTAGGGTTAGGGTAGGGGTTAGGGTTAGGGTACACGTTAGGGTTAGGGTAGTGATTAAACCTATCCCACTCTCTAGATACCCCTTAGCACGTAAAGGAATATTATTTGGGGTTCCAGCCATGGAGAAGAGTTTAGACACTAGGATAAGATAAGGAACACACCCATTATAAAGAAATCACATTAGGATTCTCTTTTTAAGCTGTTCCTTAAAACCCTAGTGCTTAGGAAATCTATTGGAGGCAGAAGCAGTCAAGGGTAGCCTAGGGTTAGGGTTAGGCTTAGGGTTAGGCTTAGGGTACGGCTTAGGGTACGGGTTCGGGGAGGGTTTCGGGTACGGCGTAGGGTATGGGTTAGGGTTAGGGTTAGGGTTAGTGTTAGGGTTAGGGCTCGGTTTAGGGTACGGGTTAGGATTAGGGTATGTGTTAGGGTTAGGGCAGGGGTTAGGGTTAGGGTACCCGTTAGGGTTAGGGTAGTTATTAAACCTATCCCACTCTCTAGATACCCCTTAGCACGTAAAGGAATATTATTTGGGGGTCCAGCCATGGAGAAGAGTTTAGACACTAAGATAATATAAGGAACACACACATTATAAAGAAATCACATTAGGATTCTCTTTTTAAGCTGTTCCTTAAAACACTAGTGCTTAGGAAATCTATTGGAGGCAGAAGCAGTCAAGGGTAGCCTAGGGTTAGGGTTAGGCTTAGGGTTAGGCTTAGGGTACGGCTTAGGGTACGGGTTTGGGGAGGGCTTCGGGTACGGCGTAGGGTATGGGTTAGGGTTAGGGTTAGGGTTAGTGTTAGGGTTAGGGCTCGGTTTAGGGTACGGGTTAGGATTAGGGTACGTGTTAGGGTTAGGGTAGGGGTTAGGGTTAGGGTACGCGTTAGGGTTAGGGTAGTGATTAAACCTATCCCACTCTCTAGATACCCCTTAGCACATAAAGGAATATTATTTGGGGGTCCAGCCATGGAGAAGAGTTTAGACACTAGGATTAGATAAGGGACACACCCATTATAAAGAAATCTCATTAGGATTCTCTTTTTAAGCTGTTCCTTAAAACACTAGTGCTTAGGAAATCTATTGGAGGCAGAAGCAGTCAAGGGTAGCCTAGGTTTAGGGTTAGGCTTAGGGTTAGTCTTAGGGTACGGTTTAGGGTACGGGTTTGGGGAGGGCTTCGGGTACGGCGTAGGGTATGGGTTAGAGTTAGGGTTACGGTTAGTGTTAGGGTTAGGGCTCGGTTTAGGGTACGGGTTAGGATTAGGGTACGTGTTAGGGTTAGGGTAGGGGTTAGCGTTAGGGTACGCGTTAGGGTTAGGGTAGTTATTAAACCTATCCCACTCTCTAGTTACCCCTTAGCACGTAAAGGAATATTATTTGGGGGTCCAGCCATGGAGAAGAGTTTAGACACTAGGATAAGATAAGGAACACAACCATTATAAAGAAATCACATTAGGATTCTCTTTTTAAGCTGTTCCTTAAAACACTAGTGCTTAGGAAATCTATTGGAGGCAGAAGCAGTCAAGGGTAGCCTAGGGTTAGGGTTAGGCTTAGGGTTAGGCTTAGGGTACGGCTTAGGGTACGGGTTCGGGGAGGGCTTCGGGTACGGCGTATGGTATGGGTTAGGGTTAGGGTTAGGGTTAGTGTTAGGGTTAGGGCTCAGTTTAGGGTACGGGTTAGGATTAGGGTACGTGTTAGGGTTAGGGCAGGGGTTAGGGTTAGGGTACCCGTTAGGGTTAGGGTAGTTATTAAACCTATCCCACTCTCTAGATACCCCTTAGCACGTAAAGGAATATTATTTGGGGGTCCAGCCATGGAGAAGAGTTTAGACACTAAGATAATATAAGGAACACACACATTATAAAGAAATCACATTAGGATTCTCTTTTTAAGCTGTTCCTTAAAACACTATTGCTTAGGAAATCTATTGGAGGCAGAAGCAGTCAAGGGTAGCCTAGGGTTAGGGTTAGGCTTAGGGTTAGGCTTAGGGTACGGCTTAGGGTACGGGTTCGGGGAGGGCTTCGGTTACGGCGTAGGGTATGGGTTAGGGTTAGGGTTAGGGTTAGTGTTAGGGTTAGGGCTCGGTTTAGGGTACGGGTTAGGATTAGGGTACGTGTTAGGGTTAGGGTAGGGGTTAGGGTTAGGGTACGCGTTAGGGTTAGGGTAGTGATTAAACCTATCCCACTCTCTAGATACCCCTTAGCACATAAAGGAATATTATTTGGGGGTCCAGCCATGGAGAAGAGTTTAGACACTAGGATTAGATAAGGGACACACCTATTATAAAGAAATCTCATTAGGATTCTCTTTTTAAGCTGTTCCTTAAAACACTAGTGCTTAGGAAATCTATTGGAGGCAGAAGCAGTCAAGGGTAGCCTAGGTTTAGGGTTAGGCTTAGGGTTAGGCTTAGGGTACGGTTTAGGGTACGGGTTTGGGGAGGGCTTCGGGTACGGCATAGGGTATGGGTTAGAGTTAGGGTTACGGTTAGTGTTAGGGTTAGGGCTCGGTTTAGGGTACGGGTTAGGATTAGGGTACGTGTTAGGGTTAGGGTAGGGGTTAGCGTTAGGGTACGCGTTAGGGTTAGGGTAGTTATTAAACCTATCCCACTCTCTAGTTACCCCTTAGCACGTAAAGGAATATTATTTGGGGGTCCAGCCATGGAGAAGAGTTTAGACACTAGGATAAGATAAGGAACACAACCATTATAAAGAAATCACATTAGGATTCTCTTTTTAAGCTGTTCCTTAAAACACTAGTGCTTAGGAAATCTATTGGAGGCAGAAGCAGTCAAGGGTAGCCTAGGGTTAGGGTTAGGCTTAGGGTTAGGCTTAGGGTACGGCTTAGGGTACGGGTTCGGGGAGGGCTTCGGGTACGGCGTAGGGTATGGGTTAGGGTTAGGGTTAGGGTTAGTGTTAGGGTTAGGGCTCGGTTTAGGGTACGGGTTAGGATTAGGGTACGTGTTAGGGTTAGGGTAGGGGTTAGCGTTAGGGTACGCGTTAGGGTTAGGGTAGTTATTAAACCTATCCCACTCTCTAGTTACCCCTTAGCACGTAAAGGAATATTATTTGGGGGTCCAGCCATGGAGAAGAGTTTAGACACTAGGATAAGATAAGGAACACACCCATTATAAAGAAATCACATTAGGATTCTCTTTTTAAGCTGTTCCTTAAAACCCTAGTGCTTAGGAAATCTATTGGAGGCAGAAGCAGTCAAGGGTAGCCTAGGGTTAGGGTTAGGCTTAGGGTTAGGCTTAGGGTACGGCTTAGGGTACGGGTTCGGGGAGGGTTTCGGGTACGGCGTAGGGTATGGGTTAGGGTTAGGGTTAGGGTTAGTGTTAGGGTTAGGGCTCGGTTTAGGGTACGGGTTAGGATTAGGGTACGTGTTAGGGTTAGGGCAGGGGTTAGGGTTAGGGTACCCGTTAGGGTTAGGGTAGTTATTAAACCTATCCCACTCTCTAGATACCCCTTAGCACGTAAAGGAATATTATTTGGGGGTCCAGCCATGGAGAAGAGTTTAGACACTAAGATAATATAAGGAACACACACATTATAAAGAAATCACATTAGGATTCTCTTTTTAAGCTGTTCCTTAAAACACTAGTGCTTAGGAAATCTATTGGAGGCAGAAGCAGTCAAGGGTAGCCTAGGGTTAGGGTTAGGCTTAGGGTTAGGCTTAGGGTACGGCTTAGGGTACGGGTTCGGGGAGGGCTTCGGGTACGGCGTAGGGTATGGGTTAGGGTTAGGGTTAGGGTTAGTGTTAGGGTTAGGGCTTGGTTTAGGGTACGGGTTAGGATTAGGGTACGTGTTAGGGTTAGGGTAGGGGTTAGGGTTATGGTACGCGTTAGGGTTAGGGTAGTGATTAAACCTATCCCACTCTCTAGATACCCCTTAGCACATAAAGGAATATTATTTGGGGGTCCAGCCATGGAGAAGAGTTTAGACACTAGGATTAGATAAGGGACGCACCCATTATAAAGAAATCTCATTAGGATTCTCTTTTTAAGCTGTTCCTTAAAACACTAGTGCTTAGGAAATCTATTGGAGGCAGACGCAGTCAAGGGTAGCCTAGGTTTAGCGTTAGGCTTAGGGTTAGGCTTAGGGTACGGTTTAGGGTAGGGGTTTGGGGAGGGCTTCGGGTACGGCGTAGGGTATGGGTTAGAGTTAGTGTTACGGTTAGTGTTAGGGTTAGGGCTCGGTTTAGGGTACGGGTTAGGATTAGGGTACGTGTTAGGGTTAGGGTAGGGGTTAGCGTTAGGGTACGCGTTAGGGTTAGGGTAGTTATTAAACCTATCCCACTCTCTAGTTACCCCTTAGCACGTAAAGGAATATTATTTGGGGGTCCAGCCATGGAGAAGAGTTTAGACACTAGAATAAGATAAGGAACACAACCATTATAAAGAAATCACATTAGGATTCTCTTTTTAAGCTGTTCCTTAAAACACTAGTGCTTAGGAAATCTATTGGAGGCAGAAGCAGTCAAGGGTAGCCTAGGGTTAGGGTTAGGCTTAGGGTTAGGCTTAGGGTACGGCTTAGGGTACGGGTTCGGGGAGGGCTTCGTGTACGGCGTAGGGTATGGGTTAGGGTTAGGGTTAGGGTTAGTGTTAGGGTTAGGGCTCAGTTTAGGGTACGGGTTAGGATTAGGGTACGTGTTAGGGTTAGGGCAGGGGTTAGGGTTAGGGTACCCGTTAGGGTTAGGGTAGTTATTAAACCTATCCCACTCTCTAGATACCCCTTAGCACGTAAAGGAATATTATTTGGGGGTCCAGCCATGGAGAAGAGTTTAGACACTAAGATAATATAAGGAACACACACATTATAAAGAAATCACATTAGGATTCTCTTTTTAAGCTGTTCCTTAAAACACTATTGCTTAGGAAATCTATTGGAGGCAGAAGCAGTCAAGGGTAGCCTACGGTTAGGGTTAGGCTTAGGGTTAGGCTTAGGGTACGGCTTAGGGTACGGGTTCGGGGAGGGCTTCGGGTACGGCGTAGGGTATGGGTTAGGGTTAGGGTTAGGGTTAGTGTTAGGGTTAGGGCTCGGTTTAGGGTACGGGTTAGGATTAGGGTACGTGTTAGGGTTAGGGTAGGGGTTAGGGTTAGGGTACGCGTTAGGGTTAGGGTAGTGATTAAACCTATCCCACTCTCTAGATACCCCTTAGCACATAAAGGAATATTATTTGGGGGTCCAGCCATGGAGAAGAGTTTAGACACTAGGATTAGATAAGGGACACACCCATTATAAAGAAATCTCATTAGGATTCTCTTTTTAAGCTGTTCCTTAAAACACTAGTGCTTAGGAAATCTATTGGAGGCAGAAGCAGTCAAGGGGAGCCTAGGTTTAGGGTTAGGCTTAGGGTTAGGCTTAGGGTACGGTTTAGGGTTCGGGTTTGGGGAGGGCTTCGGGTACGGCGTAGGGTATGGGTTAGAGTTAGGGTTACGGTTAGTGTTAGGGTTAGGGCTCGGTTTAGGGTACGGGTTAGGATTAGGGTACGTGTTAGGGTTAGGGTAGGGGTTAGCGTTAGGGTACGCGTTAGGGTTAGGGTAGTTATTAAACCTATCCCACTCTCTAGTTACCCCTTAGCACGTAAAGGAATATTATTTGGGGGTCCAGCCATGGAGAAGAGTTTAGACACTAGGATAAGATAAGGAACACAACCATTATAAAGAAATCACATTAGGATTCTCTTTTTAAGCTGTTCCTTAAAACACTAGTGCTTAGGAAATCTATTGGAGGCAGAAGCAGTCAAGGGTAGCCTAGGGTTAGGGTTAGGCTTAGGGTTAGGCTTAGGGTACGGCTTAGGGTACGGGTTCGGGGAGGGCTTCGGGTACGGCGTAGGGTATGGGTTAGGGTTAGGGTTAGGGTTAGTGTTAGGGTTAGGGCTCAGTTTAGGGTACGGGTTAGGATTAGGGTACGTGTTAGGGTTAGGGCAGGGGTTAGGGTTAGGGTACCCGTTAGGGTTAGGGTAGTTATTAAACCTATCCCACTCTCTAGATACCCCTTAGCACGTAAAGGAATATTATTTGGGGGTCCAGCCATGGAGAAGAGTTTAGACACTAAGATAATATAAGGAACACACACATTATAAAGAAATCACATTAGGATTCTCTTTTTAAGCTGTTCCTTAAAACACTATTGCTTAGGAAATCTATTGGAGGCAGAAGCAGTCAAGGGTAGCCTACGGTTAGGGTTAGGCTTAGGGTTAGGCTTAGGGTACGGCTTAGGGTACGGGTTCGGGGAGGGCTTCGGGTACGGCGTAGGGTATGGGTTAGGGTTAGGGTTAGGGTTAGTGTTAGGGTTAGGGCTCGGTTTAGGGTACGGGTTAGGATTAGGGTACGTGTTAGGGTTAGGGTAGGGGTTAGGGTTAGGGTACGCGTTAGGGTTAGGGTAGTGATTAAACCTATCCCACTCTCTAGATACCCCTTAGCACATAAAGGAATATTATTTGGGGGTCCAGCCATTTAGAAGAGTTTAGACACTAGGATTAGATAAGGGACACAACCATTATAAAGAAATCTCATTAGGATTCTCTTTTTAAGCTGTTCCTTAAAACACTAGTGCTTAGGAAATCTATTGGAGGCAGAAGCAGTCAAGGGTAGCCTAGGTTTAGGGTTAGGCTTAGGGTTAGGCTTAGGGTACGGTTTAGGGTACGGGTTTGGGGAGGGCTTCGGGTACGGCGTAGGGTATGGGTTAGAGTTACGGTTACGGTTAGTGTTAGGGTTAGGGCTCGGTTTAGGGTACGGGTTAGGATTAGGGTACGTGTTAGGGTTAGGGCAGGGGTTAGGGTTAGGGTACCCGTTAGGGTTAGGGTAGTTATTAAACCTATCCCACTCTCTAGATACCCCTTAGCACGTAAAGGAATATTATTTGGGGGTCCAGCCATGGAGAAGAGTTTAGACACTAAGATAATATAAGGAACACACACATTATAAAGAAATCACATTAGGATTCTCTTTTTAAGCTGTTCCTTAAAACACTATTGCTTAGGAAATCTATTGGAGGCAGAAGCAGTCAAGGGTAGCCTACGGTTAGGGTTAGGCTTAGGGTTAGGCTTAGGGTACGGCTTAGGGTACGGGTTCGGGGAGGGCTTCGGGTACGGCGTAGGGTATGGGTTAGGGTTAGGGTTAGGGTTAGTGTTAGGGTTAGGGCTCGGTTTAGGGTACGGGTTAGGATTAGGGTACGTGTTAGGGTTAGGGTAGGGGTTAGCGTTAGGGTACGCGTTAGGGTTAGGGTAGTTATTAAACCTATCCCACTCTCTAGTTACCCCTTAGCACGTAAAGGAATATTATTTGGGGGTCCAGCCATGGAGAAGAGTTTAGACACTAGGATAAGATAAGGAACACAACCATTATAAAGAAATCACATTAGGATTCTCTTTTTAAGCTGTTCCTTAAAACACTAGTGCTTAGGAAATCTATTGGAGGCAGAAGCAGTCAAGGGTAGCCTAGGGTTAGGGTTAGGCTTAGGGTTAGGCTTAGGGTACGGCTTAGGGTACGGGTTCGGGGAGGGCTTCGGGTACGGCGTAGGGTATGGGTTAGGGTTAGGGTTAGGGTTAGTGTTAGGGTTAGGGCTCAGTTTAGGGTACGGGTTAGGATTAGGGTACGTGTTAGGGTTAGGGCAGGGGTTAGGGTTAGGGTACCCGTTAGGGTTAGGGTAGTTATTAAACCTATCCCACTCTCTAGATACCCCTTAGCACGTAAAGGAATATTATTTGGGGGTCCAGCCATGGAGAAGAGTTTAGACACTAAGATAATATAAGGAACACACACATTATAAAGAAATCACATTAGGATTCTCTTTCTAAGCTGTTCCTTAAAACACTATTGCTTAGGAAATCTATTGGAGGCAGAAGCAGTCAAGGGTAGCCTACGGTTAGGGTTAGGCTTAGGGTTAGGCTTAGGGTACGGCTTAGGGTACGGGTTCAGGGAGGGCTTCGGGTACGGCGTAGGGTATGGGTTAGGGTTAGGGTTAGGGTTAGTGTTAGGGTTAGGGCTCGGTTTAGGGTACGGGTTAGGATTAGGGTACGTGTTAGGGTTAGGGTAGGGGTTAGCGTTAGGGTACGCGTTAGGGTTAGGGTAGTTATTAAACCTATCCCACTCTCTAGTTACCCCTTAGCACGTAAAGGAATATTATTTGGGGGTCCAGCCATGGAGAAGAGTTTAGACACTAGGATAAGATAAGGAACACACCCATTATAAAGAAATCACATTAGGATTCTCTTTTTAAGCTGTTCCTTAAAACCCTAGTGCTTAGGAAATCTATTGGAGGCAGAAGCAGTCAAGGGTAGCCTAGGGTTAGGGTTAGGGTTAGGCTTAGGGTTAGGCTTAGGGTACGGCTTAGGGTACGGGTTCGGGGAGGGTTTCGGGTACGGCGTAGGGTATGGGTTAGGGTTAGGGTTAGGGTTAGTGTTAGGGTTAGGGCTCGGTTTAGGGTACGGGTTAGGATTAGGGTACGTGTTAGGGTTAGGGTAGGGGTTAGGGTTAGGGTACGCGTTACGGTTAGGGTAGTTATTAAACCTGTCCCACTCTCTAGATACCCCTTAGCACGTAAAGGAATATTATTTGGGGGTCCAGCCATGGAGAAGAGTTTAGACACTAGGATAAGATAAGGAACACACCCATTATAAAGAAATCACATTAGGATAATCTTTTTAAGCTGTTCCTTAAAACACTAGTGCTTAGGAAATCTATTGGAGGCAGAAGCAGTCAAGGGTAGCCTAGGGTTAGGGTTAGGCTTAGGGTTAGGCTTAGGGTACGGCTTATGGTACGGGTTCGGGGAGGGTTTCGGGTACGGCGTAGGGTATGGGTTAGGGTTAGGGTTAGGGTTAGTGTTAGGGTTAGGGCTCGGTTTAGGGTACGGGTTAGGATTACGGTACGTGTTAGGGTTAGGGTAGGGGTTAGGGTTAGGGTACGCGTTACGGTTAGGGTAGTTATTAAACCTATCCCACTCTCTAGATACCCCTTAGCACGTAAAGGAATATTATTTGGGGGTCCAGCCATGGAGAAAAGGTTAGACACTAAGATAATATAAGGAACACACACAGTATAAAGAAATCACATTAGGATTCTCTTTTTAAGCTGTTCCTTAAAACACTAGTGCTTAGGAAATCTATTGGAGGCAGAAGCAGTCAAGGGTAGCCTAGGGTTAGGGATAGGCTTAGGGTTAGGCTTAGGGTACGGCTTAGGGTACGGGTTCGGGGAGGGCTTCGGTTATGGCGTAGGGTATGGGTTAAGGTTAGGGTTAGGGTTAGTGTTAGGGTTAGGGCTCGGTTTAGGGTACGGGTTAGGATTAGGGTACGTGTTAGGGTTAGGGTAGGGGTTAGGGTTAGGGTACACGTTAGGGTTAGGGTAGTGATTAAACCTATCCCACTCTCTAGATACCCCTTAGCACATAAAGGAATATTATTTGGGGGTCCAGCCATGGAGAAGAGTTTAGACAGTAGGATTAGATAAGGAACACACACATTATAAAGAAATCACATTAGGATTCTCTTTTTAAGCTGTTCCTTAAAACACTAGTGCTTAGGAAATCTATTGGAGGCAGAAGCAGTCAAGGGTAGCCTAGGGTTAGAGTTAGGCTTAGGGTTAGGCTTTGGGTACGGCTTAGGGTACGAGTTCGGGGAGGGCTTCGGGTACGGCGTAGGGTATGGGTTAGGGTTAGGGTTAGGGTTAGTGTTAGGGTTAGGGCTCGGTTTAGGGTACGGGTTAGGATTAGGGTACGTGTTAGGGTTAGGGTAGGGGTTAGCGTTAGGGTACGCATTAGGGTTAGGTTAGTTATTAAACCTATCCCACTCTGTAGTTACCCCTTAGCACGTAAAGGAATATTATTTGGGGGTCCAGCCATGGAGAAGAGTTTAGACACTAGGATAAGATAAGGAACACACCCATTATAAAGAAATCACATTAGGATTCTCTTTTTAAGCTGTTCCTTAAAACACTAGTGCTTAGGAAATCTATTGGAGTCAGAAGCAGTCAAGGGTAGCCTAGGGTTAGGGTTAGGCTTAGGGTTAGGCTTAGGGTACGGCTTATGGTACGGGTTCGGGGAGCGCTTCGGGTACGGCATAGGGTATGGGTTAGGGTTAGGGTTAGGGTTAGTGTTAGGGTTAGGGCTCGGTTTAGGGTACGGGTTAGGATTAGGGTACGTGTTAGGGTTAGGGTAGGGGTTAGGGTTAGGGTACACGTTAGGGTTAGGGTAGTTATTAAACCTATCCCACTCTCTAGATACACCTTAGCACGTAAAGGAATATTATTTGGGGGTCCAGCCATGGAGAAGAGTTTAGACACTAAGATAATAAAAGGAACACACACATTATAAAGAAATCACATTAGGATTCTCTTTTTAAGCTGTTCCTTAAAACACTAGTACTTAGGAAATCTATTGGAGGCAGAAGCAGTCAAGTGTAGCCTAGGGTTAGGGTTAGGCTAAGGGGTAGGCTTAGGGTACGGCTTAGGGTACGGGTTCGGGGAGGGCTTCGGGTACGGCGTAGGGTATGGGTTAGGGTTAGGGTTAGGGTTAGTGTTAGGGTTAGGGCTCGGTTTAGGGTACGGGTTAGGATTAGGGTACGTGCTAGGGTTAGGGTAGGGGTTAGGGTTAGGGTACGCGTTAGGGTTAGAGTAGTGATTAAACCTATCCCACTCTCTAGATACCCCTTAGCACGTAAAGGAATATTATTTGGGGGTCCAGCCATGGAGAAGAGTTTAGACACTAGGATTAGATAAGGAACACACACATTATAAAGAAATCACATTAGGATTCTCTTTTTAAGCTGTTCCTTAAAACACTAGTGCTTAGGAAATCTATTGGAGGCAGAAGCAGTCAATGGTAGCCTAGGGTTAGGGTTAGGCTTAGGGTTAGGCTTAGGGTACGGCTTAGGGTACGGGTTCGGGGAGGGCTTCGGGTACGGCGTAGGGTATGGGTTAGGGTTAGGGTTAGGGTTAGTGTTAGGGTTAGGGCTCAGTTTAGGGTACGGGTTAGGATTAGGGTACGTGTTAGGGTTAGGGCAGGGGTTAGGGTTAGGGTACCCGTTAGGGTTAGGGTAGTTATTAAACCTATCCCACTCTCTAGATACCCCTTAGCACGTAAAGGAATATTATTTGGGGGTCCAGCCATGGAGAAGAGTTTAGACACTAAGATAATATAAGGAACACACACATTATAAAGAAATCACATTAGGATTCTCTTTTTAAGCTGTTCCTTAAAACACTATTGCTTAGGAAATCTATTGGAGGCAGAAGCAGTCAAGGGTAGCCTACGGTTAGGGTTAGGCTTAGGGTTAGGCTTAGGGTACGGCTTAGGGTACGGGTTCGGGGAGGGCTTCGGGTACGGCGTAGGGTATGGGTTAGGGTTAGGGTTAGGGTTAGTGTTAGGGTTAGGGCTCGGTTTAGGGTACGGGTTAGGATTAGGGTACGTGTTAGGGTTAGGGTATGGGTTAGGGTTAGGGTACGCGTTAGGGTTAGGGTAGTGATTAAACCTATCCCACTCTCTAGATACCCCTTAGCACATAAAGGAACATTATTTGGGGGTCCAGCCATTTAGAAGAGTTTAGACACTAGGATTAGATAAGGGACACACCCATTATAAAGAAATCTCATTAGGATTCTCTTTTTAAGCTGTTCCTTAAAACACTAGTGCATAGGAAATCTATTGGAGGCAGAAGCAGTCAAGGGTAGCCTAGGTTTAGGGTTAGGCTTAGGGTTAGGCTTAGGGTACGGTTTAGGGTACGGGTTTGGGGAGGGCTTCGGGTACGGCGTAGGGTATGGGTTAGAGTTAGGGTTACGGTTAGTGTTAGGGTTAGGGCTCGGTTTAGGGTACGGGTTAGGATTAGGGTACGTGTTAGGGTTAGGGTAGGGGTTAGGGTTAGGGTACACGTTAGGGTTAGGGTAGTGATTAAACCTATCCCACTCTCTAGATACCCCTTAGCACATAAAGGAATATTATTTGGGGGTCCAGCCATGGAGAAGAGTTTAGACACTAGGATTAGATAAGGGACACACCCATTATAAAGAAATCTCATTAGGATTCTCTTTTTAAGCTGTTCCTTAAAACACTAGTGCTTAGGAAATCTATTGGAGGCAGAAGCAGTCAAGGGTAGCCTAGGTTTAGGGTTAGGCTTAGGGTTAGGCTTAGGGTACGGTTTAGGGTACGGGTTTGGGGAGGGCTTCGGGTACGGCGTAGGGTATGGGTTAGAGTTAGGGTTACGGTTAGTGTTAGGGTTAGGGCTCGGTTTAGGGTACGGGTTAGGATTAGGGTACGTGTTAGGGTTAGGGTAGGGGTTAGCGTTAGGGTACGCGTTAGGGTTAGGGTAGTTATTAAACCTATCCCACTCTCTAGTTACCCCTTAGCACGTAAAGGAATATTATTTGGGGGTCCAGCCATGGAGAAGAGTTTAGACACTAGGATAAGATAAGGAACACAACCATTATAAAGAAATCACATTAGGATTCTCTTTTTAAGCTGTTCCTTAAAACACTAGTGCTTAGGAAATCTATTGGAGGCAGAAGCAGTCAAGGGTAGCCTAGGGTTAGGGTTAGGCTTAGGGTTAGGCTTAGGGTACGGCTTAGGGTACGGGTTCGGGGAGGGCTTCGGGTACGGCGTAGGGTATGGGTTAGGGTTAGGGTTAGGGTTAGTGTTAGGGTTAGGGCTCAGTTCAGGGTACGGGTTAGGATTAGGGTACGTGTTAGGGTTAGGGCAGGGGTTAGGGTTAGGGTACCCGTTAGGGTTAGGGTAGTTATTAAACCTATCCCACTCTCTAGATACCCCTTAGCACGTAAAGGAATATTATTTGGTGGTCCAGCCATGGAGAAGAGTTTAGACACTAAGATAATATAAGGAACACACACATTATAAAGAAATCACATTAGGATTCTCTTTTTAAGCTGTTCCTTAAAACACTATTGCTTAGGAAATCTATTGGAGGCAGAAGCAGTCAAGGGTAGCCTACGGTTAGGGTTAGGCTTAGGGTTAGGCTTAGGGTACGGCTTAGGGTACGGGTTCGGGGAGGGCTTCGGGTACGGCGTAGGGTATGGGTTAGGGTTAGGGTTAGGGTTAGTGTTAGGGTTAGGGCTCGGTTTAGGGTACGGGTTAGGATTAGGGTACGTGTTAGGGTTAGGGTAGGGGTTAGCGTTAGGGTATGCGTTAGGGTTAGGGTAGTTATTAAACCTATCCCACTCTCTAGTTACCCCTTAGCACGTAAAGGAATATTATTTGGGGGTCCAGCCATGGAGAAGAGTTTAGACACTAGGATAAGATAAGGAACACACCCATTATAAAGAAATCACATTAGGATTCTCTTTTTAAGCTGTTCCTTAAAACCCTAGTGCTTAGGAAATCTATTGGAGGCAGAAGCAGTCAAGGGTAGCCTAGGGTTATGGTTAGGCTTAGGGTTAGGCTTAGGGTACGGCTTAGGGTACGGGTTCGGGGAGGGTTTCGGGTACGGCGTAGGGTATGGGTTAGGGTTAGGGTTAGGGTTAGTGTTAGGGTTAGGGCTCGGTTTAGGGTACGGGTTAGGATTAGGGTACGTGTTAGGGTTAGGGTAGGGGTTAGGGTTAGGGTACGCGTTACGGTTAGGGTAGTTATTAAACCTGTCCCTCTCTCTAGATACCCCTTAGCACGTAAAGGAATATTATTTGGGGGTCCAGCCATGGAGAAGAGTTTAGACACTAGGATAAGATAAGGAACACACCCATTATAAAGAAATCACATTAGGATAATCTTTTTAAGCTGTTCCTTAAAACACTAGTGCTTAGGAAATCTATTGGAGGCAGAAGCAGTCAAGGGTAGCCTAGGGTTAGGGTTAGGCTTAGGGTTAGGCTTAGGGTACGGCTTAGGGTACGGGTTCGGGGAGGGCTTCGGGTACGGCATAGGGTATGGGTTAGGGTTAGGGTTAGGGTTAGTGTTAGGGTTAGGGCTCGGTTTAGGGTACGGGTTAGGATTAGGGTACGTGTTAGGGTTAGGGTAGGGGTTAGGGTTAGGGTACGCGTTACGGTTAGGTTAGTGAATAAACCTATCCCACTCTCTAGATACCCCTTAGCACGTAAAGGAATATTATTTTGGGGTCCAGCCATGGAGAAGAGGTTTGACACTAAGATAATATAAGGAACACACACATTATAAAGAAATCACATTAGGATTCTCTTTTTAAGCTGTTCCTTAAAACACTAGTGCTTAGGAAATCTATTGGAGGCAGAAGCAGTCAAGGGTAGCCTAGGGTTAGAGTTAGGCTTAGGGTTAGGCTTTGGGTACGGCTTAGGGTACGAGTTCGGGGAGGGCTTCGGGTACGGCGTAGGGTATGGGTTAGGGTTAGGGTTAGGGTTAGTGTTAGGGTTAGGGCTCGGTTTAGGGTACGGGTTAGGATTAGGGTACGTGTTAGGGTTAGGGTAGGGGTTAGCGTTAGGGTACGCATTAGGGTTAGGTTAGTTATTAAACCTATCCCACTCTGTAGTTACCCCTTAGCACGTAAAGGAATATTATTTGGGGGTCCAGGCATGGAGAAGAGTTTAGACACTAGGATTAGATAAGGAACACACACATTATAAAGAAATCACATTAGGATTCTCTTTTTAAGCTGTTCCTTAAAACACTAGTGCTTAGGAAATCTATTGGAGGCAGAAGCAGTCAAGGGTAGCCTAGGGTTAGGGTTAGGCTTAGGGTTAGGCTTAGGGTACGGCTTAGGGTACGGGTTCGGGGAGGGCTTCGGGTACGGCGTAGGGTATGGGTTAGGGTTAGGGTTAGGGTTAGTGTTAGGGTTAGGGCTCAGTTTAGGGTACGGGTTAGGATTAGGGTACGTGTTAGGGTTAGGGCAGGGGTTAGGGTTAGGGTACCCGTTAGGGTTAGGGTAGTTATTAAACCTATCCCACTCTCTAGATACCCCTTAGCACGTAAAGGAATATTATTTGGGGGTCCAGCCATGGAGAAGAGTTTAGACACTAAGATAATATAAGGAACACACACATTATAAAGAAATCACATTAGGATTCTCTTTTTAAGCTGTTCCTTAAAACACTATTGCTTAGGAAATCTATTGGAGGCAGAAGCAGTCAAGGGTAGCCTACGGTTAGGGTTAGGCTTAGGGTTAGGCTTAGGGTACGGCTTAGGGTACGGGTTCGGGGACGGCTTCGGGTACGGCGTAGGGTATGGGTTAGGGTTAGGGTTAGGGTTAGTGTTAGGGTTAGGGCTCGGTTTAGGGTACGGGTTAGGAATAGGGTACGTGTTAGGGTTAGGGTAGGGGTTAGGGTTAGGGTACGCGTTAGGGTTAGGGTAGTGATTAAACCTATCCCACTCTCTAGATACCCCTTAGCACATAAAGGAACATTATTTGGGGGTCCAGCCATTTAGAAGAGTTTAGACACTAGGATTAGATAAGGGACACACCCATTATAAAGAAATCTCATTAGGATTCTCTTTTTAAGCTGTTCCTTAAAACACTAGTGCATAGGAAATCTATTGGAGGCAGAAGCAGTCAAGGGTAGCCTAGGTTTAGGGTTAGGCTTAGGGTTAGGCTTAGGGTACGGTTTAGGGTACGGGTTTGGGGAGGGCTTCGGGTACGGCGTAGGGTATGGGTTAGAGTTAGGGTTACGGTTAGTGTTAGGGTTAGGGCTCGGTTTAGGGTACGGGTTAGGATTAGGGTACGTGTTAGGGTTAGGGTAGGGGTTAGGGTTAGGGTACACGTTAGGGTTAGGGTAGTGATTAAACCTATCCCACTCTCTAGATACCCCTTAGCACATAAAGGAATATTATTTGGGGGTCCAGCCATGGAGAAGAGTTTAGACACTAGGATTAGATAAGGAACACACACATTATAAAGAAATCACATTAGGATTCTCTTTTTAAGCTGTTCCTTAAAACACTAGTGCTTAGGAAATCTATTGGAGGCAGAAGCAGTCAAGGGTAGCCTAGGGTTAGAGTTAGGCTTAGGGTTAGGCTTTGGGTACGGCTTAGGGTACGAGTTTGGGGAGGGCTTCGCGTACGGCGTAGGGTATGGGTTAGGGTTAGGGTTAGGGTTAGTGTTAGGGTTAGGGCTCGGTTTAGGGTACGGGTTAGGATTAGGGTACGTGTTAGGGTTAGGGTAGGGGTTAGCGTTAGGGTACGCATTAGGGTTAGGTTAGTTATTAAACCTATCCCACTCTGTAGTTACCCCTTAGCACGTAAAGGAATATTATTTGGGGGTCCAGCCATGGAGAAGAGTTTAGACACTAGGAAAAGATAAGGAACACACCCATTATAAAGAAATCACATTAGGATTCTCTTTTTAAGCTGTTCCTTAAAACACTAGTGCTTAGGAAATCTATTGGAGGCAGAAGCAGTCAAGGGTAGCCTAGGGTTAGGGTTAGGCTTAGGGTTAGGCTTAGGGTACGGCTTAGGGTACGGGTTCGGGGAGGGCTTCGGGTACGGCATAGGTTATGGGTTAGGGTTAGGGTTAGGGTTAGTGTTAGGGTTAGGGCTCGGTTTAGGGTACGGGTTAGGATTAGGGTACGTGTTAGGGTTAGGGTAGGGGTTAGGGTTAGGGTACGCGTTAGGGTTAGGGTAGTGATTAAACCTATCCCACTCTCTAGATACCCCTTAGCACGTAAAGGAATATTATTTGGGGGTCCAGCCATGGAGAAGAGTTTAGACACTAGGATTAGATAAGGAACACACACATTATAAAGAAATCACATTAGGATTCTCTTTTTAAGCTGTTCCTTAAAACACTAGTGCTTAGGAAATCTATTGGAGGCAGAAGCAGTCAAGGGTAGCCTAGGGTTAGGGTTAGGCTTAGGGTTAGGCTTAGGGTACGGCTTAGGGTACGGGTTCGGGGAGGGCTTCGGGTACGGCGTAGGGTATGGGTTAGGGTTAGTGTTAGGGTTAGTGTTAGGGTTAGGGCTCAGTTTAGGGTACGGGTTAGGATTAGGGTACGTGTTAGGGTTAGGGCAGGGGTTAGGGTTAGGGTACCCGTTAGGGTTAGGGTAGTTATTAAACCTATCCCACTCTCTAGATACCCCTTAGCACGTAAAGGAATATTATTTGGGGGTCCAGCCATGGAGAAGAGTTTAGACACTAAGATAATATAAGGAACACACACATTATAAAGAAATCACATTAGGATTCTCTTTTTAAGCTGTTCCTTAAAACACTATTGCTTAGGAAATCTATTGGAGGCAGAAGCAGTCAAGGGTAGCCTACGGTTAGGGTTAGGCTTAGGGTTAGGCTTAGGGTACGGCTTAGGGTACGGGTTCGGGGAGGGCTTCGGGTACGGCGTAGGGTATGGGTTAGGGTTAGGGTTAGGGTTAGTGTTAGGGTTAGGGCTCGGTTTAGGGTACGGGTTAGGATTAGGGTACGTGTTAGGGTTAGGGTAGGGGTTAGGGTTAGGGTACGCGTTAGGGTTAGGGTAGTGATTAAACCTATCCCACTCTCTACATACCCCTTAGCACATAAAGGAACATTATTTGGGGGTCCAGCCATTTAGAAGAGTTTAGACACTAGGATTAGATAAGGGACACACCCATTATAAAGAAATCTCATTAGTATTCTCTTTTTAAGCTGTTCCTTAAAACACTAGTGCATAGGAAATCTATTGGAGGCAGAAGCAGTCAAGGGTAGCCTAGGTTTAGGGTTAGGCTTAGGGTTAGGCTTAGGGTACGGTTTAGGGTACGGGTTTGGGGAGGGCTTCGGGTACGGCGTAGGGTATGGGTTAGAGTTAGGGTTACGGTTAGTGTTAGGGTTAGGGCTCGGTTTAGGGTACGGGTTAGGATTAGGGTACGTGTTAGGGTTAGGGTAGGGGTTAGGGTTAGGGTACACGTTAGGGTTAGGGTAGTGATTAAACCTATCCCACTCTCTAGATACCCCTTAGCACATAAAGGAATATTATTTGGGGGTCCAGCCATGGAGAAGAGTTTAGACACTAGGATTAGATAAGGAACACACACATTATAAAGAAATCACATTAGGATTCTCTTTTTAAGCTGTTCCTTAAAACACTAGTGCTTAGGAAATCTATTGGAGGCAGAAGCAGTCAAGGGTAGCCTAGGGTTAGAGTTAGGCTTAGGGTTAGGCTTTGGGTACGGCTTAGGGTACGAGTTCGGGGAGGGCTTCGGGTACGGCGTAGGGTATGGGTTAGGGTTAGGGTTAGGGTTAGTGTTAGGGTTAGGGCTCGGTTTAGGGTACGGGTTAGGATTAGGGTACGTGTTAGGGTTAGGGTAGGGGTTAGCGTTAGGGTACGCATTAGGGTTAGGTTAGTTATTAAACCTATCCCACTCTGTAGTTACCCCTTAGCACGTAAAGGAATATTATTTGGGGGTCCAGCCATGGAGAAGAGTTTAGACACTAGGATAAGATAAGGAACACACCCATTATAAAGAAATCACATTAGGATTCTCTTTTTAAGCTGTTCCTTAAAACACTAGTGCTTAGGAAATCTATTGGAGGCAGAAGCAGTCAAGGGTAGCCTAGGGTTAGGGTTAGGCTTAGGGTTAGGCTTAGGGTACGGCTTAGGGTACGGGTTCGGGGAGGGCTTCGGATACGGCATAGGGTATGGGTTAGGGTTAGGGTTAGGGTTAGTGTTAGGGTTAGGGCTCGGTTTAGGGTACGGGTTAGGATTAGGGTACGTGTTAGGGTTAGGGTAGGGGTTAGGGTTAGGGTACGCGTTAGGGTTAGGGTAGTGATTAAACCTATCCCACTCTCTAGATACCCCTTAGCACGTAAAGGAATATTATTTGGGGGTCCAGCCATGGAGAAGAGATTAGACACTAGGATTAGATAAGGAACACACACATTATAAAGAAATCACATTAGGATTCTCTTTTTAAGCTGTTCCTTAAAACACTAGTGCTTAGGAAATCTATTGGAGGCAGAAGCAGTCAAGGGTAGCCTAGGGTTAGGGTTAGGCTTAGGGTTAGGCTTAGGGTACGGCTTAGGGTACGGGTTCGGGGAGGGCTTCGGGTACGGCGTAGGGTATGGGTTAGGGTTAGGGTTAGGGTTAGTGTTAGGGTTAGGGCTCAGTTTAGGGTACGGGTTAGGATTAGGGTACGTGTTAGGGTTAGGGCAGGGGTTAGGGTTAGGGTACCCGTTAGGGTTAGGGTAGTTATTAAACCTATCCCACTCTCTAGATACCCCTTAGCACGTAAAGGAATATTATTTGGGGGTCCAGCCATGGAGAAGAGTTTAGACACTAAGATAATATAAGGAACACACACATTATAAAGAAATCACATTAGGATTCTCTTTTTAAGCTGTTCCTTAAAACACTATTGCTTAGGAAATCTATTGGAGGCAGAAGCAGTCAAGGGTAGCCTACGGTTAGGGTTAGGCTTAGGGTTAGGCTTAGGGTACGGCTTAGGGTACGGGTTCGGGGAGGGCTTCGGGTACGGCGTAGGGTATGGGTTAGGGTTAGGGTTAGGGTTAGTGTTAGGGTTAGGGCTCGGTTTAGGGTACGGGTTAGGATTAGGGTACGTGTTAGGGTTAGGGTAGGGGTTAGGGTTAGGGTACGCGTTAGGGTTAGGGTAGTGATTAAACCTATCCCACTCTCTAGATACCCCTTAGCACATAAAGGAATATTATTTGGGGGTCCAGCCATTTAGAAGAGTTTAGACACTAGGATTAGATAAGGGACACACCCATTATAAAGAAATCTCATTAGGATTCTCTTTTTAAGCTGTTCCTTAAAACACTAGTGCTTAGGAAATCTATTGGAGGCAGAAGCAGTCAAGGGTAGCCTAGGTTTAGGGTTAGGCTTAGGGTTAGGCTTAGGGTACGGTTTAGGGTACGGGTTTGGGGAGGGCTTCGGGTACGGCGTAGGGTATGGGTTAGAGTTAGGGTTACGGTTAGTGTTAGGGTTAGGGCTCGGTTTAGGGTACGGGTTAGGATTAGGGTACGTGTTAGGGTTAGGGTAGGGGTTAGCGTTAGGGTACGCGTTAGGGTTAGGGTAGTTATTAAACCTATCCCACTCTCTAGTTACCCCTTAGCACGTAAAGGAATATTATTTGGGGGTCCAGCCATGGAGAAGAGTTTAGACACTAGGATAAGATAAGGAACACAACCATTATAAAGAAATCACATTAGGATTCTCTTTTTAAGCTGTTCCTTAAAACACTAGTGCTTAGGAAATCTATTGGAGGCAGAAGCAGTCAAGGGTAGCCTAGGGTTAGAGTTAGGCTTAGGGTTAGGCTTTGGGTACGGCTTAGGGTACGAGTTCGGGGAGGGCTTCGGGTACGGCGTAGGGTATGGGTTAGGGTTAGGGTTAGGGTTAGTGTTAGGGTTAGGGCTCGGTTTAGGGTACGGGTTAGGATTAGGGTACGTGTTAGGGTTAGGGTAGGGGTTAGCGTTAGGGTACGCATTAGGGTTAGGTTAGTTATTAAACCTATCCCACTCTGTAGTTACCCCTTAGCACGTAAAGGAATATTATTTGGGGGTCCAGCCATGGAGAAGAGTTTAGACACTAGGATAAGATAAGGAACACACCCATTATAAAGAAATCACATTAGGATTCTCTTTTTAAGCTGTTCCTTAAAACACTAGTGCTTAGGAAATCTATTGGAGGCAGAAGCAGTCAAGGGTAGCCTAGGGTTAGGGTTAGGCTTAGGGTTAGGCTTAGGGTACGGCTTAGGGTACGGGTTCGGGGAGGGCTTCGGGTACGGCATAGGGTATGGGTTAGGGTTAGGGTTAGGGTTAGTGTTAGGGTTAGGGCTCGGTTTAGGGTACGGGTTAGGATTAGGGTACGTGTTAGGGTTAGGGTAGGGGTTAGGGTTAGGGTACGCGTTAGGGTTAGGGTAGTGATTAAACCTATCCCACTCTCTAGATACCCCTTAGCACGTAAAGGAATATTATTTGGGGGTCCAGCCATGGAGAAGAGATTAGACACTAGGATTAGATAAGGAACACACACATTATAAAGAAATCACATTAGGATTCTCTTTTTAAGCTGTTCCTTAAAACACTATTGCTTAGGAAATCTATTGGAGGCAGAAGCAGTCAAGGGTAGCCTACGGTTAGGGTTAGGCTTAGGGTTAGGCTTAGGGTACGGCTTAGGGTACGGGTTCGGGGAGGGCTTCGGGTACGGCGTAGGGTATGGGTTAGGGTTAGGGTTAGGGTTAGTGTTAGGGTTAGGGCTCGGTTTAGGGTACGGGTTAGGATTAGGGTACGTGTTAGGGTTAGGGTAGGGGTTAGGGTTAGGGTACGCGTTAGGGTTAGGGTAGTGATTAAACCTATCCCACCCTCTAGATACCCCTTAGCACATAAAGGAATATTATTTGGGGGTCCAGCCATTTAGAAGAGTTTAGACACTAGGATTAGATAAGGGACACACCCATTATAAAGAAATCTCATTAGGATTCTCTTTTTAAGCTGTTCCTTAAAACACTAGTGCTTAGGAAATCTATTGGAGGCAGAAGCAGTCAAGGGTAGCCTAGGTTTAGGGTTAGGCTTAGGGTTAGGCTTAGGGTACGGTTTAGGGTACGGGTTTGGGGAGGGCTTCGGGTACGGCGTAGGGTATGGGTTAGAGTTAGGGTTACGGTTAGTGTTAGGGTTAGGGCTCGGTTTAGGGTACGGGTTAGGATTAGGGTACGTGTTAGGGTTAGGGTAGGGGTTAGCGTTAGGGTACGCGTTAGGGTTAGGGTAGTTATTAAACCTATCCCACTCTCTAGTTACCCCTTAGCACGTAAAGGAATATTATTTGGGGGTCCAGCCATGGAGAAGAGTTTAGACACTAGGATAAGATAAGGAACACAACCATTATAAAGAAATCTCATTAGGATTCTCTTTTTAAGCTGTTCCTTAAAACACTAGTGCTTACGAAATCTATTGGAGGCAGAAGCAGTCAAGGGTAGCCTAGGGTTAGAGTTAGGCTTAGGGTTAGGCTTTGGGTACGGCTTAGGGTACGAGTTCGGGGAGGGCTTCGGGTACGGCGTAGGGTATGGGTTAGGGTTAGGGTTAGGGTTAGTGTTAGGGTTAGGGCTCGGTTTAGGGTACGGGTTAGGATTAGGGTACGTGTTAGGGTTAGGGTAGGGGTTAGGGTTAGGGTACGCGTTAGGGTTAGGGTAGTGATTAAACCTATCCCACTCTCTAGATACCCCTTAGCACGTAAAGGAATATTATTTGGGGGTCCAGCCATGGAGAAGAGTTTAGACACTAGGATTAGATAAGGAACACACACATTATAAAGAAATCACATTAGGATTCTCTTTTTAAGCTGTTCCATAAAACACTAGTGCTTAGGAAATCTATTGGAGGCAGAAGCAGTCAAGGGTAGCCTAGGGTTAGAGTTAGGCTTAGGGTTAGGCTTTGGGTACGGCTTAGGGTACGAGTTCGGGGAGGGCTTCGGGTACGGCGTAGGGTATGGGTTAGGGTTAGGGTTAGGGTTAGTGTTAGGGTTAGGGCTCGGTTTAGGGTACGGGTTAGGATTAGGGTACGTGTTAGGGTTAGGGTAGGGGTTAGCGTTAGGGTACGCATTAGGGTTAGGTTAGTTATTAAACCTATCCCACTCTGTAGTTACCCCTTAGCACGTAAAGGAATATTATTTGGGGGTCCAGCCATGGAGAAGAGTTTAGACACTAGGATAAGATAAGGAACACACCCATTATAAAGAAATCACATTAGGATTCTCTTTTTAAGCTGTTCCTTAAAACACTAGTGCTTAGGAAATCTATTGGAGGCAGAAGCAGTCAAGGGTAGCCTAGGGTTAGGGTTAGGCTTAGGGTTAGGCTTAGGGTACGGGTTCGGGGAGGGCTTCGGGTACGGCGTAGGGTATGGGTTAGGGTTAGGGTTAGGGTTAGTGTTAGGGTTAGGGCTCGGTTTAGGGTACGGGTTAGGATTAGGGTACGTGTTAGGGTTAGGGTAGGGGTTAGGGTTAGGGTACGCGTTAGGGTTAGGGTAGTGATTAAACCTATCCCACTCTCTAGATACCCCTTAGCACGTAAAGGAATATTATTTGGGGGTCCAGCCATGGAGAAGAGTTTAGACACTAGGATTAGATAAGGAACACACACATTATAAAGAAATCACATTAGGATTCTCTTTTTAAGCTGTTCCTTAAAACACTAGTGCTTAGGAAATCTATTGGAGGCAGAAGCAGTCAAGGGTAGCCTAGGGTTAGGGTTAGGCTTAGGGGTAGGCTTAGGGTACGGCTTAGGGTACGGGTTCGGGGAGGGCTTCGGGTACGGCGTAGGGTATGGGTTAGGGTTAGGGTTAGGGTTAGTGTTAGGGTTAGGGCTCGGTTTAGGGTACGGGTTAGGATTAGGGTACGTGTTAGGGTTAGGGCAGGGGTTAGGGTTAGGGTACCCGTTAGGGTTAGGGTAGTGATTAAACCTATCCCACTCTCTAGATACCCCTTAGCACGTAAAGGAATATTATTTGGGGGTCCAGCCATGGAGAAGAGTTTAGACACTAAGATTAGATAAGGAACACACACATTATAAAGAAATCACATTAGGATTCTCTTTTTAAGCTGTTCCTTAAAACACTAGTGCTTAGGAAATCTATTGGAGGCAGAAGCAGTCAAGGGTAGCCTACGGTTAGGGTTAGGCTTAGGGTTAGGCTTAGGGTACGGCTTAGGGTACGGGTTCGGGGAGGGCTTCGGGTACGGCGTAGGGTATGGGTTAGGGTTAGGGTTAGGGTTAGTGTTAGGGTTAGGGCTCGGTTTAGGGTACGGGTTAGGATTAGGGTACGTGTTAGGGTTAGGGTAGGGGTTAGGGTTAGGGTACGCGTTAGGGTTAGGGTAGTGATTAAACCTATCCCACTCTCTAGATACCCCTTAGCACATAAAGGAATATTATTTGGGGGTCCAGCCATTTAGAAGAGTTTAGACACTAGGATTAGATAAGGGACACACCCATTATAAAGAAATCTCATTAGGATTCTCTTTTTAAGCTGTTCCTTAAAACACTAGTGCTTAGGAAATCTATTGGAGGCAGAAGCAGTCAAGGGTAGCCTAGGTTTAGGGTTAGGCTTAGGGTTAGGCTTAGGGTACGGTTTAGGGTACGGGTTTGGGGAGGGCTTCGGGTACGGCGTAGGGTATGGGTTAGAGTTAGGGTTACGGTTAGTGTTAGGGTTAGGGCTCGGTTTAGGGTACGGGTTAGGATTAGGGTACGTGTTAGGGTTAGGGTAGGGGTTAGCGTTAGGGTACGCGTTAGGGTTAGGGTAGTTATTAAACCTATCCCACTCTCTAGTTACCCCTTAGCACGTAAAGGAATATTATTTGGGGGTCCAGCCATGGAGAAGAGTTTAGACACTAGGATAAGATAAGGAACACAACCATTATAAAGAAATCACATTAGGATTCTCTTTTTAAGCTGTTCCTTAAAACACTAGTGCTTACGAAATCTATTGGAGGCAGAAGCAGTCAAGGGTAGCCTAGGGTTAGAGTTAGGCTTAGGGTTAGGCTTTGGGTACGGCTTAGGGTACGAGTTCGGGGAGGGCTTCGGGTACGGCGTAGG
Organism: Balaenoptera physalus; assembly: GCF_965194825.1. Classification (NCBI taxonomy): domain Eukaryota; kingdom Metazoa; phylum Chordata; class Mammalia; order Artiodactyla; family Balaenopteridae; genus Balaenoptera; species Balaenoptera physalus. The sequence goes on along the minus strand of NW_028126360.1, from coordinate 72,804 downwards.
GTATGGGTTAGGGTTAGGGTTAGGGTTAGTGTTAGGGTTAGGGCTCGGTTTAGGGTACGGGTTAGGATTAGGGTACGTGTTAGGGTTAGGGTAGGGGTTAGGGTTAGGGTACGCGTTAGGGTTAGGGTAGTGATTAAACCTATCCCACTCTCTAGATACCCCTTAGCACGTAAAGGAATATTATTTGGGGGTCCAGCCATGGAGAAGAGATTAGACACTAGGATTAGATAAGGAACACACACATTATAAAGAAATCACATTAGGATTCTCTTTTTAAGCTGTTCCTTAAAACACTAGTGCTTAGGAAATCTATTGGAGGCAGAAGCAGTCAAGGGTAGCCTAGGGTTAGGGTTAGGCTTAGGGTTAGGCTTAGGGTACGGCTTAGGGTACGGGTTCGGGGAGGGCTTCGGGTACGGCGTAGGGTATGGGTTAGGGTTAGGGTTAGGGTTAGTGTTAGGGTTAGGGCTCAGTTTAGGGTACGGGTTAGGATTAGGGTACGTGTTAGGGTTAGGGCAGGGGTTAGGGTTAGGGTACCCGTTAGGGTTAGGGTAGTTATTAAACCTATCCCACTCTCTAGATACCCCTTAGCACGTAAAGGAATATTATTTGGGGGTCCAGCCATGGAGAAGAGTTTAGACACTAAGATAATATAAGGAACACACCCATTATAAAGAAATCACATTAGGATTCTCTTTTTAAGCTGTTCCTTAAAACACTATTGCTTAGGAAATCTATTGGAGGCAGAAGCAGTCAAGGGTAGCCTACGGTTAGGGTTAGGCTTAGGGTTAGGCTTAGGGTACGGCTTAGGGTACGGGTTCGGGGAGGGCTTCGGGTACGGCGTAGGGTATGGGTTAGGGTTAGGGTTAGGGTTAGTGTTAGGGTTAGGGCTCGGTTTAGGGTACGGGTTAGGATTAGGGTACGTGTTAGGGTTAGGGTAGGGGTTAGGGTTAGGGTACGCGTTAGGGTTAGGGTAGTGATTAAACCTATCCCACTCTCTAGATACCCCTTAGCACATAAAGGAATATTATTTGGGGGTCCAGCCATTTAGAAGAGTTTAGACACTAGGATTAGATAAGGGACACACCCATTATAAAGAAATCTCATTAGGATTCTCTTTTTAAGCTGTTCCTTAAAACACTAGTGCTTAGGAAATCTATTGGAGGCAGAAGCAGTCAAGGGTAGCCTAGGTTTAGGGTTAGGCTTAGGGTTAGGCTTAGGGTACGGTTTAGGGTACGGGTTTGGGGAGGGCTTCGGGTACGGCGTAGGGTATGGGTTAGAGTTAGGGTTACGGTTAGTGTTAGGGTTAGGGCTCGGTTTAGGGTACGGGTTAGGATTAGGGTACGTGTTAGGGTTAGGGTAGGGGTTAGCGTTAGGGTACGCGTTAGGGTTAGGGTAGTTATTAAACCTATCCCACTCTCTAGTTACCCCTTAGCACGTAAAGGAATATTATTTGGGGGTCCAGCCATGGAGAAGAGTTTAGACACTAGGATAAGATAAGGAACACAACCATTATAAAGAAATCACATTAGGATTCTCTTTTTAAGCTGTTCCTTAAAACACTAGTGCTTAGGAAATCTATTGGAGGCAGAAGCAGTCAAGGGTAGCCTAGGGTTAGAGTTAGGCTTAGGGTTAAGCTTTGGGTACGGCTTAGGGTACGAGTTCGGGGAGGGCTTCGGGTACGGCGTAGGGTATGGGTTAGGGTTAGGGTTAGGGTTAGTGTTAGGGTTAGGGCTCGGTTTAGGGTACGGGTTAGGATTAGGGTACGTGTTAGGGTTAGGGTAGGGGTTAGCGTTAGGGTACGCATTAGGGTTAGGTTAGTTATTAAACCTATCCCACTCTGTAGTTACCCCTTAGCACGTAAAGGAATATTATTTGGGGGTCCAGCCATGGAGAAGAGTTTAGACACTAGGATAAGATAAGGAACACACCCATTATAAAGAAATCACATTAGGATTCTCTTTTTAAGCTGTTCCTTAAAACACTAGTGCTTAGGAAATCTATTGGAGGCAGAAGCAGTCAAGGGTAGCCTAGGGTTAGGGTTAGGCTTAGGGTTAGGCTTAGGGTACGGCTTAGGGTACGGGTTCGGGGAGGGCTTCGGGTACGGCATAGGGTATGGGTTAGGGTTAGGGTTAGGGTTAGTGTTAGGGTTAGGGCTCGGTTTAGGGTACGGGTTAGGATTAGGGTACGTGTTAGGGTTAGGGTAGGGGTTAGGGTTAGGGTACGCGTTAGGGTTAGGGTAGTGATTAAACCTATCCCACTCTCTAGATACCCCTTAGCACGTAAAGGAATATTATTTGGGGGTCCAGCCATGGAGAAGAGATTAGACACTAGGATTAGATAAGGAACACACACATTATAAAGAAATCACATTAGGATTCTCTTTTTAAGCTGTTCCTTAAAACACTATTGCTTAGGAAATCTATTGGAGGCAGAAGCAGTCAAGGGTAGCCTACGGTTAGGGTTAGGCTTAGGGTTAGGCTTAGGGTACGGCTTAGGGTACGGGTTCGGGGAGGGCTTCGGGTACGGCGTAGGGTATGGGTTAGGGTTAGGGTTAGGGTTAGTGTTAGGGTTAGGGCTCGGTTTAGGGTACGGGTTAGGATTAGGGTACGTGTTAGGGTTAGGGTAGGGGTTAGGGTTAGGGTACGCGTTAGGGTTAGGGTAGTGATTAAACCTATCCCACCCTCTAGATACCCCTTAGCACATAAAGGAATATTATTTGGGGGTCCAGCCATTTAGAAGAGTTTAGACACTAGGATTAGATAAGGGACACACCCATTATAAAGAAATCTCATTAGGATTCTCTTTTTAAGCTGTTCCTTAAAACACTAGTGCTTAGGAAATCTATTGGAGGCAGAAGCAGTCAAGGGTAGCCTAGGTTTAGGGTTAGGCTTAGGGTTAGGCTTAGGGTACGGTTTAGGGTACGGGTTTGGGGAGGGCTTCGGGTACGGCGTAGGGTATGGGTTAGAGTTAGGGTTACGGTTAGTGTTAGGGTTAGGGCTCGGTTTAGGGTACGGGTTAGGATTAGGGTACGTGTTAGGGTTAGGGTAGGGGTTAGCGTTAGGGTACGCGTTAGGGTTAGGGTAGTTATTAAACCTATCCCACTCTCTAGTTACCCCTTAGCACGTAAAGGAATATTATTTGGGGGTCCAGCCATGGAGAAGAGTTTAGACACTAGGATAAGATAAGGAACACAACCATTATAAAGAAATCTCATTAGGATTCTCTTTTTAAGCTGTTCCTTAAAACACTAGTGCTTACGAAATCTATTGGAGGCAGAAGCAGTCAAGGGTAGCCTAGGGTTAGAGTTAGGCTTAGGGTTAGGCTTTGGGTACGGCTTAGGGTACGAGTTCGGGGAGGGCTTCGGGTACGGCGTAGGGTATGGGTTAGGGTTAGGGTTAGGGTTAGTGTTAGGGTTAGGGCTCGGTTTAGGGTACGGGTTAGGATTAGGGTACGTGTTAGGGTTAGGGTAGGGGTTAGGGTTAGGGTACGCGTTAGGGTTAGGGTAGTGATTAAACCTATCCCACTCTCTAGATACCCCTTAGCACGTAAAGGAATATTATTTGGGGGTCCAGCCATGGAGAAGAGTTTAGACACTAGGATTAGATAAGGAACACACACATTATAAAGAAATCACATTAGGATTCTCTTTTTAAGCTGTTCCATAAAACACTAGTGCTTAGGAAATCTATTGGAGGCAGAAGCAGTCAAGGGTAGCCTAGGGTTAGAGTTAGGCTTAGGGTTAGGCTTTGGGTACGGCTTAGGGTACGAGTTCGGGGAGGGCTTCGGGTACGGCGTAGGGTATGGGTTAGGGTTAGGGTTAGGGTTAGTGTTAGGGTTAGGGCTCGGTTTAGGGTACGGGTTAGGATTAGGGTACGTGTTAGGGTTAGGGTAGGGGTTAGCGTTAGGGTACGCATTAGGGTTAGGTTAGTTATTAAACCTATCCCACTCTGTAGTTACCCCTTAGCACGTAAAGGAATATTATTTGGGGGTCCAGCCATGGAGAAGAGTTTAGACACTAGGATAAGATAAGGAACACACCCATTATAAAGAAATCACATTAGGATTCTCTTTTTAAGCTGTTCCTTAAAACACTAGTGCTTAGGAAATCTATTGGAGGCAGAAGCAGTCAAGGGTAGCCTAGGGTTAGGGTTAGGCTTAGGGTTAGGCTTAGGGTACGGCTTAGGGTACGGGTTCGGGGAGGGCTTCGGGTACGGCGTAGTGTATGGGTTAGGGTTAGGGTTAGGGTTAGTGTTAGGGTTAGGGCTCGGTTTAGGGTACGGGTTAGGATTAGGGTACGTGTTAGGGTTAGGGTAGGGGTTAGGGTTAGGGTACGCGTTAGGGTTAGGGTAGTGATTAAACCTATCCCACTCTCTAGATACCCCTTAGCACGTAAAGGAATATTATTTGGGGGTCCAGCCATGGAGAAGAGTTTAGACACTAGGATTAGATAAGGAACACACACATTATAAAGAAATCACATTAGGATTCTCTTTTTAAGCTGTTCCTTAAAACACTAGTGCTTAGGAAATCTATTGGAGGCAGAAGCAGTCAAGGGTAGCCTAGGGTTAGGGTTAGGCTTAGGGGTAGGCTTAGGGTACGGCTTAGGGTACGGGTTCGGGGAGGGCTTCGGGTACGGCGTAGGGTATGGGTTAGGGTTAGGGTTAGGGTTAGTGTTAGGGTTAGGGCTCGGTTTAGGGTACGGGTTAGGATTAGGGTACGTGTTAGGGTTAGGGCAGGGGTTAGGGTTAGGGTACCCGTTAGGGTTAGGGTAGTGATTAAACCTATCCCACTCTCTAGATACCCCTTAGCACGTAAAGGAATATTATTTGGGGGTCCAGCCATGGAGAAGAGTTTAGACACTAAGATTAGATAAGGAACACACACATTATAAAGAAATCACATTAGGATTCTCTTTTTAAGCTGTTCCTTAAAACACTAGTGCTTAGGAAATCTATTGGAGGCAGAAGCAGTCAAGGGTAGCCTACGGTTAGGGTTAGGCTTAGGGTTAGGCTTAGGGTACGGCTTAGGGTACGGGTTCGGGGAGGGCTTCGGGTACGGCGTAGGGTATGGGTTAGGGTTAGGGTTAGGGTTAGTGTTAGGGTTAGGGCTCGGTTTAGGGTACGGGTTAGGATTAGGGTACGTGTTAGGGTTAGGGTAGGGGTTAGGGTTAGGGTACGCGTTAGGGTTAGGGTAGTGATTAAACCTATCCCACTCTCTAGATACCCCTTAGCACATAAAGGAATATTATTTGGGGGTCCAGCCATTTAGAAGAGTTTAGACACTAGGATTAGATAAGGGACACACCCATTATAAAGAAATCTCATTAGGATTCTCTTTTTAAGCTGTTCCTTAAAACACTAGTGCTTAGGAAATCTATTGGAGGCAGAAGCAGTCAAGGGTAGCCTAGGTTTAGGGTTAGGCTTAGGGTTAGGCTTAGGGTACGGTTTAGGGTACGGGTTTGGGGAGGGCTTCGGGTACGGCGTAGGGTATGGGTTAGAGTTAGGGTTACGGTTAGTGTTAGGGTTAGGGCTCGGTTTAGGGTACGGGTTAGGATTAGGGTACGTGTTAGGGTTAGGGTAGGGGTTAGCGTTAGGGTACGCGTTAGGGTTAGGGTAGTTATTAAACCTATCCCACTCTCTAGTTACCCCTTAGCACGTAAAGGAATATTATTTGGGGGTCCAGCCATGGAGAAGAGTTTAGACACTAGGATAAGATAAGGAACACAACCATTATAAAGAAATCACATTAGGATTCTCTTTTTAAGCTGTTCCTTAAAACACTAGTGCTTACGAAATCTATTGGAGGCAGAAGCAGTCAAGGGTAGCCTAGGGTTAGAGTTAGGCTTAGGGTTAGGCTTTGGGTACGGCTTAGGGTACGAGTTCGGGGAGGGCTTCGGGTACGGCGTAGGGTATGGGTTAGGGTTAGGGTTAGGGTTAGTGTTAGGGTTAGGGCTCGGTTTAGGGTACGGGTTAGGATTAGGGTACGTGTTAGGGTTAGGGTAGGGGTTAGGGTTAGGGTATGCGTTAGGGTTAGGGTAGTGATTAAACCTATCCCACTCTCTAGATACCCCTTAGCACGTAAAGGAATATTATTTGGGGGTCCAGCCATGGAGAAGAGTTTAGACACTAGGATTAGATAAGGAACACACACATTATAAAGAAATCACATTAGGATTCTCTTTTTAAGCTGTTCCATAAAACACTAGTGCTTAGGAAATCTATTGGAGGCAGAAGCAGTCAAGGGTAGCCTAGGGTTAGAGTTAGGCTTAGGGTTAGGCTTTGGGTACGGCTTAGGGTACGAGTTCGGGGAGGGCTTCGGGTACGGCGTAGGGTATGGGTTAGGGTTAGGGTTAGGGTTAGTGTTAGGGTTAGGGCTCGGTTTAGGGTACGGGTTAGGATTAGGGTACGTGTTAGGGTTAGGGTAGGGGTTAGCGTTAGGGTACGCATTAGGGTTAGGTTAGTTATTAAACCTATCCCACTCTGTAGTTACCCCTTAGCACGTAAAGGAATATTATTTGGGGGTCCAGCCATGGAGAAGAGTTTAGACACTAGGATAAGATAAGGAACACACCCATTATAAAGAAATCACATTAGGATTCTCTTTTTAAGCTGTTCCTTAAAACACTAGTGCTTAGGAAATCTATTGGAGGCAGAAGCAGTCAAGGGTAGCCTAGGGTTAGGGTTAGGCTTAGGGTTAGGCTTAGGGTACGGCTTAGGGTACGGGTTCGGGGAGGGCTTCGGGTACGGCGTAGGGTATGGGTTAGGGTTAGGGTTAGGGTTAGTGTTAGGGTTAGGGCTCGGTTTAGGGTACGGGTTAGGATTAGGGTACGTGTTAGGGTTAGGGTAGGGGTTAGGGTTAGGGTACGCGTTAGGGTTAGGGTAGTGATTAAACCTATCCCACTCTCTAGATACCCCTTAGCACGTAAAGGAATATTATTTGGGGGTCCAGCCATGGAGAAGAGTTTAGACACTAGGATTAGATAAGGAACACACACATTATAAAGAAATCACATTAGGATTCTCTTTTTAAGCTGTTCCTTAAAACACTAGTGCTTAGGAAATCTATTGGAGGCAGAAGCAGTCAAGGGTAGCCTAGGGTTAGGGTTAGGCTTAGGGGTAGGCTTAGGGTACGGCTTAGGGTACGGGTTCGGGGAGGGCTTCGGGTACGGCGTAGGGTATGGGTTAGGGTTAGGGTTAGGGTTAGTGTTAGGGTTAGGGCTCGGTTTAGGGTACGGGTTAGGATTAGGGTACGTGTTAGGGTTAGGGCAGGGGTTAGGGTTAGGGTACCCGTTAGGGTTAGGGTAGTGATTAAACCTATCCCACTCTCTAGATACCCCTTAGCACGTAAAGGAATATTATTTGGGGGTCCAGCCATGGAGAAGAGTTTAGACACTAAGATTAGATAAGGAACACACACATTATAAAGAAATCACATTAGGATTCTCTTTTTAAGCTGTTCCTTAAAACACTAGTGCTTAGGAAATCTATTGGAGGCAGAAGCAGTCAAGGGTAGCCTACGGTTAGGGTTAGGCTTAGGGTTAGGCTTAGGGTACGGCTTAGGGTACGGGTTCGGGGAGGGCTTCGGGTACGGCGTAGGGTATGGGTTAGGGTTAGGGTTAGGGTTAGTGTTAGGGTTAGGGCTCGGTTTAGGGTACGGGTTAGGATTAGGGTACGTGTTAGGGTTAGGGTAGGGGTTAGGGTTAGGGTACGCGTTAGGGTTAGGGTAGTGATTAAACCTATCCCACTCTCTAGATACCCCTTAGCACGTAAAGGAATATTATTTGGGGGTCCAGCCATGGAGAAGAGTTTAGACACTAGGATTAGATAAGGGACACACCCATTATAAAGAAATCTCATTAGGATTCTCTTTTTAAGCTGTTCCTTAAAACACTAGTGCTTAGGAAATCTATTGGAGGCAGAAGCAGTCAAGGGTAGCCTAGGGTTAGGGTTAGGCTTAGGGTTAGGCTTAGGGTACGGCTTAGGGTACGGGTTCGGGGAGGGCTTCGGGTACGGCGTAGGGTATGGGTTAGGGTTAGGGTTAGGGTTAGTGTTAGGGTTAGGGCTCGGTTTAGGGTACGGGTTAGGATTAGGGTACGTGTTAGGGTTAGGGTAGGGGTTAGGGTTAGGGTACACGTTAGGGTTAGGGTAGTTATTAAACCTATCCCACTCTCTAGATACACCTTAGCACGTAAAGGAATATTATTTGGGGGTCCAGCCATGGAGAAGAGTTTAGACACTAAGATAATAAAAGGAACACACACATTATAAAGAAATCACATTAGGATGCTCTTTTTAAGCTGTTCCTTAAAACACTAGTACTTAGGAAATCTATTGGAGGCAGAAGCAGTCAAGTGTAGCCTAGGGTTAGGGTTAGGCTTAGGGGTAGGCTTAGGGTACGGCTTAGGGTACGGGTTCAGGGAGGGCTTCGGGTACGGCGTAGGGTATGGGTTAGGGTTAGGGTTAGGGTTAGTGTTAGGGTTAGGGCTCTGTTTAGGGTACGGGTTAGGGTTAGGGTACGTGCTAGGGTTAGGGTAGGGGTTAGGGTTAGGGTACGCGTTAGGGTTAGGGTAGTGATTAAACCTATCCCACTCTCTAGATACCCCTTAGCACGTAAAGGAATATTATTTGGGGGTCCAGCCATGGAGAAGAGTTTAGACACTAGGATTAGATAAGGAACACACACATTATAAAGAAGTCACATTAGGATTCTCTTTTTAAGCTGTTCCTTAAAACACTAGTGCTTAGGAAATCTATTGGAGGCAGAAGCAGTCAAGGGTAGCCTAGGGTTAGAGTTAGGCTTAGGGTTAGGCTTTGGGTACGGCTTAGGGTACGAGTTCGGGGAGGGCTTCGGGTACAGCGTAGGGTATGGGTTAGGGTTAGGGTTAGGGTTAGTGTTAGGGTTAGGGCTCGGTTTAGGGTACGGGTTAGGATTAGGGTACGTGTTAGGGTTAGGGTAGGGGTTAGCGTTAGGGTACCCATTAGGGTTAGGTTAGTTATTAAACCTATCCCACTCTGTAGTTACCGCTTAGCACATAAAGGAATATTATTTGGGGGTCCAGCCATGGAGAAGAGTTTAGACACTAGGATAAGATAAGGAACACACCCATTATAAAGAAATCACATTAGGATTCTCTTTTTAAGCTGTTCCTTAAAACACTAGTGCTTAGGAAATCTATTGGAGGCAGAAGCAGTCAAGGGTAGCCTAGGGTTAGGGTTAGGCTTAGGGTACGGCTTAGGGTACGGGTTCGGGGAGGGCTTCGGGTACGGCGTAGGGTATGGGTTAGGGTTAGGGTTAGGGTTAGTGTTAGGGTTAGGGCTCGGTTTAGGGTACGGGTTAGGATTAGGGTACGTGTTAGGGTTAGGGCAGGGGTTAGGGTTAGGGTACCCGTTAGGGTTAGGGTAGTGATTAAACCTATCCCACTCTCTAGATACCCCTTAGCACGTAAAGGAATATTATTTGGGGGTCCAGCCATGGAGAAGAGTTTAGACACTAAGATAATATAAGGAACACACACCTTATAAAGAAATCACATTAGGATTCTCTTTTTAAGCTGTTCCTTAAAACACTATTGCTTAGGAAATCTATTGGAGGCAGAAGCAGTCAAGGGTAGCCTACGGTTAGGGTTAGGCTTAGGGTTAGGCTTAGGGTACGGCTTAGGGTACGGGTTCGGGGAGGGCTTCGGGTACGGCGTAGGGTATGGGTTAGGGTTAGGGTTAGGGTTAGTGTTAGGGTTAGGGCTCGGTTTAGGGTACGGGTTAGGATTAGGGTACGTGTTAGGGTTAGGGTAGGGGTTAGCGTTAGGGTATGCGTTAGGGTTAGGGTAGTTATTAAACCTATCCCACTCTCTAGTTACCCCTTAGCACGTAAAGGAATATTATTTGGGGGTCCAGCCATGGAGAAGAGTTTAGACACTAGGATAAGATAAGGAACACACCCATTATAAAGAAATCACATTAGGATTCTCTTTTTAAGCTGTTCCTTAAAACCCTAGTGCTTAGGAAATCTATTGGAGGCAGAAGCAGTCAAGGGTAGCCTAGGGTTATGGTTAGGCTTAGGGTTAGGCTTAGGGTACGGCTTAGGGTACGGGTTCGGGGAGGGTTTCGGGTACGGCGTAGGGTATGGGTTAGGGTTAGGGTTAGGGTTAGTGTTAGGGTTAGGGCTCGGTTTAGGGTACGGGTTAGGATTAGGGTACGTGTTAGGGTTAGGGTAGGGGTTAGGGTTAGGTACGCGTTACGGTTAGGGTAGTTATTAAACCTGTCCCTCTCTCTAGATACCCCTTAGCACGTAAAGGAATATTATTTGGGGGTCCAGCCATGGAGAAGAGTTTAGACACTAGGATAAGATAAGGAACACACCCATTATAAAGAAATCACATTAGGATAATCTTTTTAAGCTGTTCCTTAAAACACTAGTGCTTAGGAAATCTATTGGAGGCAGAAGCAGTCAAGGGTAGCCTAGGGTTAGGGTTAGGCTTAGGGTTAGGCTTAGGGTACGGCTTAGGGTACGGGTTCGGGGAGGGCTTCGGGTACGGCATAGGGTATGGGTTAGGGTTAGGGTTAGGGTTAGTGTTAGGGTTAGGGCTCGGTTTAGGGTACGGGTTAGGATTAGGGTACGTGTTAGGGTTAGGGTAGGGGTTAGGGTTAGGGTACGCGTTACGGTTAGGGTAGTGATTAAACCTATCCCACTCTCTAGATACCCCTTAGCACGTAAAGGAATATTATTTTGGGGACCAGCCATGGAGAAGAGGTTTGACACTAAGATAATATAAGGAACACACACATTATAAAGAAATCACATTAGGATTCTCTTTTTAAGCTGTTCCTTAAAACACTAGTGCTTAGGAAATCTATTGGAGGCAGAAGCAGTCAAGGGTAGCCTAGGGTTAGGGTTAGGCTTAGGGTTAGGATTAGGGTACGGCTTAGGGTACGGGTTCGGGGAGGGCTTCGGGTACAGCGTAGGGTATGGGTTAGGGTTAGGGTTAGGGTTAGTGTTAGGGTTAGGGCTCGGTTTAGGATACTGGTTAGGATTAGGGTACGTGTTAGGGGTAGGGTAGGGGTTAGGGTTAGGGTACGCGTTAGGGTTAGGGTAGTTATTAAACCTATCCCACTCTCTAGATACCCCTTAGCACGTAAAGAAATATTATTTGTGGGTCCAGCCATGGAGAAGAGTTTAGACACTAGGATAAGATAAGGAACACACCCATTATAAAGAAATCACATTAGAATTCTCTTTTTAAGCTGTTCCTTAAAACACTAGTGCTTAGGAAATATATTGGAGGCAGAGGCAGTCAAGGGTAGCCTAGGGTTAGGGTTAGGCTTAGGGTTAGGCTTAGGGTACGGCTTATGGTACGGGTTCGGGGAGGGTTTCGGGTACGGCGTAGGGTATGGGTTAGGGTTAGGGTTAGGGTTAGTGTTAGGGTTAGGGCTCGGTTTAGGGTACGGGTTAGGATTAGGGTACGTGTTAGGGTTAGGGTAGGGGTTAGGGTTAGGGTACGCGTTAGGGTTAGGGTAGTTATTAAGCCTATCCCACTCTCTAGATACCCCTTAGCACGTAAAGGAATATTATTTGGGGGTCCAGCCATGGAGAAAAGGTTAGACACTAAGATAATATAAGGAACACACACAGTATAAATAAATCACATTAGGATTCTCTTTTTAAGCTGTTCCTTAAAACACTAGTGCTTAGGAAATCTATTGGAGGCAGAAGCAGTCAAGGGTAGCCTAGGGTTAGGGTTAGGCTTAGGGTTAGGCTTAGGGTACGGCTTAGGGTACGGGTTCGGGGAGGGCTTCGGGTATGGCGTAGGGTATGGGTTAAGGTTAGGGTTAGGGTTAGTGTTAGGGTTAGGGCTCGGTTTAGGGTACGGGTTAGGATTAGGGTACGTGCTAGGGTTAGGGTAGGGGTTAGGGTTAGGGTACGCGTTAGGGTTAGGGTAGTGATTAAACCTATCCCACTCTCTAGATACCCCTTAGCACGTAAAGGAATATTATTTGGGGGTCCAGCCATGGAGAAGAGTTTAGACACTAGGATTAGATAAGGAACACACACATTATAAAGAAATCACATTAGGATTCTCTTTTTAAGCTGTTCCTTAAAACACTAGTGCTTAGGAAATCTATTGGAGGCAGAAGCAGTCAAGGGTAGCCTAGGGTTAGAGTTAGGCTTAGGGTTAGGCTTTGGGTACGGCTTAGGGTACGAGTTAGGGGAGGGCTTCGGGTACGGCGTAGGGTATGGGTTAGGGTTAGGGTTAGGGTTAGTGTTAGGGTTAGGGCTCGGTTTAGGGTACGGGTTAGGATTAGGGTACGTGCTAGGGTTAGGGTAGGGGTTAGGGTTAGGGTACGCGTTAGGGTTAGGGTAGTGATTAAACCTATCCCACTCTCTAGATACCCCTTAGCACGTAAAGGAATATCATTTGGGGGTCCAGCCATGGAGAAGAGTTTAGACACTAGGATTAGATAAGGAACACACACATTATAAAGAAATCACATTAGGATTCTCTTTTTAAGCTGTTCCTTAAAACACTAGTGCTTAGGAAATCTATTGGAGGCAGAAGCAGTCAAGGGTAGCCTAGGGTTAGAGTTAGGCTTAGGGTTAGGCTTTGGGTATGGCTTAGGGTACGAGTTCGGGGAGGGCTTCGGGTACGGCGTAGGGTATGGGTTAGGGTTAGGGTTAGGGTTAGTGTTAGGGTTAGGGCTCGGTTTAGGGTACGGGTTAGGATTAGGGTACGTGTTAGGGTTAGGGTAGGGGTTAGCGTTAGGGTACGCATTAGGGTTAGGTTAGTTATAAAACCTATCCCACTCTGTAGTTACCCCTTAGCACGTAAAGGAATATTATTTGGGGGTCCAGCCATGGAGAAGAGTTTAGACACTAGGATAAGATAAGGAAAACACCCATTATAAAGAAATCACATTAGGATTCTCTTTTTAAGCTGTTCCTTAAAACACTAGTGCTTAGGAAATCTATTGGAGGCAGAAGCAGTCAAGGGTAGCCTAGGGTTAGGGTTAGGCTTAGGGTTAGGCTTAGGGTACGGCTTAGGGTACGGGTTCGGGGAGGGCTTCGGGTACGGCGTAGGGTATGGGTTAGGGTTAGGGTTAGGGTTAGTGTTAGGGTTAGGGCTCGGTTTAGGGTACGGGTTAGGATTAGGGTACGTGTTAGGGTTAGGGTAGGGGTTAGGGTTAGGGTACACGTTAGGGTTAGGGTAGTTATTAAACCTATCCCACTCTCTAGATACACCTTAGCACGTAAAGGAATATTATTTGGGGGTCCAGCCATGGAGAAGAGTTTAGACACTAGGATTAGATAAGGAACACACACATTATAAAGAAGTCACATTAGGATTCTCTTTTTAAGCTGTTCCTTAAAACACTAGTGCTTAGGAAATCTATTGGAGGCAGAAGCAGTCAAGGGTAGCCTAGGGTTAGAGTTAGGCTTAGGGTTAGGCTTTGGGTACGGCTTAGGGTACGAGTTCGGGGAGGGCTTCGGGTACAGCGTAGGGTATGGGTTAGGGTTAGGGTTAGGGTTAGTGTTAGGGTTAGGGCTCGGTTTAGGGTACGGGTTAGGATTAGGGTACGTGTTAGGGTTAGGGTAGGGGTTAGCGTTAGGGTACCCATTAGGGTTAGGTTAGTTATTAAACCTATCCCACTCTGTAGTTACCGCTTAGCACATAAAGGAATATTATTTGGGGGTCCAGCCATGGAGAAGAGTTTAGACACTAGGATAAGATAAGGAACACACCCATTATAAAGAAATCACATTAGGATTCTCTTTTTAAGCTGTTCCTTAAAACACTAGTGCTTAGGAAATCTATTGGAGGCAGAAGCAGTCAAGGGTAGCCTAGGGTTAGGGTTAGGCTTAGGGTACGGCTTAGGGTACGGGTTCGGGGAGGGCTTCGGGTACGGCGTAGGGTATGGGTTAGGGTTAGGGTTAGGGTTAGTGTTAGGGTTAGGGCTCGGTTTAGGGTACGGGTTAGGATTAGGGTACGTGTTAGGGTTAGGGCAGGGGTTAGGGTTAGGGTACCCGTTAGGGTTAGGGTAGTGATTAAACCTATCCCACTCTCTAGATACCCCTTAGCACGTAAAGGAATATTATTTGGGGGTCCAGCCATGGAGAAGAGTTTAGACACTAAGATAATATAAGGAACACACACCTTATAAAGAAATCACATTAGGATTCTCTTTTTAAGCTGTTCCTTAAAACACTATTGCTTAGGAAATCTATTGGAGGCAGAAGCAGTCAAGGGTAGCCTACGGTTAGGGTTAGGCTTAGGGTTAGGCTTAGGGTACGGCTTAGGGTACGGGTTCGGGGAGGGCTTCGGGTACGGCGTAGGGTATGGGTTAGGGTTAGGGTTAGGGTTAGTGTTAGGGTTAGGGCTCGGTTTAGGGTACGGGTTAGGATTAGGGTACGTGTTAGGGTTAGGGTAGGGGTTAGCGTTAGGGTATGCGTTAGGGTTAGGGTAGTTATTAAACCTATCCCACTCTCTAGTTACCCCTTAGCACGTAAAGGAATATTATTTGGGGGTCCAGCCATGGAGAAGAGTTTAGACACTAGGATAAGATAAGGAACACACCCATTATAAAGAAATCACATTAGGATTCTCTTTTTAAGCTGTTCCTTAAAACCCTAGTGCTTAGGAAATCTATTGGAGGCAGAAGCAGTCAAGGGTAGCCTAGGGTTATGGTTAGGCTTAGGGTTAGGCTTAGGGTACGGCTTAGGGTACGGGTTCGGGGAGGGTTTCGGGTACGGCGTAGGGTATGGGTTAGGGTTAGGGTTAGGGTTAGTGTTAGGGTTAGGGCTCGGTTTAGGGTACGGGTTAGGATTAGGGTACGTGTTAGGGTTAGGGTAGGGGTTAGGGTTAGGTACGCGTTACGGTTAGGGTAGTTATTAAACCTGTCCCTCTCTCTAGATACCCCTTAGCACGTAAAGGAATATTATTTGGGGGTCCAGCCATGGAGAAGAGTTTAGACACTAGGATAAGATAAGGAACACACCCATTATAAAGAAATCACATTAGGATAATCTTTTTAAGCTGTTCCTTAAAACACTAGTGCTTAGGAAATCTATTGGAGGCAGAAGCAGTCAAGGGTAGCCTAGGGTTAGGGTTAGGCTTAGGGTTAGGCTTAGGGTACGGCTTAGGGTACGGGTTCGGGGAGGGCTTCGGGTACGGCATAGGGTATGGGTTAGGGTTAGGGTTAGGGTTAGTGTTAGGGTTAGGGCTCGGTTTAGGGTACGGGTTAGGATTAGGGTACGTGTTAGGGTTAGGGTAGGGGTTAGGGTTAGGGTACGCGTTACGGTTAGGGTAGTGATTAAACCTATCCCACTCTCTAGATACCCCTTAGCACGTAAAGGAATATTATTTTGGGGACCAGCCATGGAGAAGAGGTTTGACACTAAGATAATATAAGGAACACACACATTATAAAGAAATCACATTAGGATTCTCTTTTTAAGCTGTTCCTTAAAACACTAGTGCTTAGGAAATCTATTGGAGGCAGAAGCAGTCAAGGGTAGCCTAGGGTTAGGGTTAGGCTTAGGGTTAGGATTAGGGTACGGCTTAGGGTACGGGTTCGGGGAGGGCTTCGGGTACAGCGTAGGGTATGGGTTAGGGTTAGGGTTAGGGTTAGTGTTAGGGTTAGGGCTCGGTTTAGGATACTGGTTAGGATTAGGGTACGTGTTAGGGGTAGGGTAGGGGTTAGGGTTAGGGTACGCGTTAGGGTTAGGGTAGTTATTAAACCTATCCCACTCTCTAGATACCCCTTAGCACGTAAAGAAATATTATTTGTGGGTCCAGCCATGGAGAAGAGTTTAGACACTAGGATAAGATAAGGAACACACCCATTATAAAGAAATCACATTAGAATTCTCTTTTTAAGCTGTTCCTTAAAACACTAGTGCTTAGGAAATATATTGGAGGCAGAGGCAGTCAAGGGTAGCCTAGGGTTAGGGTTAGGCTTAGGGTTAGGCTTAGGGTACGGCTTATGGTACGGGTTCGGGGAGGGTTTCGGGTACGGCGTAGGGTATGGGTTAGGGTTAGGGTTAGGGTTAGTGTTAGGGTTAGGGCTCGGTTTAGGGTACGGGTTAGGATTAGGGTACGTGTTAGGGTTAGGGTAGGGGTTAGGGTTAGGGTACGCGTTAGGGTTAGGGTAGTTATTAAGCCTATCCCACTCTCTAGATACCCCTTAGCACGTAAAGGAATATTATTTGGGGGTCCAGCCATGGAGAAAAGGTTAGACACTAAGATAATATAAGGAACACACACAGTATAAATAAATCACATTAGGATTCTCTTTTTAAGCTGTTCCTTAAAACACTAGTGCTTAGGAAATCTATTGGAGGCAGAAGCAGTCAAGGGTAGCCTAGGGTTAGGGTTAGGCTTAGGGTTAGGCTTAGGGTACGGCTTAGGGTACGGGTTCGGGGAGGGCTTCGGGTATGGCGTAGGGTATGGGTTAAGGTTAGGGTTAGGGTTAGTGTTAGGGTTAGGGCTCGGTTTAGGGTACGGGTTAGGATTAGGGTACGTGCTAGGGTTAGGGTAGGGGTTAGGGTTAGGGTACGCGTTAGGGTTAGGGTAGTGATTAAACCTATCCCACTCTCTAGATACCCCTTAGCACGTAAAGGAATATTATTTGGGGGTCCAGCCATGGAGAAGAGTTTAGACACTAGGATTAGATAAGGAACACACACATTATAAAGAAATCACATTAGGATTCTCTTTTTAAGCTGTTCCTTAAAACACTAGTGCTTAGGAAATCTATTGGAGGCAGAAGCAGTCAAGGGTAGCCTAGGGTTAGAGTTAGGCTTAGGGTTAGGCTTTGGGTACGGCTTAGGGTACGAGTTAGGGGAGGGCTTCGGGTACGGCGTAGGGTATGGGTTAGGGTTAGGGTTAGGGTTAGTGTTAGGGTTAGGGCTCGGTTTAGGGTACGGGTTAGGATTAGGGTACGTGCTAGGGTTAGGGTAGGGGTTAGGGTTAGGGTACGCGTTAGGGTTAGGGTAGTGATTAAACCTATCCCACTCTCTAGATACCCCTTAGCACGTAAAGGAATATCATTTGGGGGTCCAGCCATGGAGAAGAGTTTAGACACTAGGATTAGATAAGGAACACACACATTATAAAGAAATCACATTAGGATTCTCTTTTTAAGCTGTTCCTTAAAACACTAGTGCTTAGGAAATCTATTGGAGGCAGAAGCAGTCAAGGGTAGCCTAGGGTTAGAGTTAGGCTTAGGGTTAGGCTTTGGGTATGGCTTAGGGTACGAGTTCGGGGAGGGCTTCGGGTACGGCGTAGGGTATGGGTTAGGGTTAGGGTTAGGGTTAGTGTTAGGGTTAGGGCTCGGTTTAGGGTACGGGTTAGGATTAGGGTACGTGTTAGGGTTAGGGTAGGGGTTAGCGTTAGGGTACGCATTAGGGTTAGGTTAGTTATAAAACCTATCCCACTCTGTAGTTACCCCTTAGCACGTAAAGGAATATTATTTGGGGGTCCAGCCATGGAGAAGAGTTTAGACACTAGGATAAGATAAGGAAAACACCCATTATAAAGAAATCACATTAGGATTCTCTTTTTAAGCTGTTCCTTAAAACACTAGTGCTTAGGAAATCTATTGGAGGCAGAAGCAGTCAAGGGTAGCCTAGGGTTAGGGTTAGGCTTAGGGTTAGGCTTAGGGTACGGCTTAGGGTACGGGTTCGGGGAGGGCTTCGGGTACGGCGTAGGGTATGGGTTAGGGTTAGGGTTAGGGTTAGTGTTAGGGTTAGGGCTCGGTTTAGGGTACGGGTTAGGATTAGGGTACGTGTTAGGGTTAGGGTAGGGGTTAGGGTTAGGGTACACGTTAGGGTTAGGGTAGTTATTAAACCTATCCCACTCTCTAGATACACCTTAGCACGTAAAGGAATATTATTTGGGGGTCCAGCCATGGAGAAGAGTTTAGACACTAAGATAATAAAAGGAACACACACATTATAAAGAAATCACATTAGGATTCTCTTTTTAAGCTGTTCCTTAAAACACTAGTACTTAGGAAATCTATTGGAGGCAGAAGCAGTCAAGTGTAGCCTAGGGTTAGGGTTAGGCTTAGGGGTAGGCTTAGGGTACGGCTTAGGGTACGGATTCGGGGAGGGCTTCGGGTACGGCGTAGGGTATGGGTTAGGGTTAGGTTTAGGGTTAGTGTTAGGGTTAGGGCTCGGTTTAGGGTACGGGTTAGGATTAGGGTACGTGCTAGGGTTAGGGTAGGGGTTAGGGTTAGGGTACACGTTAGGGTTAGGGTAGTTATTAAACCTATCCCACTCTCTAGATACACCTTAGCACGTAAAGGAATATTATTTGGGGGTCCAGCCATGGAGAAGAGTTTAGACACTAAGATAATAAAAGGAACACACACATTATAAAGAAATCACATTAGGATGCTCTTTTTAAGCTGTTCCTTAAAACACTAGTACTTAGGAAATCTATTGGAGGCAGAAGCAGTCAAGTGTAGCCTAGGGTT
Source organism: Balaenoptera physalus (assembly GCF_965194825.1). NCBI lineage: Eukaryota > Metazoa > Chordata > Mammalia > Artiodactyla > Balaenopteridae > Balaenoptera > Balaenoptera physalus. The sequence goes on along the minus strand of NW_028126360.1, from coordinate 54,337 downwards.
AGGGTTAGGCTTAGGGGTAGGCTTAGGGTACGGCTTAGGGTACGGGTTCGGGGAGGGCTTCGGGTACGGCGTAGGGTATGGGTTAGGGTTAGGGTTAGGGTTAGTGTTAGGGTTAGGGCTCTGTTTAGGGTACGGGTTAGGGTTAGGGTACGTGCTAGGGTTAGGGTAGGGGTTAGGGTTAGGGTACGCGTTAGGGTTAGGGTAGTGATTAAACCTATCCCACTCTCTAGATACCCCTTAGCACGTAAAGGAATATTATTTGGGGGTCCAGCCATGGAGAAGAGTTTAGACACTAGGATTAGATAAGGAACACACACATTATAAAGAAGTCACATTAGGATTCTCTTTTTAAGCTGTTCCTTAAAACACTAGTGCTTAGGAAATCTATTGGAGGCAGAAGAAGTCAAGGGTAGCCTAGGGTTAGAGTTAGGCTTAGGGTTAGGCTTTGGGTACGGCTTAGGGTACGAGTTCGGGGAGGGCTTCGGGTACAGCGTAGGGTATGGGTTAGGGTTAGGGTTAGGGTTAGTGTTAGGGTTAGGGCTCGGTTTAGGGTACGGGTTAGGATTAGGGTACGTGTTAGGGTTAGGGTAGGGGTTAGCGTTAGGGTACCCATTAGGGTTAGGTTAGTTATTAAACCTATCCCACTCTGTAGTTACCGCTTAGCACATAAAGGAATATTATTTGGGGGTCCAGCCATGGAGAAGAGTTTAGACACTAGGATAAGATAAGGAACACACCCATTATAAAGAAATCACATTAGGATTCTCTTTTTAAGCTGTTCCTTAAAACACTAGTGCTTAGGAAATCTATTGGAGGCAGAAGCAGTCAAGGGTAGCCTAGGGTTAGGGTTAGGCTTAGGGTACGGCTTAGGGTACGGGTTCGGGGAGGGCTTCGGGTACGGCGTAGGGTATGGGTTAGGGTTAGGGTTAGGGTTAGTGTTAGGGTTAGGGCTCGGTTTAGGGTACGGGTTAGGATTAGGGTACGTGTTAGGGTTAGGGTAGGGGTTAGGTTTAGGGTACACGTTAGGGTTAGGGTAGTTATTAAACCTATCCCACTCTCTAGATACACCTTAGCACGTAAAGGAATATTATTTGGGGGTCCAGCCATGGAGAAGAGTTTAGACACTAAGATAATATAAGGAACACACCCATTATAAAGAAATCACATTAGGATTCTCTTTTTAAGCTGTTCCTTAAAACCCTAGTGCTTAGGAAATCTATTGGAGGCAGAAGCAGTCAAGGGTAGCCTAGGGTTATGGTTAGGCTTAGGGTTAGGCTTAGGGTACGGCTTAGGGTACGGGTTCGGGGAGGGTTTCGGGTACGGCGTAGGGTATGGGTTAGGGTTAGGGTTAGGGTTAGTGTTAGGGTTAGGGCTCGGTTTAGGGTACGGGTTAGGATTAGGGTACGTGTTAGGGTTAGGGTAGGGGTTAGGGTTAGGGTACGCGTTACGGTTAGGGTAGTTATTAAACCTGTCCCTCTCTCTAGATACCCCTTAGCACGTAAAGGAATATTATTTGGGGGTCCAGCCATGGAGAAGAGTTTAGACACTAGGATAAGATAAGGAACACACCCATTATAAAGAAATCACATTAGGATAATCTTTTTAAGCTGTTCCTTAAAACACTAGTGCTTAGGAAATCTATTGGAGGCAGAAGCAGTCAAGGGTAGCCTAGGGTTAGGGTTAGGCTTAGGGTTAGGCTTAGGGTACGGCTTAGGGTACGGGTTCGGGGAGGGCTTCGGGTACGGCATAGGGTATGGGTTAGGGTTAGGGTTAGGGTTAGTGTTAGGGTTAGGGCTCGGTTTAGGGTACGGGTTAGGATTAGGGTACGTGTTAGGGTTAGGGTAGGGGTTAGGGTTAGGGTACGCGTTACGGTTAGGGTAGTGATTAAACCTATCCCACTCTCTAGATACCCCTTAGCACGTAAAGGAATATTATTTTGGGGTCCAGCCATGGAGAAGAGGTTTGACACTAAGATAATATAAGGAACACACACATTATAAAGAAATCACATTAGGATTCTCTTTTTAAGCTGTTCCTTAAAACACTAGTGCTTAGGAAATCTATTGGAGGCAGAAGCAGTCAAGGGTAGCCTAGGGTTAGAGTTAGGCTTAGGGTTAGGCTTTGGGTACGGCTTAGGGTACGAGTTCGGGGAGGGCTTCGGGTACGGCGTAGGGTATGGGTTAGGGTTAGGGTTAGGGTTAGTGTTAGGGTTAGGGCTCGGTTTAGGGTACGGGTTAGGATTAGGGTACGTGTTAGGGTTAGGGTAGGGGTTAGCGTTAGGGTACGCATTAGGGTTAGGTTAGTTATTAAACCTATCCCACTCTGTAGTTACCCCTTAGCACGTAAAGGAATATTATTTGGGGGTCCAGGCATGGAGAAGAGTTTAGACACTAGGATAAGATAAGGAACACACCCATTATAAAGAAATCACATTAGGATTCTCTTTTTAAGCTGTTCCTTAAAACACTAGTGCTTAGGAAATCTATTGGAGGCAGAAGCAGTCAAGGGTAGCCTAGGGTTAGGGTTAGGCTTAGGGTTAGGCTTAGGGTACGGCTTAGGGTACGGGTTCGGGGAGGGCTTCGGGTACGGCGTAGGGTATGGGTTAGGGTTAGGGTTAGGGTTAGTGTTAGGGTTAGGGCTCGGTTTAGGGTACGGGTTAGGATTAGGGTACGTGTTAGGGTTAGGGTAGGGGTTAGGGTTAGGGTACACGTTAGGGTTAGGGTAGTTATTAAACCTATCCCACACTCTAGATACACCTTAGCACGTAAAGGAATATTATTTGGGGGTCCAGCCATGGAGAAGAGTTTAGACACTAAGATAATAAAAGGAACACACACATTATAAAGAAATCACATTAGGATTCTCTTTTTAAGCTGTTCCTTAAAACACTAGTACTTAGGAAATCTATTGGAGCCAGAAGCAGTCAAGTGTAGCCTAGGGTTAGGGTTAGGCTTAGGGGTAGGCTTAGGGTACGGCTTAGGGTACGGGTTCGGGGAGGGCTTCGGGTACGGCGTAGGGTATGGGTTAGGGTTAGGGTTAGGGTTAGTGTTAGGGTTAGGGCTCGGTTTAGGGTACGGGTTAGGATTAGGGTACGTGCTAGGGTTAGGGTAGGGGTTAGGGTTAGGGTACGCGTTAGGGTTAGGGTAGTGATTAAACCTATCCCACTCTCTAGATACCCCTTAGCACGTAAAGGAATATCATTTGGGGGTCCAGCCATGGAGAAGAGTTTAGACACTAGGATTAGATAAGGAACACACACATTATAAAGAAATCACATTAGGATTCTCTTTTTAAGCTGTTCCTTAAAACACTAGTGCTTAGGAAATCTATTGGAGGCAGAAGCAGTCAAGGGTAGCCTAGGGTTAGAGTTAGGCTTAGGGTTAGGCTTTGGGTACGGCTTAGGGTACGAGTTCGGGGAGGGCTTCGGGTACGGCGTAGGGTATGGGTTAGGGTTAGGGTTAGGGTTAGTGTTAGGGTTAGGGCTCGGTTTAGGGTACGGGTTAGGATTAGGGTACGTGTTAGGGTTAGGGTAGGGGTTAGCGTTAGGGTACGCATTAGGGTTAGGTTAGTTATTAAACCTATCCCACTCTGTAGTTACCCCTTAGCACGTAAAGGAATATTATTTGGGGGTCCAGCCATGGAGAAGAGTTTAGACACTAGGATAAGATAAGGAAAACACCCATTATAAAGAAATCACATTAGGATTCTCTTTTTAAGCTGTTCCTTAAAACACTAGTGATTAGGAAATCTATTGGAGGCAGAAGCAGTCAAGGGTAGCCTAGGGTTAGGGTTAGGCTTAGGGTTAGGCTTAGGGTACGGCTTAGGGTACGGGTTCGGGGAGGGCTTCGGGTACGGCGTAGGGTATGGGTTAGGGTTAGGGTTAGGGTTAGTGTTAGGGTTAGGGCTCGGTTTAGGGTACGGGTTAGGATTAGGGTACGTGTTAGGGTTAGGGTAGGGGTTAGGGTTAGGGTACACGTTAGGGTTAGGGTAGTTATTAAACCTATCCCACTCTCTAGATACACCTTAGCACGTAAAGGAATATTATTTGGGGGTCCAGCCATGGAGAAGAGTTTAGACACTAAGATAATAAAAGGAACACACACATTATAAAGAAATCACATTAGGATTCTCTTTTTAAGCTGTTCCTTAAAACACTAGTACTTAGGAAATCTATTGGAGGCAGAAGCAGTCAAGTGTAGCCTAGGGTTAGGGTTAGGCTTAGGGGTAGGCTTAGGGTACGGCTTAGGGTACGGATTCGGGGAGGGCTTCGGGTACGGCGTAGGGTATGGGTTAGGGTTAGGTTTAGGGTTAGTGTTAGGGTTAGGGCTCGGTTTAGGGTACGGGTTAGGATTAGGGTACGTGCTAGGGTTAGGGTAGGGGTTAGGGTTAGGGTACACGTTAGGGTTAGGGTAGTTATTAAACCTATCCCACTCTCTAGATACACCTTAGCACGTAAAGGAATATTATTTGGGGGTCCAGCCATGGAGAAGAGTTTAGACACTAAGATAATAAAAGGAACACACACATTATAAAGAAATCACATTAGGATGCTCTTTTTAAGCTGTTCCTTAAAACACTAGTACTTAGGAAATCTATTGGAGGCAGAAGCAGTCAAGTGTAGCCTAGGGTTAGGGTTAGGCTTAGGGGTAGGCTTAGGGTACGGCTTAGGGTACGGGTTCGGGGAGGGCTTCGGGTACGGCGTAGGGTATGGGTTAGGGTTAGGGTTAGGGTTAGTGTTAGGGTTAGGGCTCTGTTTAGGGTACGGGTTAGGGTTAGGGTACGTGCTAGGGTTAGGGTAGGGGTTAGGGTTAGGGTACGCGTTAGGGTTAGGGTAGTGATTAAACCTATCCCACTCTCTAGATACCCCTTAGCACGTAAAGGAATATTATTTGGGGGTCCAGCCATGGAGAAGAGTTTAGACACTAGAATTAGATAAGGAACACACACATTATAAAGAAGTCACATTAGGATTCTCTTTTTAAGCTGTTCCTTAAAACACTAGTGCTTAGGAAATCTATTGGAGGCAGAAGCAGTCAAGGGTAGCCTAGGGTTAGAGTTAGGCTTAGGGTTAGGCTTTGGGTACGGCTTAGGGTACGAGTTCGGGGAGGGCTTCGGGTACAGCGTAGGGTATGGGTTAGGGTTAGGGTTAGGGTTAGTGTTAGGGTTAGGGCTCGGTTTAGGGTACGGGTTAGGATTAGGGTACGTGTTAGGGTTAGGGTAGGGGTTAGCGTTAGGGTACCCATTAGGGTTAGGTTAGTTATTAAACCTATCCCACTCTGTAGTTACCGCTTAGCACATAAAGGAATATTATTTGGGGGTCCAGCCATGGAGAAGAGTTTAGACACTAGGATAAGATAAGGAACACACCCATTATAAAGAAATCACATTAGGATTCTCTTTTTAAGCTGTTCCTTAAAACACTAGTGCTTAGGAAATCTATTGGAGGCAGAAGCAGTCAAGGGTAGCCTAGGGTTAGGGTTAGGCTTAGGGTACGGCTTAGGGTAAGGGTTCGGGGAGGGCTTCGGGTACGGCGTAGGGTATGGGTTAGGGTTAGGGTTAGGGTTAGTGTTAGGGTTAGGGCTCGGTTTAGGGTACGGGTTAGGATTAGGGTACGTGTTAGGGTTAGGGTAGGGGTTAGGTTTAGGGTACACGTTAGGGTTAGGGTAGTTATTAAACCTATCCCACTCTCTAGATACACCTTAGCACGTAAAGGAATATTATTTGGGGGTCCAGCCATGGAGAAGAGTTTAGACACTAAGATAATATAAGGAACACACACATTATAAAGAAATCACATTAGGATTCTCTTTTTAAGCTGTTCCTTAAAACACTAGTGGTTAGGAAATCTATTGGAGGCAGAAGCAGTCAATGGTAGCCTAGGGTAAGGGTTAGGCTTAGGGTTAGGCTTAGGTTACGGCTTAGGGTACGGGTTCGGGGAGGGCTTCGGGTACGGCGTAGGGTATGGGTTAGGGTTAGGGTTAGGGTTAGTGTTAGGGTTAGGGCTCGGTTTAGGGTACGGGTTAGGATTAGGGTACGTGTTAGGGTTAGGGTAGGGGTTAGCGTTAGGGTACGCGTTAGGGATAGGGTAGTTATTAAACCTATCCCACTCTCTAGTTACCCCTTAGCACGTAAAGGAATATTATTTGGGGGTCCAGCCATGGAGAAGAGTTTAGACACTAGGATAAGATAAGGAACACACCCATTATAAAGAAATCACATTAGGATTCTCCTTTTAAGCTGTTCCTTAAAACACTAGTGCTTAGGAAATCTATTGGAGGCAGAAGCAGTCAAGGGTAGCCTAGGGTTAGAGTTAGGCTTAGGGTTAGGCTTTGGGTACGGCTTAGGGTACGAGTTCGGGGAGGGCTTCGGGTACGGCGTAGGGTATGGGTTAGGGTTAGGGTTAGGGTTAGTGTTAGGGTTAGGGCTCGGTTTAGGGTACGGGTTAGTATTAGGGTACGTGTTAGGGTTAGGGTAGGGGTTAGCGTTAGGGTACGCATTAGGGTTAGGTTAGTTATTAAACCTATCCCACTCTGTAGTTACCCCTTAGCACGTAAAGGAATATTATTTGGGGGTCCAGCCATGGAGAAGAGTTTAGACACTAGGATAAGATAAGGAAAACACCCATTATAAAGAAATCACATTAGGATTCTCTTTTTAAGCTGTTCCTTAAAACACTAGTGATTAGGAAATCTATTGGAGGCAGAAGCAGTCAAGGGTAGCCTAGGGTTAGGGTTAGGCTTAGGGTTAGGCTTAGGGTACGGCTTAGGGTACGGGTTCGGGGAGGGCTTCGGGTACGGCGTAGGGTATGGGTTAGGGTTAGGGTTAGGGTTAGTGTTAGGGTTAGGGCTCGGTTTAGGGTACGGGTTAGGATTAGGGTACGTGTTAGGGTTAGGGTAGGGGTTAGGGTTAGGGTACACGTTAGGGTTAGGGTAGTGATTAAACCTATCCCACTCTCTAGATACCCCTTAGCACATAAAGGAATATTATTTTGGGGGTCCAGCCATGGAGAAGAGTTTAGACACTAGGATTAGATAAGGAACACACCCATTATAAAGAAATCACATTAGGATAATCTTTTTAAGCTGTTCCTTAAAACACTAGTGCTTAGGAAATCTATTGGAGGCAGAAGCAGTCAAGGGTAGCCTAGGGTTAGGGTTAGGCTTAGGGTTAGGCTTAGGGTACGGCTTAGGGTACGGGTTCGTGGAGGGCTTTGGGTACGGCATAGGGTATGGGTTAGGGTTAGGGTTAGGGTTAGTGTTAGGGTTAGGGCTCGGTTTAGGGTACGGGTTAGGATTAGGGTACGTGTTAGGGTTAGGGTAGGGGTTAGCGTTAGGGTACGCGTTAGCGTTAGGGTAGTTATTAAACCTATCCCACTCTCTAGTTACCCCTTAGCACGTAAAGGAATATTATTTGGGGGTCCAGCCATGGAGAAGAGTTTAGAAACTAGGATAAGATAAGGAACACACCCATTATAAAGAAATCACATTAGGATTCTCTTCTTAAGCTGTTCCTTAAAACACTAGTGCTTAGGAAATCTATTGGAGGCAGAAGCAGTCAAGGGTAGCCTAGGGTTAGGGTTAGGCTTAGGGTTAGGCTTAGGGTACGGCTTAGGGTACGGGTTCGGGGAGGGCTTCGGGTACGGCGTAGGGTATGGGTTAGGGTTAGGGTTAGGGTTAGTGTTAGGGTTAGGGCTCGGTTTAGGGTACGGGTTAGGATTAGGGTACGTGTTAGGGTTAGGGCAGGGGTTAGGGTTAGGGTACCCGTTAGGGTTAGGGTAGTTATTAAACCTATCCCACTCTCTAGATACCCCTTAGCACGTAAAGGAATATTATTTGGGGGTCCAGCCATGGAGAAGAGTTTAGACACTAAGATAATATAAGGAACACACACATTATAAAGAAATCACATTAGGATTCTCTTTTTAAGCTGTTCCTTAAAACACTAGTGCTTAGGAAATCTATTGGAGGCAGAAGCAGTCAAGGGTAGCCTAGGGTTAGGGTTAGGCTTAGGGGTAGGCTTAGGGTACGGCTTAGGGTACGGGTTCGGGGAGGGCTTCGGGTACGGCGTAGGGTATGGGTTAGGGTTAGGGTTAGGGTTAGTGTTAGGGTTAGGGCTCGGTTTAGGGTACGGGTTAGGATTAGGGTACGTGTTAGGGTTAGGGTAGGGGTTAGGGTAAGTGTATGCGTTAGGGTTAGGGTAGTGATTAAACCTATCCCACTCTCTAGATACCCCTTAGCACATAAAGGAATATTATTTGGGGGTCCAGCCATGGAGAAGAGTTTAGACACTAGGATTAGATAAGGAACACACCCATTAAAAAGAAATCACATTAGGATTCTCTTTTTAAGCTGTTCCTTAAAACACTAGTGCTTAGGAAATCTATTGGAGGCAGAAGCAGTCAAGGGTAGCCTAGGGTTAGGGTTAGGCTTAGGGTTAGGCTTAGGGTACGGTTTAGGGTACGGGTTTGGGGAGGGCTTCGGGTACGGCGTAGGGTATGGGTTAGAGTTAGGGTTAGGGTTAGTGTTAGGGTTAGGGCTCGGTTTAGGGTACGGGTTAGGATTAGGGTACGTGTTAGGGTTAGGGTAGGGGTTAGCGTTAGGGTACGCGTTAGGGTTAGGGTAGTTATTAAACCTATCCCACTCTCTAGTTACCCCTTAGCACGTAAAGGAATATTATTTGGGGGTCCAGCCATGGAGAAGAGTTTAGACACTAGGATAAGATAAGGAACACACCCATTATAAAGAAATCACATTAGGATTCTCTTTTTAAGCTGTTCCTTAAAACACTAGTGCTTAGGAAATCTATTGGAGGCAGAAGCAGTCAAGGGTAGCCTAGGGTTAGGGTTAGGCTTAGGGTTAGGCTTAGGGTACGGCTTAGGGTACGGGTTCGGGGAGGGCTTCGGGTACGGCGTAGGGTATGGGTTAGGGTTAGGGTTAGGGTTAGTGTTAGGGTTAGGGCTCGGTTTAGGGTACGGGTTAGGATTAGGGTACGTGTTAGGGTTAGGGTAGGGGTTAGCGTTAGGGTACGCGTTAGGGTTAGCGTAGTTATTAAACCTATCTCACTCTCTAGTTACCCCTTAGCACGTAAAGGAATATTATTTGGGGGTCCCGCCATGGAGAAGAGTTTAGACACTAGGATAAGATAAGGAACACACCCAATATAAAGAAATCACATTAGGATTCTCTTTTTAAGCTGTTCCTTAAAACACTAGTGCTTAGGAAATCTATTGGAGGCAGAAGCAGTCAAGGGTATCCTAGTGTTAGGCTTAGGATTAGGCTTAGGGTACGGCTTAGGGTACGGGTTCGGGGAGGGCTTCGGTTACGGCGTAGGGTATTGGTTAGGGTTAGGGTTAGGGTTAGTGTTAGGGTTAGGGCTCGTTTTAGGGTACGTGTTAGGATTAGGGTACATGTTAGGGTTAGGGTAGGGGTTAGGGTTAGGGTACGCGTTACGGTTAGGGTAGTTATTAAACCTATCCCACTCTCTAGATACCCCTTAGCACGTAAAGGAATATTATTTGGGGGTCCAGCCATGGAGAAGAGTTTAGACAATAAGATAATATAAGGAACACACACATTATAAAGAAATCACATTAGGATTCTCTTTTTAAGCTGTTCCTTAAAACACTAGTGCTTAGGAAATCTATTGGAGGCAGAAGCAGTCAAGGGTAGCCTAGGGTTAGAGTTAGGCTTAGGGTTAGGCTTTGGGTACGGCTTAGGGTACGAGTTCGTGGAGGGCTTCGGGTACAGCGTAGGGTATGGGTTAGGGTTAGGGTTAGGGTTAGTGTTAGGGTTAGGGCTCGGTTTAGGGTACGGGTTAGGATTAGGGTACGTGTTAGGGTTAGGGTAGGGGTTAGCGTTAGGGTACCCATTAGGGTTAGGTTAGTTATTAAACCTATCCCACTCTGTAGTTACTGCTTAGCACATAAAGGAATATTATTTGGGGGTCCAGCCATGGAGAAGAATTTAGACACTAAGATAATATAAGGAACACACACATTATAAAGAAATCACATTAGGATTCTCTTTTTAAGCTGTTCCTTAAAACACTAGTGCTTAGGAAATCTATTGGAGGCAGAAGCAGTCAAGGGTAGCCTAGGGTTAGGGTTAGGCTTAGGGTACGGCTTAGGGTACGGGTTCGGGGAGGGCTTCGGGTACGGCGTAGGGTATGGGTTAGGGTTAGGGTTAGGGTTAGTGTTAGGGTTAGGGCTCGGTTTAGGGTACGGGTTAGGATTAGGGTACGTGTTAGGGTTAGGGTAGGGGTTAGGGTTAGGGTACACGTTAGGGTTAGGGTAGTTATTAAACCTATCCCACTCTCTAGATACACCTTAGCACGTAAAGGAATATTATTTGGGGGTCCAGCCATGGAGAAGAGTTTAGACACTAAGATAATATAAGGAACACACACATTATAAAGAAATCACATTAGGATTCTCTTTTTAAGCTGTTCCTTAAAACACTAGTGGTTAGGAAATCTATTGGAGGCAGAAGCAGTCAAGGGTAGCCTAGGGTAAGGGTTAGGCTTAGGGTTAGGCTTAGGTTACGGCTTAGGGTACGGGTTCGGGGAGGGCTTCGGGTACGGCGTAGGGTATGGGTTAGGGTTAGGGTTAGGGTTAGTGTTAGGGTTAGGGCTCGGTTTAGGGTACGGGTTAGGATTAGGGTACGTGTTAGGGTTAGGGTAGGGGTTAGCGTTAGGGTACGCGTTAGGAATAGGGTAGTTATTAAACCTATCCCACTCTCTAGTTACCCCTTAGCACGTAAAGGAATATTATTTGGGGGTCCAGCCATGGAGAAGAGTTTAGACACTAGGATAAGATAAGGAACACACCCATTATAAAGAAATCACATTAGGATTCTCCTTTTAAGCTGTTCCTTAAAACACTAGTGCTTAGGAAATCTATTGGAGGCAGAAGCAGTCAAGGGTAGCCTACGGTTAGGGTTAGGCTTAGGGTTAGGCTTAGGGTACGGCTTAGGGTACGGGTTCGGGGAGGGTTTCGGGTACGGCGTAGGGTATGGGTTAGGGTTAGGGTTAGGGTTAGTGTTAGGGTTTCGGCTCGGTTTAGGGTACGGGTTAGGATTAGGGTACGTGTTAGGGTTAGGGTAGGGGTTAGGGTTAGGGTACGCGTTACGGTTAGGGTAGTTATTAAACCTGTCCCACTCTCTAGATACCCCTTAGCACGTAAAGGAATATTATTTGGGGGTCCAGCCATGGAGAAGAGTTTAGACACTAGGATAAGATAAGGAACACACCCATTATAAAGAAATCACATTAGGATAATCTTTTTAAGCTGTTCCTTAAAACACTAGTGCTTAGGAAATCTATTGGAGGCAGAAGCAGTCAAGGGTAGCCTAGGGTTAGGGTTAGGCTTAGGGTTAGGCTTAGGGTACGGCTTAGGGTACGAGTTCGGAGAGGGCTTCGGGTACGGCATAGGGTATGGGTTAGGGTTAGGGTTAGGGTTAGTGTTAGGGTTAGGGCTCGGTTTACGGTACGGGTTAGGATTAGGGTACGTGTTAGGGTTAGGGTAGGGGTTAGGGTTAGGGTACACGTTAGGGTTAGGGTAGTGATTAAACCTATCCCACTCTCTAGATACCCCTTAGCACATAAAGGAATATTATTTTGGGGGTCCAGCCATGGAGAAGAGTTTAGACACTAGGATTAGATAAGGAACACACCCATTATAAAGAAATCACATTAGGATAATCTTTTTAAGCTGTTCCTTAAAACACTAGTGCTTAGGAAATCTATTGGAGGCAGAAGCAGTCAAGGGTAGCCTAGGGTTAGGGTTAGGCTTAGGGTTAGGCTTAGGGTACGGCTTAGGGTACGGGTTCGTGGAGGGCTTTGGGTACGGCATAGGGTATGGGTTAGGGTTAGGGTTAGGGTTAGTGTTAGGGTTAGGGCTCGGTTTAGGGTACGGGTTAGGATTAGGGTACGTGTTAGGGTTAGGGTAGGGGTTAGCGTTAGGGTACGCGTTAGCGTTAGGGTAGTTATTAAACCTATCCCACTCTCTAGTTACCCCTTAGCACGTAAAGGAATATTATTTGGGGGTCCAGCCATGGAGAAGAGTTTAGAAACTAGGATAAGATAAGGAACACACCCATTATAAAGAAATCACATTAGGATTCTCTTCTTAAGCTGTTCCTTAAAACACTAGTGCTTAGGAAATCTATTGGAGGCACAAGCAGTCAAGGGTAGCCTAGGGTTAGGGTTAGGCTTAGGGTTAGGCTTAGGGTACGGCTTAGGGTACGGGTTCGGGGAGGGCTTCGGGTACGGCGTAGGGTATGGGTTAGGGTTAGGGTTAGGGTTAGTGTTAGGGTTAGGGCTCGGTTTAGGGTACGGGTTAGGATTAGGGTACGTGTTAGGGTTAGGGCAGGGGTTAGGGTTAGGGTACCCGTTAGGGTTAGGGTAGTTATTAAACCTATCCCACTCTCTAGATACCCCTTAGCACGTAAAGGAATATTATTTGGGGGTCCAGCCATGGAGAAGAGTTTAGACACTAAGATAATATAAGGAACACACACATTATAAAGAAATCACATTAGGATTCTCTTTTTAAGCTGTTCCTTAAAACACTAGTGCTTAGGAAATCTATTGGAGGCAGAAGCAGTCAAGGGTAGCCTAGGGTTAGGGTTAGGCTTAGGGTACGGCTTAGGGTACGGCTTAGGGTACGGGTTCGGGGAGGGCTTCGGGTACGGCGTAGGGTATGGGTTAGGGTTAGGGTTAGGGTTAGTGTTAGGGTTAGGGCTCGGTTTAGGGTACGGGTTAGGATTAGGGTACGTGTTAGGGTTAGGGTAGGGGTTAGGGTAAGTGTATGCGTTAGGGTTAGGGTAGTGATTAAACCTATCCCACTCTCTAGATACCCCTTAGCACATAAAGGAATATTATTTGGGGGTCCAGCCATGGAGAAGAGTTTAGACACTAGGATTAGATAAGGAACACACCCATTAAAAAGAAATCACATTAGGATTCTCTTTTTAAGCTGTTCCTTAAAACACTAGTGCTTAGGAAATCTATTGGAGGCAGAAGCAGTCAAGGGTAGCCTAGGGTTAGGGTTAGGCTTAGGGTTAGGCTTAGGGTACGGTTTAGGGTACGGGTTTGGGGAGGGCTTCGGGTACGGCGTAGGGTATGGGTTAGAGTTAGGGTTAGGGTTAGTGTTAGGGTTAGGGCTCGGTTTAGGGTACGGGTTAGGATTAGGGTACGTGTTAGGGTTAGGGTAGGGGTTAGCGTTAGGGTACGCGTTAGGGTTAGGGTAGTTATTAAACCTATCCCACTCTCTAGTTACCCCTTAGCACGTAAAGGAATATTATTTGGGGGTCCAGCCATGGAGAAGAGTTTAGACACTAGGATAAGATAAGGAACACACCCATTATAAAGAAATCACATTAGGATTCTCTTTTTAAGCTGTTCCTTAAAACACTAGTGCTTAGGAAATCTATTGGAGGCAGAAGCAGTCAAGGGTATCCTAGTGTTAGGCTTAGGATTAGGCTTAGGGTACGGCTTAGGGTACGGGTTCGGGGAGGGCTTCGGTTACGGCGTAGGGTATTGGTTAGGGTTAGGGTTAGGGTTAGTGTTAGGGTTAGGGCTCGGTTTAGGGTACGTGTTAGGATTAGGGTACATGTTAGGGTTAGGGTAGGGGTTAGGGTTAGGGTACGCGTTACGGTTAGGGTAGTTATTAAACCTATCCCACTCTCTAGATACCCCTTAGCACGTAAAGGAATATTATTTGGGGGTCCCGCCATGGAGAAGAGTTTAGACACTAGGATAAGATAAGGAACACACCCATTATAAAGAAATCACATTACGATTCTCTTTTTAAGCTGTTCCTTAAAACACTAGTGCTTAGGAAATCTATTGGAGGCAGAAGCAGTCAAGGGTAGCCTAGGGTTAGGGTTAGGCTTAGGGTTAGGCTTAGGGTACGGCTTAGGATACGGGTTCGGGGAGGGCTTCGGGTACGGCGTAGGGTATGGGTTAGGGTTAGGGTTAGGGTTAGTGTTAGGGTTAGGGCTCGGTTTAGGGTACGGGTTAGGATTAGGGTACGTGTTAGTGTTAGGGTAGGGGTTAGGGTTAGGGTACAAGTTAGGGTTAGGGTAGTGATTAAACCTATCCCACTCTCTAGATAACCCTTAGCACATAAAGGAATATTATTTGGGGGTCCAGCCATGGAGAAGAGTTTAGACACTAGGATTAGATAAGGAACACACCCATTATAAAGAAATCACATTAGGATTCTCTTTTTAAGCTGTTCCTTAAAACACTAGTGGTTACGAAATCAATTGGAGGCAGAAGCAGTCAAGGGTAGCCTAGGGTAAGGGTTAGGCTTAGGGTAAGGCTTAGGGTACGGCTTAGGGTACGTGTTCGGGGAGGGCTTCGGGTACGGCGTAGGGTATGGGTTAGGGTTAGGGTTAGGGTTAGTGTTAGGGTTAGGGCTCGGTTTAGGGTACGGGTTAGGATTAGGGTACGTGTTAGTGTTAGGGTATGGGTTAGGGTTAGGGTACGCGTTACGGTTAGGGTAGTTATTAAACCTATCTCACTCTCTAGATACCCCTTAGCACGTAAAGGAATATTATTTGGGGGTCCAGCCATGGAGAAGAGTTTAGACACTAAGATAATATAAGGAACACACACATTATAAAGAAATCACATTAGGATTCTCTTTTTAAGCTGTTCCTTAAAACACTAGTGCTTAGGAAATCTATTGGAGGCAGAAGCAGTCAAGGGTAGCCTAGGGTTAGGGTTAGGCTTAGTGTTAGGCTTAGGGTACGGCTTAGGGTACGGGTTCGTGGAGGGCTTTGGGTACGGCATAGGGTATGGGTTAGGGTTAGGGTTAGGGTTAGTGTTAGGGTTAGGGCTCGGTTTAGGGTACGGGTTAGGATTAGGGTACGTGTTAGGGTTAGGGTAGGGGTTAGCGTTAGGGTACGCGTTAGGGTTAGGGTAGTTATTAAACCTATCAAACTCTCTAGTTACCCCTTAGCACGTAAAGGAATATTATTTGGGGGTCCAGCCATGGAGAAGAGTTTAGACACTAGGATTAGATAAGGAACACACCCATTAAAAAGAAATCACATTAGGATTCTCTTTTTAAGCTGTTCCTTAAAACACTAGTGCTTAGGAAATCTATTGGAGGCAGAAGCAGTGAAGGGTAGCCTAGGGTTAGGGTTAGGCTTAGGGTACGGCTTAGGGTACGGGTTCGGGGAGGGCTTCGGTTACGGCGTAGGGTATGGGTTAGGGTTAGGGTTAGGGTTAGTGTTAGGGTTAGGGCTCGGTTTAGGGTACGGGTTAGGATTAGGGTACGTGTTAGGGTTAGGGTAGGGGTTAGGGTTAGGGTACACGTTAGGGTTAGGGTAGTTATTAAACCTATCCCACTCTCTAGATACACCTTAGCACGTAAAGGAATATTATTTGGGGGTCCAGCCATGGAGAAGAGTTTAGACACTAAGATAATATAAGGAACACACACATTATAAAGAAATCACATTAGGATTCTCTTTTTAAGCTGTTCCTTAAAACACTAGTGGTTAGGAAATCTATTGGAGGCAGAAGCAGTCAAGGGTAGCCTAGGGTAAGGGTTAGGCTTAGGGTTAGGCTTAGGTTACGGCTTAGGGTACGGGTTCGGGGAGGGCTTCGGGTACGGCGTAGGGTATGGGTTAGGGTTAGGGTTAGGGTTAGTGTTAGGGTTAGGGCTCGGTTTAGGGTACGGTTTAGGATTAGGGTACGTGTTAGGGTTAGGGTAGGGGTTAGCGTTAGGGTACGCGTTAGGAATAGGGTAGTTATTAAACCTATCCCACTCTCTAGTTACCCCTTAGCACGTAAAGGAATATTATTTGGGGGTCCAGCCATGGAGAAGAGTTTAGACACTAGGATAAGATAAGGAACACACCCATTATAAAGAAATCACATTAGGATTCTCTTTTTAAGCTGTTCCTTAAAACACTAGTGCTTAGGAAATCTATTGGAGGCAGAAGCAGTCAAGGGTAGCCTAGGGTTAGGGTTAGGCTTAGGGTTAGGCTTAGGGTACGGCTTAGGGTACGGGTTCGGGGAGGGCTTCGGGTACGGCGTAGGGTATGGGTTAGGGTTAGGGTTAGGGTTAGTGTTAGGGTTAGGGCTCAGTTTAGGGTACGGGTTAGGATTAGGGTACGTGTTAGGGTTAGGGCAGGGGTTAGGGTTAGGGTACCCGTTAGGGTTAGGGTAGTTATTAAACCTATCCCACTCTCTAGATACCCCTTAGCACGTAAAGGAATATTATTTGGGGGTCCAGCCATGGAGAAGAGTTTAGACACTAAGATAATATAAGGAACACACACATTATAAAGAAATCACATTAGGATTCTCTTTTTAAGCTGTTCCTTAAAACACTATTGCTTAGGAAATCTATTGGAGGCAGAAGCAGTCAAGGGTAGCCTACGGTTAGGGTTAGGCTTAGGGTTAGGCTTAGGGTACGGCTTAGGGTACGGGTTCGGGGACGGCTTCGGGTACGGCGTAGGGTATGGGTTAGGGTTAGGGTTAGGGTTAGTGTTAGGGTTAGGGCTCGGTTTAGGGTACGGGTTAGGATTAGGGTACGTGTTAGGGTTAGGGTAGGGGTTAGGGTTAGGGTACGCGTTAGGGTTAGGGTAGTGATTAAACCTATCCCACTCTCTAGATACCCCTTAGCACATAAAGGAACATTATTTGGGGGTCCAGCCATTTAGAAGAGTTTAGACACTAGGATTAGATAAGGGACACACCCATTATAAAGAAATCTCATTAGGATTCTCTTTTTAAGCTGTTCCTTAAAACACTAGTGCATAGGAAATCTATTGGAGGCAGAAGCAGTCAAGGGTAGCCTAGGTTTAGGGTTAGGCTTAGGGTTAGGCTTAGGGTACGGTTTAGGGTACGGGTTTGGGGAGGGCTTCGGGTACGGCGTAGGGTATGGGTTAGAGTTAGGGTTACGGTTAGTGTTAGGGTTAGGGCTCGGTTTAGGGTACGGGTTAGGATTAGGGTACGTGTTAGGGTTAGGGTAGGGGTTAGGGTTAGGGTACACGTTAGGGTTAGGGTAGTGATTAAACCTATCCCACTCTCTAGATACCCCTTAGCACATAAAGGAATATTATTTGGGGGTCCAGCCATGGAGAAGAGTTTAGACACTAGGATTAGATAAGGAACACACACATTATAAAGAAATCACATTAGGATTCTCTTTTTAAGCTGTTCCTTAAAACACTAGTGCTTAGGAAATCTATTGGAGGCAGAAGCAGTCAAGGGTAGCCTAGGGTTAGAGTTAGGCTTAGGGTTAGGCTTTGGGTACGGCTTAGGGTACGAGTTCGGGGAGGGCTTCGGGTACGGCGTAGGGTATGGGTTAGGGTTAGGGTTAGGGTTAGTGTTAGGGTTAGGGCTCGGTTTAGGGTACGGGTTAGGATTAGGGTACGTGTTAGTTTTAGGGTAGGGGTTAGCGTTAGGGTACGCATTAGGGTTAGGTTAGTTATTAAACCTATCCCACTCTGTAGTTACCCCTTAGCACGTAAAGGAATATTATTTGGGGGTCCAGCCATGGAGAAGAGTTTAGACACTAGGATAAGATAAGGAACACACCCATTATAAAGAAATCACATTAGGATTCTCTTTTTAAGCTGTTCCTTAAAACACTAGTGCTTAGGAAATCTATTGGAGGCAGAAGCAGTCAAGGGTAGCCTAGGGTTAGGGTTAGGCTTAGGGTTAGGCTTAGGGTACGGCTTAGGGTACGGGTTCGGGGAGGGCTTCGGGTACGGCATAGGGTATGGGTTAGGGTTAGGGTTAGGGTTAGTGTTAGGGTTAGGGCTCGGTTTAGGGTACGGGTTAGGATTAGGGTACGTGTTAGGGTTAGGGTAGGGGTTAGGGTTAGGGTACGCGTTAGGGTTAGGGTAGTGATTAAACCTATCCCACTCTCTAGATACCCCTTAGCACGTAAAGGAATATTATTTGGGGGTCCAGCCATGGAGAAGAGTTTAGACACTAGGATTAGATAAGGAACACACACATTATAAAGAAATCACATTAGGATTCTCTTTTTAAGCTGTTCCTTAAAACACTAGTGCTTAGGAAATCTATTGGAGGCAGAAGCAGTCAAGGGTAGCCTAGGGTTAGGGTTAGGCTTAGGGTTAGGCTTAGGGTACGGCTTAGGGTACGGGTTCGGGGAGGGCTTCGGGTACGGCGTAGGGTATGGGTTAGGGTTAGTGTTAGGGTTAGTGTTAGGGTTAGGGCTCAGTTTAGGGTACGGGTTAGGATTAGGGTACGTGTTAGGGTTAGGGCAGGGGTTAGGGTTAGGGTACCCGTTAGGGTTAGGGTAGTTATTAAACCTATCCCACTCTCTAGATACCCCTTAGCACGTAAAGGAATATTATTTGGGGGTCCAGCCATGGAGAAGAGTTTAGACACTAAGATAATATAAGGAACACACACATTATAAAGAAATCACATTAGGATTCTCTTTTTAAGCTGTTCCTTAAAACACTATTGCTTAGGAAATCTATTGGAGGCAGAAGCAGTCAAGGGTAGCCTACGGTTAGGGTTAGGCTTAGGGTTAGGCTTAGGGTACGGCTTAGGGTACGGGTTCGGGGACGGCTTCGGGTACGGCGTAGGGTATGGGTTAGGGTTAGGGTTAGGGTTAGTGTTAGGGTTAGGGCTCGGTTTAGGGTACGGGTTAGGATTAGGGTACGTGTTAGGGTTAGGGTAGGGGTTAGGGTTAGGGTACGCGTTAGGGTTAGGGTAGTGATTAAACCTATCCCACTCTCTAGATACCCCTTAGCACATAAAGGAATATTATTTGGGGGTCCAGCCATGGAGAAGAGTTTAGACACTAGGATTAGATAAGGAACACACACATTATAAAGAAATCACATTAGGATTCTCTTTTTAAGCTGTTCCTTAAAACACTAGTGCTTAGGAAATCTATTGGAGGCAGAAGCAGTCAAGGGTAGCCTAGGGTTAGAGTTAGGCTTAGGGTTAGGCTTTGGGTACGGCTTAGGGTACGAGTTCGGGGAGGGCTTCGGGTACGGCGTAGGGTATGGGTTAGGGTTAGGGTTAGGGTTAGTGTTAGGGTTAGGGCTCGGTTTAGGGTACGGGTTAGGATTAGGGTACGTGTTAGTTTTAGGGTAGGGGTTAGCGTTAGGGTACGCATTAGGGTTAGGTTAGTTATTAAACCTATCCCACTCTGTAGTTACCCCTTAGCACGTAAAGGAATATTATTTGGGGGTCCAGCCATGGAGAAGAGTTTAGACACTAGGATAAGATAAGGAACACACCCATTATAAAGAAATCACATTAGGATTCTCTTTTTAAGCTGTTCCTTAAAACACTAGTGCTTAGGAAATCTATTGGAGGCAGAAGCAGTCAAGGGTAGCCTAGGGTTAGGGTTAGGCTTAGGGTTAGGCTTAGGGTACGGCTTAGGGTACGGGTTCGGGGAGGGCTTCGGGTACGGCATAGGGTATGGGTTAGGGTTAGGGTTAGGGTTAGTGTTAGGGTTAGGGCTCGGTTTAGGGTACGGGTTAGGATTAGGGTACGTGTTAGGGTTAGGGTAGGGGTTAGGGTTAGGGTACGCGTTAGGGTTAGGGTAGTGATTAAACCTATCCCACTCTCTAGATACCCCTTAGCACGTAAAGGAATATTATTTGGGGGTCCAGCCATGGAGAAGAGTTTAGACACTAGGATTAGATAAGGAACACACACATTATAAAGAAATCACATTAGGATTCTCTTTTTAAGCTGTTCCTTAAAACACTAGTGCTTAGGAAATCTATTGGAGGCAGAAGCAGTCAAGGGTAGCCTAGGGTTAGGGTTAGGCTTAGGGTTAGGCTTAGGGTACGGCTTAGGGTACGGGTTCGGGGAGGGCTTCGGGTACGGCGTAGGGTATGGGTTAGGGTTAGTGTTAGGGTTAGTGTTAGGGTTAGGGCTCAGTTTAGGGTACGGGTTAGGATTAGGGTACGTGTTAGGGTTAGGGCAGGGGTTAGGGTTAGGGTACCCGTTAGGGTTAGGGTAGTTATTAAACCTATCCCACTCTCTAGATACCCCTTAGCACGTAAAGGAATATTATTTGGGGGTCCAGCCATGGAGAAGAGTTTAGACACTAAGATAATATAAGGAACACACACATTATAAAGAAATCACATTAGGATTCTCTTTTTAAGCTGTTCCTTAAAACACTATTGCTTAGGAAATCTATTGGAGGCAGAAGCAGTCAAGGGTAGCCTACGGTTAGGGTTAGGCTTAGGGTTAGGCTTAGGGTACGGCTTAGGGTACGGGTTCGGGGACGGCTTCGGGTACGGCGTAGGGTATGGGTTAGGGTTAGGGTTAGGGTTAGTGTTAGGGTTAGGGCTCGGTTTAGGGTACGGGTTAGGATTAGGGTACGTGTTAGGGTTAGGGTAGGGGTTAGGGTTAGGGTACGCGTTAGGGTTAGGGTAGTGATTAAACCTATCCCACTCTCTAGATACCCCTTAGCACATAAAGGAACATTATTTGGGGGTCCAGCCATTTAGAAGAGTTTAGACACTAGGATTAGATAAGGGACACACCCATTATAAAGAAATCTCATTAGGATTCTCTTTTTAAGCTGTTCCTTAAAACACTAGTGCATAGGAAATCTATTGGAGGCAGAAGCAGTCAAGGGTAGCCTAGGTTTAGGGTTAGGCTTAGGGTTAGGCTTAGGGTACGGTTTAGGGTACGGGTTTGGGGAGGGCTTCGGGTACGGCGTAGGGTATGGGTTAGAGTTAGGGTTACGGTTAGTGTTAGGGTTAGGGCTCGGTTTAGGGTACGGGTTAGGATTAGGGTACGTGTTAGGGTTAGGGTAGGGGTTAGGGTTAGGGTACACGTTAGGGTTAGGGTAGTGATTAAACCTATCCCACTCTCTAGATACCCCTTAGCACATAAAGGAATATTATTTGGGGGTCCAGCCATGGAGAAGAGTTTAGACACTAGGATTAGATAAGGAACACACACATTATAAAGAAATCACATTAGGATTCTCTTTTTAAGCTGTTCCTTAAAACACTAGTGCTTAGGAAATCTATTGGAGGCAGAAGCAGTCAAGGGTAGCCTAGGGTTAGAGTTAGGCTTAGGGTTAGGCTTTGGGTACGGCTTAGGGTACGAGTTCGGGGAGGGCTTCGGGTACGGCGTAGGGTATGGGTTAGGGTTAGGGTTAGGGTTAGTGTTAGGGTTAGGGCTCGGTTTAGGGTACGGGTTAGGATTAGGGTACGTGTTAGTTTTAGGGTAGGGGTTAGCGTTAGGGTACGCATTAGGGTTAGGTTAGTTATTAAACCTATCCCACTCTGTAGTTACCCCTTAGCACGTAAAGGAATATTATTTGGGGGTCCAGCCATGGAGAAGAGTTTAGACACTAGGATAAGATAAGGAACACACCCATTATAAAGAAATCACATTAGGATTCTCTTTTTAAGCTGTTCCTTAAAACACTAGTGCTTAGGAAATCTATTGGAGGCAGAAGCAGTCAAGGGTAGCCTAGGGTTAGGGTTAGGCTTAGGGTTAGGCTTAGGGTACGGCTTAGGGTACGGGTTCGGGGAGGGCTTCGGGTACGGCGTAGGGTATGGGTTAGGGTTAGTGTTAGGGTTAGTGTTAGGGTTAGGGCTCAGTTTAGGGTACGGGTTAGGATTAGGGTACGTGTTAGGGTTAGGGCAGGGGTTAGGGTTAGGGTACCCGTTAGGGTTAGGGTAGTTATTAAACCTATCCCACTCTCTAGATACCCCTTAGCACGTAAAGGAATATTATTTGGGGGTCCAGCCATGGAGAAGAGTTTAGACACTAAGATGATATAAGGAACACACACATTATAAAGAAATCACATTAGGATTCTCTTTTTAAGCTGTTCCTTAAAACACTATTGCTTAGGAAATCTATTGGAGGCAGAAGCAGTCAAGGGTAGCCTACGGTTAGGGTTAGGCTTAGGGTTAGGCTTAGGGTACGGCTTAGGGTACGGGTTCGGGGAGGGCTTCGGGTACGGCGTAGGGTATGGGTTAGGGTTAGGGTTAGGGTTAGTGTTAGGGTTAGGGCTCGGTTTAGGGTACGGGTTAGGATTAGGGTACGTGTTAGGGTTAGGGTAGGGGTTAGGGTTAGGGTACGCGTTAGGGTTAGGGTAGTGATTAAACCTATCCCACTCTCTAGATAGCCCTTAGCACATAAAGGAACATTATTTGGGGGTCCAGCCATTTAGAAGAGTTTAGACACTAGGATTAGATAAGGGACACACCCATTATAAAGAAATCTCATTAGGATTCTCTTTTTAAGCTGTTCCTTAAAACACTAGTGCATAGGAAATCTATTGGAGGCAGAAGCAGTCAAGGGTAGCCTAGGTTTAGGGTTAGGCTTAGGGTTAGGCTTAGGGTACGGTTTAGGGTACGGGTTTGGTGAGGGCTTCGGGTACGGCGTAGGGTATGGGTTAGAGTTAGGGTTACGGTTAGTATTAGGGTTAGGGCTCGGTTTAGGGTACGGGTTAGGATTAGGGTACGTGTTAGGGTTAGGGTAGGGGTTAGGGTTAGGGTACGCGTTAGGGTTAGGGTAGTGATTAAACCTATCCCACTCTCTAGATACCCCTTAGCACGTAAAGGAATATTATTTGGGGGTCCAGCCATGGAGAAGAGTTTAGACACTAGGATTAGATAAGGAACACACACATTATAAAGAAATCACATTAGGATTCTCTTTTTAAGCTGTTCCTTAAAACACTAGTGCTTAGGAAATCTATTGGAGGCAGAAGCAGTCAAGGGTAGCCTAGGGTTAGAGTTAGGCTTAGGGTTAGGCTTTGGGTACGGCTTAGGGTACGAGTTCGGGGAGGGCTTCGGGTACGGCGTAGGGTATGGGTTAGGGTTAGGGTTAGGGTTAGTGTTAGGGTTAGGGCTCGGTTTAGGGTACGGGTTAGGATTAGGGTACGTGTTAGGGTTAGGGTAGGGGTTAGCGTTAGGGTACGCATTAGGGTTAGGTTAGTTATTAAACCTATCCCACTCTGTAGTTACCCCTTAGCACGTAAAGGAATATTATTTGGGGGTCCAGCCATGGAGAAGAGTTTAGACACTAGGATAAGATAAGGAACACACCCATTATAAAGAAATCACATTAGGATTCTCTTTTTAAGCTGTTCCTTAAAACACTAGTGCTTAGGAAATCTATTGGAGGCAGAAGCAGTCAAGGGTAGCCTAGGGTTAGGGTTAGGCTTAGGGTTAGGCTTAGGGTACGGCTTAGGGTACGGGTTCGGGGAGGGCTTCGGGTACGGCATAGGGTATGGGTTAGGGTTAGGGTTAGGGTTAGTGTTAGGGTTAGGGCTCGGTTTAGGGTACGGGTTAGGATTAGGGTACGTGTTAGGGTTAGGGTAGGGGTTAGGGTTAGGGTACGCGTTAGGGTTAGGGTAGTGATTAAACCTATCCCACTCTCTAGATACCCCTTAGCACGTAAAGGAATATTATTTGGGGGTCCAGCCATGGAGAAGAGATTAGACACTAGGATTAGATAAGGAACACACACATTATAAAGAAATCACATTAGGATTCTCTTTTTAAGCTGTTCCTTAAAACACTAGTGCTTAGGAAATCTATTGGAGGCAGAAGCAGTCAAGGGTAGCCTAGGGTTAGGGTTAGGCTTAGGGTTAGGCTTAGGGTACGGCTTAGGGTACGGGTTCGGGGAGGGCTTCGGGTACGGCGTAGGGTATGGGTTAGGGTTAGTGTTAGGGTTAGTGTTAGGGTTAGGGCTCAGTTTAGGGTACGGGTTAGGATTAGGGTACGTGTTAGGGTTAGGGCAGGGGTTAGGGTTAGGGTACCCGTTAGGGTTAGGGTAGTTATTAAACCTATCCCACTCTCTAGATACCCCTTAGCACGTAAAGGAATATTATTTGGGGGTCCAGCCATGGAGAAGAGTTTAGACACTAAGATGATATAAGGAACACACACATTATAAAGAAATCACATTAGGATTCTCTTTTTAAGCTGTTCCTTAAAACACTATTGCTTAGGAAATCTATTGGAGGCAGAAGCAGTCAAGGGTAGCCTACGGTTAGGGTTAGGCTTAGGGTTAGGCTTAGGGTACGGCTTAGGGTACGGGTTCGGGGAGGGCTTCGGGTACGGCGTAGGGTATGGGTTAGGGTTAGGGTTAGGGTTAGTGTTAGGGTTAGGGCTCGGTTTAGGGTACGGGTTAGGATTAGGGTACGTGTTAGGGTTAGGGTAGGGGTTAGGGTTAGGGTACGCGTTAGGGTTAGGGTAGTGATTAAACCTATCCCACTCTCTAGATAGCCCTTAGCACATAAAGGAACATTATTTGGGGGTCCAGCCATTTAGAAGAGTTTAGACACTAGGATTAGATAAGGGACACACCCATTATAAAGAAATCTCATTAGGATTCTCTTTTTAAGCTGTTCCTTAAAACACTAGTGCATAGGAAATCTATTGGAGGCAGAAGCAGTCAAGGGTAGCCTAGGTTTAGGGTTAGGCTTAGGGTTAGGCTTAGGGTACGGTTTAGGGTACGGGTTTGGTGAGGGCTTCGGGTACGGCGTAGGGTATGGGTTAGAGTTAGGGTTACGGTTAGTATTAGGGTTAGGGCTCGGTTTAGGGTACGGGTTAGGATTAGGGTACGTGTTAGGGTTAGGGTAGGGGTTAGGGTTAGGGTACGCGTTAGGGTTAGGGTAGTGATTAAACCTATCCCACTCTCTAGATACCCCTTAGCACGTAAAGGAATATTATTTGGGGGTCCAGCCATGGAGAAGAGTTTAGACACTAGGATTAGATAAGGAACACACACATTATAAAGAAATCACATTAGGATTCTCTTTTTAAGCTGTTCCTTAAAACACTAGTGCTTAGGAAATCTATTGGAGGCAGAAGCAGTCAAGGGTAGCCTAGGGTTAGAGTTAGGCTTAGGGTTAGGCTTTGGGTACGGCTTAGGGTACGAGTTCGGGGAGGGCTTCGGGTACGGCGTAGGGTATGGGTTAGGGTTAGGGTTAGGGTTAGTGTTAGGGTTAGGGCTCGGTTTAGGGTACGGGTTAGGATTAGGGTACGTGTTAGGGTTAGGGTAGGGGTTAGCGTTAGGGTACGCATTAGGGTTAGGTTAGTTATTAAACCTATCCCACTCTGTAGTTACCCCTTAGCACGTAAAGGAATATTATTTGGGGGTCCAGCCATGGAGAAGAGTTTAGACACTAGGATAAGATAAGGAACACACCCATTATAAAGAAATCACATTAGGATTCTCTTTTTAAGCTGTTCCTTAAAACACTAGTGCTTAGGAAATCTATTGGAGGCAGAAGCAGTCAAGGGTAGCCTAGGGTTAGGGTTAGGCTTAGGGTTAGGCTTAGGGTACGGCTTAGGGTACGGGTTCGGGGAGGGCTTCGGGTACGGCATAGGGTATGGGTTAGGGTTAGGGTTAGGGTTAGTGTTAGGGTTAGGGCTCGGTTTAGGGTACGGGTTAGGATTAGGGTACGTGTTAGGGTTAGGGTAGGGGTTAGGGTTAGGGTACGCGTTAGGGTTAGGGTAGTGATTAAACCTATCCCACTCTCTAGATACCCCTTAGCACGTAAAGGAATATTATTTGGGGGTCCAGCCATGGAGAAGAGATTAGACACTAGGATTAGATAAGGAACACACACATTATAAAGAAATCACATTAGGATTCTCTTTTTAAGCTGTTCCTTAAAACACTAGTGCTTAGGAAATCTATTGGAGGCAGAAGCAGTCAAGGGTAGCCTAGGGTTAGGGTTAGGCTTAGGGTTAGGCTTAGGGTACGGCTTAGGGTACGGGTTCGGGGAGGGCTTCGGGTACGGCGTAGGGTATGGGTTAGGGTTAGGGTTAGTGTTAGGGTTAGGGCTCAGTTTAGGGTACGGGTTAGGATTAGGGTACGTGTTAGGGTTAGGGCAGGGGTTAGGGTTAGGGTACCCGTTAGGGTTAGGGTAGTTATTAAACCTATCCCACTCTCTAGATACCCCTTAGCACGTAAAGGAATATTATTTGGGGGTCCAGCCATGGAGAAGAGTTTAGACACTAAGATAATATAAGGAACACACACATTATAAAGAAATCACATTAGGATTCTCTTTTTAAGCTGTTCCTTAAAACACTATTGCTTAGGAAATCTATTGGAGGCAGAAGCAGTCAAGGGTAGCCTACGGTTAGGGTTAGGCTTAGGGTTAGGCTTAGGGTACGGCTTAGGGTATGGGTTCGGGGAGGGCTTCGGGTACGGCGTAGGGTATGGGTTAGGGTTAGGGTTAGGGTTAGTGTTAGGGTTAGGGCTCGGTTTAGGGTACGGGTTAGGATTAGGGTACCTGTTAGGGTTAGGGTAGGGGTTAGGGTTAGGGTACGCGTTAGGGTTAGGGTAGTGATTAAACCTATCCCACTCTCTAGATACCCCTTAGCACATAAAGGAATATTATTTGGGGGTCCAGCCATTTAGAAGAGTTTAGACACTAGGATTAGATAAGGGACACACCCATTATAAAGAAATCTCATTAGGATTCTCTTTTTAAGCTGTTCCTTAAAACACTAGTGCTTAGGAAATCTATTGGAGGCAGAAGCAGTCAAGGGTAGCCTAGGTTTAGGGTTAGGCTTAGGGTTAGGCTTAGGGTACGGTTTAGGGTACGGGTTTGGGGAGGGCTTCGGGTACGGCGTAGGGTATGGGTTAGAGTTAGGGTTACGGTTAGTGTTAGGGTTAGGGCTCGGTTTAGGGTACGGGTTAGGATTAGGGTACGTGTTAGGGTTAGGGTAGGGGTTAGCGTTAGGGTACGCGTTAGGGTTAGGGTAGTTATTAAACCTATCCCACTCTCTAGTTACCCCTTAGCACGTAAAGGAATATTATTTGGGGGTCCAGCCATGGAGAAGAGTTTAGACACTAGGATAAGATAAGGAACACAACCATTATAAAGAAATCACATTAGGATTCTCTTTTTAAGCTGTTCCTTAAAACACTAGTGCTTAGGAAATCTATTGGAGGCAGAAGCAGTCAAGGGTAGCCTAGGGTTAGAGTTAGGCTTAGGGTTAGGCTTTGGGTACGGCTTAGGGTACGAGTTCGGGGAGGGCTTCGGGTACGGCGTAGGGTATGGGTTAGGGTTAGGGTTAGGGTTAGTGTTAGGGTTAGGGCTCGGTTTAGGGTACGGGTTAGGATTAGGGTACGTGTTAGGGTTAGGGTAGGGGTTAGCGTTAGGGTACGCATTAGGGTTAGGTTAGTTATTAAACCTATCCCACTCTGTAGTTACCCCTTAGCACGTAAAGGAATATTATTTGGGGGTCCAGCCATGGAGAAGAGTTTAGACACTAGGATAAGATAAGGAACACACCCATTATAAAGAAATCACATTAGGATTCTCTTTTTAAGCTGTTCCTTAAAACACTAGTGCTTAGGAAATCTATTGGAGGCAGAAGCAGTCAAGGGTAGCCTAGGTTTAGGGTTAGGCTTAGGGTTAGGCTTAGGGTACGGCTTAGGGTACGGGTTCGGGGAGGGCTTCGGGTACGGCGTAGGGTATGGGTTAGGGTTAGGGTTAGGGTTAGTGTTAGGGTTAGGGCTCGGTTTAGGGTACGGGTTAGGATTAGGGTACGTGTTAGGGTTAGGGTAGGGGTTAGGGTTAGGGTACGCGTTAGGGTTAGGGTAGTGATTAAACCTATCCCACTCTCTAGATACCCCTTAGCACGTAAAGGAATATTATTTGGGGTCCAGCCATGGAGAAGAGATTAGACACTAGGATTAGATAAGGAACACACACATTATAAAGAAATCACATTAGGATTCTCTTTTTAAGCTGTTCCTTAAAACACTAGTGCTTAGGAAATCTATTGGAGGCAGAAGCAGTCAAGGGTAGCCTAGGGTTAGGGTTAGGCTTAGGGTTAGGCTTAGGGTACGGCTTAGGGTACGGGTTCGGGGAGGGCTTCGGGTACGGCGTAGGGTATGGGTTAGGGTTAGGGTTAGGGTTAGTGTTAGGGTTAGGGCTCGGTTTAGGGTACGGGTTAGGATTAGGGTACGTGTTAGGGTTAGGGCAGGGGTTAGGGTTAGGGTACCCGTTAGGGTTAGGGTAGTTATTAAACCTATCCCACTCTCTAGATACCCCTTAGCACGTAAAGGAATATTATTTGGGGGTCCAGCCATGGAGAAGAGTTTAGACACTAAGATAATATAAGGAACACACACATTATAAAGAAATCACATTAGGATTCTCTTTTTAAGCTGTTCCTTAAAACACTATTGCTTAGGAAATCTATTGGAGGCAGAAGCAGTCAAGGGTAGCCTACGGTTAGGGTTAGGCTTAGGGTTAGGCTTAGGGTACGGCTTAGGGTACGGGTTCGGGGAGGGCTTCGGGTACGGCGTAGGGTATGGGTTAGGGTTAGGGTTAGGGTTAGTGTTAGGGTTAGGGCTCGGTTTAGGGTACGGGTTAGGATTAGGGTACGTGTTAGGGTTAGGGTAGGGGTTAGGGTTAGGGTACGCGTTAGGGTTAGGGTAGTGATTAAACCTATCCCACTCTCTAGATACCCCTTAGCACATAAAGGAATATTATTTGGGGGTCCAGCCATTTAGAAGAGTTTAGACACTAGGATTAGATAAGGGACACACCCATTATAAAGAAATCTCATTAGGATTCTCTTTTTAAGCTGTTCCTTAAAACACTAGTGCTTAGGAAATCTATTGGAGGCAGAAGCAGTCAAGGGTAGCCTAGGTTTAGGGTTAGGCTTAGGGTTAGGCTTAGGGTACGGTTTAGGGTACGGGTTTGGGGAGGGCTTCGGGTACGGCGTAGGGTATGGGTTAGAGTTAGGGTTACGGTTAGTGTTAGGGTTAGGGCTCGGTTTAGGGTACGGGTTAGGATTAGGGTACGTGTTAGGGTTAGGGTAGGGGTTAGCGTTAGGGTACGCGTTAGGGTTAGGGTAGTTATTAAACCTATCCCACTCTCTAGTTACCCCTTAGCACGTAAAGGAATATTATTTGGGGGTCCAGCCATGGAGAAGAGTTTAGACACTAGGATAAGATAAGGAACACAACCATTATAAAGAAATCACATTAGGATTCTCTTTTTAAGCTGTTCCTTAAAACACTAGTGCTTACGAAATCTATTGGAGGCAGAAGCAGTCAAGGGTAGCCTAGGGTTAGAGTTAGGCTTAGGGTTAGGCTTTGGGTACGGCTTAGGGTACGAGTTCGGGGAGGGCTTCGGGTACGGCGTAGGGTATGGGTTAGGGTTAGGGTTAGGGTTAGTGTTAGGGTTAGGGCTCGGTTTAGGGTACGGGTTAGGATTAGGGTACGTGTTAGGGTTAGGGTAGGGGTTAGGGTTAGGGTACGCGTTAGGGTTAGGGTAGTGATTAAACCTATCCCACTCTCTAGATACCCCTTAGCACGTAAAGGAATATTATTTGGGGGTCCAGCCATGGAGAAGAGTTTAGACACTAGGATTAGATAAGGAACACACACATTATAAAGAAATCACATTAGGATTCTCTTTTTAAGCTGTTCCTTAAAACACTAGTGCTTAGGAAATCTATTGGAGGCAGAAGCAGTCAAGGGTAGCCTAGGTTTAGGGTTAGGCTTAGGGTTAGGCTTAGGGTACGGTTTAGGGTACGGGTTTGGGGAGGGCTTCGGGTACGGCGTAGGGTATGGGTTAGAGTTAGGGTTACGGTTAGTATTAGGGTTAGGGCTCGGTTTAGGGTACGGGTTAGGATTAGGGTACGTGTTAGGGTTAGGGTAGGGGTTAGGGTTAGGGTACGCGTTAGGGTTAGGGTAGTGATTAAACCTATCCCACTCTCTAGATACCCCTTAGCACGTAAAGGAATATTATTTGGGGGTCCAGCCATGGAGAAGAGTTTAGACACTAGGATTAGATAAGGAACACACACATTATAAAGAAATCACAATAGGATTCTCTTTTTAAGCTGTTCCTTAAAACACTAGTGCTTAGGAAATCTATTGGAGGCAGAAGCAGTCAAGGGTAGCCTAGGGTTAGAGTTAGGCTTAGGGTTAGGCTTTGGGTACGGCTTAGGGTACGAGTTCGGGGAGGGCTTCGGGTACGGCGTAGGGTATGGGTTAGGGTTAGGGTTAGGGTTAGTGTTAGGGTTAGGGCTCGGTTTAGGGTACGGGTTAGGATTAGGGTACGTGTTAGGGTTAGGGTAGGGGTTAGCGTTAGGGTACGCATTAGGGTTAGGTTAGTTATTAAACCTATCCCACTCTGTAGTTACCCCTTAGCACGTAAAGGAATATTATTTGGGGGTCCAGCCATGGAGAAGAGTTTAGACACTAGGATAAGATAAGGAACACACCCATTATAAAGAAATCACATTAGGATTCTCTTTTTAAGCTGTTCCTTAAAACACTAGTGCTTAGGAAATCTATTGGAGGCAGAAGCAGTCAAGGGTAGCCTAGGGTTAGGGTTAGGCTTAGGGTTAGGCTTAGGGTACGGCTTAGGGTACGGGTTCGGGGAGGGCTTCGGGTACGGCATAGGGTATGGGTTAGGGTTAGGGTTAGGGTTAGTGTTAGGGTTAGGGCTCGGTTTAGGGTACGGGTTAGGATTAGGGTACGTGTTAGGGTTAGGGTAGGGGTTAGGGTTAGGGTACGCGTTAGGGTTAGGGTAGTGATTAAACCTATCCCACTCTCTAGATACCCCTTAGCACGTAAAGGAATATTATTTGGGGGTCCAGCCATGGAGAAGAGATTAGACACTAGGATTAGATAAGGAACACACACATTATAAAGAAATCACATTAGGATTCTCTTTTTAAGGTGTTCCTTAAAACACTAGTGCTTAGGAAATCTATTGGAGGCAGAAGCAGTCAAGGGTAGCCTAGGGTTAGGGTTAGGCTTAGGGTTAGGCTTAGGGTACGGCTTAGGGTACGGGTTCGGGGAGGGCTTCGGGTACGGCGTAGGGTATGGGTTAGGGTTAGGGTTAGTGTTAGGGTTAGGGCTCAGTTTAGGGTACGGGTTAGGATTAGGGTACGTGTTAGGGTTAGGGCAGGGGTTAGGGTTAGGGTACCCGTTAGGGTTAGGGTAGTTATTAAACCTATCCCACTCTCTAGATACCCCTTAGCACGTAAAGGAATATTATTTGGGGGTCCAGCCATGGAGAAGAGTTTAGACACTAAGATAATATAAGGAACACACACATTATAAAGAAATCACATTAGGATTCTCTTTTTAAGCTGTTCCTTAAAACACTATTGCTTAGGAAATCTATTGGAGGCAGAAGCAGTCAAGGGTAGCCTACGGTTAGGGTTAGGCTTAGGGTTAGGCTTAGGGTACGGCTTAGGGTATGGGTTCGGGGAGGGCTTCGGGTACGGCGTAGGGTATGGGTTAGGGTTAGGGTTAGGGTTAGTGTTAGGGTTACGGCTCGGTTTAGGGTACGGGTTAGGATTAGGGTACGTGTTAGGGTTAGGGTAGGGGTTAGGGTTAGGGTACGCGTTAGGGTTAGGGTAGTGATTAAACCTATCCCACTCTCTAGATACCCCTTAGCACATAAAGGAATATTATTTGGGGGTCCAGCCATTTAGAAGAGTTTAGACACTAGGATTAGATAAGGGACACACCCATTATAAAGAAATCTCATTAGGATTCTCTTTTTAAGCTGTTCCTTAAAACACTAGTGCTTAGGAAATCTATTGGAGGCAGAAGCAGTCAAGGGTAGCCTAGGGTTAGAGTTAGGCTTAGGGTTAGGCTTTGGGTACGGCTTAGGGTACGAGTTCGGGGAGGGCTTCGGGTACGGCGTAGGGTATGGGTTAGGGTTAGGGTTAGGGTTAGTGTTAGGGTTAGGGCTCGGTTTAGGGTACGGGTTAGGATTAGGGTACGTGTTAGGGTTAGGGTAGGGGTTAGCGTTAGGGTACGCATTAGGGTTAGGTTAGTTATTAAACCTATCCCACTCTGTAGTTACCCCTTAGCACGTAAAGGAATATTATTTGGGGGTCCAGCCATGGAGAAGAGTTTAGACACTAGGATAAGATAAGGAACACACCCATTATAAAGAAATCACATTAGGATTCTCTTTTTAAGCTGTTCCTTAAAACACTAGTGCTTAGGAAATCTATTGGAGGCAGAAGCAGTCAAGGGTAGCCTAGGTTTAGGGTTAGGCTTAGGGTTAGGCTTAGGGTACGGCTTAGGGTACGGGTTCGGGGAGGGCTTCGGGTACGGCGTAGGGTATGGGTTAGGGTTAGGGTTAGGGTTAGTGTTAGGGTTAGGGCTCGGTTTAGGGTACGGGTTAGGATTAGGGTACGTGTTAGGGTTAGGGTAGGGGTTAGGGTTAGGGTACGCGTTAGGGTTAGGGTAGTGATTAAACCTATCCCACTCTCTAGATACCCCTTAGCACGTAAAGGAATATTATTTGGGGGTCCAGCCATGGAGAAGAGATTAGACACTAGGATTAGATAAGGAACACACACATTATAAAGAAATCACATTAGGATTCTCTTTTTAAGCTGTTCCTTAAAACACTAGTGCTTAGGAAATCTATTGGAGGCAGAAGCAGTCAAGGGTAGCCTAGGGTTAGGGTTAGGCTTAGGGTTAGGCTTAGGGTACGGCTTAGGGTACGGGTTCGGGGAGGGCTTCGGGTACGGCGTAGGGTATGGGTTAGGGTTAGGGTTAGGGTTAGTGTTAGGGTTAGGGCTCGGTTTAGGGTACGGGTTAGGATTAGGGTACGTGTTAGGGTTAGGGCAGGGGTTAGGGTTAGGGTACCCGTTAGGGTTAGGGTAGTTATTAAACCTATCCCACTCTCTAGATACCCCTTAGCACGTAAAGGAATATTATTTGGGGGTCCAGCCATGGAGAAGAGTTTAGACACTAAGATAATATAAGGAACACACACATTATAAAGAAATCACATTAGGATTCTCTTTTTAAGCTGTTCCTTAAAACACTATTGCTTAGGAAATCTATTGGAGGCAGAAGCAGTCAAGGGTAGCCTACGGTTAGGGTTAGGCTTAGGGTTAGGCTTAGGGTACGGCTTAGGGTACGGGTTCGGGGAGGGCTTCGGGTACGGCGTAGGGTATGGGTTAGGGTTAGGGTTAGGGTTAGTGTTAGGGTTAGGGCTCGGTTTAGGGTACGGGTTAGGATTAGGGTACGTGTTAGGGTTAGGGTAGGGGTTAGGGTTAGGGTACGCGTTAGGGTTAGGGTAGTGATTAAACCTATCCCACTCTCTAGATACCCCTTAGCACATAAAGGAATATTATTTGGGGGTCCAGCCATTTAGAAGAGTTTAGACACTAGGATTAGATAAGGGACACACCCATTATAAAGAAATCTCATTAGGATTCTCTTTTTAAGCTGTTCCTTAAAACACTAGTGCTTAGGAAATCTATTGGAGGCAGAAGCAGTCAAGGGTAGCCTAGGTTTAGGGTTAGGCTTAGGGTTAGGCTTAGGGTACGGTTTAGGGTACGGGTTTGGGGAGGGCTTCGGGTACGGCGTAGGGTATGGGTTAGAGTTAGGGTTACGGTTAGTGTTAGGGTTAGGGCTCGGTTTAGGGTACGGGTTAGGATTAGGGTACGTGTTAGGGTTAGGGTAGGGGTTAGCGTTAGGGTACGCGTTAGGGTTAGGGTAGTTATTAAACCTATCCCACTCTCTAGTTACCCCTTAGCACGTAAAGGAATATTATTTGGGGGTCCAGCCATGGAGAAGAGTTTAGACACTAGGATAAGATAAGGAACACAACCATTATAAAGAAATCACATTAGGATTCTCTTTTTAAGCTGTTCCTTAAAACACTAGTGCTTACGAAATCTATTGGAGGCAGAAGCAGTCAAGGGTAGCCTAGGGTTAGAGTTAGGCTTAGGGTTAGGCTTTGGGTACGGCTTAGGGTACGAGTTCGGGGAGGGCTTCGGGTACGGCGTAGGGTATGGGTTAGGGTTAGGGTTAGGGTTAGTGTTAGGGTTAGGGCTCGGTTTAGGGTACGGGTTAGGATTAGGGTACGTGTTAGGGTTAGGGTAGGGGTTAGGGTTAGGGTACGCGTTAGGGTTAGGGTAGTGATTAAACCTATCCCACTCTCTAGATACCCCTTAGCACGTAAAGGAATATTATTTGGGGGTCCAGCCATGGAGAAGAGTTTAGACACTAGGATTAGATAAGGAACACACACATTATAAAGAAATCACATTAGGATTCTCTTTTTAAGCTGTTCCTTAAAACACTAGTGCTTAGGAAATCTATTGGAGGCAGAAGCAGTCAAGGGTAGCCTAGGGTTAGAGTTAGGCTTAGGGTTAGGCTTTGGGTACGGCTTAGGGTACGAGTTCGGGGAGGGCTTCGGGTACGGCGTAGGGTATGGGTTAGGGTTAGGGTTAGGGTTAGTGTTAGGGTTAGGGCTCGGTTTAGGGTACGGGTTAGGATTAGGGTACGTGTTAGGGTTAGGGTAGGGGTTAGCGTTAGGGTACGCATTAGGGCTAGGTTAGTTATTAAACCTATCCCACTCTGTAGTTACCCCTTAGCACGTAAAGGAATATTATTTGGGGGTCCAGCCATGGAGAAGAGTTTAGACACTAGGATAAGATAAGGAACACACCCATTATAAAGAAATCACATTAGGATTCTCTTTTTAAGCTGTTCCTTAAAACACTAGTGCTTAGGAAATCTATTGGAGGCAGAAGCAGTCAAGGGTAGCCTAGGGTTAGGGTTAGGCTTAGGGTTAGGCTTAGGGTACGGCTTAGGGTACGGGTTCGGGGAGGGCTTCGGGTACGGCGTAGGGTATGGGTTAGGGTTAGGGTTAGGGTTAGTGTTAGGGTTAGGGCTCGGTTTAGGGTACGGGTTAGGATTAGGGTACGTGTTAGGGTTAGGGTAGGGGTTAGGGTTAGGGTACGCGTTAGGGTTAGGGTAGTGATTAAACCTATCCCACTCTCTAGATACCCCTTAGCACGTAAAGGAATATTATTTGGGGGTCCAGCCATGGAGAAGAGTTTAGACACTAGGATTAGATAAGGAACACACACATTATAAAGAAATCACATTAGGATTCTCTTTTTAAGCTGTTCCTTAAAACACTAGTGCTTAGGAAATCTATTGGAGGCAGAAGCAGTCAAGGGTAGCCTAGGGTTAGGGTTAGGCTTAGGGTTAGGCTTAGGGTACGGCTTAGGGTACGGGTTCGGGGAGGGCTTCGGGTACGGCGTAGGGTATGGGTTAGGGTTAGGGTTAGGGTTAGTGTTAGGGTTAGGGCTCGGTTTAGGGTACGGGTTAGGATTAGGGTACGTGTTAGGGTTAGGGCAGGGGTTAGGGTTAGGGTACCCGTTAGGGTTAGGGTAGTGATTAAACCTATCCCACTCTCTAGATACCCCTTAGCACGTAAAGGAATATTATTTGGGGGTCCAGCCATGGAGAAGAGTTTAGACACTAAGATTAGATAAGGAACACACACATTATAAAGAAATCACATTAGGATTCTCTTTTTAAGCTGTTCCTTAAAACACTAGTGCTTAGGAAATCTATTGGAGGCAGAAGCAGTCAAGGGTAGCCTACGGTTAGGGTTAGGCTTAGGGTTAGGCTTAGGGTACGGCTTAGGGTACGGGTTCGGGGAGGGCTTCGGGTACGGCGTAGGGTATGGGTTAGGGTTAGGGTTAGGGTTAGTGTTAGGGTTAGGGCTCGGTTTAGGGTACGGGTTAGGATTAGGGTACGTGTTAGGGTTAGGGTAGGGGTTAGGGTTAGGGTACGCGTTAGGGTTAGGGTAGTGATTAAACCTATCCCACTCTCTAGATACCCCTTAGCACGTAAAGGAATATTATTTGGGGGTCCAGCCATGGAGAAGAGTTTAGACACTAGGATTAGATAAGGGACACACCCATTATAAAGAAATCTCATTAGGATTCTCTTTTTAAGCTGTTCCTTAAAACACTAGTGCTTAGGAAATCTATTGGAGGCAGAAGCAGTCAAGGGTAGCCTAGGGTTAGGGTTAGGCTTAGGGTTAGGCTTAGGGTACGGCTTAGGGTACGGGTTCGGGGAGGGCTTCGGGTACGGCGTAGGGTATGGGTTAGGGTTAGGGTTAGGGTTAGTGTTAGGGTTAGGGCTCGGTTTAGGGTACGGGTTAGGATTAGGGTACGTGTTAGGGTTAGGGTAGGGGTTAGGGTTAGGGTACACGTTAGGGTTAGGGTAGTTATTAAACCTATCCCACTCTCTAGATACACCTTAGCACGTAAAGGAATATTATTTGGGGGTCCAGCCATGGAGAAGAGTTTAGACACTAAGATAATAAAAGGAACACACACATTATAAAGAAATCACATTAGGATGCTCTTTTTAAGCTGTTCCTTAAAACACTAGTACTTAGGAAATCTATTGGAGGCAGAAGCAGTCAAGTGTAGCCTAGGGTTAGGGTTAGGCTTAGGGGTAGGCTTAGGGTACGGCTTAGGGTACGGGTTCAGGGAGGGCTTCGGGTACGGCGTAGGGTATGGGTTAGGGTTAGGGTTAGGGTTAGTGTTAGGGTTAGGGCTCTGTTTAGGGTACGGGTTAGGGTTAGGGTACGTGCTAGGGTTAGGGTAGGGGTTAGGGTTAGGGTACGCGTTAGGGTTAGGGTAGTGATTAAACCTATCCCACTCTCTAGATACCCCTTAGCACGTAAAGGAATATTATTTGGGGGTCCAGCCATGGAGAAGAGTTTAGACACTAGGATTAGATAAGGAACACACACATTATAAAGAAGTCACATTAGGATTCTCTTTTTAAGCTGTTCCTTAAAACACTAGTGCTTAGGAAATCTATTGGAGGCAGAAGCAGTCAAGGGTAGCCTAGGGTTAGAGTTAGGCTTAGGGTTAGGCTTTGGGTACGGCTTAGGGTACGAGTTCGGGGAGGGCTTCGGGTACAGCGTAGGGTATGGGTTAGGGTTAGGGTTAGGGTTAGTGTTAGGGTTAGGGCTCGGTTTAGGGTACGGGTTAGGATTAGGGTACGTGTTAGGGTTAGGGTAGGGGTTAGCGTTAGGGTACCCATTAGGGTTAGGTTAGTTATTAAACCTATCCCACTCTGTAGTTACCGCTTAGCACATAAAGGAATATTATTTGGGGGTCCAGCCATGGAGAAGAGTTTAGACACTAGGATAAGATAAGGAACACACCCATTATAAAGAAATCACATTAGGATTCTCTTTTTAAGCTGTTCCTTAAAACACTAGTGCTTAGGAAATCTATTGGAGGCAGAAGCAGTCAAGGGTAGCCTAGGGTTAGGGTTAGGCTTAGGGTACGGCTTAGGGTACGGGTTCGGGGAGGGCTTCGGGTACGGCGTAGGGTATGGGTTAGGGTTAGGGTTAGGGTTAGTGTTAGGGTTAGGGCTCGGTTTAGGGTACGGGTTAGGATTAGGGTACGTGTTAGGGTTAGGGCAGGGGTTAGGGTTAGGGTACCCGTTAGGGTTAGGGTAGTGATTAAACCTATCCCACTCTCTAGATACCCCTTAGCACGTAAAGGAATATTATTTGGGGGTCCAGCCATGGAGAAGAGTTTAGACACTAAGATAATATAAGGAACACACACATTATAAAGAAATCACATTAGGATTCTCTTTTTAAGCTGTTCCTTAAAACACTATTGCTTAGGAAATCTATTGGAGGCAGAAGCAGTCAAGGGTAGCCTACGGTTAGGGTTAGGCTTAGGGTTAGGCTTAGGGTACGGCTTAGGGTACGGGTTCGGGGAGGGCTTCGGGTACGGCGTAGGGTATGGGTTAGGGTTAGGGTTAGGGTTAGTGTTAGGGTTAGGGCTCGGTTTAGGGTACGGGTTAGGATTAGGGTACGTGTTAGGGTTAGGGTAGGGGTTAGCGTTAGGGTATGCGTTAGGGTTAGGGTAGTTATTAAACCTATCCCACTCTCTAGTTACCCCTTAGCACGTAAAGGAATATTATTTGGGGGTCCAGCCATGGAGAAGAGTTTAGACACTAGGATAAGATAAGGAACACACCCATTATAAAGAAATCACATTAGGATTCTCTTTTTAAGCTGTTCCTTAAAACCCTAGTGCTTAGGAAATCTATTGGAGGCAGAAGCAGTCAAGGGTAGCCTAGGGTTATGGTTAGGCTTAGGGTTAGGCTTAGGGTACGGCTTAGGGTACGGGTTCGGGGAGGGTTTCGGGTACGGCGTAGGGTATGGGTTAGGGTTAGGGTTAGGGTTAGTGTTAGGGTTAGGGCTCGGTTTAGGGTACGGGTTAGGATTAGGGTACGTGTTAGGGTTAGGGTAGGGGTTAGGGTTAGGGTACGCGTTACGGTTAGGGTAGTTATTAAACCTGTCCCTCTCTCTAGATACCCCTTAGCACGTAAAGGAATATTATTTGGGGGTCCAGCCATGGAGAAGAGTTTAGACACTAGGATAAGATAAGGAACACACCCATTATAAAGAAATCACATTAGGATAATCTTTTTAAGCTGTTCCTTAAAACACTAGTGCTTAGGAAATCTATTGGAGGCAGAAGCAGTCAAGGGTAGCCTAGGGTTAGGGTTAGGCTTAGGGTTAGGCTTAGGGTACGGCTTAGGGTACGGGTTCGGGGAGGGCTTCGGGTACGGCATAGGGTATGGGTTAGGGTTAGGGTTAGGGTTAGTGTTAGGGTTAGGGCTCGGTTTAGGGTACGGGTTAGGATTAGGGTACGTGTTAGGGTTAGGGTAGGGTTTAGGGTTAGGGTACGCGTTACGGTTAGGGTAGTGATTAAACCTATCCCACTCTCTAGATACCCCTTAGCACGTAAAGGAATATTATTTTGGGGTCCAGCCATGGAGAAGAGGTTTGACACTAAGATAATATAAGGAACACACACATTATAAAGAAATCACATTAGGATTCTCTTTTTAAGCTGTTCCTTAAAACACTAGTGCTTAGGAAATCTATTGGAGGCAGAAGCAGTCAAGGGTAGCCTAGGGTTAGGGTTAGGCTTAGGGTTAGGATTAGGGTACGGCTTAGGGTACGGGTTCGGGGAGGGCTTCGGGTACAGCGTAGGGTATGGGTTAGGGTTAGGGTTAGGGTTAGTGTTAGGGTTAGGGCTCGGTTTAGGATACTGGTTAGGATTAGGGTACGTGTTAGGGGTAGGGTAGGGGTTAGGGTTAGGGTACGCGTTAGGGTTAGGGTAGTTATTAAACCTATCCCACTCTCTAGATACCCCTTAGCACGTAAAGAAATATTATTTGTGGGTCCAGCCATGGAGAAGAGTTTAGACACTAGGATAAGATAAGGAACACACCCATTATAAAGAAATCACATTAGAATTCTCTTTTTAAGCTGTTCCTTAAAACACTAGTGCTTAGGAAATATATTGGAGGCAGAGGCAGTCAAGGGTAGCCTAGGGTTAGGGTTAGGCTTAGGGTTAGGCTTAGGGTACGGCTTATGGTACGGGTTCGGGGAGGGTTTCGGGTACGGCGTAGGGTATGGGTTAGGGTTAGGGTTAGGGTTAGTGTTAGGGTTAGGGCTCGGTTTAGGGTACGGGTTAGGATTAGGGTACGTGTTAGGGTTAGGGTAGGGGTTAGGGTTAGGGTACGCGTTAGGGTTAGGGTAGTTATTAAGCCTATCCCACTCTCTAGATACCCCTTAGCACGTAAAGGAATATTATTTGAGGGTCCAGCCATGGAGAAAAGGTTAGACACTAAGATAATATAAGGAACACACACAGTATAAAGAAATCACATTAGGATTCTCTTTTTAAGCTGTTCCTTAAAACACTAGTGCTTAGGAAATCTATTGGAGGCAGAAGCAGTCAAGGGTAGCCTAGGGTTAGGGTTAGGCTTAGGGTTAGGCTTAGGGTACGGCTTAGGGTACGGGTTCGGGGAGGGCTTCGGGTATGGCGTAGGGTATGGGTTAAGGTTAGGGTTAGGGTTAGTGTTAGGGTTAGGGCTCGGTTTAGGGTACGGGTTAGGATTAGGGTACGTGCTAGGGTTAGGGTAGGGGTTAGGGTTAGGGTACGCGTTAGGGTTAGGGTAGTGATTAAACCTATCCCACTCTCTAGATACCCCTTAGCACGTAAAGGAATATTATTTGGGGGTCCAGCCATGGAGAAGAGTTTAGACACTAGGATTAGATAAGGAACACACACATTATAAAGAAATCACATTAGGATTCTCTTTTTAAGCTGTTCCTTAAAACACTAGTGCTTAGGAAATCTATTGGAGGCAGAAGCAGTCAAGGGTAGCCTAGGGTTAGAGTTAGGCTTAGGGTTAGGCTTTGGGTACGGCTTAGGGTACGAGTTCGGGGAGGGCTTCGGGTACGGTGTAGGGTATGGGTTAGGGTTAGGGTTAGGGTTAGTGTTAGGGTTAGGGCTCGGTTTAGGGTACGGGTTAGGATTAGGGTACGTGCTAGGGTTAGGGTAGGGGTTAGGGTTAGGGTACGCGTTAGGGTTAGGGTAGTGATTAAACCTATCCCACTCTCTAGATACCCCTTAGCACGTAAAGGAATATCATTTGGGGGTCCAGCCATGGAGAAGAGTTTAGACACTAGGATTAGATAAGGAACACACACATTATAAAGAAATCACATTAGGATTCTCTTTTTAAGCTGTTCCTTAAAACACTAGTGCTTAGGAAATCTATTGGAGGCAGAAGCAGTCAAGGGTAGCCTAGGGTTAGAGTTAGGCTTAGGGTTAGGCTTTGGGTACGGCTTAGGGTACGAGTTCGGGGAGGGCTTCGGGTACGGCGTAGGGTATGGGTTAGGGTTAGGGTTAGGGTTAGTGTTAGGGTTAGGGCTCGGTTTAGGGTACGGGTTAGGATTAGGGTACGTGTTAGGGTTAGGGTAGGGGTTAGCGTTAGGGTACGCATTAGGGTTAGGTTAGTTATAAAACCTATCCCACTCTGTAGTTACCCCTTAGCACGTAAAGGAATATTATTTGGGGGTCCAGCCATGGAGAAGAGTTTAGACACTAGGATAAGATAAGGAAAACACCCATTATAAAGAAATCACATTAGGATTCTCTTTTTAAGCTGTTCCTTAAAACACTAGTGCTTAGGAAATCTATTGGAGGCAGAAGCAGTCAAGGGTAGCCTAGGGTTAGGGTTAGGCTTAGGGTTAGGCTTAGGGTACGGCTTAGGGTACGGGTTCGGGGAGGGCTTCGGGTACGG
Organism: Balaenoptera physalus; assembly: GCF_965194825.1. Classification (NCBI taxonomy): domain Eukaryota; kingdom Metazoa; phylum Chordata; class Mammalia; order Artiodactyla; family Balaenopteridae; genus Balaenoptera; species Balaenoptera physalus. Next base: position 13,417 of record NW_028126360.1, on the reverse strand, counting down.
CGTAGGGTATGGGTTAGGGTTAGGGTTAGGGTTAGTGTTAGGGTTAGGGCTCGGTTTAGGGTACGGGTTAGGATTAGGGTACGTGTTAGGGTTAGGGTAGGGGTTAGGGTTAGGGTACACGTTAGGGTTAGGGTAGTTATTAAACCTATCCCACTCTCTAGATACACCTTAGCACGTAAAGGAATATTATTTGGGGGTCCAGCCATGGAGAAGAGTTTAGACACTAAGATAATAAAAGGAACACACACATTATAAAGAAATCACATTAGGATTCTCTTTTTAAGCTGTTCCTTAAAACACTAGTACTTAGGAAATCTATTGGAGGCAGAAGCAGTCAAGTGTAGCCTAGGGTTAGGGTTAGGCTTAGGGGTAGGCTTAGGGTACGGCTTAGGGTACGGATTCGGGGAGGGCTTCGGGTACGGCGTAGGGTATGGGTTAGGGTTAGGTTTAGGGTTAGTGTTAGGGTTAGGGCTCGGTTTAGGGTACGGGTTAGGATTAGGGTACGTGCTAGGGTTAGGGTAGGGGTTAGGGTTAGGGTACACGTTAGGGTTAGGGTAGTTATTAAACCTATCCCACTCTCTAGATACACCTTAGCACGTAAAGGAATATTATTTGGGGGTCCAGCCATGGAGAAGAGTTTAGACACTAAGATAATAAAAGGAACACACACATTATAAAGAAATCACATTAGGATGCTCTTTTTAAGCTGTTCCTTAAAACACTAGTACTTAGGAAATCTATTGGAGGCAGAAGCAGTCAAGTGTAGCCTAGGGTTAGGGTTAGGCTTAGGGGTAGGCTTAGGGTACGGCTTAGGGTACGGGTTCGGGGAGGGCTTCGGGTACGGCGTAGGGTATGGGTTAGGGTTAGGGTTAGGGTTAGTGTTAGGGTTAGGGCTCTGTTTAGGGTACGGGTTAGGGTTAGGGTACGTGCTAGGGTTAGGGTAGGGGTTAGGGTTAGGGTACGCGTTAGGGTTAGGGTAGTGATTAAACCTATCCCACTCTCTAGATACCCCTTAGCACGTAAAGGAATATTATTTGGGGGTCCAGCCATGGAGAAGAGTTTAGACACTAGGATTAGATAAGGAACACACACATTATAAAGAAGTCACATTAGGATTCTCTTTTTAAGCTGTTCCTTAAAACACTAGTGCTTAGGAAATCTATTGGAGGCAGAAGAAGTCAAGGGTAGCCTAGGGTTAGAGTTAGGCTTAGGGTTAGGCTTTGGGTACGGCTTAGGGTACGAGTTCGGGGAGGGCTTCGGGTACAGCGTAGGGTATGGGTTAGGGTTAGGGTTAGGGTTAGTGTTAGGGTTAGGGCTCGGTTTAGGGTACGGGTTAGGATTAGGGTACGTGTTAGGGTTAGGGTAGGGGTTAGCGTTAGGGTACCCATTAGGGTTAGGTTAGTTATTAAACCTATCCCACTCTGTAGTTACCGCTTAGCACATAAAGGAATATTATTTGGGGGTCCAGCCATGGAGAAGAGTTTAGACACTAGGATAAGATAAGGAACACACCCATTATAAAGAAATCACATTAGGATTCTCTTTTTAAGCTGTTCCTTAAAACACTAGTGCTTAGGAAATCTATTGGAGGCAGAAGCAGTCAAGGGTAGCCTAGGGTTAGGGTTAGGCTTAGGGTACGGCTTAGGGTACGGGTTCGGGGAGGGCTTCGGGTACGGCGTAGGGTATGGGTTAGGGTTAGGGTTAGGGTTAGTGTTAGCGTTAGGGCTCGGTTTAGGGTACGGGTTAGGATTAGGGTACGTGTTAGGGTTAGGGTAGGGGTTAGGTTTAGGGTACACGTTAGGGTTAGGGTAGTTATTAAACCTATCCCACTCTCTAGATACACCTTAGCACGTAAAGGAATATTATTTGGGGGTCCAGCCATGGAGAAGAGTTTAGACACTAAGATAATATAAGGAACACACCCATTATAAAGAAATCACATTAGGATTCTCTTTTTAAGCTGTTCCTTAAAACCCTAGTGCTTAGGAAATCTATTGGAGGCAGAAGCAGTCAAGGGTAGCCTAGGGTTATGGTTAGGCTTAGGGTTAGGCTTAGGGTACGGCTTAGGGTACGGGTTCGGGGAGGGTTTCGGGTACGGCGTAGGGTATGGGTTAGGGTTAGGGTTAGGGTTAGTGTTAGGGTTAGGGCTCGGTTTAGGGTACGGGTTAGGATTAGGGTACGTGTTAGGGTTAGGGTAGGGGTTAGGGTTAGGGTACGCGTTACGGTTAGGGTAGTTATTAAACCTGTCCCTCTCTCTAGATACCCCTTAGCACGTAAAGGAATATTATTTGGGGGTCCAGCCATGGAGAAGAGTTTAGACACTAGGATAAGATAAGGAACACACCCATTATAAAGAAATCACATTAGGATAATCTTTTTAAGCTGTTCCTTAAAACACTAGTGCTTAGGAAATCTATTGGAGGCAGAAGCAGTCAAGGGTAGCCTAGGGTTAGGGTTAGGCTTAGGGTTAGGCTTAGGGTACGGCTTAGGGTACGGGTTCGGGGAGGGCTTCGGGTACGGCATAGGGTATGGGTTAGGGTTAGGGTTAGGGTTAGTGTTAGGGTTAGGGCTCGGTTTAGGGTACGGGTTAGGATTAGGGTACGTGTTAGGGTTAGGGTAGGGGTTAGGGTTAGGGTACGCGTTACGGTTAGGGTAGTGATTAAACCTATCCCACTCTCTAGATACCCCTTAGCACGTAAAGGAATATTATTTTGGGGTCCAGCCATGGAGAAGAGGTTTGACACTAAGATAATATAAGGAACACACACATTATAAAGAAATCACATTAGGATTCTCTTTTTAAGCTGTTCCTTAAAACACTAGTGCTTAGGAAATCTATTGGAGGCAGAAGCAGTCAAGGGTAGCCTAGGGTTAGAGTTAGGCTTAGGGTTAGGCTTTGGGTACGGCTTAGGGTACGAGTTCGGGGAGGGCTTCGGGTACGGCGTAGGGTATGGGTTAGGGTTAGGGTTAGGGTTAGTGTTAGGGTTAGGGCTCGGTTTAGGGTACGGGTTAGGATTAGGGTACGTGTTAGGGTTAGGGTAGGGGTTAGCGTTAGGGTACGCATTAGGGTTAGGTTAGTTATTAAACCTATCCCACTCTGTAGTTACCCCTTAGCACGTAAAGGAATATTATTTGGGGGTCCAGGCATGGAGAAGAGTTTAGACACTAGGATAAGATAAGGAACACACCCATTATAAAGAAATCACATTAGGATTCTCTTTTTAAGCTGTTCCTTAAAACACTAGTGCTTAGGAAATCTATTGGAGGCAGAAGCAGTCAAGGGTAGCCTAGGGTTAGGGTTAGGCTTAGGGTTAGGCTTAGGGTACGGCTTAGGGTACGGGTTCGGGGAGGGCTTCGGGTACGGCGTAGGGTATGGGTTAGGGTTAGGGTTAGGGTTAGTGTTAGGGTTAGGGCTCGGTTTAGGGTACGGGTTAGGATTAGGGTACGTGTTAGGGTTAGGGTAGGGGTTAGGGTTAGGGTACACGTTAGGGTTAGGGTAGTTATTAAACCTATCCCACACTCTAGATACACCTTAGCACGTAAAGGAATATTATTTGGGGGTCCAGCCATGGAGAAGAGTTTAGACACTAAGATAATAAAAGGAACACACACATTATAAAGAAATCACATTAGGATTCTCTTTTTAAGCTGTTCCTTAAAACACTAGTACTTAGGAAATCTATTGGAGGCAGAAGCAGTCAAGTGTAGCCTAGGGTTAGGGTTAGGCTTAGGGGTAGGCTTAGGGTACGGCTTAGGGTACGGGTTCGGGGAGGGCTTCGGGTACGGCGTAGGGTATGGGTTAGGGTTAGGGTTAGGGTTAGTGTTAGGGTTAGGGCTCGGTTTAGGGTACGGGTTAGGATTAGGGTACGTGCTAGGGTTAGGGTAGGGGTTAGGGTTAGGGTACGCGTTAGGGTTAGGGTAGTGATTAAACCTATCCCACTCTCTAGATACCCCTTAGCACGTAAAGGAATATTATTTGGGGGTCCAGCCATGGAGAAGAGTTTAGACACTAGGATTAGATAAGGAACACACACATTATAAAGAAGTCACATTAGGATTCTCTTTTTAAGCTGTTCCTTAAAACACTAGTGCTTAGGAAATCTATTGGAGGCAGAAGAAGTCAAGGGTAGCCTAGGGTTAGAGTTAGGCTTAGGGTTAGGCTTTGGGTACGGCTTAGGGTACGAGTTCGGGGAGGGCTTCGGGTACAGCGTAGGGTATGGGTTAGGGTTAGGGTTAGGGTTAGTGTTAGGGTTAGGGCTCGGTTTAGGGTACGGGTTAGGATTAGGGTACGTGTTAGGGTTAGGGTAGGGGTTAGCGTTAGGGTACCCATTAGGGTTAGGTTAGTTATTAAACCTATCCCACTCTGTAGTTACCGCTTAGCACATAAAGGAATATTATTTGGGGGTCCAGCCATGGAGAAGAGTTTAGACACTAGGATAAGATAAGGAACACACCCATTATAAAGAAATCACATTAGGATTCTCTTTTTAAGCTGTTCCTTAAAACACTAGTGCTTAGGAAATCTATTGGAGGCAGAAGCAGTCAAGGGTAGCCTAGGGTTAGGGTTAGGCTTAGGGTACGGCTTAGGGTACGGGTTCGGGGAGGGCTTCGGGTACGGCGTAGGGTATGGGTTAGGGTTAGGGTTAGGGTTAGTGTTAGCGTTAGGGCTCGGTTTAGGGTACGGGTTAGGATTAGGGTACGTGTTAGGGTTAGGGTAGGGGTTAGGTTTAGGGTACACGTTAGGGTTAGGGTAGTTATTAAACCTATCCCACTCTCTAGATACACCTTAGCACGTAAAGGAATATTATTTGGGGGTCCAGCCATGGAGAAGAGTTTAGACACTAAGATAATATAAGGAACACACCCATTATAAAGAAATCACATTAGGATTCTCTTTTTAAGCTGTTCCTTAAAACCCTAGTGCTTAGGAAATCTATTGGAGGCAGAAGCAGTCAAGGGTAGCCTAGGGTTATGGTTAGGCTTAGGGTTAGGCTTAGGGTACGGCTTAGGGTACGGGTTCGGGGAGGGTTTCGGGTACGGCGTAGGGTATGGGTTAGGGTTAGGGTTAGGGTTAGTGTTAGGGTTAGGGCTCGGTTTAGGGTACGGGTTAGGATTAGGGTACGTGTTAGGGTTAGGGTAGGGGTTAGGGTTAGGGTACGCGTTACGGTTAGGGTAGTTATTAAACCTGTCCCTCTCTCTAGATACCCCTTAGCACGTAAAGGAATATTATTTGGGGGTCCAGCCATGGAGAAGAGTTTAGACACTAGGATAAGATAAGGAACACACCCATTATAAAGAAATCACATTAGGATAATCTTTTTAAGCTGTTCCTTAAAACACTAGTGCTTAGGAAATCTATTGGAGGCAGAAGCAGTCAAGGGTAGCCTAGGGTTAGGGTTAGGCTTAGGGTTAGGCTTAGGGTACGGCTTAGGGTACGGGTTCGGGGAGGGCTTCGGGTACGGCATAGGGTATGGGTTAGGGTTAGGGTTAGGGTTAGTGTTAGGGTTAGGGCTCGGTTTAGGGTACGGGTTAGGATTAGGGTACGTGTTAGGGTTAGGGTAGGGGTTAGGGTTAGGGTACGCGTTACGGTTAGGGTAGTGATTAAACCTATCCCACTCTCTAGATACCCCTTAGCACGTAAAGGAATATTATTTTGGGGTCCAGCCATGGAGAAGAGGTTTGACACTAAGATAATATAAGGAACACACACATTATAAAGAAATCACATTAGGATTCTCTTTTTAAGCTGTTCCTTAAAACACTAGTGCTTAGGAAATCTATTGGAGGCAGAAGCAGTCAAGGGTAGCCTAGGGTTAGAGTTAGGCTTAGGGTTAGGCTTTGGGTACGGCTTAGGGTACGAGTTCGGGGAGGGCTTCGGGTACGGCGTAGGGTATGGGTTAGGGTTAGGGTTAGGGTTAGTGTTAGGGTTAGGGCTCGGTTTAGGGTACGGGTTAGGATTAGGGTACGTGTTAGGGTTAGGGTAGGGGTTAGCGTTAGGGTACGCATTAGGGTTAGGTTAGTTATTAAACCTATCCCACTCTGTAGTTACCCCTTAGCACGTAAAGGAATATTATTTGGGGGTCCAGGCATGGAGAAGAGTTTAGACACTAGGATAAGATAAGGAACACACCCATTATAAAGAAATCACATTAGGATTCTCTTTTTAAGCTGTTCCTTAAAACACTAGTGCTTAGGAAATCTATTGGAGGCAGAAGCAGTCAAGGGTAGCCTAGGGTTAGGGTTAGGCTTAGGGTTAGGCTTAGGGTACGGCTTAGGGTACGGGTTCGGGGAGGGCTTCGGGTACGGCGTAGGGTATGGGTTAGGGTTAGGGTTAGGGTTAGTGTTAGGGTTAGGGCTCGGTTTAGGGTACGGGTTAGGATTAGGGTACGTGTTAGGGTTAGGGTAGGGGTTAGGGTTAGGGTACACGTTAGGGTTAGGGTAGTTATTAAACCTATCCCACACTCTAGATACACCTTAGCACGTAAAGGAATATTATTTGGGGGTCCAGCCATGGAGAAGAGTTTAGACACTAAGATAATAAAAGGAACACACACATTATAAAGAAATCACATTAGGATTCTCTTTTTAAGCTGTTCCTTAAAACACTAGTACTTAGGAAATCTATTGGAGGCAGAAGCAGTCAAGTGTAGCCTAGGGTTAGGGTTAGGCTTAGGGGTAGGCTTAGGGTACGGCTTAGGGTACGGGTTCGGGGAGGGCTTCGGGTACGGCGTAGGGTATGGGTTAGGGTTAGGGTTAGGGTTAGTGTTAGGGTTAGGGCTCGGTTTAGGGTACGGGTTAGGATTAGGGTACGTGCTAGGGTTAGGGTAGGGGTTAGGGTTAGGGTACGCGTTAGGGTTAGGGTAGTGATTAAACCTATCCCACTCTCTAGATACCCCTTAGCACGTAAAGGAATATCATTTGGGGGTCCAGCCATGGAGAAGAGTTTAGACACTAGGATTAGATAAGGAACACACACATTATAAAGAAATCACATTAGGATTCTCTTTTTAAGCTGTTCCTTAAAACACTAGTGCTTAGGAAATCTACTGGAGGCAGAAGCAGTCAAGGGTAGCCTAGGGTTAGAGTTAGGCTTAGGGTTAGGGTTTGGGTACGGCTTAGGGTACGAGTTCGGGGAGGGCTTCGGGTACGGCGTAGGGTATGGGTTAGGGTTAGGGTTAGGGTTAGTGTTAGGGTTAGGGCTCGGTTTAGGGTACGGGTTAGGATTAGGGTACGTGTTAGGGTTAGGGTAGGGGTTAGCGTTAGGGTACGCATTAGGGTTAGGTTAGTTATTAAACCTATCCCACTCTGTAGTTACCCCTTAGCACGTAAAGGAATATTATTTGGGGGTCCAGCCATGGAGAAGAGTTTAGACACTAGGATAAGATAAGGAAAACACCCATTATAAAGAAATCACATTAGGATTCTCTTTTTAAGCTGTTCCTTAAAACACTAGTGATTAGGAAATCTATTGGAGGCAGAAGCAGTCAAGGGTAGCCTAGGGTTAGGGTTAGGCTTAGGGTTAGGCTTAGGGTACGGCTTAGGGTACGGGTTCGGGGAGGGCTTCGGGTACGGCGTAGGGTATGGGTTAGGGTTAGGGTTAGGGTTAGTGTTAGGGTTAGGGCTCGGTTTAGGGTACGGGTTAGGATTAGGGTACGTGTTAGGGTTAGGGTAGGGGTTAGGGTTAGGGTACACGTTAGGGTTAGGGTAGTTATTAAACCTATCCCACTCTCTAGATACACCTTAGCACGTAAAGGAATATTATTTGGGGGTCCAGCCATGGAGAAGAGTTTAGACACTAAGATAATAAAAGGAACACACACATTATAAAGAAATCACATTAGGATTCTCTTTTTAAGCTGTTCCTTAAAACACTAGTACTTAGGAAATCTATTGGAGGCAGAAGCAGTCAAGTGTAGCCTAGGGTTAGGGTTAGGCTTAGGGGTAGGCTTAGGGTACGGCTTAGGGTACGGATTCGGGGAGGGCTTCGGGTACGGCGTAGGGTATGGGTTAGGGTTAGGTTTAGGGTTAGTGTTAGGGTTAGGGCTCGGTTTAGGGTACGGGTTAGGATTAGGGTACGTGCTAGGGTTAGGGTAGGGGTTAGGGTTAGGGTACACGTTAGGGTTAGGGTAGTTATTAAACCTATCCCACTCTCTAGATACACCTTAGCACGTAAAGGAATATTATTTGGGGGTCCAGCCATGGAGAAGAGTTTAGACACTAAGATAATAAAAGGAACACACACATTATAAAGAAATCACATTAGGATGCTCTTTTTAAGCTGTTCCTTAAAACACTAGTACTTAGGAAATCTATTGGAGGCAGAAGCAGTCAAGTGTAGCCTAGGGTTAGGGTTAGGCTTAGGGGTAGGCTTAGGGTACGGCTTAGGGTACGGGTTCGGGGAGGGCTTCGGGTACGGCGTAGGGTATGGGTTAGGGTTAGGGTTAGGGTTAGTGTTAGGGTTAGGGCTCTGTTTAGGGTACGGGTTAGGGTTAGGGTACGTGCTAGGGTTAGGGTAGGGGTTAGGGTTAGGGTACGCGTTAGGGTTAGGGTAGTGATTAAACCTATCCCACTCTCTAGATACCCCTTAGCACGTAAAGGAATATTATTTGGGGGTCCAGCCATGGAGAAGAGTTTAGACACTAGAATTAGATAAGGAACACACACATTATAAAGAAGTCACATTAGGATTCTCTTTTTAAGCTGTTCCTTAAAACACTAGTGCTTAGGAAATCTATTGGAGGCAGAAGCAGTCAAGGGTAGCCTAGGGTTAGAGTTAGGCTTAGGGTTAGGCTTTGGGTACGGCTTAGGGTACGAGTTCGGGGAGGGCTTCGGGTACAGCGTAGGGTATGGGTTAGGGTTAGGGTTAGGGTTAGTGTTAGGGTTAGGGCTCGGTTTAGGGTACGGGTTAGGATTAGGGTACGTGTTAGGGTTAGGGTAGGGGTTAGCGTTAGGGTACCCATTAGGGTTAGGTTAGTTATTAAACCTATCCCACTCTGTAGTTACCGCTTAGCACATAAAGGAATATTATTTGGGGGTCCAGCCATGGAGAAGAGTTTAGACACTAGGATAAGATAAGGAACACACCCATTATAAAGAAATCACATTAGGATTCTCTTTTTAAGCTGTTCCTTAAAACACTAGTGCTTAGGAAATCTATTGGAGGCAGAAGCAGTCAAGGGTAGCCTAGGGTTAGGGTTAGGCTTAGGGTACGGCTTAGGGTACGGGTTCGGGGAGGGCTTCGGGTACGGCGTAGGGTATGGGTTAGGGTTAGGGTTAGGGTTAGTGTTAGGGTTAGGGCTCGGTTTAGGGTACGGGTTAGGATTAGGGTACGTGTTAGGGTTAGGGTAGGGGTTAGGTTTAGGGTACACGTTAGGGTTAGGGTAGTTATTAAACCTATCCCACTCTCTAGATACACCTTAGCACGTAAAGGAATATTATTTGGGGGTCCAGCCATGGAGAAGAGTTTAGACACTAAGATAATATAAGGAACACACACATTATAAAGAAATCACATTAGGATTCTCTTTTTAAGCAGTTCCTTAAAACACTAGTGGTTAGGAAATCTATTGGAGGCAGAAGCAGTCAAGGGTAGCCTAGGGTAAGGGTTAGGCTTAGGGTTAGGCTTAGGTTACGGCTTAGGGTACGGGTTCGGGGAGGGCTTCGGGTACGGCGTAGGGTATGGGTTAGGGTTAGGGTTAGGGTTAGTGTTAGGGTTAGGGCTCGGTTTAGGGTACGGGTTAGGATTAGGGTACGTGTTAGGGTTAGGGTAGGGGTTAGCGTTAGGGTACGCGTTAGGGATAGGGTAGTTATTAAACCTATCCCACTTTCTAGTTACCCCTTAGCACGTAAAGGAATATTATTTGGGGGTCCAGCCATGGAGAAGAGTTTAGACACTAGGATAAGATAAGGAACACACCCATTATAAAGAAATCACATTAGGATTCTCCTTTTAAGCTGTTCCTTAAAACACTAGTGCTTAGGAAATCTATTGGAGGCAGAAGCAGTCAAGGGTAGCCTAGGGTTAGAGTTAGGCTTAGGGTTAGGCTTTGGGTACGGCTTAGGGTACGAGTTCGGGGAGGGCTTCGGGTACGGCGTAGGGTATGGGTTAGGGTTAGGGTTAGGGTTAGTGTTAGGGTTAGGGCTCGGTTTAGGGTACGGGTTAGGATTAGGGTACGTGTTAGGGTTAGGGTAGGGGTTAGCGTTAGGGTACGCATTAGGGTTAGGTTAGTTATTAAACCTATCCCACTCTGTAGTTACCCCTTAGCACGTAAAGGAATATTATTTGGGGGTCCAGCCATGGAGAAGAGTTTAGACACTAGGATAAGATAAGGAAAACACCCATTATAAAGAAATCACATTAGGATTCTCTTTTTAAGCTGTTCCTTAAAACACTAGTGATTAGGAAATCTATTGGAGGCAGAAGCAGTCAAGGGTAGCCTAGGGTTAGGGTTAGGCTTAGGGTTAGGCTTAGGGTACGGCTTAGGGTACGGGTTCGGGGAGGGCTTCGGGTACGGCGTAGGGTATGGGTTAGGGTTAGGGTTAGGGTTAGTGTTAGGGTTAGGGCTCGGTTTACGGTACGGGTTAGGATTAGGGTACGTGTTAGGGTTAGGGTAGGGGTTAGGGTTAGGGTACACGTTAGGGTTAGGGTAGTGATTAAACCTATCCCACTCTCTAGATACCCCTTAGCACATAAAGGAATATTATTTTGGGGGTCCAGCCATGGAGAAGAGTTTAGACACTAGGATTAGATAAGGAACACACCCATTATAAAGAAATCACATTAGGATAATCTTTTTAAGCTGTTCCTTAAAACACTAGTGCTTAGGAAATCTATTGGAGGCAGAAGCAGTCAAGGGTAGCCTAGGGTTAGGGTTAGGCTTAGGGTTAGGCTTAGGGTACGGCTTAGGGTACGGGTTCGTGGAGGGCTTTGGGTACGGCATAGGGTATGGGTTAGGGTTAGGGTTAGGGTTAGTGTTAGGGTTAGGGCTCGGTTTAGGGTACGGGTTAGGATTAGGGTACGTGTTAGGGTTAGGGTAGGGGTTAGCGTTAGGGTACGCGTTAGCGTTAGGGTAGTTATTAAACCTATCCCACTCTCTAGTTACCCCTTAGCACGTAAAGGAATATTATTTGGGGGTCCAGCCATGGAGAAGAGTTTAGAAACTAGGATAAGATAAGGAACACACCCATTATAAAGAAATCACATTAGGATTCTCTTCTTAAGCTGTTCCTTAAAACACTAGTGCTTAGGAAATCTATTGGAGGCAGAAGCAGTCAAGGGTAGCCTAGGGTTAGGGTTAGGCTTAGGGTTAGGCTTAGGGTACGGCTTAGGGTACGGGTTCGGGGAGGGCTTCGGGTACGGCGTAGGGTATGGGTTAGGGTTAGGGTTAGGGTTAGTGTTAGGGTTAGGGCTCGGTTTAGGGTACGGGTTAGGATTAGGGTACGTGTTAGGGTTAGGGCAGGGGTTAGGGTTAGGGTACCCGTTAGGGTTAGGGTAGTTATTAAACCTATCCCACTCTCTAGATACCCCTTAGCACGTAAAGGAATATTATTTGGGGGTCCAGCCATGGAGAAGAGTTTAGACACTAAGATAATATAAGGAACACACACATTATAAAGAAATCACATTAGGATTCTCTTTTTAAGCTGTTCCTTAAAACACTAGTGCTTAGGAAATCTATTGGAGGCAGAAGCAGTCAAGGGTAGCCTAGGGTTAGGGTTAGGCTTAGGGGTAGGCTTAGGGTACGGCTTAGGGTACGGGTTCGGGGAGGGCTTCGGGTACGGCGTAGGGTATGGGTTAGGGTTAGGGTTAGGGTTAGTGTTAGGGTTAGGGCTCGGTTTAGGGTACGGGTTAGGATTAGGGTACGTGTTAGGGTTAGGGTAGGGGTTAGGGTAAGTGTATGCGTTAGGGTTAGGGTAGTGATTAAACCTATCCCACTCTCTAGATACCCCTTAGCACATAAAGGAATATTATTTGGGGGTCCAGCCATGGAGAAGAGTTTAGACACTAGGATTAGATAAGGAACACACCCATTAAAAAGAAATCACATTAGGATTCTCTTTTTAAGCTGTTCCTTAAAACACTAGTGCTTAGGAAATCTATTGGAGGCAGAAGCAGTCAAGGGTAGCCTAGGGTTAGGGTTAGGCTTAGGGTTAGGCTTAGGGTACGGTTTAGGGTACGGGTTTGGGGAGGGCTTCGGGTACGGCGTAGGGTATGGGTTAGAGTTAGGGTTAGGGTTAGTGTTAGGGTTAGGGCTCGGTTTAGGGTACGGGTTAGGATTAGGGTACGTGTTAGGGTTAGGGTAGGGGTTAGCGTTAGGGTACGCGTTAGGGTTAGGGTAGTTATTAAACCTATCCCACTCTCTAGTTACCCCTTAGCACGTAAAGGAATATTATTTGGGGGTCCAGCCATGGAGAAGAGTTTAGACACTAGGATAAGATAAGGAACACACCCATTATAAAGAAATCACATTAGGATTCTCTTTTTAAGCTGTTCCTTAAAACACTAGTGCTTAGGAAATCTATTGGAGGCAGAAGCAGTCAAGGGTAGCCTAGGGTTAGGGTTAGGCTTAGGGTTAGGCTTAGGGTACGGCTTAGGGTACGGGTTCGGGGAGGGCTTCGGGTACGGCGTAGGGTATGGGTTAGGGTTAGGGTTAGGGTTAGTGTTAGGGTTAGGGCTCGGTTTAGGGTACGGGTTAGGATTAGGGTACGTGTTAGGGTTAGGGTAGGGGTTAGCGTTAGGGTACGCGTTAGGGTTAGCGTAGTTATTAAACCTATCTCACTCTCTAGTTACCCCTTAGCACGTAAAGGAATATTATTTGGGGGTCCCGCCATGGAGAAGAGTTTAGACACTAGGATAAGATAAGGAACACACCCATTATAAAGAAATCACATTAGGATTCTCTTTTTAAGCTGTTCCTTAAAACACTAGTGCTTAGGAAATCTATTGGAGGCAGAAGCAGTCAAGGGTATCCTAGTGTTAGGCTTAGGATTAGGCTTAGGGTACGGCTTAGGGTACGGGTTCGGGGAGGGCTTCGGTTACGGCGTAGGGTATTGGTTAGGGTTAGGGTTAGGGTTAGTGTTAGGGTTAGGGCTCGGTTTAGGGTACGTGTTAGGATTAGGGTACATGTTAGGGTTAGGGTAGGGGTTAGGGTTAGGGTACGCGTTACGGTTAGGGTAGTTATTAAACCTATCCCACTCTCTAGATACCCCTTAGCACGTAAAGGAATATTATTTGGGGGTCCAGCCATGGAGAAGAGTTTAGACAATAAGATAATATAAGGAACACACACATTATAAAGAAATCACATTAGGATTCTCTTTTTAAGCTGTTCCTTAAAACACTAGTGCTTAGGAAATCTATTGGAGGCAGAAGCAGTCAAGGGTAGCCTAGGGTTAGAGTTAGACTTAGGGTTAGGCT